>NC_090441.1:107493544-108096580 GCF_031143425.1 Pleurodeles waltl | reverse complement strand
AAAACCACAGCTACCCACTTTGTAAAAAACGGGTCAGTTTTGCGTCCAAAATTTGATGTCTCCATGTTGCATTTTGGGCCATTTCCTGTCGCGGGCACTAGGCCTACCCACACATGCAAGATACCATTTTCATCATAAGACATAGGAGAGTGCTAGGTGGAAGGAAGTTTGTGGCTCCATGCAGATTCCAGAACTTCCCATCACAGAACTGTTAGGAAAATGTGGTTTTTAGTAAAAGTTTGAGATTTGCAAGGGATTCTCGGTAAAACAACCTGATGAGAGACACACAAGTCTCCCCATCCTGGATTCCACTAGGTGTCTAGTTTTTAAAAATGTACAGGTTTGCTAGGTTTTTCTAGGTGCCACCTGAGGTTGGGTCCAAAAATCAAAGCTACCTACTTGGCAAAAAACGAGTCAGTTTTCTGTGGAAAAACATGATGTATCCATGTTGTGTTTTGGACCATTTCCTGCTGTGGGAACTGGGCCTACCCACACAAGTGAGGTACCATTTTTATTGGGAGACCTAAGGGAACACAGACTAGTAGAACAAGTGTTATTTCCAATTGTATTTCTCTGCATTTGCACCTTCCAAATGTAAGACAATGTGTAAGAAAGAAGTCATTTTGTGAAATACCCTCTAATTCACATGCTAGTATGGGTATCCACGAATTCGGAGATGTGCAAATAACCCCTGCTTCTAAACTCCATATCTTGTGCCCATTTCAGAAATACATTGGTTTTCTTGATACCTACTTTTCACTATTTATATTTTACCACATGAATTGCTGTATACCCGGTACACAATGAAAAGCCATTGCAAGGTGCAGCTGTTATTGACTCTGGGACCTCGGGTTCTTGATTAACTTACAAGCCCTATATATCCCTGCAACCAGAAGGGTACAGCGGATGGAACGGTATATTGCTTTCGAAAATCTGCCATACTTGAAAAAAGTTACAGATGAAAACATAGGCCCAAATGTATTTTTCATCTCAATTTCAATATTCCTTTATTTCAACTGTTACTTTCTATAGGAAAACCTTGAAAGATCTACAAAAATGACCCCTTTCTGAGTTCAGCATTTTGTCCACTCTCCAGAAATGTATAGCTCACTGGGATCCACCATTGGTGGCACACCTATTTCTGCCACTAACTGGAAGGAGGTTTAAAGCACAAAAAATAAGAAAAATGGACTTGTCTCTGTAAAATGCCAATACTGGTTGAACAATGTATTTTTCTGATTCAAGTCTGCCTGTTCCTGAAAGCTGGAAAGATGGTGATTTGAGCACGGCAAACCCTTTATTGATGCCAACTGCAGGGGAAAAAACTGTCACTTTCTCATTTTCCCCAAAATCTCAAAATGCAGCCATATTTTGCCCAGTTTCTTGGTCCCCTTTAGGGGAATCCACAAACCATGGGTACCTTTAGAATCCCCAGCATTTTGGAATTAAAGGACACAAATTTGGCATGGATTGCTTATGTGGAAACCTAAGAGTGAACTACCTCATTTAGCCAAAAAAAGGCTTAGCACAGGGGATGAAGGTCTTGCAGCGAAGGGGTTAAGGGTGAAGACAGTGACCAGGTCAGTACGTCTACCTGGCTGCAATCTGTCCTGGTGAAGATCTAAAGTTTGTGCCCTTCAACATACTTGAGAACTGAATGTATACCCATTTGTCTAATGTTTTCCCAAAGAAAGGTAACAGGGAAATAGTCCTACAAGTGCTAATTACATCTACATCTGGGATATATTTCATAGAGGAGGAATAAACGCCACCTGTTCCAGACTTTGGACACTAAGTCACATTTTAAACTGCTATTAAATAATGGCAATCTAATCTCAGATTTCAGGGATATGAAAGATTTAAGTAATTTAGATATGGGTGGGTGATTTGGAAAGCCCGATGGGTGCATAGTGGATAGTACCCCTTCTAGGGAAAAGTGTGTGATTGATTTAAACTGCTCCAAATAATTTAGGTCTGATAGTGAATTGATTTCTGTACCAGTCTCTTTTTCTACTGGTTAAAACAACATCACAATATGTGATTGTGGGTTTCTTAGCAGAAATAACAAAAGCAATGCCTGATTCAGAAAGTTCTTTGTGCACCTAAGATCAGCATAAGTGTGCAAAAAAGCAGTTTTCAAATTCAAATGTCACATCCTGATTCACAGCTTTAGTGATTCATGGAATTTAAGTTTGTATGATGCATAATCAAAATGTGCCATTGAGGCATTTGCTAGTACAGACTTAGTTGCTGCCTTGTGTTAGGCTCTGGGTGGGCAGAACTAGGGAAAAAATACTGTTTCCTTATTTTTTTTTTTGGGGGGGGAAGCCATGCCTATGCTGGGCAGCCCCCAGTAACACAAATAAAAAAAGTAATTCTGGTGTCCAGTGTGATTTCTATCCCCACCTCTGTGGGGAGCAGATTGGGATAACTACCCCCATCTGACCCCCTGGGGGAGGCAGAAAGAATGTTCCCATTTGTGTCTGGGGGCACTTCCATGGCGACTGTGGGCAGTCTCCTACCCCTCTTTTATTAAAAAGAAAATCCCTGGTGCCTAGTGGGCTTTCTGCCCCCAGATCCCTATCTGCCCCCCAGAGTGCAGAAAGGCTGTTCCTACTTGTGTCCGGGGGAGGGGGCGGGGAGGAAGGTGTAAGGTATTGGTATATCAATTGTAGTTAGCCCCCACCCATCTTTAAAAGAAATTGCTGGTGTCTAGTGGGCAGATCAGGGGTAATAACCCCCACGGGGGTCAGAAAGACTGTTTGTATCTCGGGAGGGGTGGGGGCATTGGCATTTTGGGCAGCTCTACCCCTATAAGATAAAAGAAATAATCTCTGCTGTCTAGTGGGCTTTCTGGGGCTATTTCCCCCATCTGCACCCCACGGGGCAGAAAGACTGATTATGACACAAAATTAAGTGGGGATCTAAAGCCCTTGCCCCCTCCTTCCTGCTGTCTCCTGCGGTGATCACCATGCAGGGATCCACTAGGGAAAGGTACCATTGGTTTCAGTGGTACCTCTTCCGTGCATAGGTGCTCACGGGGCTGAGATAGCCCCATGAGTACCTAGGTAGTGAAAGTGAAATGAGCTAAACAGCTCCTTTCACTTTCCTTTTCAGTGGAATGACGTCAGCACGCCATGCGCACTGCTCTGCATTTCACTGCAAACTACAAATAGCCTTGGGAGCTGGGCTATTTTTACAAAAACCAAATCCCTCTGCTGTAAACGGCGGAGGGATTTGGGACTAATGTGATGAGGATGGAATTGTTCCATCCTCAGAAAACAAGCATCTGTGCGCATGATGGAACCATTCTGTCATGGGCACAAAGGGGTTAATGACCTTTGAAGAGACATAGGTACTAGATCAGTGGTTTAGTTATCATTTACATCTCCTCCACATTTGATACCATAGACCATTCTATGATGAGATATAGCCTTGAAGAAATTGGTATTATCAGCACCACTCTGAAGCGATTACAATTATTTCTGAAGAACAGAAGTCAGCTAGTAGCTTACCAACTCTTCTGAGCCTATCCTAAAACTCTTAAGTATGGCTCCTCCAAGGGTCGTTTCTCTCTATTTTCTTGTTTAATAACAACATACACCCTATGGCATTGACCATCTATAACAATGGGTGGCTATCTACATGCACTCTAATTATACAAAATTTCAGACTGAAGAAAGTTTTAACTTCCACCTCTTGTAGAGATCTAAATAATTACATCAACAATATTAGATGGTGGATGTAAAACATGTATTGAAATGTAACCCTTCTGAAATAGAAATCTTGTTTTCCCCTATTGGATTACAAGGTTCTAGCCTTTAGGACTGGCCTCAGGAAAGGGGAGTGTGTCCATCTCTGTCAAATCTGTCCATAATCTAGGGATCGTTATTGACCTGAATCTGTCCCTCAAAAATCAAGTAGCAATTGTTGTTAATTCTTTGTTCTGATTACCAAAATAGGTCAAAATAGTGTTACCCTTTCTAGAAGATAATCTTTGTTAGAAATGGGGTATTTGGTTGGCGGTCAGGTTACCCTCTTTCCAAGCAAGGGCTCTCACTCTAGTCAGGGTAAATCACAAACAATCCAAATTATCCTGTGCACACCCTCTGGTAGCTTGGCACTGAGCAGTCAGGCTTAACTTGGAAGGTATAAAGTATTTGAGCAATAAAATATGCAATACCACAGTAGAACACCAAAAAAATACACCACACACTGTTTAGAAAAATATATAATATTTATCTGATAAGATGCAGGTCAAAACGATTAAGATGCAATAAGTATATGTTGAAATAGCACTGTAAAAATGATATAAAGTGTCTTTAGTCTCTTAAAAGCAACACATGTCTCTTGCAAGCACAAAGTACCTGGTTTGCATTCAAATTCTCCGCAAAAGACCACAGATGCGGAGATGCGTTGAAAACAGGGTGGTGTGCATCGTTTTTTCCGGCGCACACAGACGATGCATCGTCGAGTTTTCACACAAGGCAGGCTTTGCTTCCATTTCCGGCACGTAGACTGGGATCCTCTTCGGGTTGCGGGGTTTTCGGACGCACAGGGGACGATGCGTTGAAATCCGGCGCTTGCAGGACGAAGACACAGGGGCTGCGTCGATCCGGTGGGTGTTGCGTGGAAATTTCTACCGCTCACCAGGTGCTGCGTTGATTCCTCTCAGGAAGTCAGGCTGTGTCGTTCCAGCTCGGCTTTGCGTCGATCAAATGGGCCGTGCAGCGAATTTCCAGTTGCGATGCTGGCGCTACCTCGATTTTCTCCTTGCGAAGTCGGGCTGCGATGTTCTGGTTCGGCGTGCAGTGATTTTCTCACCACAATGCAGGCTGTGCGGCAATTTTCACCGCACAGGGAGTTCTTCTTGCAGGACTTTTTGGTCCTGAGACTTCAGGGAACATGATGCAAGCTCTATCTAAGCCCTTGTAGAGCACTTCTCAGCACAGCCAGAGAGCAGCAAGGCAGCAGGGCAACAGCAAGGCAGCAGTCTTTCTCAGAAAAGCAGTCAGGTGAGTCCTTTGGGCAGCCAGGCAGTTCTTCTTGGCAGGTTGCAGGTTCTGGTTCTCTTCTCCAGGAAGTGTCTGTGACAAGAGTGTCTTGTCAAGAAGTGTCTGAGTTGGTAGGGTCAGAGTCCCTGCTTAAATACCCAAATGTGCATTTTAAGTGGGGGAGACTTCAAAGGGTGGCTTAGAAGTGCAAAAGGTCCCTTTTCAGTTCCATCCTGTCTGCCAGGGTCCCAGTAGGGGGTGTGGCAGTCCTTTGTGTGAAGGCAGGCTACTGTCCTTTGACCTGTAAGTGTCAGGCCCTCCACCCTCCCAGCCCAGGAAGACCCATTAAATATGCAGATGTGTGCAAGTGTGACTGAGCATCCTGTGTTTGAAATTGTCTGAGTGAATGCACAAGGGAGCTGTCAACTAAACCTAGCCAGATGTGGATTCGAAGGCACGGAAGGACTTAAGTGTAGAGAAATGCTCACTTTCTAAAAGTAGCATTTTTGAAATAGTAATATAAAATCCCCTTTCACCATTAAGCAGGATTTTGTATCACCATTCTAGCCACACTAAATATGACCTGGCTACTCCTTTCTGATCAGGATCCACCACTCAAACAGTATATGAGGGTAGCCCTAATGCTATCCTATGAAAGAAGCCGGCCTCACAGTAGTGTAAAACAAATTTAGGAGTTTTACACTACCAGGACATATAGAACACACATGTTCATGTCCTGCCTTTTTCCCACATGGCACCCTGCCCTATTGGCTACCTAGGGCCTACCTTAGGGGTGACTTATATGTAGAAAAAGGGAGTTTAAGGCTTGGCAAGTACTTTTAAATGCCAAGTCGAAGTGGCAGTGAAACTGCACACACAGACACTGCAGAGGCAGGCCTGAGACATGGTTATGTGGGTGGCACAATCAGTGCTGCAGCCCATTAGTAGCATTTAATTTACAGGCCCTGGGTTCACGTAGTGCACATGACTAGGGGTTTACAAGTAAATTAAATAAGTCAATTGGGTATGAGCCAATATCACCATGTTTTAAGGAGAGAGCATATGCACTTTAGCACTGGTTAACAGTAGTAAAGTGCGCAGAGTCTTAAGGCCAGAAAAAATGAGGTAGAAGAGAGAAGGAGGAAGGCAAAAAGCGTGGGGGGGGGGCCCTGCAGAAAGGTCATTTCAAACAATCTATATGTGCGAGTAATGCCTTAATAGAAACAAGACTGGTTAATGTGAAAGCTGTTTACCTTCACACCTAATTTACTAATTCAACTTCTACAATTACTACAAAATGCTACGGCATGCCTGATAAGAAATTAATCATGGGGAGCGCAATTCGCTCCTCTCATACACAGACTATATTGGATGAAGCAAAGCCTTTAAGTGGATGAATTTCAGTGGTACCTCCCAGTTATAAACCTAGGACTGAATGTACAATTTCTAGGAACCATCCCTAAAACTAGGATGTGCAAGGTGATGGACAGAACTTTCTCAGTGACTGTAGCAACATTTTGAAATACTATTCTGCTACAAATGTGCACAGAGCCAAAAAGTGTAAGGTTAAAAAAGCGTTTAAAAAAAAACATCTTTTTTCTTTGAGAGATACTATATTGTAGATGCATGAATGCGCCCACACGTTTTGATGATAGCTGTGCCATAGGAATTACCTGCTATAGCTCATAGTGGCATTAACCACATAACGTACTTCTAGACAGAAAAGAACTGGCTGTTGAGGTTAAGTTATTAGGTTTGGATCAATTTGTTGAGACGTATGATTCACTGAAAGGGAAGCTCTGGAGTTACTCTTGGATATAAATTTTACAAGTATTTTTAACTTACTGATAATCTAATCTAATATGGACACATAAAATATGATCATAGATATCGGAGCTGCAACCAAAACAACTTCTTACTTTAATAAATGTAATGGGTTCAGAACAGATTCTTGTTCAGACTCTTGAGCGACGCTTCTTGACTTTCGTAAAATTAACTGTACAAGATGGAGCACACTACGATAAACTGTGTTAAACATTGATACTGGCAGTAAATCCTGTAATTGAATTGTAAAGCTACTGAGAGAACACAGTCCCAGCGCTTTTAAAGCTAATACAAGCAGACAGGTTTCCACGAAGGGAGAAAAACCTTGTAAAATTTGTCTTTTAGTGCTGCCGTATGAAGAATCATGATGTTCATGACAGAAGACACAAGTGTAAATTGTTTGTCCGTTTTACAGATGGCTGGAGAAATTACACTCAAAAACAAATTCGCATTTAGAATTCTGTCTAGGTGTGCTGGGGATGCCCGAATGCAGACATACCACCTACATTCTATGTTTGTAGCAGTGGCGCTCACCAGTAGAAGCTGCAAACCTTTCACAACAAAAGGATAATAAACTATATTATTATCCTTTCGTTTTGAAAGCGGCAGGGCATTGGGGGTGAGGAGCAATAAGTGGCGTGCACTGTGCACTCCCCTCAGAGTGCATGTGTGTTTGGCCGGCCGCCTGGGGCCGGCCAAACACACTTGCGCAGTGTGCTTTCTCCAGCTCGGCACTGTATTGCCGGGCTGGAGAGAGCCTGCACAGGCTCCCAGTCTGCCTTAGAGCGCCCTGGCTGGGCGCTCGTAGTCAATCCTGATGCTGCTTTGAGCAGTGTCAGGATTGGCCGCAGGCTGGGAGCCTGTGTCTGTCTGCTGAGGAGACAGAAGAGGATCGGCGGCGGGGAAGTACGTTTTTTAAATTTTTGTTAATTTTTTTTTTAATCTGCACCCCTCCCCGCCCGCGTGAGCCGCCCCGCCCCCTGTCACTTCCACAAGCCGTGACTGGTTTCTAGTAAGCCTTTCAATCTTTATAGAAAATAATAGAATCATCAGACATAAATGTCCATCTTTCTCAACCAATAAAGTGTTTTTAGTTACTATTTGTTTACTGTTTCAAACATTGGCACAAAGCATTAAAAGCGGTAACACCCAGCCTGTTTAACCTTGTTCAACTAAGTAATTTAATGAAAACTAAACTTTAGATACATTTCAAAAATCTAAGCCACATTTTTATATAAAAAATAAAGATTATGGCCCTTATTATAAGTTCCTAGTTAACTCTGCATGGAGACACTGTGATCCAGATTGCTAGTGAATGGCCCCAAAATGGGTAATACCACGTGGGGAAGGGAATTCCAGGTTCAATTCCACATGTTTTTCCCCTTCCAAGCGAAAACAACAGGCCCATTTCTGCACTTATTTACTATCTGCTTGAAGCATGTGGTAAATGGTGCTGGGGGTTTTCTACCCCTCAGCCCTAGAAGGGAGATGGATGACAGGGATGAAAGGAGGGCAGAGGTCTTTAACTAGTGAAGGTTTGTTGTCAAGGGTGTAGGGGCTCTGCCCCCTTTATTTCACCCCCAGTACAGGAGTGAAGATTGAACCAATTTGTTCAATCTACAGTACTCTTTTTTTTTTTAAAGAAAAAAACAAAACAAATAAATAAAATCAAACACGTACCCACACACTTGATCTTGCTGGCTGGGGACCTGCTGCACACTGCCACTTACCCCTGTTGTGCTTTTTGTTCCCAACACCTGCCACCGGGCCCAAAGTCTAGAGTATCTGCTGGACAGACGATCTCACAGCTCTGACGCCTGTGATGTCATCAGCTCGGCAAAGACATAGCCTTGAGGACAAGTCTCCACCCCCTGATGATGTGGGGGTAAAGTTAGCCCAGTGCTTTTGAGACTGAAGTCCTGTAGCGCTGGGGCTTGACGTCAGTCAGGGAGTGGAGAGCATGGTCACCCCATCTTTTCCCAACTCATCACATGTGGGGTGTATCCCACCCTGTGATGAGTTCGGAAAGGGCGGAGGAGAGGCTGAAAGCATGATGCCGAGCAATTGAGTCTGCACAGATGACCATCATGATTTTTGAAGACACTCTGCATAGACTCAATGTGTCTGCTTCCTGTGCTGCTTTTAGTGTGTGGCACCATTTCTGCACAGTGTCCAGTGATCTATCAGCAGACTCGCGGAACAAAGGTGCACGCACTGCATTGCAGGTTAAATGTATGTCAGTATCAGCTAAGGTGCCTAGCTTACCGTCCCTACATTCCCCAACACTGTGAGTGACCAGGTAGGAAAACAAAACTTAACAGCATCTGTAGTTCAAGAGTGTTGGAAGCAACAAGTGCCCTAAATGAACCGTGACATATGTGCCTCTGAGTTTTTTCAAATTACTTTTTATAATTTATTTTCCAAATTAATGTGGGCGTCCTGATTCACTTAAAATTCTATTGTGCCACTTACTCCACCTATGAGTTTGTCACAAATTCAATATTCACTACAAGTAAGAAGAGAACCCAACTACTTCTCTCACACTGCATTTCCTAGCCATCAGTCTGCTGGGTCCCACATGCTCGTATTTGTTTTTTTTGACAAATGCATTTTTTTGCACCTTTCAAAACATTAATGTAGATTATATATTATGTAGATCCTAGTTCAAAGTGTTGCAGTAGTCATCTGTTATCTATTTTTTTGCCAACATTTAAATCCAGAGACACTATAAAGTCTGAGCCACTAACTGCTCCACTGCTGAGCCGTATGAAGTGCAACATATTTACCCCCATAGCCCAGGCTTGCAATCTTCTATGTGACTGTAATCCAGCCAGCGAAGGAGCTCAGTATCTTAATGTACCTTGTATCTATTACAGAGACCTTTGTGTAATCTGCAGATTACGGTTCCTACATACAGCAGGGCTGACACAGTGTTTTATACTTAAAACCTGGCTCTTCGACTGAAGTTCAGAGGACAAACCCTTGAGATCCTTACGAGTGAGTAGTTGCGCTTTATAAACCCTGATTTTATTTGATTTGATCTGCATGAATACCGCTAACTCAGGTTATAAACCATACCTATTTTTAATAGTGCAAAATAGCTTCAGGAATGAGGCTGCAAGCACTGTTTAAAACCAAGCTATGTCTGAACTTGTTCCCAGCATGCAATGCTTTATATTCCCTCATAACACTGTTTGATGGGGTTTCTCTCTATAGCATGACACTACATTTTTCCTCACACGCCATGGGCATCCGCAGAAATTTTTCAGGGGTGGGGGCATCTTGGACTGTTTTTGGCGGGGGCCCCTGCCGTACTAGTGCAGGCACCACAGCGGCCAAAATGTGCTACGCTGCACTGTGAGATTGCACACCAGGCTGTACCTAAATCCGGGGGGGGGACCTTGCACCCTCCCTTGCCCCCACTGCGGATGCCCATGTCAGACACCTGAACACCGCTTTTACTCTGGAATCCACAGAGGGTTGTATAATATTCTTATTTTAAATCATGAATAGGATAAAAGACATGTGGAAATGAACTTAAGATAGGGTAAAACAAATGTTTCATGAATGAACAGCAGAGAGGATGAAGCTAAAAACGTGGCTGCTCTGTTGCTCTGTCAGGCCGCTACACTCAAGAAAGTATTGGACAACTGATGCGCAGAACATACCTTTAGAGTCAGATGTCTGGCACTTAATCTGCCCGGCAGCCATCAGTGTCTAGTCTTTTCGTTAGCCCCACGCAAGTCTTTCCAAAGGTATTTTTTGGCACTGTGTCTTGCTGCAGCGTTGTTGCAAAGCCCCACAAAGCTACATGTGAGTGGTATATGCAGCACCCACCAACACCCAGTTAGGGCATCATGTGGCCTGTGTGTGGACGCTGTAGTTGCCACTTTTCTCACCAAAAATACCTAACATTTGTTTTCCTTGGAGGGTCCAAGAGGTCATACTGAAAAGAGATTTGTGTAAAATTATCAATATTTTTTTGTGACACAGCAAGTGCCCCTCTTTTTTGTCTTTAGTAATTATTAAGAAATAATGTAGTTTTCAAGGTCTTTAGTGGTTTCCTCTTGTTTTCTACTTAATGCTATGGGTGGGCTGTAAACTCCGCTCTGCTTGCGGAGTTCTTCCCACTCCACACAGAGCGTGGAGTTCCTAAAACTCCTCATAGAGCGGAGTGGAGTTTTTTCCTCGCTCGCGCTCCTCAACAGTGAGCAAGGAAAATCTTACCCAAGACCACCTCCCGGGAGATTTCTGAACGAGCCGTCGCAGTCTGGTTTCAACTGCTCACACTGAGAAACCTTCCGTTCATATTGAGGTAGCTGCCACTCCAGTAGAAAATCAACTTGAGTGGCAGAAAAGATGTAGCGACTTCTTGCGCTGCGCAGGGAGCCATTCGTGCTGATTTTTCAGCAAAGGACAAACACCTGGAACTAAAAATCAGCGCAAACGGCTCGACCTAACGCACTCCGCCGCTTGCAAAACTCTGCGTAGCGCGGCACCGTTTTTTGAGCACTTCGTGGAGCTTCACGTAGCACAACTCCGCAAACTCCGCCCAGGCCTACTTAATGCATATATCAGAAAAGTGGGAAAATACCAGATTTCTGCAATTTTCACTATTTGTCATTGGTATGTGCATACACAGACACCCAGGTCTGTAACATACCAGTCTGGTGACCAGGAAAGTCCCCTTGAGGCATGCTCCATTCCAACCAAGACAATTTCTGACCCCCAGCAGGTGTCCTCGTGTGGGGAAAACACATAAATCGTAAACTCCAACCTGTGCTCTCAGATCCCTTTTCAAGAAGGTAAAGGGCAAAGACAATGGATTTGGCAAGCCTTGTGCTACCCAAAATCATAATATAACCCTATTTGCCAGCCTGTTGTGGCAGTCCTCATGAGGGTGATGGCAGGTGAATCCATGATAGTGAAGGCAGGATGAGCCCAAGGTCACAGTGAAAGTAAGCAGCTAATATTTTTTTAGTGGCTAAGAGTACTTTGCTGCACCTATACTGAGTGTTACCGAAAGTCTCACCTTCCTTGTTTGACACACTCTAATGAAACTGATTTGAGAATTCAGGTGACTGATTGCCGCCCTCTGTTCCAGGGTAGAATGCAGGGCAGAAAACCAGCTTAGCCACCAAAATTAAAGTGACCACCATTAGCAAA
This sequence comes from Pleurodeles waltl, assembly GCF_031143425.1. NCBI lineage: Eukaryota > Metazoa > Chordata > Amphibia > Caudata > Salamandridae > Pleurodeles > Pleurodeles waltl. Next base: position 108,084,596 of record NC_090441.1, on the reverse strand, counting down.
TCAGAGCTAAAAAAGTTGCCCACATTTGCAAATCACGGCAGCTTTGAACTTTTACAGACAGGATATGAATAGGTGTTTTGTAAGGTATGGGAGACCATCTGTCCTTGCCGTAGGCAATGTACGTGGTAATTTTGGGGAAATCAACAGCATACCCTAAAACAGTCCAACAAACAGCCAAAATACCCTGTGAAACTGCTCCTCTGTGGGCACTGCACGAGGGGGGCATTGTGCATAGGGCCGGGGATCTCGAGATGCCCCATGTCTTGTGTGAGTTGTGCAAAAGTGTATCAGTTTGTTTTTTTATTTTTTTATGTTGCATAACTTCCAGTCCTGCCTTGTTATGAACTGAAGTAAAACTGCTTAGACCAAAATTGAAAGCACTATCAGGCAGGGCTGGGTGAGCATTGCAGGTCTGATATGAAAAGCCCTGATCTCCCTAGGAAAGGGGTTTCAGTTGAGTCCAAAACCTATTTTGAGAGAGTGGCAATCTTTAAAGCACATAAGACTCCAACCTGGGACTCCTTTTGTGCTTTATTGTCACACCCTTGTTTTGCTTGTTATATGTGCTTTGGCAACCCCGGCTCATACTGACCCATGTCTGTCATCTTTGTTTTGGTGCAGACACCATCTACAGAGTGTGTTATCCATCTCCAGAGTCTCCCTAGAACGTGATACCCCAATCCTTGCCCTTTGATTATTCAATGTTAGGTCACCTGACTTCTGTTTCGCAGATGACACATTTGGGACCTCCAATTAAAACTCAACCCAGTTCCATGTCTTCATATCAGATTTCCCCAAACCATTTCCTTTGTCCCGTGCTCTTTTATCCTTCTCCCCTTCTTGCTCTTCCCCGTTTCACGTTCGTGTACCTTGATTTGCTTTATTGCCCCCCTCTTTCTTGCTCCCTGCTGACAGCACTTTTGGTACACAAACGCACACAATATTAACACATATAGAAATATAGAGGCACAAAAAAGACATAATGCACATATGTCTATTTACCAAAATGCCAGGTTTCGCGTAAAAAATGCAGCTCTCCCCTAACATGCCCCACCCGCTCAGCCCCACCACTATCAAACTTCACCAGCAGCCACTGCCCTTTAAATTTAACTCAGGGAATCTTTTCTCGTCCAGCTATACTGTGGTATACAGGCAGGAGGTTGCCAGGTGCAAAATCTGCCCACACCCTCAGACCTACCAACCCACACAGTGCTAACGTGTGTTACACGATTTCACTTCTCTTCACACGGTCACCCAGTAAGGAGCCAGAATCACACGGTGGCAGACAAGAGGAGTTGGAAACCAGTGAAAAGTGTGCATTTCCAGCTCCTGTTTGGAGGCAGTCAGCAGCTGTGAGAGATGTAATAACACCCCAGGACATCGGCTAAAGTCCCAGCAACCTTTGTGTATTTTGTTTTATTGGAGGGGAAAGGAGGTGGATGGGGGCAGACAGAACTCCAAGGTAGTTCTCAGTGTAAAGCCCTGCCCCCTCCAAGGCCACACCTCTTCTCACACAGCAAATTTATTTTCAGTTTGGCAGGTCTGCACCCCCGTGTACGTTTATCTAATATACACAATTTTAATATGTATGCCCTACATTCTGCCTTCAGAGCTAGTGGTCAGTCAGTGGCGATTCGGATTTTTCATCACATGAATCCCTTTTTCTCATCTCCATCTACAGTCCAAATACCATACTTGGCTCCGACAATGACTCAGTTTGGTCATATCACACAAACAATTGTATACCTGCAGTATCTGGGTTTTTAGAAGCATTTTCCATTTCTCTTTAGGGGATTTTGTTGTCAATATTTTAATATGTCGATGGTAAAAGGTGCGTGCTTTATTATAATTTGTTGTTCAGCTTGCTATCTACTGAAAAGCCATTGGTAACAATGCAAAATATACTTATTGTTGCAAGATGGCACTAACATCAGGCTCTGCACATTTTACTTCCAACATACTAAAATAATGCCGGTAGATTTTACATCTGGCAGAGTCACATATTACTTACACAAATTGGTCTGCATGAGACGGTCATTCCTTCACCTCCGACAAATTCAAATCTCGCCATAAAATGTTTTTTTGTGATACAGCCAGAGTTATTATTCCTATATTTCTTTAGGTTTCAATTCCATGTCTCAAAGGAGAAGCACATAAAATTAAACTAAGAATATCAATCAACACTTTCCAGATGGTGGTCCTTGAGGCTGGAACCAGGGGTGTTTCTTGATCAGTAAGGTTGGGGGGAGGGGGTTTTGTGAGTTTCAGCTTTCCCAAATATCACACTGAGCTAGCTTGTTCAAACTCAAACACATTGATTGAGAAGCAGGACATTAGGGGCTTAAGCGGCATTGAAAAGAGAAGATGATCTAATGCCTTCCAACCAGAAGTTGAGGGGAAAGAGGGAGAGAGAGAGAGATTGTCTGTTAGTGAGGGCATGCAAAACTCCCTGGTAAAATCCGACATACACTTCATCACACCTGACTTAAATCACTTGTACCCAAACATTTGCTACAGAGAAAACGTTTCAGGGGGATGTAGCACCCTACATACCTCTCACCCCCAACTTACTTGGCAGTCTTCAAGGGAATGCAGGGATAAATAAATCATATAATAAGCATTCAGAACCAGGTAGCATAAGTTGCACTGGAGCAGGGAGGGATCAAAATGGCGTTCATGACAAGCAAATGCCAAGGAGGCACTATGCACAATGGAAGAGGGCCAAGGACCTATGTGTGGCGAAGATGCAACTGTAGATTAGCACTTTTCTTGGAAATGTGTCATTGTCATAGCAAAGGTAAACTGCTGTGGTTGGCTCCTTAGTGACAATCCAGGTCTCTGTGATCCTGATGATCAGAGAACACAAGGACTACTCTTTTGGATTTCAAATAAGTAGAGGAAGTGCTGATAAAATATACAATTGGGAAGTTTACCTACTGTCTATATATGTTTGTAATCATAAAATTATTCTATATAAAGGGTAAAAGAAATAACCTGCATATTTCTTTGGCTTTCTACAACATATTTGACTATCAAGGCACATATTCCAGAAGACATCTGATTAAGTTTAATTCAGTGAATGTACAAGCAACTGCAATTTACTTCTGCCTCTATGGTTTACAAATCTCTCCCAGGTTTCGGGATGGGCTACAAATCATCAAAAACGAATCAGCATATCTACATTTTGGTAAAACTGGAAAGGTGCGCTAATCCAAAATATTTTTCAAAAAGCTCAATTTTTTGAAAAATAAAACAAACATTTGCAATGCAATATGTCTCACATATTTTGAACAAGTTAATTGTCATCTCTTGACAACAGCGCACACAAGCAAAAGCAAAAGAAAACAAGAGTGGAAACTGATAAAAGACAACTTAACAAAATAGTTTGCTTTAAAAATTAAAACTTTGCAATTTTGTTTGTCCTGCTGGGCATGTGTTTGCCAGTCACAAGCCTTCTGTTTGTGGGGCACTGGATGTTAGAGCAAAATAGTACCTCGATCACGTTGAGAGCAGTGGGTGGGCACTAATTAAGTTGAAATCAATTAGTCCTTCATCCCTGCTCAACACAGAGGAATAGAAATGATGCCATACATTTTTTGACTAATTATGAGGCTGCAAAGAAGAGTGCCATGCAAACCAATAAATGGTGAGCAAAAGGCAGACTCCAAGCCTTTTACTGAACGCAACAGTGTCTCGCATACGAGACACATCTAAAAAAGGGTTTCAAAGAGGACTTTAAAGACACAAAGAGAAGAAGGAGGGGGGTCTGATAAAACAAATTGGAGAGATTACAGCACAATGATGGAAAATAACACAAAATGATTTATTTTTAATCATACCAGGCATTGCACTTAGGAAATATCCCCGATTACATTTTTGCAAGTGTGAGTCTGTCCGTTCTTAACCACTTTGTAAGTATGACCACTAAGTGGGTTAATTTGATCTCTGTAGTGTCAAAACAAGTAAAGTCGATCAGTTTGTTAAAAAGTCACTGTAGAGGTATGAACGCAAACCTCAAATGTTTGTGCCCCAGCAATTGTTTTTACAAACTGTTAATATGCTTTTTTGCAGATATTTGAGTGTTCTTTGAAAATTACAGATTTCAGTACCTGTAGAAAAGAGTACTAGTTACTTGCTGCAATCATGTGTATGGAACTATACCTACAGTAGAAGTCTAAGTCGAACTTGAACAGCATAGGATTTAATACCGGTCAAATATTTCTTGGGTTAACATTCCTATTTTCTTTTACTTGCAGGTTTTAAGCAGAAATACAGACAATCATTTAATATTTATTTTTAAATGAAGTACTTTTCATCCAAAAAACAATAATTACAAAACATCAAATTCCATAATAACACAAATTACAAATAATGGGGACTCAGTACAGAAAAGGTGCTGTGAATTACTTCAAGATATCTGGAAATAACTTTGGTGGTAAAATGAAGCAATTTAAAAAATGAAGTAAATATTACCCATGTAAAACTAACTCTGATCCGTTTGTGCAATGTTAACATTGGCTGTATGTCTGAATAGCTTATACAGCAATATTGTCTGGCATGAATATTGTATCCTAAATGTTGCTTCCATAAATATTGGGGCTGATTACGAGTTTGGCGGTCGGAAAAACCAGACCGCCAAATCCCGAATAGGAGACCACCACGGTGCTGGCGGGCTCCCCACCAACCCCATTTCGAGTTTTCCAATAGGCTTGGTTTCCACCAGTCAGACCAGTGGAAAACATTTGGCGGCATAGGACTCGGCTCCACATGGAGCTCAGTCTAATGCCATTGCACAGGCCCCCCCACAACCCTCAGAATGCGCACTGCCTGCTAACTAATGTTCTGGGCAGTGCAGGCCCCCTTGTGGCTGGCAGAAAACATGGTTGTAATCAGCACAGCGGTGCTGACTTCAAAGATCCTACCGGAGACGGTGGTCTTTTGGCAGTCCAACCACCAGGGTCGTGATGTGGCGGTCCGACCTCCACCACGAGTTTGGTGGTCTTCTCATCATAACTTTGTCCTACTTGGTATAGATCTTCTATTATCAACTCGCTTGTAGACAATATTTAGGACACAATATTTATGATAGCCAATATTCGAATAGCACTATTCTCATATCATTTCATTCAAATTACCAATATCATATAAGACCTTAGAATACTTTTGGGAAACATTATACAGAGAAATGTTTATCACCAAAATAGTGCTTATTAATCCCGATATTAAGATCTAATGGGGCAATCTGAGCCAGGGTGCTTCTGCTTTAGCAGACAGCAATTTTCAGAGGCAGCCTGTAGCAATCGTGGTAATGCTAGATCTCTGGCAATAATATGGAAAGGCATAACTACAGAGATTACCACTCACAAAAGTGGTATTCTCAGCGGAATGGCATTTTACCACTGACACCATCTTCTCATAAAGAGAGCCTTGAAATCAGAAGGAGGGGAATATGACTGGGAGTTCCACATGCCATATACCAATTAGGTATGATTTGCTTTTTATGGAGAAAAAATATGCAGAAACTAATCTGGCAAACAACAATATGCTATGTAAAGCTCCTAAACCATCAGAAAGTATCTGTTTGAGAACTAGAAAAGATGAATTGCCAAATTAACAGATCTATATACTAATTTAGGCAAAAGCCCTGATTTCATATGATGGTAAATTAGGGAGTGGGGCACTGTATAGTTCTGAGTGTAGCCTGCAGATTATGCATTAAAATAGTAGTAAAATAATTTAGCAACTTAATGTGGTTGATATTATTTAATCTGCAACTTACATTGCTGAACCCTGGCTCTGGATTTATAGAATAGACTAGACATTCTTTATTTATTCATACCACTGATAACATATTTCTAAAGTTTTAAGAGGTAACCACTCATGTTTGGATGTGGGATAATCAGGCAACCAGTAGGAAATTGCTTCTTAGAAACAGTTACCACTCCTCCTACGTCTGTCTTTTCAGGCTCTGAAAATGACAACAGATTTTCCTTGGTCAAAGCTCCAGGCAGAATGCCATACATTTTTCACATTTGTTCAATTGAGATCCTGTGTAGCAGCAGCCAAGATTTACATGAACTTTCAAAAAATTGTCTTGCTCTGCCTGCAAAGCATAACAGTCTTAAACCCATAATCAGCTGTCATGCTGATTTTTGCCTGCTGCGAAGTATTATTGTATGTTTGTCTGTGTATTCTTTAGGTGAAACTAATAAACAATTTTATTTTAAAAAACTTTTAAAAAATTCTGACTCTCCTCAGAAACCAGTTTTCCCAAAACCTGTAGATGGTTTGTATTTGCTTGAATGAGATCGCCCAGGTTCATTTATCTTGCCTGAAACATCAAAATACTTCCACTGATATGCCTGAGTACATTTGAATATTTTCAGTTACAGTAAAAACCCTAGAACAATATTTGTGTCAAGGAAATACACACTCTCAATATTTACTCAAATATGTAGCTTCAAGATAGCTTTAAGTTAAGTGATAGTTCATTTTGATATAAGGTACTATAAAACCCACACACCATTGGTACAGAATAGTGGCCTAGACACCACATTTGATCAGACACATGCCCGTGTTGTTGTGTGGGCACGAATCCCATGGTACAGATAAGTGATTTTTGATCCGGACTGCAATACATGTCAATCCTGTGGTGTTGCGTGAGTTCGGAGCGAATCATTTCATTGTTAAATAATCTTCATATAGCATGTAGGTGAAGCTACAACTCACAATTCAGCGGTGGGAAATCCTAATTACATGCTAGGCAGGGAGCACACACTACATAAAAAACAGAGACTGCAGAAGAAAGGGTGAACCCCAAAAAGAAACAGGATGACAGCAAAATGCTTTTTACAAATGCTCCAGTTGTCTCAAGATGTGACATAAGAGGAGGGTTGAAGAAAATATTCCAAGTAAATAAGATCTGCCTGGATCCTCTTTGCCTTTCTGACCCTCGCACCCCACTCCCCTCAGTACCCTTTATTTATTTAAGATAGAGGTAGCAGGCAAGACACTCATTTTGGGGGACTTTTTATCATCAGACTTTGTCCCAGACTTACAAGAAAGAAAGAAAGAAAGAAAGAAAGAACTAAAGAGAGAGAGAAAGAAAGAAAGGGAGAGGAGTAAGGAAGAAAGCAGTTATGCAAAGGAGGGGTGGAAAAACCAGAGCAAGATGAAGAGATAAGAAGTGAAGGGAGATGAAAGGAAGAAACCTCGGGTGGACTCGAGATTAGACAGCCTTGTTATCAAGCAAAACCAGACTCTTTGCACGTCAAATTATATTTTATATATATTTATTTCTGCTTTTTCAAATTAGGCACAGTTTCCACGCCACATTCAGAAATAAAGAATTGCATACCAAAAGGTATATGAATTTGTCTTGCTTTCTTTCCTGCACTCCCTCTTTGTATCACTCCTTATTGACTAACACTGACTGGCACAGCCTAGAACGTCTTTTGTTTATGCCAGGCAGGTAACTTGTTAATTATGCCACCACAGAAACCATATTCCGATTCATTAGCAGCATGCCACACAGTCATAAATTCCGCTCCCGGTCACAAGTGAAAGTATCCATAACTGGTGCCCCGCTCTTACCCCTGGAGTTAAAATGAACCTTCCTCTGGTGTTAGTTAAAACAGCACCACTTGGCCACCCATCAGCGTGCGTGGACCATCCTAATCGCGTGATTTACAGTGTGCCGGATGAGGGAATGTCATATGTCACATCTGCCTGTGAGTGTAGAGCACAACAATATCCTGGCACCAATGCCACAACCAGTGATTCATTGGAAAAAAGTCGGTGCCAGGTCCTGTGTCAGGAGGCTACTACAGCTTGCACCACCCGTTGCCCCTACTAAGGATGCCAATGATGCCATCAACACAGCTACTAACCATCAAACTCCTACAAGTGTGACAATTCAGTCTTTTCCCGGCACAGTTGCAAGTAACACGACGTTGATTCGTTCATCGTTCATTCCTCCTGGTTTTTTTTTATGGCAACATTGTTACAGACTGAGGACATCCTTGGCATAAAATAAATCTAAATTAACGTGGCCTTTCAAAATGTCAGACTTAAACATTTTTGTGAAAACAAATCGGATTCCCAGCACGTCACCATGATTGATTCATGAATCATTTGGCAGGATATTGACAGAAATGTCACCCTGGACATGTGACATACCCTCTAGGGTACCTTCAGCCAGAAGCAAATGACCCTTCAAATGTGCTATGCATCAGGATACAACATGTCACTAAGGAGCCGTGAACAGCACATTTCAGCTGTGTTCTTCTAGTAACCTTTGTAATATTGTAGCCAACTGATTCAGTTGAAGTGAAAAAGACTACAACTCCCAGAGTGCATATCAGTAGTGAAATTACTCTGCAAGACTGGAACATCTTGTCCATAATGACATAGATCATTTGATAATTTTTGTTAAGAATCCTTTGGAATCAAGCAAGCTGGGCACCTCCGTGAATAGATTGCAGGTTGAATCCCTAAGAATCCATTGCCATACTCTTGAGTGAAACTACAAAGTATCAACTGCTCTTTTTGTACAGCGTACCATCTTTCGTTAACCTTAGGTTTGCTGAACAACGAGCCCTGAATCACTGATAGGACTCTGGCATACCAAAGAAATAGATAACCTGAACAAGTTAATCTCTAATGGGACCTCAAAACACCTTTAATTCTCTTGCCAAGGGAGCGGAAAGGAGAGGGCCAAATGTATCGAAACATTTTTCATTCGCAAACAGTGCGAATCTCAAGATTCCACCGTTTGTGAATGCAAAATAGCCTTTCACGATGTATGAAAGGAATCGCAGTCCAATTTTAGGGAATCACAATTTTTAGCGATTCCCTAAAATTGCTATTCTGAATAAGGAATCGCAATTTGCGATTCCCTAAATAGCAAATCACAAATAGGGAATTCCTATTTGCACTTTCATATACGCACGTATTATGCATTTCCTAAATGCGAACTAGGCATTTAGGAAATGCAATTACCATAACTTTAACTCCTTTAAAAAAAAATGCATTAGAAATGCATTTTTTTTAAGTGCCATGTAGAGCACGTGCTTAGGGCATGTGTGCGTTTTACACGTACACAATTTTTTTTGGGGGGGCGCATCAAAGGGGATCTTAGGCCCTCAGCATCCTTGGTTTTTCATTATGAATTTGCAAATTCCTAAAAGCAACACATAGGAACAAATGGAGTCTCATTCCCTAATAGTGATTGTGAATTTTAAGATATCGCTTTTAGGGAATCGCTGTTTTGCTATGTTCCATTTTGCATTACCTAAATAGCGAATTTCCTAAAATTTGCTATTAGGTAATGTAAAATGGAACTTTGATACATTTGGCCCATAGATGCTTGATCATGCACCAACTGCATGATCACTGCAGAACAATGGATGATATCCAACTGACTGAAGCTCAAATCTGACAAGACGGAAATACTGGTCTTTGGAAACAACAACTCTCCATGGGACTCTACCTGCTAGCAGCTAGAGCTAGGACCAACACCCACCGACTATACCAGAAACCTGTGAATTATCTAGGATGCTAAACTCAACATGACAGCACAAGTCAACAAAGTGAATCCTCCTGCTTTCACATCCTACGCATGCAATGAAAGACTGCCCCAGAACATGAGATGCTCCGTCATGCAAGCACTCATCAAAAGCACACTCGACTACAGCAACACATTCTACTCTGGGATCTCCAAACAGCTCCAACACAAACCAGAACAGAACACTGTTGCAAGAATCACTCTCAACCTCCCCAGTTGCACCCATATCTCACCACACCTCAGAAAGCTCCACTGGCTCCCCATGCACAAACACAGCCAATTCAAACTCTTAACACACTCATACAAAACACTGCACAACATTGAACATGCATACCTGAACAGCTGAATACACTTTATCCAGCATGCCAGGCACCTACACTCAGCATCACTTCCACTCACTCACAAACCCCGCATTCATAAAAGCAATACAGAAGGTCACTCATTCTCTTACACCACACTCAAAACCTGGAACCACATCATACAACTCATCAGAGGCTCCTCTTTGCTTGTTTAATTCTGCCAGAAGCTGAAGACCTGGCTCTTTGACTAACTCTGCTGCACCTCATGCAAACACACCAGTTCAAGCATCTGGATACGCCCATGGGTGATTAGTACAATATACAAATCCACATAACTTAATATAACATAAAGGGCCTCAATCTAAGTCTGGACGCAGCAAGGGTTTAGACCCATCTGATACTGACCAGCGGTGGCTGCAACTGTGGCCCACCAGCTCTCATTTTTGGAGTCCAGCATTCATTTTATCATCATCAGCCTTTGACTAAGAACAAGAGATAGAGAGGCAGGAAAGGGGCAAAGGAGAAGAATGAGAATGATGGAAAAACACTGACAACGGGAAAAATGGTGGATGAAAAATAACTTGTAAGAGTAAAATAAATAGGCAGGGAGTGTTTGGGTGTTAATGAAAGAGACAGGAGATGGATTTAAAGATAGTTATTCTGGCTGGTATCTCAGCCTCCAATTACTGGCCCACTGGGTGCAAGTATTGACATGGATTCATTGACAGAAGAAGTGCAGATCCAGACAGATGAAGGCAAGCACTAACCTGCCCCTCCCTTCTCCAAGCCAAGGCCACCTTGATTAAGGACACTTCTTGACGCTTCTGGAACATTTACTGAATTGCTCAGCTTTTGCCCCTAGGTAGACTGCAATTAATACTTCTTGGTGATTTACTAGTACCCCATTAATTACTCATTTATTTTCCCTGTTTAAACTCAATAGATGCATCTATTTTCACACTTTTCTGCAGCACCAATTCTTGTGTGTAGTGATCCTCCATTCATCATGTGCCCTCTGCATCATCAAATCTTACAGACCTCAATCAGCATATTCCATATTGGTGAATCTGTAAACAATAGCGTTCAACCATGCACTCTGAAGGGAAATAGATGTCCTATTGTTTTACACATAGTGAGCCTGAGAAGTCACCTTGAACCCAGTACATTCAGGAACTGTGGGAATGGACTGTGTACAATAGTTTCACCCATACAGATGAGCTAAAATGGATGCCTCTCCCATGATGGACTTGGGGATATCTCCCCATGTTGCAGTTCCATGATGGACTTTGAGTGGACAATTACACCTTCTGATTCATGTGGAGTGATGGATGAGCGAACCACCTTGCAATATGGACTTTAATATACCATTCTCAAGCTGGATCAGCAGTATTCTGCTTGCCACGTTGGCCCTAGCACTCTTTTCCTGATCTCCCTGGACTCTAAGAGGTACAGACCTTTCTGTCCTTACCCTTCATTTCCATGCTTTGCGGAGACTTACAATTTCCCCTGACCCAATGAGAAGACTCTTGACCAAGCTTCTGAAATGTTGATGCCTTTCCTTTTTTATCTACTTTTTGCCAACTTTGGTCAGCCACATACTGCCCCAGATATTGTTTTTTGAAATTCTTTTTGTCTTTTATTTCCTTTTAGCTTCTGTCCTCATGGGTTTTAGCCCTGCACAAGCTAACTTAGATGATTTTAGATTGGTCTTCATGCTTAAAAGAACTGAACAGCGTTTGTTTTTGATGCCTCAAATAATTTTGTTGATGTTTTGTAACGCTACTGTTGAGTGCTTAGTTCTTTTAATATTAGTTCGCTTAAACATTTTCCAATGCCTTGTCCAACCCATGGTGATGTATCTTTATAGTTTTGTCTTGAGAGTCATTCTCATGAGCTTGAACATTAATAACATATTTGTCTTTATTCCTAACTGGAGTTTTCCTTGTATAACTAAATAGGTCATACTGTAATTAGAAATTGCTGTTGAAATTTTGATGTCTAACCTTTCTTAACCCCAGCTGAGTGAAAAGATTTATTGACCTCATTAAAATCATAATTGAGAAATGCTTTAACAGGTACAAAGGGTAAGCTAAACATTGTGATTGTAAAGAACATACTTATGTGTGGATAAACGTGCCCTGTATACAATGTGATTAAAGGTGACTAAAATGCCACTAAGTCCCAGCAGCCTTGGTCAGAGTGGGGGCCCAATGGAAGTCAGCCTCCTCCTCTAAATGGCAAGAGTTTATGTTGCACCTCCGCTCCAAGTTCCTCTTTATATAAATAGCACCTAACAATTAACTAAATAATTGGCAACTTTCATACAGCATTCCTAAGATTCACTCAGGATAGATGGGAGCAAATACGTTGTTCCAAAGGTCAAGTTTGAATGTCTCTCTGAGAGATTTCAGCAGTAATTATTTTCTGTATTAATCCATCCGATAAGCGAGATAGGCTCACACTGGCCTACTTCATTGTGGGATCTCATCTCTAAAATGGAGGAAAAAATGCAAAAATCCAGGTCAGAATGTAAAACACATAAGGCCTCATTAAGAGTTTGGCAGATGGAAATCTCCCTCCACCAAACTCCCGACAGGGTGGCTGCCGCCTACACGGTGACCTCCCCGACGGAGTTATTAAAGGTTTCCCACAAGGTCAGTGGGCGGAAACCTAAGTTTCCGTCTGCTGGCCTAGCGGTAAAGAGGAAATAACATTGTCTCCAGCTCGTAATTGAGCCAGCGGCAATGCTGTAGCATGCTGGGTGCACCAGCACCCTTGCAATGGTCACTGTCTGTAAAGCAGACAGTGAACTTTGCAAGGGTGCTGGGCAAGGGAACCCTGCACTGCCCATGCCAAGTGCACGGGCAGTGCAGGGCCCCCCGTGTGGCCCCTTGCGCATGTTCTCCGCCAGCCTTTTCATGACGGTTTTACCGTCATGAAAAGGCTGGCAGAGAGCAAGGTTGTAATCCCCAGGGCAGCGTTTCTTCAATTAAAACACATGGAATGGTTGATTGTTTAACTCCACTTCACAGGATTGCGATAAGCCTACGCTAAGGCCCCTACTATGAGTGGCCTGGTGTTAGGTGCAATATTTATTGCACATGATAAATAACAATACACTGAATCAGGCTACTTAATGAGTGAAATAAATAGCACCTATTATATGTTTTCCCTAAAACGGGGCATATTATGTGGATGTAAGCGTTTGCTGTACCAAAATCTACATCTCTCTGCCTTTTCCAGGCATTTTTCTCACTTTAAAATACAGCAGGTTTGATATGATGAAATGTAACCTAGTAAGGTGTTTTCATCTCACTCAGTATTAACTAGGTGTGATTAAAAACCTCAAAACCCATAATTCTGATATGTACGGTAACAAGAGATATCACAATTTTAAGACATTATTGTCAATCATTGCTTCCAGGAAATGCTGAAGTCTCACTCATGACAGGTAGGATCAGTATGCTTGGCAGAACTAATCATGCCAACCCACAGAAAAATGCCAGACAGTATGCATTGCAGTCAAAATCATACTAGGCAGGTAGATAATGTGGTCACTTTCAAGCCCTCTACCCCAAAAAATCCATGAAAACAATTATTGAAGCAAACAAATCATCAACAGAACAATATTTCATAATTCAGAATTTCATTTATTTCATATTTCATATGGCTGGCAACATATCATATCTATAAATGAGCATGCAATTTGTGCCAGACAAATGTCAATAATAGCACCTGGCAAACAGGCATGTCAGTTGTTAACCACGATGCCCATCTTGACAGCCAATTTGATATTATGCCTGCTTTGATGTAGACGTTGTCAGCCAGTATATTCATTTTGCCATCTAGAATGCCCATTAAACTAGTCGACAGGCCCATCCTGTCGGTCACAGTGACTATGATGCTAGTTCTTAGTTTAGTTATATTAAGTATATTAAGTGTTACCCCCACCCCACCCCAACACACACACAAATGAAATGCTAAGTTGCCTGGTATGTGGCTACCTAATGGCCTGGTATGGGGTTACCTTGCTGATAGAATTGAGGACTGGGAAAGGAGACTGAGACCAAAAGGATCTGTCATAGCCCAATTTTGTGAAGAACCTGGCATTGTGATATGGCACAAAAATGTTTGGGGATGGCTGGATAACCCAAGAGGCAGTTGCCCAGGGGGTAAGTACATCTGTTAAGAGGGATAATGCTGTCATTCATGAGAGAATACGCTGGTGAACTGCCTAGTTTCTGAGCTAACCATGTCAAAGTGTTGAGATAAGTGAACAAAATACTGACCAGACTATTCTAAAAGATAGTCAAAGAGGTGTTTCTTTAACTCTCTTTAACCTCTATGTTTTTGTTTCCTTATAGGGGATTGTGTTATTCTGAGTAGCTAGATCTTACCTCTGAAAGCACCTTTCCAAGAGTACTGTGTGTCTACAAAAGAGACACCTCTCGTTTTTCTTTATCATGTGTACCATGTAGTAAGGGCCATGACCATGGAGCACTCTGCATGTCCTCACCCAGTCTCTTGCTTTGACTGTGTTAGAGGTGCTGGGTAAGGGCAACCAGACCACACATAAATGGCAAAGGACAGTCTATCATACTGCAGAATTATATGAGAAGATCATTCCTCAACATGTATTATTCCCCAGTAACCGAGTATGGCATATTATGTCATATGCTTGAGATGTTCAAGAACTGCTGTTTAAGGAGTACAAAAAAGTGATGGGTAGAATTCTTGAATTGTTCTCGGCCAGTGGTAATTACTCAGGGCAGCATCCCAGTTCATCTTCTTTTGGCCAACGGTTTCATCTCAGACAGGAACCAGCGAGATGCAAATCGCACGGACGACATGCCAATCCAAAAGGTCATGGGTTGCTACAGGAACATACATCATCCTGTCACCTGAGGTCAGGATGAAACTGTGTCTTATTGACTGCTGCTTGCCACTTCCAGTTATATTATGAGGATCCTCCGAAGCTACCATGTGCTGACCAAACCTGCGAGCCAAAATGTACCAGTCGAATCAGTGTCAATGACAAATAGTACATACTAAGGCAGCAGCACGTTCAGAACATACGTAGTCACCTCTCAAGCAGGAGTAAAGCTTGTTATTGGTGATTTGAAAACTAAATTTGTCTAATTTAATACATTTTCATAAGGAGCTTCCCGAAAGCTGAATCTGTCTTTACCGGTGTGGGTTATATTTCTTAGATAGTAACTTAGTAAACAGTAAATATATTATGATGCCATTTATGGGGTGGTATGCATGATATTTATTAGGCCATTACTAATGCCAAAAACGTCTCAAAGCATTTGTGACTTTATCATTACTGTACTGGTTTTCCCTTGACTTTACAAAGTGACTCTCCTCATGAACTGTAGTCCCACTAGCATCCACAATGAAACATGTACTAACTGCATTGCTTCTCCACTCCAGCAGCTCACACTATGATGTAATAACGAGAGACGCCATATTGTGCAAGTTCAATTGGCCTTCGGGTGTCTTTCAGTGCAGAGCAGAATTCGAAAACAGCACATACCAGGCTGATCGGGATCTCATGAAATGTAATAATCTGAAATACGTCTTGTTCTTCCGCATGCAGAGTAAATTACTATGCATTTTGTGGTCTAATTGAACATTGAAATTGCGCTCTTTAAAAAACACTTAAGTTAGCCACGGTTCAGAAAGGGTTCTTTGACCACAGCTATATTTCAGAATCAAATACGGTCACAACATAATTTGCAAATTGTATGTGAGACTGGAGGAAAGTATAAACACCCTTTTTGTTTTTATATATGTGTGTTAATTCTTGAGTGCGGGTGGGGTAGATATGGAGGTTGGGGCTCGTAAACCCTGCGTGGATGACAGGATGGATTATTTTCACTACTAAAAGTAATAGTTATATGTAGATATTAAGATGCCTAATGTGGAAATTGCAGGCCCGAGTCACAAAACGTTTAGTGCATGTAGGTGTCATTGAGGTGACCTGAAGTGTCAGCTATAAATGTAAATGAAAAATGTTGTTTGAAAGGAGTCAGTATCTAATTTACACTTGTAAATGGAATTTATAACTTTGAAAAGAGTAGTGTCTGTAATTCTAAGATGCTCCCACCCGCACATAGGGAACACCAAAAGCACAGCTCTTGCAGGTCGCATGGAAGCCAGCCCTAACAGCAGGGAACAGCCCTAACAGCAGCAAGGAAATCTTTGCCATCAAAGATTTAATCTCACACCCTGCTGCCTCCAGCAACATCAACCCTTCACTAAACCTTGGCAACAAGCTCTCTGAATTTTTTTCAGAACCAAAATAACCTCTATATACAGCAACTTCAGCCCTCATCCAGACACCATCAGCATTGCAATTTATCTTGCCATCACAGCCATGTACAAACCCTGACCTTGTGGCCTGAGGTCACCACCATTGAATTCGCTGCTCCCATAAAAGCCATCCACTCAGGAGCTCCATGTGACCCTTGCCCCCACCAAGCCTTCACCGAAGGACTCCTTTCAATCAGTGAAGCGCTAACACCCATCCTGAATGCCTCCATTGACTCAGCCACATTCCTGAACACCTGGAAACATGCCACCATCATGCCTTTGCTCATGAAACCATCCAATGGCCCAGCTACACTTTCCAAATACAGAGTCAACTCCTCCCACCATACCCAGTAAATGTCTTAGAGAAACTAATGTTGAAGCAGATATGCTAATTAAGAAAATTATTAATGATATATATGTGTTTACAAATGAGAAATTCATAGAGAAATGAATCATAGAGAAAAATAATGTGCACGTTTGAAAATGTGCCCTCGGGGTGTGACCACCATATGTACTAATATGACAAACTGTATGAATTAATGAAAATAATCGAGAAAAAAATGTAATAATATGTCATAATGAGATGTATAACCTATGTTTTGCATTAATTTGTAGTGCTAAGTTAGCCGAACTAAAGGCCTGGTTTTCCTGGGCCTCACACACTCGGAAAGCTGAAATCACCGAGCGCTTTGCAAAGAACTGGAGGCATGCACTGACCATGACCCGCTCGATGTTAAAGTTGCTTAGCTAGAATTTTCTGCAATGTACTGGCAGAAAGGAGATGATGAAGACAATTAGATACAATTATGTGTAAAGTAGGCTAAATGTACTTTCCCAGGACATGAACAATGGAGCCACTGACTGAAGAGGAACATGCAACAATTTTGATACCTGAAGAGCCGGATGATGAGTACATCGTATGGAGAACCAATCCGCATCTTGTGAACAGACACATGTTAAAATTTGTAGATTCGGTAAACAAAAACTATAGGTTAAAGTCATATCTGCTGACTAACTGACCAATTAGAAATTAGGGGTATGGACTGGGAGACCCTAATAAAAAGTCATGACAAGGGGCTAAAATTTCAGATGATGGTGCAGGGAAATGCGAGGAGTGAATTGATGACGTCAGGAGACGCTGTCCGAGGTGCTGACATTGGGCTCATTCTCTGTGAGCCTGATCCGTAGCTGACTAATTGATGTCCTGAAGACGAAGACTGACTTGTTGCTGATCCATCCTGGATAGGTAGCTATGAAAATGTGACTGACAATTTTTATGCCTTTTCTTCTAGGTACCAACTGCGCTGATTATATTCTTACTTAGATAGATTTTTCCAAATTTGTGTTTTCTCTAAAACTTTTTTCGCATGAAGTCCCACATGCTGATGCTAATCTTGGTTAGGCAGGATGTTGAGGGTGACATTGACAGTTGACTGACGAACTTATTTTGCTGAACTACGCTTTTGATGCTGGTATTTTTAGATTATGGAATTGCATTTTGCATATGTTTCCTTCAAGTGATGATGTTTTCTATTAATGAATTAATAAAGAGAAGCGGTTTTGAATAAAGATTTATCTAACAGATGCTCTACAGTTGTAATCAATAGGGAAATAGAAATTGTTAAGAGTAGATGGTCTTGAGCTATTTTCCGTATAAGATGTTCCTTGATTATTGATGTCGATTATTGGTCCAATGGTCACACCGTGACTAGGATACTCCATGCGATTCAAAAGGTCCATTGACCTATACGTGTCCCTTTGTGAGTTTACTTACTAAGGACAAGGCGCGCTAGCACTAATCAATCGACACCTCACTAGCCATCTCAGCAACCATCAGCTCCTACATGCTGTGCAGTCAGGACTCAGGCCTGGCCACAGTACAGAAACAGCACACATTGCCACCACAGACGGCATCCACATAATCCTTGACAGAAGGGACACAGTAGCCCACATTCTCATTCCCTGAAGCATCTGACACAGTCCCATACCTCATCCTCATCAGGTGCCAGCACAAGATTGGCATCCAAGGACTCTGCTGGATATACTCCTTCCTTATGGATATAACAGAAGTTGGAAGCCTGGCAACTTATTCCTCAGAAGCGCACAAACTCATCTGCAGAATGCTTCAAGGTTCATTCATCAGCCCCACTCTCATCAACGCACACATGATCCCTCAGACCAATACCATCTGCACACATGAAATCAAAATCCTCTCTTACACAGAAAACACACAACTCTTACAGAGGCTTACAGAATTCCCCAAGAAGCTAAGGACCTTGCTTTTCAATTAACCAACCTGCTATAGGCTAGGATCAACATCAGGATACCCTTGTGAGTGATTGTGCATGTTACAAATCCAATTAACCTAACATAACTACCTTAAATTGGTAAGGTAATAAAGTTGTGTACTTCAGTTTTAAGTGAGGAAACTGCAAACTGTGGAAATGTTATTACATGCATTTTATTTATTTAGCTGTAACTTAATAACTCCTTAGTGTACCTTAACACTTCATATTCCTGACCCCTTAGAAGCCTGAAGTACCCCATAAAGCTACCTTCCCCTGAACCCTAAAAAGCTTACTACTCCTTAACATTGCCATTCGCTGAACTCTACCAACCCCTTACTGCCCCTTTAAATACCCCCCATGAACCCTAAAAACAGTGCACTACCCCTTAACTCTACCCTTCACTGTACTCCAAAAAACACTTTTTATCCCTTAACGCTGCTCTTCCCTGAACCTTAAACTCTCCTTACGTCCCCTTATTACTATCCTTACCTGAACCTAAAAACTTCTTACTACCATTTTATGCTAACCATCCCTGAACCCTAAAAAGCCCAAACTATCTCTTAGTACTACCTTCCCTGAGTACTAAAAAACGCTTACTAATCCCTCATGGGAAACAGCCTTTTCCACGCATCAATTACTACGCAACAACATGGTAATTAAATGTAAGGTTAATGTGTATATATGTATGTATGTACATATATATATATATATACATATATAAATAAAATACATATATAAATATAATACACATATATATGCGCTTAAGGGAATTGGGTGGTAAGGGTGTTTATTTAAGGTTTGGGGTGGGTAAGGGAGTTGCATGGTAAGGGTGGTTTAGGGTTGTGAAGGAATTGGATGGTAACAGTATTTTTATAGATTAAGGTAGGTTAAAGGAATTGGATTGTTATGGTATTTTAGGGATTAGGGGTGGCAAAGCAATTAGGCGCTAAGGGTGTTTTTAATGTTTAGCTGTGGATAAGAGAAATGGGTGGTAATGGTGTTTAGAGTTTAGGGGTGGGGAAGGGTTTAGGGAGGTAAGGGTGTTTTTTGCGGGGTTTATGTGATGGGTAAGGAACTTTCGAGGTAAGGGTACCTTTAGGGTTGGAGAAGGGAATTGGGTTCCCCCTATTCAAAAAATTATATATGTGTTGTATTTAAATAATGATCACTGCATGCTTCAAAATGGCCGCCGCTTTTTTAGTACACTATAGTGTTATGGAAATAAATGAAGGACTTAAAATTTGTATGTAAATGATGTTGGCTGAGCAGCCAAACTGTCCAGTAGAAGGCGTTTTGCCGAAACGCGTTGACAGACATCACACTCAGGACTCTGTGTTACCTGTATAAGAAAATAAATTCATGAACTAAATACGAGCGCATTGGATTTAATCGATTTCGAGATTTGGGAGATACTTGATGGGATCGGTGCAGCCGTCAGATGGCTATCAGTCCATCTGTTGAAGAAATATTTTAAACGTGGTCTCCGGTACGCGAGACGGCTGGCACGCCGGTTGAGTGCGCGTGGTTGTACTACTGGAGGAACTTGGATATGGTTTCTCACGCAGCACCGTGCCTTTGACAATCGAAGGAAAACGCAGCCGGACTGACACTGTAGGATTGTTACCTTTCCCCGGGGGGTTGGAGAACGCCCGTGGGGTAATGAACGCGGTCCTGCGAGCAGTTTGACAGGCTTGATATCAGCGTTTCTTCGTTCGTATGAATAATTGGCACACGGCCCGGAAAATAAACGGAAAACTAACGGCAGGAAAGAATTTACTTTGGCGTTTGACACACGGCTTTCCTGTCCTACAGAAGCAGATTAATTCATAATCTGAAACAATCCACAAGCTACACAGTATTTAGCTGCTGATAGGTCTATATCAACACAGAGTCCTGTTTTATAGAATTTTTGTCCATATCCTTCTATTCTACATTTTTCGTTTTTTCTGTTAGGAGTTAGAAATCTGACATTTGAATAGTAACGAGACATTGCCAAACCCTATGCAAAATGGCTGAACGGAGAAAATTGTGGGAACAAGCAGCAGCCGAGCTGTTTGACAACTCTAAAAATTAGCAGTGGACCCATGTGGGTTCAGATACAAACTACCTCCAATATTATACATCAATTAGAAAAAGCACGTATTTCTGAACTTAAAAAATGGTGGGAAATGACCTCATTAACTAAATACATCGAAAGTGGTAGAATACCTAGAGGTCTACGTATTTTAATCTTACCCACCTTAGGAGATATGGACTCAGATTTATTGGAGGAATGGAGAATGCAAACAGCAGACTGCTCAACCAAACTCATGGGAACCTTAATCACTCAAGCCAAGAGACGCATGGAGGAACAAATCATTAAAATTGAACAACTTACAAAAGAATTAGAAAAGATGCCCAACCAACAAGAAATTTCTAATCAGTTAGCGAAAATGGAAGAACGGATCAAATACAAGGAAGAAGAAATTAAATCACGTAAAGCACATAAATTCAACAGAGATAAGATGGATTATGAGCATGGAAGAATCTATACATTTGCTCGAAAATATGATACTGCAAGAACCAAAGATATGTCCAAGAGTGGGGCTGATTGTGCTGTACAACAGATATCTGCAGATGACAGTTCAGAAATAGAGTCCTCTGCTGACGAGATACCACGTAATAAGCTGGATTTTCAGGGGGAAATGCGCCTCATGCAAATGGTCACACCACCTCCTGGGCAAAATCGCAGGCGTGGCCGAGGAAGCGGAAGACGAGGCGGGGCAAGAAGAAGAAGCAACCAACAATCAAATTAGAACTTAATCCCGGATCAGTCAATAAAGTGAATCACTTGAGCACTGTGGTGAATATTTCTCACAGTACCTTGACAGACAATCAGCTTTGTATACTTGATTTAGGATTAAGCTTTTGCCCTAACATTCAATGGGACTATGTTAACACCCGTATTGAACTGTACAAATTTGTTCGTAAACTACGTCTCATCAAGCATTTCTCAAACAAAGATATAAATCGAATGGCAGACAACGTCAACCAGAGGGCTGGACTCTCTGGATTCAATATCGCTGATAGCTCAGAATTGATAGCTATCAATGAGTTAGATCATGACAGCAATGAAGCTAGATGTTCCATACACGATGATACTAACAAGAATACAGATACGCTTAACCAGATGGGATTTATAACTAACCTTCATGATAAAAGTAATCTAAAATTGTTGAGCAGATTTAATCCCCCACTACCCAGTGGCAATTTGATAGACATATTTCATGAGCTAGTGATCAATGACATCGACAAATTTCGTAGTAAGGGCTCTTTGAAGACATCGAGAAAGACGAGATCTAACTTTACGCAACAAGATTGGCAGGATCTAAATACACTGAGGTCGAACTCTTCTATTGTCATTAAGCCCTCAGACAAGGGTGGCAACATTGTTGTCATGGACACAACTGATTACACTAAGGAAGCGTATCGGCAATTGATGAACAGAGAGCACTATGAGAAATTAAAGATCAACCCCTTACCCCAATACCAAGGGACATATCATGATATGCTAAATGAATGGTATACTAAGCAATTGATGGATTATGATGAGTTTATGTATTTGAAAATTGACCATCCCAAAATTCCATGTATTTACTTCCTACCTAAAATTCATAAGAACAAAACCCATCCTCCAGGTAGACCAATAGTCAGTATGAATCAATCATTACTCGAGAACACCTCACGATATTTGGACCTGTTCTTATGTACCTTTGTCACAGAACTACCTTCATACCTTCGTGACACCAATGATTTTTTGGCCAAGATACATGACATCCCATGGCATAAAGACTACTTGCTGGTCACCATGGATGTAGCATCTCTATATACATCCATTAAACATCAATATGGATTACAGGCCTGTAGGTACTTTCTACAAACACGATCCATTGAATTCCTGGAGCATACTAATATGCTCCTATCGATGCTACAATTTTGCCTTACACATAATCTGTTCCTTTTTGATAATGAAAGCTTTTTACAAAAACAAGGGACAGCTATGGGGGCATCCTTTGCTCCCACCTATGCCAATTTATATATGGGCTGGTGGGAGAAGGAGGTGGCATGGTCAGAAAGTAATAACATCTATATGGATAGAGTGATACTGTGGGTGCGATATATCGATGATTTGTTTATTATTTGGGACGGCACAGAACAACTGTTGTTGGAATACATAAATGTACTTAATAACAACCAATTTAACATCTATTTAGATGCTATCTTCAGTAGAGATACTATCTCCTTTTTAGATGTCCAACTAAAAGTAGAAAAAAATCATCTTGAGACAACTATATATCGAAAGCCCACGGCCTGTAATTCCATATTACATGCTAATAGTGGGCATCCTCATGCACTTAAATGGAGCATACCATACAGCCAGCTACTGCGGGCTCGCAGAATATGCTCTGATGAGAACCAATATGACTTGGAATCTAAGGCAATGGTGGACAGGTTTCTAAGTAGAGGTTATCCTCCAAAAATTTTAAGTGATGCACTATACAGAGTAAGGAATAAAAGTAGAGATGAGTTACTTTTTAATAACACAGTGACCAGCAATGATTCCCAACACTCAGCACCTAGAATATTCTTTCAGTATAACCAACAACATGACTCATTAAGAACTATACTCCAAAAAAATTGGCACGTTTTACAGAACGATCCTATTATCAATGATCACATAGAAACTCATCCGTCCATAACATTTTGCAAAGCACGTTCCTTGGGAGATTATCTAACTAGAAGCTATTTTTCAGCAAAAACCAACACATCTTGGTTGAGCCAAAAAAGTTTGGGATTTTGGAAATGTGGCCATTGCAAGGCCTGTAAGTACGCTCAAAATACATACAAATACCAAACTTTTGATGGTCGTCAGTGCGAGATTAAAGATCGAATCACATGTGACACTGAATTTGTGATTTATGTAATTGAATGTGGATGTCATAAAAAATACATTGGAAGTACCATTCACAAGTTAAAAGTCAGGTTCTTACAACACTTCAGAGCCATAAAAAATCAAGATAAAACCTATCCTTTGGCCAAACATTTCTGGGAGGCACATAAAGGAGAATGTAGTACCTTATCCTTTTATGGTATCAAACATATTAAAAACAATCCCAGAGCTGGCAACAGAACGCTTGAGCTCAGACAAATGGAATCCAAAATGATTTTACTATTGGGCTCCGAATCCCCTTTGGGGCACAATCTTGATGCTGAGCTCTATGTCCATCTTAGATGATAATATACCGTTTACTGCTTTTATTCTCATTTTAGAAAGAGACTTCCTATGCTTTCTAACTCTAAAAATAGTAGTGCTAATTTAGCAGTATTTTATTTACATTCTCTTTTTGAAGATGGGTGAGAAGATCATAATTAACTCATATGAACATGCCATGACAGAATTTGTAAAGTGGATATGACTGAGTAATTTTCCTTATTCTGAGTTCACACTATAGTTTGATGAAATTTAGGTGTAATTAGGTCTTATGAATGATTATGTAGATCTGTACTGTGCTATTGATGATGATTGTTTAATTTCACTTCCCTGTAACTTGGCAAATGCAGAATATGTAATATTACATATAGAGATACATATATATATATGGAATATGATATGGGACCAAGAAATCAATAGAACTGGTTGTTTTAATTGGAGTTTTGTAACACTTTGATGCACTTTATATGCTCTTTTGCACTTATTATTAGTATAGATTTTTAGCACTTTGCACCTTATGCTGAGGCCTTACTTGAATACAACCTATCTACATGTGTTTATAGAATTACCTGTTATACAGATAAGGATAGAGATGAATCAGATTTGATTATATAGGCATTAGATATATACTCAAGCACTACAATATAGTCAAATAGAATTTTAATACAGGATATTAATTAGTTATTAATAATTATATTTATATATAACGAATGACAACCTAAATATTTAAAAATAGGATACTACAGTTCCTTCGTTTATATTTATATTGTTACTTTTCCTGTCATTTGAGTAATGTCTTTATATGACCAAACATTATGAATTATTGGAAGCTATTGCCTTTTTTCTATTATATTTGATATTTATGACTTTTCAATTCAAAAAAAAATTTCTGAAAGTATTAGCATTAATGTAGGTTCATTCTTTTATCAAGTGTTGTATTTAAATAATGATCACTGCATGCTTCAAAATGGCCGCCGCTTTTTTAGTACACTATAGTGTTATGGAAATAAATGAAGGACTTAAAATTTGTATGTAAATGATGTTGGCTGAGCAGCCAAACTGTCCAGTAGAAGGCGTTTTGCCGAAACGCGTTGACAGACATCACACTCAGGACTCTGTGTTACCTGTATAAGAAAATAAATTCATGAACTAAATACGAGCGCATTGGATTTAATCGATTTCGAGATTTGGGAGATACTTGATGGGATCGGTGCAGCCGTCAGATGGCTATCAGTCCATCTGTTGAAGAAATATATATATATATATATATATATCAAAAACAAAGTTGTCCTCATGTGAAAGCGCACTCCCAACAGGTTATATAAACGGGAAGAAAAAGCAAAGCCAGCAACTCACAGTGAATTCTTTAAGCAGTTTCATTATTCCAGGCCTTTGGTTATAAAATCATCTCTGGACACATGTTTCTGGGTCAATCCCTTCATCAGCAGAGAAAAATATAAAAGTGATCACCCTCGTAGGTGCAGCCAGTGCTGGAAGCGTTCCAGGCATTTCTTTCTTAATGAAAAGACCGGCATGGCTTTGCTTGTCTAATTACAGGCACCTGATTAGTTTCTTTAAATACCAGTCCGCCCAAGTGGGCCTCTCAAGTGAGTAACAGTGCATGCTGGTTGTGGTAGTCCTGCAATTTTTTCATTCTGCCCCAAGTGGGTTGCTGGAACCAAACAAAATAATGAGACAAAGTGCAAAACCTGTGTAGGTGAATCCAAAGTAAAATTGTTAGGTTTGCTGGGAATATCCCAAACTGATTGCTTCAGGCTTCCAGCACTGGCTGCATCTACAAGAGTGAAACACTATTATATATTTATATATTTCTCTGCTGATGAAGGGATTGACCCAGAAACACGTGTCCAGAGATGATTTTACAACATAAGGCCTGGAATAATGAAACTGCTTAAAGAATTCACTGTGAGTTGCTGGGTTTGCTTTTCCTTCCCGTTTATATAACCTTTTGGGAGTGTGCTTTCATATGAGGACAAGTTTGTTTTTGCTACATATATATATATATATACACGTAGATCATATATATATCTACATATATATATATGTATATGTGTGTGTGCTGCGGCATATTTTAATCTTTCACAGGAATCAATGCTCAACGAGAGATCAATGGGTCTCTGGACCCTGCATAGCATGTGGTAGAAGCATACAACAAGGTATGACCAATGTGGTCATACAAGGAAGACTCCAGTCAGGAATAAAGTTAAGGGTTTTTTTACAAACCTAAGTTCAGAGTCATGTAGACCATTTGCAAGACTAAGATATAGGGATACAGACTCAACAAGAGTAGACCAAGGCAATGAAACGTGTTCAGGCGAACTAACATTAGGAGAACTAGACACTTTACAAAGACAATACAAAACATCAATAATTGATGTACAGAGAATAAACGTTGCTCAGTTTTAATAAGCATTAAGGAAGTTCAAGTCATCAACGTTCAATTTAGTTGGGCACAGGGGAAACCCTACAGCTTAGCCCATCAGTGGAAAACATTTGTAGGGCGGAACACATGCAGGCACAAGACAAAAAGAACAAAAAAAGACAAAAGGAATTTGGAAAACGTAACCTCGGGCACAAGTTGCTAACTAAGGTGGACAAAAAGTAGATAAAAGGGAAAGCATCAGTATGCCAAAAGCTTGGTCAAGAGTATTTTTTGTGGGCCTGGGAGAAAACCTCTAAATCTCAGAAAGGCATTTCAAAGGGGCAAAGGCAGAGAGGAAGGTACCTTTCCAAGGGGAACAGCATGCGGGGCACAGGATTCTTTTTCAAGCTCCAGGGATTTTACAAGGGTTCTGTTTGGATTCTGACCAAAGTCGTGCTGGGCCCTGACATATTAAAGTTAATGTGGCAATCTGATTAATCAGGGTAACAGTTCATTTGACACGGAAGGGGCAATATTCAATAGAAATCGATCATACGACTCCAACTTGAAACATCTTCAGGTTTCCCAAGTCTGTCATGAGACCAGCATCCATCCATGTAATTCCACACAAGATTGAAACAAACGTGTGAATTGCTAGTCCACAGTCCAGAATGTTCTTCATCCAGGGTCAAGTGCTTACAACTCTCTATGTGTAAAACAACAGGCATCTATAACCAGACTAATCTTCTCATGGGAATGAAGTCTGATCTAAGTCTTAAAAAAGGTACACGTTAGCAAGATGACTTGACATTTTCTGCAGTCACGAAATACAGACTCACTTAGGCACATGAAAATCAGTTAATAGGGCACATTAGTTTATTCAAATAAACACTTTTTAAAATGCAAACTATAAATTCTGCATGAATAAATCTTCATTAGCAATCATGCTACAGAACTGTAAGTGAAATAACTTTATTAATACATTTCAGTCAGTATAACGCAGAACTGTATTTCTCTTTTTGAACACTTATTTAAAACATTAATTATATGAATTTCAATATTGGTTTAATACAGACTATTAGTTTAGAGTCTAAATTATATCATAATTTCAGTTTAATCTTTCAAATATTTAATTAAACTTCGATACCACCCATGTCTAAGGGCCTGATTTAGATCTTGGCAGAGGGAATAATCTGTCACAAACGTGAAGGATATCCCGTCTGCCTTATTATGATCCTCATAGGATATAATAGGATCATAATATGGTAGACTGGCTATCTTTCATGTTTGTGATAGAATATTCCCCTCCGCCAAGACCTAAATCAGGCCCTTAGTTTCTATCTAAATGAATAGCTTCTCAGTGCATCACTCTACAGTCAAGCTAGTGGTACCTTTGGTTGACTTAATTCAACAAACTGCCATTTATAGATGATTTCTATGACATAAGGGACAAAACTAAAGTTTCTGCTGCATCAAAAGTAATGTTAGAGTTAGGTGAAATGTTCAGTAACAATGCAACATTTTAAACTCTAGAAAATATTGAACTTATCACAACAACTATGTCTGCTCCTCTAAAGGTTCGGAGTAATCAATCACTCCAAAAATAGTTCTGAGTTACACTTTCTGACCTACTCTCACATACATTTCTTCAAATGAAACCTCAACTAGTGGATCTCACTCGAATTGATACAGTTCCTCACGTGCACTTGAGATTCATTATACAAACCTCTCACAGGCACACAAAGAAAGTCCCTTATCGATATTATTGTTGGTGACATCTCACGAACATCACCGTTTACACAGCAGACAAGAACAACAAGTGTCTTCTACACTTTTC
The DNA here is from genome assembly GCF_031143425.1 of Pleurodeles waltl. Lineage (NCBI taxonomy): Eukaryota > Metazoa > Chordata > Amphibia > Caudata > Salamandridae > Pleurodeles > Pleurodeles waltl. Next base: position 108,056,655 of record NC_090441.1, on the reverse strand, counting down.
TGACATCCTGGGTCCTAAGGCCACAATGGACCCAATAACCAACTCAACTTCTTAGCAAAAAGTGTTGCATTCACACAGCAGCTTGACATTTTCTGCAAAACACTTCACAAGTACCACAAATCACCACAATCTAAGCATAAGCAATGCAAAGCGGAACCATATTGATACTCACACATCTGCTGCATTGGAAAGACCTGGAACTCCATTAATCCTCCAAATGAACCATGGGTTCACAAATTTGGGCTCAATTGGGACAATGTCATGGTGGGACACCCTAATTCCCTATTTCTAAACCATAATATCCTACCTCCCTAAGAACTAAACCATAATTCCCCATCTCCCACAATGCTAAACTATAATTCCCTGTCTCCCTCAGGACTAAACCATAATTCTCTATCTCCCTCAGGACTAACCCGTACTCTGCTACAAGCTTTGATGGCGCATTTTGTGTGCTCTAATTTGAGGTTGATGATCTTGAAGTCCATGCAAAGGGGTTCACTAGGGAAACAGGTAAATGACAATTAACATTAAATTTACAGTGTAACCCATTTGGTCACACAATGAGGACCCAAGTCGGAAATAAAGCTAAAAGGTTTTATTATAAATTAACACTCAGGTTAATGTAAAAATGAAATCAAATTAGCATAAGGCAAACCAAACACTTGGTAACCGCAATACAGAATATCAACAGAAGAATTTGGTGTTCTGAGAATGGGTGCTGGGCATTTCTCTGCACATTACTACAAGTCAAAAGATTCTAGGTAAAACAAACTAAGGACAGATTGCATCACTTCAATAATTCCTAAGCTACCAAAAGTGAGAATCTAACTAAAGCATAAGGCAAACGTAAGGAGCAAATTAGGACAAAAAGGAAATTTGGAAAAATGAAAAAGTAATTTGGAAAGGAGAACAAAAAGGAAAGGTGTAAGCATTTCACAAGCTCAGTCAAGAGTCTTCTTAGAGAGTTAAGTGTAAACCTAAGCCACACTCAGCAAAGCAGAGGGAAAGCGAAGGGGAAAATCAGAGGTCTGTACCTCTCAAAGTCTAGGCAAATCTGCTCTACTATTGATTAACGAAAGTCCTAGTTAAACTGCACATCTTGATCAGGTAACGCCCTCTGGATCATGTAATCATATGGCTCATTCTTCTATTTTCACAAGGTAACTTGCAACAGGGTGGTTATGTCCCATGGCAACTCTGGGAGGGTTGCTGTCATTGGTATTCTGGGCAACTTTTGCAACATGTATGAATAGTGGTAGTCTTCACATTCTTGGTCTCTCCCTGTGCCTTCTCCAAAGTGGTTTTCTCAGACTCTCTATGAGTAAAACAATAGTACATCTATTTCCAAACTAACATTTCATGTGAAAACACCCAAAATGAAATGACACGTTAGGAGAAATGGAAAACAGTGTCTCACATTAAAGAAATGCAGGCCTAGTCAAGCTAAAGCTAAAATTAAATTTCACATTTAATTTGTGTTGCACTGTGCATGTTTAACCTCTGCATCACATGTCAATTGCACATTCTCATTTAAACTTCATGTTACAGTTAGTATAAAAACGAGATAGAACTATTAACACATGTAGGTGAATATGATGGAAAACTACAGTTTTCAACATTAATCAACAACATTAGTGCACACATGGCATAAAATATTATTGTTTTAAAGGTAAACACTCTCCAATAACGTGAGAATGGTTGAAAAATCATAATCAATGATTACATTTCAAATAACAAAGTTATAACACATAGGACCTCATTATGAGTTTGGTGTGTCGCCAAACTCTTTGGGATAGAAAATCGCCACTCTGGTTTTTCGCCCGCTGGTCCTATTATGAGTTTCCTCCTGCTGGCTCAGCGGGAAACAGGCCACAACATAGATGTTGGCTCGTAATCAAGCTGGCAGCAATGTTGAGGTGCATCGGGTGCAACAGCACCCGTTGCACTTTTCACCACCTGTAATTCAGGCAGTTAAAAGCACGACGGGCTGTCCATGGGGGCCCCTACACTGCCCATGCCAAGTGCAAAGGCAGTGCGTGGGCCCCCATGGGGCCCCCAGCACCCCGTCTCAGCCAGTCTTTGCACGGTGGTTCCACCACCATGCAAAAGCCAGTGGAGTGGGGACTTGTAATCCCTGGTGGTGCCGACGGTTGGACTGTGGTGGCTCCGCCACGGTCATAATGTGGAGATCCCAGGACCGCCAGACTCGTAATAAGAGCCTCAGTATATTTTCTCTGTACACCACAGAATGTACTTCATTATTGACTTTGAGGGCACCACTTTACAATAGACTAGCATTAATTCACACATTCGTTTTTCATTATGGTCACATATAGATCAACATTGTGAACCAAGGGTGGCAGCCAATTACCTGCTGCACCACAGCTTACCCTCAACTTTCTGGGTGATCCCAGGCATCCTTTTTCTTACAATGAAGAGTTAACTCTAAGGATTTGCTTGCAAGAACAGGCTTGATTAATTAGAGAGAACCTATGAGACTGACACATTATTACAAATTGCACTGGTTTACTGACATACTGCTGTGCTGCATCATTTTCACAGGAAGTGAAAATTGGTATTTTATTTGTAAACCTACACCACCATCGGTGTCAGTAGAGCAGCTTAATTGTTCTTTTTTCAGAGCTATCACGCATGACAGAACTTCATTCTGAATGCCCAATGATTGTCTTAAGACAGACAAGACAGTCTTAAAACTGTCTAAAATCTCTGCAAATCAGGCTACCCTTTAAAAGATTAAAACAGTTTGAAGATTCACAGACCTGTTTCTATCCATAGATTTGGATGCATGTGTACAAGCAACCATCTTATTACTACATATGTATATCTTGGGGTGAGGCCATGGTGGGGCTGGGACAGAAAATAGGCCTGAGCACCAAAATAAAAGTGTCCCCATTGGCAAATCATATAAAAACGGCCTAAATTGGCATGGGAAAGTTATGAACTGGTAAAAGCTGTACAGCAGTTTTGTACAGCTTGGGAGACTGCAAGCTTTTCTGCTCACTGTAGGCAATGTTTGTGGTAAAATCAGGGAAATCAACAGTAAAAGACGTAAACCATAAAACAGGCACACAAACAGCCAAGAAATGGCCATCACACTGATCTGTCAGACCACGGCTTCAGTCTGACTGCCACAAAGGCTGGTTTGATACTTAGAGGCCTCCCTTACCAACTGGAACAGTATGTGCATTATTGAAGTAAGAAGGAAAATGTAATTTTGCCCTTTTGAGCACTTCCTCTTCCCCTTCAAAGGAATGGTATTTGCAGCCCTCGCCAGAATTATGGAGCTCTTTGCCCTGTTAGTAACAATGTAAGGTGGCTGCCTTTCTTCCCCTTGTGAACTTGCAGTCTGCTTGCCACAATGTACGGGGGTATGAGTTGTCCTTGGCTGGATACATCCTCACACTGATCACTGTATTTAGTAACAGCAATGACAAAGAATGTCCAAGCTCTCAATTTCATGTTTGAATTTTCAGTGATTTAAAAATGTTGAACGCCATGGCACTAATGCCCACAAGACTCATTCTGCAGTGTGTACCTCTCCATCTCCCTTCCTTAGCATTAGTGCATTCATGTGATGTTAAGTTGTATAGCCTCTATCAACCAGGAGGGTATTCAGGCATTGAACAGGTGTGCTTTTGGCCTTGCCTAAGCCGCAGAGGATTACTCAAACAGCCAGGTCTTCAGCTTCTGGAGGAAGTCAAAGAAGGTAGAGGAGGCTCGGATATATAGGGACAAGTCGTTCTACGCTTAAAGAGCGATGTAGGACATTGCTTGGCTCCCAGATCAAGTTTCCTTATGGGTAGCTTGTGCAAGTAGGAGTCCAGCCAACTGGAGATGTCTGGATGGTTTGTGAAAAGAGATCAAATTGGTGAGGCTTGCTGGGCCATTGTTGTGTAGTGGTTTGTAGGTGTGAGTACAGGTGTGTGAGCGTGGAGTGTGAACTGTGCTCATTAGTGTATGAGTAGCCAGTGTAGCTCCTTGAGCGGAGGGTAGAAGTGTGTGTGTGGCATGGGAAGGGAGTGTGGTTCTTGTTGCCCCTTCTGGATTGACCTGCAGGTCACTCATATCTGCATAGGTATGAAGTAGTTAAAAGCCATGCATAGGTATGAAGTAGTTAAAAGCCATGCTGATCTATGCTTGGTATGGTGCTGGTGGAGTAGGGAGATTCCAATAAGCATTTATAAATTATTTTCACATAGCTTTTAAGGCAGGGTGACACCTAAGGTTCTCTGACACAGTTTTAAATTTGAAAGGTGTTATTTACGTTTCATGGCATATACTGAATGGCAGATAACGTTTCCTGCCAAACATCTCTCTTTTCTGTCACTTTTCTATTGATTCTCTCTTCAACTACCCGAAATGGGATAGGTTGACACTTTGGAGACTTATTTGCAGAGCAGACGCTGCAGACTAAACGGCACTTGGCTTGACAATAATGGGAGTGAAGGTTCTCCTCAACAGCGCAGTCTTTATCACATTTCCACAGGATCTCTATCAGATGCTTAATTTGAAGAAAAAAAACTGCAATTTTTTTCTCAGAAGTCTGCCAACAGCGCTGCTGAATGCCAGCGTAGCCAGACACCAACAATGCTTCATCTTGAGGCTGCACCGCGTGCTTCCTTCTTCCACCACACTACACTTCCTGTCTCTGTATCTCACTCTGGCAGGCTTTTTTTCATCACTGATTTCTTCTCTCGTTTTTACATCTTTCTCGTACTCCTCCATTCTTCCTTTCTCGTGTTTTTTTTAATTTATTGCTCTGGCCAAAGGCAGTGGCGTAACTAAACTTGAGGGAGGCCCGTTGCAAAGTAACTGGAGCACCCCGCCCCCCTTTACTGGAGCCAGTCAGGGGCCTGCCGCCCATGCAGAGTGCATTGTGCTGAGAGGTCATCCTGAGGCGCGGGGGCTGCGGTGGCCTTTGTCACACCAAAGGCCTGTAGATTAAAAAGAAGTCCCCAAAGATAAGTGCCAGTGTCCACCGTCTGCGACCTCCAGAACACTTTAACCACTGCTTTCATCCCCTTTGCTCACTATGCTCTGGATGTCGCCATAGGTCTGAATTAGTCGTATTTACTCTCAGTGCCACAAGTGAATAAGTTAGTATCATCGTCCGTACTCGTACTACGAAGGAGACAATTTCAAACTCGATTTTGTCCAAGAAAAGAATGCAACAAGGTACTCCATTTGCCTGTCTATATATACTCTACCATGAAGATAAAGTTGAAATTAGCATTACCTTCAAATTGATAAAACCTTTACTTCAAGATAGAACTCTAGTTCTAGCTGCATGAAGGCCAGAGCTAAACTGTGCTCACGGCACCCGCCGCAGCTACGCCACTGCCTTACAGGAAAGCAATGCCAGAGTGAGCTCAAGATCAGTGTCACCTGCTTACAGACTAACTGAATAAACAGATTCTCTTGACTTTGGGCCATCCCTTACATCCATATAATTTGATGAGCAGATTCAAATAATGGGAACCTATTGTTATAGCTCAGGGTCCTATTTTGTGGACCTTTTAATGTTTGTCGTAGGCAAAGTCTGGCGCCAGGGGATTAAGGACTCTTGAAGGCTGTAATTTATGACTGTGACTTGAATATACTTGCAGCTTGCAGTCAGCTGTTTTATGTTTTTTTCAATTACCCCCTTAACTCGTTGGTTGCAAAATTGTACAAGTTTTTTTTTTTTTTTAAACGAAGCGCAGAATGACTAGCAACATCTGTAAGGCATGAACAAACAGAAAATTGATACGAGGGCCGAGTACTATGATTGAAAATGTATGGAAATACAATATTCTGAAAGTAATAATGTAGCTATAGTTTGACTCATAAAAAGGACAGGTTTTCCCAACAACCATATGACCATAAGGACCATATAGGGTCTTACAACTGAGGTGGTTGGCAATGAAGAGCAGAAGGGGCAGTGCTATGTGGTCCCTTGAGTCAGGGTAGTATGTAACGAGCGGAATTACAAACAAACTTCATTCTGTATTGTCAATAGGTGAAGGCAAAAACATTGATGGAGTGAAACAACATAGAAATGTCATCAAGGTCACAGAGGACACATTACATTCCAATCCACCTCAGCTCCACCTCCCATTCCTCGTTGTCTCGCCTCACACTAAAGTACAGGCTGGGAGTCAAAATCCTATCTCGGAGAGTCCTGCACTATCTCAACCTATCAAAATGGCCACTTGGCTCTTACACGGAAGTGAAAATATATGGAAGGGAAAACAAACATGCCTTTCTCGCTGTTGCCAGATATCAAAGAATAACATGGCATATTTGATTCTAACTCCTGCCTCTGGCAAGGCTTGCAGATGCCCCAATGCTATTTTTCACTTGGGAAACATCATATGATGTTGTTTTTTATTTAAATTCAACTTCATAGCAGGTAACCGGAGGTTGTCACCGTTATCCCTATTCCAAAGGAAATTAGCTAGGCCAGGGGGTCATGTTTCATTGTATGATGTCGCAGACAAACTGCTGCAGAAAACCTCTGCTGATGTATTCTGCTCTGGGACAATGTTGGTAACAAAAGCAAACTGCAGCAATGCATTATTCTGCAGAAAACGTGTATGGCATACCTTGGCATGTCCTTGTGATGTGCAAGAACTGATACTGGAGTCAGACATTCTATGTGCTTTACTCTGTGTACACTGCAAATGTAAGGTCTGAGTCACAAGAGTTTACAAGTAAACTCGATTATCGATTTATACAAGTAAAAGATACTGAATTGTTGCACAATTTTCACCATATTTACGAACGGATAGGAGTCGGTATAAGTGTGAGTATTACGAGTGCTTAATTTATGTAAGTGTGCATGGCTTATTTATGCTCCAAAAGGTACGTGTAGCACAGAGGCGTTTCTGTGGGAAATTCCATACACATGGAGTGAACACTCACCTATGCAAAAGTTAGTTTGTATTAGAAAAATTTGTAAATGTAGTGTGACTATCTAACCAAAAAGTCCAGCTGCACCTGAGTGAAGGAATGACAATAAGCTCCTTCACAATTTAATTAAAAATGTGCTCTCTCTTAAAACTGTATTTTCTCAAATGTGTAAAACATGTAAACATAGGGCTAGTAAAACATGTCTAAAGGTGTTTTTGTAAATTCCATTAATTGTATATTTTTTATGCTTATTTTAAAAGGGGAGTTATAATTAAATTACCTAAACAGATTTAATTTACAAACCACTTAGTTTATGCTCGGTGTAAGTGACAGGAACCTTTGTAAACTGGATCATTAATTATTTCTGAATACACATTTGGGGGTTTTCCCTTCATTACCAGGCAAATACCTCCAAAGCCCACTGGGATTGTTTTTTTTGGAGTAAGTCTTTTGCAGTGTCTGCCCTCACTATTTACAAAGATACCTTCTTTTCTCACAGTAGCGCATCACTTTGTCCTTTCTGAAGAACAAGAAAAAAAGACTGCACTCGCTAGAAAGAAGTGTGTAAAAGGTCATAAACATTTAATAGCCCAATAATTGGTTATATCAGCATAATCACTGTCCTGTAATTAACTTCCTTTCTTGGCCGTTCATTTGATATTTTCAGTACTTCTTAACAGGTTTCCTTGACAATCCACAAGGCTTAGAATCTCATAAACTGAAACCTTTCTTGCAGAAGGTGGAAAGCAATGACACCATTAATCACTGCTCTCTTCTCAATCCAGCAGCACGTCCGGACTGCTCAGCCCGCTAGCAGTCCCTTGCTATGGGAATACTTCTAGAAAAGCTTCAAGAGGCAAGAAAGCTCTATCAGGTAAGTGATGCTGACTATCTGGCTTTGATTTGCAGATCTTAGGTTTCACTAACTCTCGCGGACTCACTATTTTATTCTTTAAGGTCAATACATTCAATTTATCAAATAATGTTTCGTGAAATGCTTATTATCATCAGTGAAACTGATGTTTTGGCGCTATATAAAAAATCAGGTCACTATTACGATTGACTCTTTAGCTTCATGCACAAGAAGCTCCTCCTACTCCAATGCATCATAGTGCTAAATGTGTACTTTCTCAGCAGAATGTCTCCCAACCACAACAAAAGAAGCAAATAAAATCAAATCTGACCAAAATCTTAAATCCTGAAAAGGTGACAAAACGTGACAATATGAGTAAACAATGAAAAATCGTTGCATGGCTTGTTTGGCTTGCTGTAATACTTTCTACATGTTCAAGTTAATACCAACCTTATGGACACCGTAATGATGACAAAACTGACCTTTGTATATCCAGGACGGGGTGTAAGTTGCTTTTCTACAGTATCCAAGTCAAACCGCCAAATCGACAGATACCTATGAGTTCAAATTGTGTTGGTCAAAGTTGTCCCAGAAGTGCCCTGGAGGATAAGATGTGACTTAGCGGCCAGAACTCTTGACTTTGGAAGCTGGCTCAACATCACGTGATCCTAGGCAAATCACTTAACCTCCCCGTGCTTCAAAATATGAAATGCAATGTGTGCAATTGATTGTTCAATCTCCACTTGATTTGTGCATTCTTTTAGATTATCTCCCAACCCCTTTCATGTAATATAAGTCGATGCTCCCCATCTAGGTTTGCACAATATAAATATCAATACATATACGGCATGAGCACTGACAAATTCTACTTCGATCGATTATATGTATCTGTAGCTAATGTGGACATATTAAAATCCGCCATGCCTTGGGCCCTCATGAACCAATGGGAGGCCCCACTATTTAAGATCAAGACCAAACATATGCCCTGCTGGCCCTTCCATGCCAGAATCACACAGCGTTTGCACATCCCCACTTTCTTTTATCTCAGCATCGTTCAAATTTCCCACCATTATTTTTTTCAGCCACTAGTAATTTAAGATCCAAACTTCTCCATTTCTGGTGTTCCTTTAACTATCTATGTTAGCATGTTTCTACACACTCAAAAGTAGCTGCACAGCTCCACACTTGACTTTCTAGAAACCTCGGAAAATACCTATATGTATAAATGAAAAATCTTAACACTCTGTTTTTAGAGGTTTTCACTGAACGTCTTTGTTAAAAGAAAGGCACTAGAGAACTGCGCTGTGAGGGCATCAGGAGATTTCTAGAGCAGATCGTAGTTAGCGATGGAGGGGGGACTGAGTCAATAACATGTCAGGCTCATCTCACATGTGGCATAATATGCTCTATTCCTAATACTGGTGCAAGACATTTTATCTGTGAAAGTGACAATTTACTATATTTCTCCCTCTTGCCAAATCCTTGCTCATACTGTTAAATTATAACTCGTACTGGAGGAATGCTAGCACTGCCTTAGAACCAACCATACCCAGCCACATCCGCCTATCAGAGGTGTTGGTTTGTAGTGTATATAGACGTGTCTGCCTTAGGATGAGAGGGCTACGTAATGTGCCTTTTTACATTTTGTCAATGAGAAGCAACTATGTGTATGAAAAGATGTGGCCATTAAGCACAGACTCAAGAAAAACTCCTAAATTGGTTCATCTCAAGTCATAAGACAAACAGCAACCTGAAAAGCCTCTTTTTAATTTGTCAAGTAGGTCACTGAAAATGTATATCGTATGCCAACATTGTGGGGATTTATAAACCTGACATTGCTCAACATGAATTAGAAGAAAGTACCAGACTCTGTAGTTCCTTGTATGTTTCTATGTTTGGAGTTGTTGAAGCAGAGAAACCCTAGCTAAATTTTAGACTAGATAGTGGATTTCACACACTTGGTCGATGAACCAAACCAAATCTGTTTAGAGAAAATGTAATTTAGAATATGTCATAAAATATCACATATAATATATATAATCATTTCAATTCCAATAATCACACCAGTTTATTAAGAAATTAATGATTTATTTCCCTATATTAACAACACTAAGGTCACAAACATAATTCTCAAACACAAATGATACATATAGAGAAACAACAAAGGCTGATTTGAACGCCGGATATATCTAAGCTTAATCAATGCAAAAAGACAAATTATCTCAATCGTTATAGCACAAAACCATAGCAAATGAATTTGAGCAAGAGTAACTGAATACATCTGATTAATGAAAAGACAGGAAACTATGAACAATAATTCATGAGCATGTGAGTAACACCTCACTAACCACTAATTAGCATTAACATGTTGGGCTTCATGTAAACGTTTTAGTAACACAACTTTAGAAAACATCCAGCTATGGCACTATCAAAAATAAGCAGCAGTAAATAAACAAATGCAGCTGGTACCTGAAAAATAAAAGACAAATAATAATTCACATTTCATAAAATTACCAAATCTCTATGAAAATCAGCAACTACATCTACTTTGTCAGTGGGACAGTAACATCAGGCACTAACATCAGGATAAGAACAGGAATAAGGATAGGGGTAAAGGTTTAGAATTTTGGACTATACGATACACCAAACCATCTAAACATAAGTTCAATATTGAACAAACATAAACTAATAAAGTACCAGAATGTCAATAGACTATGTGGAAAACATGAAATGACAAAGTGACAAATCATAAAGGAACAGAATCTCCAGGACTCAGGATACACGAAAATCCCAAAGTAGAATGACCCACAAACAATGGTGACTGAGGATTAACTTAATCTTGTTAAATGGAAATGATTGGATAAAGTATGAGGTGAGAAAGTTATGACCAATCAGAACATTAACAGATATCAAAAATTATACAATTAGTTTACTCCAAGCTCTTTTATTTGCTGTTATTCAATTGACGAAATCTAAAAGTAATACATTAGTATCCTGTACTTCCTCTTATTCCGCCTCATCTGTGGATCCTTTGTTACCACCCCACTGGAATACGAAGTCACAGGAAAATGATTACAAAATATGTCACCACACCGTTTCTTTTCCCTCGAGGGAAGACATACAAGTTAGAAACATATCTTCAAACAATGAAGTCAGTCAAACTACGGAACACGCTAGAAACATTTTATACAGCTTGCATTGTACAGTTACCTTGCATCTGCTTCTACTTCAGTCCACTAGAGGCCACTAAATATACATTTAATTCTACCATTTGTTTTAGTTAAGAAACACACTCTGTTGTAAAGACAGAATAATTTAATTGGCTTAAGTTAGCATAGACAAAATATAGGCCTTACATAATATGGTGGCCATTCAGTTAGTCACAATTTCTGTAAACACGTTATTATCATCAACTTAATTCACACATGAATCTGTAAGTATAATTACGTAAAGACTAAACATTTTATCAAGAAAATCTCAGCTCTCACCATCCCTCCTCTGTTAACTATATATGTCATCACACAAAACCCAAAATAAATTAATTTATTTCATTTCATAATTTAGAATCTTGATTCATTCACCTTTTTATAAATTTTCTTTCTCTTAGAATTTCTCCCATAAAATCTTTCCATTTGAGCATCTACCCTTCTCTGATTCTTTTCAAATCTTTTTTTGGATTATTTGAAACATTTGAAACATTCCTCAAATTCCAATCAGACAAAACACAATAATCGAAATCCACTTGACTAATATTAAAATAATACCTTCTCCCAAGTTGCCAAGCCGATTTCCCACTGAAGCAATTCCTTTGCCAGCTTTTTCCCACACAGTAGTTTCAGTTAATTCTTTTAGTTCTGTTTTATCTTTTTTTAAATTGTTAATCAAACCTCTAACTAACTTACTATTGTCCGGTATGTATGAACAACAGTGGCACAGACCAAGTAATTTGCAAACCCTACCCTCTTTTACTAAAAGAATGTCTCAGGCAAGGTGGTTCTGAAGGGCCATAGCTCTTGTAGCAGCCCTTTCAGTATCTAAGAAGAGAATAGCTCCTTAAAAATCCGTTAACATGCTATCCACAACTGTAGACAACTTCTGTATTTTTATTGAATTCAGAACAACTCCCACTGAAGGAATTATTGCACTAAATATATCTCCCACAATGCCAAAAACGGATTCTTGCTTGTGTCTCATTTGAATTTCAGTAAATTTAGGAAACTTACTAAAGTCTTCCAGCTGGTACATTTTGGGAAAGACTATTCCCAAATAACATGTGCCATACCATCCTCTAGTAAGACGATAATAAGCATTCTTCCCACAAAAATAATATACTCCAGGCACTGGAGGGTCTTGACCATTTAACATAAAATTACATTTACTCTGAAACAAAACACGTCTAAATTCACTCATACCCACATATATTCTATCAAAGTAACTTGTCGGCCTATGTATAAAAAGTTTCCCTACATGTTGTGCATCTAATACTAACTTCCCTTGTTTAGTGATGTCAGTGTAAGCATGATCAATCCCAGGTCTACGGTGAACTACTCCCTTATCTATCTTAGCTTTGATTGCTCTTCTCCGGTCTTCTGTGTTATCTAGAAACGTCTTTTCTACAGGTGAAAGTAAACTGATGAGGTTATTGCGATGTGCAAAAGCAGTTCCAAAGGAACTCCTTACTAAAACTAAGACATTTTCCTTTGCTACTCTACGTAACTATCTAATTATAGGTACGTAGGAGAATACTACATAATATGCCTGGTCATAGAATCGTGTTAGTAAAAGACTACAACTTATAGCATAAGTAAGTGTTAATCTATGATAAGCAATTTCCTCCTCAACAGAGGTTGGAATCTGCATACAGACATAACAATCTTTCGCATCCATTACATCAACATACTCACGCAATAAACAATAGAAGACATTAGAAGAAGTTCTTTATCTTCGTGTATGTATTTATCATCTATTTTAAACCTATCTATTGCTGAAAGAGTAGTAGTGGACTCTAAAGGACTGATAGTTGTGAGTGTTTCTATTGTATGGTTGGCTCTATTCATCTAAAAAACAATCACACTCACAATCAATAACAAGCATACTATTACACAAACAATTGCCAAACCAATACCTATACATTTCCAACGACTATTTTTAGTGTGTTGAACACTAAAGTTTCCCATTATTCGTAAAGAATCAAAAAGTAGAAGTAAACAAAATTATGGCTATGCAGCAAAAATCAAAACAAAAACAAAAGACAAAAAATTCAAAAATCTTCAACTTTCAACTTCAATCTTCAATCCCTCCTAATTTTTGTTCATTCACTACCAGGATTCTCCTTGTCAGAATTCGGTAAAAATTTGTCAAATCAGTTTAGCAACTTGTGAAGTCAGGTTATCAAAGTATCTTTAGGTACGACTTTATCAAAGTCATTTCATTTAATTTCTCAAAAATATAGCATCAGTTTTTCTCTATTCTCTCTTCACATACCAGAGTATAAACTCGGAATGTCTCTGTCAAAACAAAAATTCAAAAACTCTTTTTGCCACTTTCATTAGTAGTCACATAAGCCCATTCTGGACCAGAATATGTTCTATTTGCAACTCTCCTTCTTTTCACTCTTTGACTACTACCAGCTTCTTCTTCACTGAGATCTTCTACTTTGTTTAACTTGTTTTTTTCTTAAATTGGTGCAACCACGCTTATCTTTCCTAATTTTGAGCTTTTCCCTGGCCAGATGTCACCTTTCAAAGGCCTTCTTGTTAATACTCTTTTCAAAATTGAACTCAAACTCTTTGCCTTCGACGTTCTGGTTCAAGAGAAGTTAAACCCTCTTGGCTTGGATCTGCCTCAACTCCCTTTCCATTGGGGTCTGTCACCTGTTCACTCTGGTTCGTCAGACCACCTGCTTCTGAGGACACCCTCCTCTGAGCAGTGTTTCTCTCGACCGGTATTCTCTCTTGTGCTCCTTAAACCTCTTCTTTTACCACACCATTCACGGATGATTCACCCTCCTCTTCCAGGATATGCTTCACTTCGTCTGAATCAGGAGTGGGTAAATCAATTGGAACATTTCCAGGTACGATCTCTAGCTCTTCTCTTTTTCTCTCTTGCCCTGGAATACGTTTAGCAGCAGATAATCTCAACAGCTCTTCTTCTTGCTCTGTTGGATTGTTCACCTGCAGAGTGTGGCTTCCATGTATCCAGTTCGCATGTCCTGCACACTTCACTGCTGTAGTTGTGATTTATAAGCACCTGGTAGGGTCTTTTCCACCTTGGCTCCAATCACGAGTTCCTCACGTGCTTATGAATGACGACCCAATCACCAGCTTTCAGGTTGTGTCCTTGGCCTTGAGATTGTTGAAGTGTGATTGTTTCCAGCTGATGAGAAAAAGATCGGACCACATCAGCTAGGCCTTTGCAATAGTCATCTGTAATATTTATAAGAGCATCTGCAGGTACTGCTGGTAGCCTCATAGCTCTACCCATGAGGATTTCATAGGGTGACAATCCTGTTTTCTTGTCAGGAGTACTTCTCATTGACATTAGAACCAACGGCAAAGCATCTGGCCATTTCAAGTTTGTGAATGCACACATCTTTGCCAGTCTGGACTTTATAGTTCTATTCACCTGCTCTACGAGTCCTGAAGCATCTGGGCAGTAACTACAATGGAGTTTCTGCTCAATGTTTAAAACTGAACATAGCAACTTAATCACTTCATTGTTGGAGTGGCTTCCTCTTTCTGATTCCAAAGAGACCGGGAAACTGAAACGTGGAATTAACTCTCCAAGGAGTAATTTTGCTGCTGTGAGACTGTCTTTTCTCCTCGTACGGTAAGCCTCAAACCAGTGACTGAAAAGGCACACAATCACCAACACATACTTCAAACCAGCACAGGCAGGCATCTCAATGAAATCCATTTGCATTCTGCTAAATGGTCCTCCTGCCATACCAATATGACCCATATTGACTACTGTCCCTTTGCCAACATTCAATTGCTGGCAAATGATGCATCTATGGCAAACTGCCTCAGCAACTTATCTAAACTTTGGATTAAACCAGTGCTGCTTACAACTTCGAACCATTGCATTTCTCCCTATATGTCCTTGACCATGATTGTATCTAGCCATTTGAGTCATTAGACTATTTGGCAGACTACCGTTCCTTCTCGTGTCACCCAAACATCATCCTCCCTCTGGACACATTTAAGCTTGATCTAATCCTTGAGCTCTTCTTTAGAAACATTGTCTTGTAGAGCCCTCAGCTCTTCCAAAGTATCGATAATTTGCATAGTAAAATTCATATACACTTCATCATTTTCAGGTAACAATTCCCAATTTCCTTTGAAAGATATGCCATTCAGGGCACAAACATTCGCAACCTAATCTTCATAAGCTTTTCCCAATGACACGTAATCTAGTGATCTATGATGTGCACTGCATTTCACCATAGCAATTTTCTCTGGCTTTTGGACAGCTTGTAACAACTCACAAGTTTTCTCACCATTCCTTACTGGTGAACCAGAAGATGTTAGGAAACCTCTCTGTGACCATATCTGGCCAAAGTCAAGCACAATGACGAATCCATGTTGACTATCTGTGTAGGTCGTCACTTTCATCTGACTCTAAATTTGGGATGCTCTAGTAAGCGCCACCAATCCTGCTACTTGTGTAGAAAACACTCCCCGAAGCCATGAAGCTAACAGTATGCCAGTGATACTACATATTGCATATCCTGCTCTCAAACTGCCCACATTATCTCTCCAGCAGGCACCATCAACAAAACTAATTTTGTCATTGTCTTCCAGGCAGGTGTCTCTAATGTCTGCTCTGGGTTTTGTGCATAACTCTGTAATTTTCAAACAATAATATTCAGTATCATTCAGTTTATCTGAACCAACATTTTCAACCAGAAGTAAACTTGCTGAATTAAGCACTGTACATCTCTTGATCGTCACGTTTGGAGATTTCAAGATTGCGGTCTCATATCTGGTCTGTCTAGAACTGGTCAGATACTGTGTCTTTGAATGAGGCAACAGGATTTTTGTTGAATGGGGAACCGTCACAGTAAGAGGGAAGCCCATAACCATATTCTCACTTTGAGCAATACTCTGCTCTACTGCTGCAATGGAAAGCAAGCATCCTGGTAAAGCTGCTGCAACCTGATCCAAAGCAGCTGAAAGAAATGCTACTGGACGATTGACACCACCATGTGTCTAAGTCAAAACAGACAAAGAACATGCATCACGTTCATGACAAAACAACAGGAAACTCTTGGTGTAATCAAGCATACCTAAAGCTGGAGCTTGACACAAACTTTTTTTCAGATCAGTGAACGCTTTCATACAAGTTGCATCTATCATTATAGCATCGGAAACATCTTTATGAGCCAGTCTCTGTAAAGGCCTTAAAATTTGGAACCACTGGCGAAAATAACCAACCATTACCAAAACACCCACACATCTTTTTGTGTACTAAGTACTTTCATTTTCAAAATTGTTGCAACTCTTTCTCTCGAAATTCTCCTAGTTCCTTTCTCAATTAGATGACCGAAATTCTTCACCTCTCTTGGACAATACTGCACTTTTGTAGGGGACACTTTATGACCATTGTCTCCCAGGAAATTCAACAATGCAATTGTATCATCTTTACACCATTCCTTTGTCTTTGATGCAATTAATAGATAATCAATGTATTGCACCAATGTCAATTGATAAGGCTTTGAAAACGACTCTAGATTATTCTTTAAGATCTGGTAAAAAATAGATGGTGACTCTGAAAACCCCTGTGGAATTCTACACCAACAGTAGATTTTACTCAAGAATTTAAAACAAAAGAGATATCTGCTGTCCTCATGGAGAGGCATGGAGAAAAATGCTTGACACAGGTCTAACTCAATAAACCATTCAGCATCACATGGGATCTGAAACATAATCACAGCTGGATTTGGTACAATTGGACAACACTCAATCACAATGTCATTTATTTTCATCAGATCCTGTACAAGACAAATCTTCCCACATGTTCTTCTCAAACCTATAATTGGTGAATTACATGGGTTACTCAACACCTCTCTTAAAATTCCTTTCTCCACGAATTGCTCTATCAAAGGTCTTACACCCTTGATTGCTTTGTCTGTCATCGTATATTGTGGAGCCTGAGGGAAAACCACATTCGGCTTCACTCCAACTCTAACTGGTTCTGCTCCTTTGATCAATCCAATATCCTTTCCCAAAAGATCCCAACTCTAGACTTAACTGTCTTCTGCAAATCAACTGGAAGATCTTTTTTTTTCAAAACTGGAAAGAATCTAATTAAAGGTGCTTCTTCAACCTCTGGCTCATCAAAACTAATTAAAGGAAATTCCCAATACACTGACTCTTTATTGACAGTAAGTGTCGAGTCTTCGTCATCACTGATTGTCTGAATCTTAGTTCCCTCATCAGTGTAAGTAATTGAACATCTTGTTTTACACAACAGATCTCTACCCAGGAGTGACACCGGACTTGAGTCACAAACCACAAACTTGTGCAAACTCTAAATTTGACATTTTTAACAATAATTGGTTCTGTAATAGGATCTGTCAAATGTTTGTTTGCAACTCCCACAATCTGAACTGTTTTCCCTGACAGGGGTAAATCTGGAACCTCTACAGATCTCACTGTTGAGCGTGTAGCTCGAGTATCAACCAGAAAAGAAACTTCGTGACTGTTAGAAATGGGGTCTTTGGTTGACAGTCAGGTTACCCCCTGTTCAAGCAAGGACCCTCACTCTAGTTAGGATAAAAGAGAATCACCCTCAGCTAACCCCTGCTTACCCCCTTGGTAGCTTGGCAGAGCAGTAGGCTTAACCTCAGAGTGCTAGGTGTAAAGTATTTGTACCAACACCCACAGTAACTTAATGAAAACACTACAAAATGACACAACACCAGTTTAGAAAAATAGGAAATATTTATCTAGACAAAACAAGACCAAAACGACAAAAATCCAACATACACAAGTCAAGTTATGATTTTTTAAAGGTTTAAAATAAAAAGAGTCTTTAGGTAGTTGTAACAACACACTAGCGCTGCTAGCGTGTAAATGTACCTGGTTTGCGTCAAAAATAACCCCGCACGGGCGGTGTGCGTCGAAAATAACCCTGCAAGGTTATATGCGTCGAAAACAACTCGGCACGGCGATGCGCGTCGAAAAAGCCAGCCACGCGACGGTCCGAAAGTCCCGCGGCGCAGGTTGCGATCTCTCAGCCTTCGTCAGCGATGCTGCGCGTCGTTTCTCCTGCTCCGGGCGTCGATTCTCCGGTCGCGTTTCCTGCGGCGTCGTTTCTCAGCTGCGGAGCCGGCGTCGCGTCGTTTTCTCAGCCGCGATCGGATTCGCGTCGATCTTTTCTCCGCACGGCGCTCGGTGCGTGTATTTTTGTCCTTAGGCTGCCAGCCTCTCCTTTCAGGGTCCCAGGAACTGGAAGGGCACCACAGAGCAGAGTAGGGGTCTCTCCAGAGACTCCAGGTGCTGGCAGGAAGAAGTCTTTGCTATCCCTGAGACTTCAACAACAGGAGGCAAGCTCTACATCAAGCCCTTGGAGATTTCTTCTTCAAGATGGAAGGCACACAAAGTCCAGTCTTTGCCCTCTTACTCTGGCAGAAGCAGCACTGCAGGAAAGCTCCACAAAGCACAGTCACAGGCAGGGCAGCACGTTTTCCTCAGCTATCAGCTCTTCTCCAGGCAGAGGTTCCCCTTGGTTCCAGAAGTGTTTCTCCAGTTTGTAAGTTTGGGTGCCCTTCTTATACCCATTTTAGTCTTTGAAGTCACCTTTCTTCAAAGGGGACTCACACCTTCTTGTGAAATCCTGCCTTGCCCAGGCAAGGCCTCAGACACACACCAGGGGGCTGGAGACAGCATTGTCAGAGGCAGGCACAGTCCTTTCAGATGAGAGTGACCACTCCACCCCTCCCTCCTAGCAGAGATGGCTAATCAGGAAATGCAGATCACACCCCAGCTCCCTTTGTGTCACTGTCTGGTGTGAGGTGAAAAACAACCCAACTGTCAAACTGACCCAGACAGGGAATCCACAAACCAGGCAGAGTCACAGAATGGTTTAAGCAAGAAAATGCTCACTTTCTAAAAGTGGCATTTCCAAACGCACAATCTTAAAATCAACTTTACTAAAAGATGTATTTTTAAATTGTGAGTTCAGGGATCCCAAACTCCACATGTCCATCTACTCTCTAGGGGAATCTACACTTTAATCATATTTAAAGGTAGCCCCCATATTATCCTATGAGAGAGAGACAGACCTTGCAACAGTGAAAACGAAATTGGCAGTATTTCACTGTCAGGACATATAAACCACATTACTATATGTCCTACCTTATCCATACACTGCACCCTGCCCTTGGGGCTACCTAGGGCCTACCTTAGGGGTGCCTTACATGTAAGGAAAGGGAAGGTTTAGGCCTGGCAAGTGGGTACACTTGCCAAGTCGAATTTACAGTGTAAAAATACACATACAGACACTGCAGGGGCAGGTCTGAGACATGATTACAGAGCTACTTATGTGGGTGGCACAACCAGTGCTGCAGGCCCACTAGTAGCATTTGATTTACAGGCCCTGGCACCTCTAGTGCACATTACTAGGGACTTACTAGTAATTCAAATATGCCAATCATGGATGAACCACTTACATACAATTTAAACAGGAGCACTTGCACTTTAGCACTGGTTAGCAGTGGTAAAGTGCCCAGAGTAACAAAAACAGCAAAATCAGAGTCCAGCACACATCAACAACCTGGGGAACAGAGGCAAAAAGTTAAGGGAGACCACGCCAAGGATGAAAAGTCTAACACATGTCCCCCCCCAGCTAAAAGTGGGGAGCAACTACCCAACCTCATGGGAGTTCTCATCACTAAGGCGGAAGAACCTGGACAGACCATCAGCATTGGCGTGCTCTGTACCGGGTCGATGTTCCACCGTAAAGTCCATCCCCTGTAGGGAAATGGACCACCTCAACAGTTTTGGGTTCTCACCCCTCATCTGCATTAACCATCTGAGGGGTCTGTGGTCGGTCTGAACTCGGAAGTGAGTCCCAAACAAGTAGGGTCTTAGCTTCTTCAGTGCCCAGACCACAGCAAACGCTTCACGTTCTATGGCACTCCACCTACGTTCCCTGGGTAGTAACCTCCTGCTAATGAAGGCTACGGGTTGATCTAGGCCCTCTTCATTCAGCTGTGAGAGTACTGCTCCAATACCATGCTCTGAGGCGTCTGTCTGTACAACAAACTCCGTGGAGTAGTCAGGTGCCTTCAGCACAGGTGCTGTGCACATGGCAGCCTTCAGGGCATCAAAAGCGTTCTGGCAAGCCTCTGTCCAGATCACTTTCTTGGGTTGCTTCTTAGAAGTCAACTCAGTTAAGGGGGTAACAATGGTACCATATCCCTTAACGAACCTCCGATAGTATCCTGTGAGACCTAAAAAGGCTCTCACTTCAGTCTGGGTCTTGGGAGGCTCCCAAGCCAGAATCGTGTCAATCTTAGGCTGTAGGGGTGCCACCTGGCCACTCCCCACCTGGTGTCCTAAGTACACAACAGAACCCTGCCCTATTTGGCACTTGCTCGCCTTAATAGTGAGGCCTGCCTTCTGCAGGGCCTCTAACACTCTCCAGAGGTGTTGCAGGTGTTCCTCCCATGTGGAACTAAACACAGCAATGTCATCCAGGTAGGCGGCACTGAACTCATCCAGTCCCGCCAACACCTGGTTGACCAACCTCTGAAAGGTGGCAGGGGCATTCTTCATCCCAAAGGGCATCACATTGAAGTGGAAGTGCCCATCGGGGGTAGAGAATGCTGACCTCTCCTTTGCCCCTTCAGTTAAGGCAATCTGCCAGTACCCAGATGTTAAATCAAACGTACTGAGGTACTTGGCAGCTCCTAACCGATCAATGAGCTCATCAGCTCGGGGTATGGGGTGTGCGTCAGTCTTGCTGACCGCATTGAGACCCCGGTAGTCCACACAGAACCTAAGTTCTGGAGTGGCACCAGGAGCAGTAGCCTTTGGGACCAAGACCACTGGGCTGGCCCAAGGACTGCTGGAGTGCTCAATAACCCTTAGGGCTAACATTTTGGAGACTTCCTCCTTAATGCAAGCCCTCACCCTGTCAGTCACCCTGTAAACCTTATGTTTAACAGGTGTACTGTCCCCAGTGTCCACATCATGTGTGCACAGGTGTGTGACTCCTGGGATCAGGGAAAACAGTGAGGCGAACTGTCCCAGCACGTGGCGACAGTCCCTCTGCTGTTCCTCAGTCAGGGAGGGGGAGAGGATCACTCCCTCCACAGACCCATCTTTCTCCCCTGCAGACAGGAGGTCAGGAAGAGGCTCACTCTCTTCCTCCACCCCGTCATCTGTCGCTAGGAGCATGGATAGCTCAGTTCGCTCAAAGTGTGGTTTGAGGCGGTTGACATGTAGGACCCTCAAGGGGTTCCTGGGGGATTGCAAGTCTACCAGATAGGTGACCTCGCTCTTTCTTTCCACCACCTCAAAAGGCCCAGTCCACTTATCTTGGAGAGCCCTAGGCTCCACTGGTGCCATGACCCACACTTTTTGTCCAGGCTGAAACTCAACCAGAGTGGCATTCTGGTCGTACCACCGTTTCATGTCCTCCTGGCTTGCTTCCAGGTTCTCCTGAGCGAGACTCCTGAAGCGGGCAGTCTGGTTTCTTAGTGCCAGCATGTAGCTAAATACATCCTGGGGTGGTTTACTAGGAGCTTTCTCCAAAGCCTCCTTCACCAGACTGAGCGGTCCCCTCACAGGGTGGCCATAGATGAGCTCAAAGGGGCTAAAGCCAAGTCCCTTTTGAGGCACCTCCCTGTAAGCGAACAGAAGGCATGGCAAGAGGACGTCCCACTTACACCTCAAGGGCTCTGACAGGCCCTGAATCATGCCTTTCAAGGTGCGGTTGAATCTCTCAACCAGACCATTACTTTGGGGGTGGTAAGGGGTGGTGAACTTGTAGGTTACCCCACACACCTTCCACAGAGACTTCAT
Source organism: Pleurodeles waltl (assembly GCF_031143425.1). Classification (NCBI taxonomy): domain Eukaryota; kingdom Metazoa; phylum Chordata; class Amphibia; order Caudata; family Salamandridae; genus Pleurodeles; species Pleurodeles waltl. The sequence goes on along the minus strand of NC_090441.1, from coordinate 108,034,857 downwards.
ATAAGTGGATATGAAGTTTGTACCCCTATCAGATACTACCTCCTTGGGGAACCCCATGCGGGTAAAAACCCCCATCAAGGCACGTCCCACCACGGGGGCGGTGACCGTCCTTAGAGGAATAGCTTCTGGGTACCGTGTGGCATGGTCCACCAAGACCAGGATGAACCTGTTGCCCATGGCTGTCTTGGGATCCAGAGGCCCCACAATGTCAATTCCTACCCTTTCAAAGGGAGTACTGACTACCGGTAAAGGTTGGAGGGGAGCTTTGCATTTCCCCCCACTCTTGCCACTTGCCTGACAAGTCTGACAAGATCTACAATAAGCAGCTGACTGCTTGTTCATCAAGGGCCAGTAAAAGTGGGAGACAAGCCTCTTATAGGTCTTGTCCTGCCCTAGATGTCCTGCCAAAGGCACATCATGAGCCAAACCCAGTAGGAAGGTCCTGAAGCCCTGGGGTACCACCAGCATACGCGCTGACCCCGGCTCAGGAACCTTAGGCTCACTATACAGGAGGCCATCCTCCCAATAAATCAGGTGAGTACCTGGCACCCCGCCAGCCGCCTGGGCTGCAGCCTGCTGCCGCAGTCCCTCAAGAGTAGGGCACTCCTTCTGCGCTGTGCAGAATACTTCCCTGGTGGGTCCCCCTTCCTGCTGCCACTGCGACAGCTCGGGGACCTCCCCCAGTTCAGCCACCTGTTCCCCTGTAGGTTCCGGGGCATCACCCTCAGGCTCTGCCTCCTCCCGGACCGTGGGAACTTCTGGGGCGGGTTTCCCGCGCCTCCTGCCTTTCCTCTTCTTGGCGGTCCCCTGGGCCACTGTTTCAGGCTCCAGGGGCTCTTGACTACCCTGATTGGCTGCCATAGACCGGGTGGATACGCATACCCACCCAGGCAGACCCAACATCTCCAAGTGAGACCTGTGTTCCACCTCCTTCCAAGGGGAATCTTCCAGGTCGTTGCCTAGCAAACAATCAACAGGCATGGTTGGACTCACAGCTACTTTCCAGGAACCCGAGACCCCCCCCCATTCAAAGGGAACCTGCGCCACTCTGCAGAGGCGCTCAGAATTGTCTACTGCAACTACTTGGTGAAGTACCCGGGGATCAATCTGCTCTTCAGACACCAGGTGACTCCTCACTGTAGTCACACTGGCTCCAGTGTCTCTTAGAGCCTCCACCCTCTGTCCATTGATGGTCACCCATTGCCTGTACTTCTTAGTGTTATCAGGCACTAGGTTTCTCTGGACCATCTCACTGTCCCCTAGTGAGACAAGGGTCATTTCTGCTGGTTCCCACCCACCTGAAACCAACTCCTCCCCAAGCGCTACACTGGCCAAACCCTGGGACGGTGCACCAGTGGGTGCCGGTGTACTTTTGGGGCATTTGGGGTCCCCCCTCACATGACCCACCTGGTCACATGAATAGCACTTACGTAGGGGACCACCTGCCATTGGCTTCCCTTTGGAGAACCATGGCTTCTTTTCACTGGGGGGTTGGGAATCCTTACCCTGGGAATCAGTTTGGGGCCCTTTAGAGAACTCATCCTGTTTGCCCTTACCCCCCCCTTTCGTCTGAGAGGGACCCTGCCCACCCTTGGCGTGGTCTCCCCCATACCTCTTTTGGACCCTGGTGCTCTCCCAGCGGTCCGCTTCCTGTGCAAGCTTCCTGGGGTCAGTCAGCTTGCTGTCAATGAGGTGCTGGCGCAGCTCTGGAAAACATAAACTGTACAAGTGCTCCCAAGCAATTAAATTGTAAAGCCCCTCATACGTGTTTACCTTACTGCCCTTCACCCAACCATCCAGTGACCTGCAACAAGAATCAACACATTCCAGCCATGTTTGGGATTCCTTTCTCTTGTAGGATCTAAACTTCTCCTTGTACTGCTCAGGGGTGAGACCATACCTGGTAAGTAAGGCCTCCTTCATGGCAGGGTAGGTGAGACTCTGAGCATCCCCTAAGGCCGTCAGTGTGTCCCTCCCCTCTGCCTCAAAATGCTTCCACAGGGCTGCCCCCCAATGAGCTTCAGGGACCAGGTTCATGTGGAGAGCTGACTCATAACCCTTGAACCACAAGTAGATATCATCCTCCCTCTTATAATCCCTCACAAGGTCTTTTGGGATGTGTACCCTTCTCTCAGGCTGCACTGTAGAATTGCTGCCACCATCCCTACTGGACTGACTCCTCTGATCCATCTCTTTTAAACTGAGCTCATGAGCCATGTTTATCTTCCTTTCCTCAAGGTCCAGCTTTCTCTGTTCCACCTCACGGGCCAGCTTTCTCTGTTCCCCCTCTAGACTGAGCTTTTTCAGCTCCAACTGGTACTCCCTCTCTGCCTGTCTGTCCTGTAACTCTCCAGGTGTCAGACTCTTGGAGGACACACTGCTACCTGCCCTGGAGATCCTCCCCTGAGACATAGCAGGCCCACCCACTACATCAGTGTGAGTGACTTGCAACTCCTCTTCCCCCTCTGGCTCCTCATCTGGGTGCCCCTCAGCTGCTTTGGCTGTCACCCAGGCCCTCAGCGCCTTTTGCAGCTCATCCTTCTTGGATGAGCTCTTAATGGGACAGCCAACATTACTACAAAACTGCTTCAACTGAGCCACTTTGTAGCTCTCCAATTTCTCCAAGTCAAAAGCAGCTTCAGCTAGGGCATCTCCAGACTGAGACATGATGAGAGGTTAAAAAAAAATATGCACAGTTCCAAAAACAGAAAAGCAAGTTCTCAAATGAAGTTTCAGCAAAGTCAATCACGGGATCAGCGAAAAGAAACTGAATGCAGAGAAAAACAGTCCAAGTAAAAAAACAAAAATCACAAGACTAGTAGTATGTGGTCACGTAGTGGTCTGAGATCAAAACAGTAGTGTACACTTAATTACTGTATGTCAAGTACAAATACAAGTCCAAATCCCGACCGCTGGTCACCAATGTTAGAAATGGGGTCTTTGGTTGACAGTCAGGTTACCCCCTGTTCAAGCAAGGACCCTCACTCTAGTTAGGATGAAAGAGAATCACCCTCAGCTAACCCCTGCTTACCCCCTTGGTAGCTTGGCAGAGCAGTAGGCTTAACCTCAGAGTGCTAGGTGTAAAGTATTTGTACCAACACCCACAGTAACTTAATGAAAACACTACAAAATGACACAACACCAGTTTAGAAAAATAGGAAATATTTATCTAGACAAAACAAGACCAAAACGACAAAAATCCAACATACACAAGTCAAGTTATGATTTTTTAAAGGTTTAAAATAAAAAGAGTCTTTAGGTAGTTGTAACAACACACTAGCGCTGCTAGCGTGTAAATGTACCTGGTTTGCGTCAAAAATAACCCCGCACGGGCGGTGTGCGTCGAAAATAACCCTGCAAGGTTATATGCGTCGAAAACAACTCGGCACGGCGATGCGCGTCGAAAAAGCCAGCCACGCGACGGTCCGAAAGTCCCGCGGCGCAGGTTGCGATCTCTCAGCCTTCGTCAGCGATGCTGCGCGTCGTTTCTCCTGCTCCGGGCGTCGATTCTCCGGTCGCGTTTCCTGCGGCGTCGTTTCTCAGCTGCGGAGCCGGCGTCGCATCGTTTTCTCAGCCGCGATCGGATTCGCGTCGATCTTTTCTCCGCACGGCGCTCGGTGCGTGTATTTTTGTCCTTAGGCTGCCAGCCTCTCCTTTCAGGGTCCCAGGAACTGGAAGGGCACCACAGAGCAGAGTAGGGGTCTCTCCAGAGACTCCAGGTGCTGGCAGGAAGAAGTCTTTGCTATCCCTGAGACTTCAACAACAGGAGGCAAGCTCTACATCAAGCCCTTGGAGATTTCTTCTTCAAGATGGAAGGCACACAAAGTCCAGTCTTTGCCCTCTTACTCTGGCAGAAGCAGCACTGCAGGAAAGCTCCACAAAGCACAGTCACAGGCAGGGCAGCACGTTTTCCCCAGCTATCAGCTCTTCTCCAGGCAGAGGTTCCCCTTGGTTCCAGAAGTGTTTCTCCAGTTTGTAAGTTTGGGTGCCCTTCTTATACCCATTTTAGTCTTTGAAGTCACCTTTCTTCAAAGGGGACTCACACCTTCTTGTGAAATCCTGCCTTGCCCAGGCAAGGCCTCAGACACACACCAGGGGGCTGGAGACAGCATTGTCAGAGGCAGGCACAGTCCTTTCAGATGAGAGTGACCACTCCACCCCTCCCTCCTAGCAGAGATGGCTAATCAGGAAATGCAGATCACACCCCAGCTCCCTTTGTGTCACTGTCTGGTGTGAGGTGAAAAACAACCCAACTGTCAAACTGACCCAGACAGGGAATCCACAAACCAGGCAGAGTCACAGAATGGTTTAAGCAAGAAAATGCTCACTTTCTAAAAGTGGCATTTCCAAACGCACAATCTTAAAATCAACTTTACTAAAAGATGTATTTTTAAATTGTGAGTTCAGGGATCCCAAACTCCACATGTCCATCTACTCTCTAGGGGAATCTACACTTTAATCATATTTAAAGGTAGCCCCCATATTATCCTATGAGAGAGAGACAGACCTTGCAACAGTGAAAACGAAATTGGCAGTATTTCACTGTCAGGACATATAAACCACATTACTATATGTCCTACCTTATCCATACACTGCACCCTGCCCTTGGGGCTACCTAGGGCCTACCTTAGGGGTGCCTTACATGTAAGGAAAGGGAAGGTTTAGGCCTGGCAAGTGGGTACACTTGCCAAGTCGAATTTACAGTGTAAAAATACACATACAGACACTGCAGGGGCAGGTCTGAGACATGATTACAGAGCTACTTATGTGGGTGGCACAACCAGTGCTGCAGGCCCACTAGTAGCATTTGATTTACAGGCCCTGGCACCTCTAGTGCACATTACTAGGGACTTACTAGTAATTCAAATATGCCAATCATGGATGAACCACTTACATACAATTTAAACAGGAGCACTTGCACTTTAGCACTGGTTAGCAGTGGTAAAGTGCCCAGAGTAACAAAAACAGCAAAATCAGAGTCCAGCACACATCAACAACCTGGGGAACAGAGGCAAAAAGTTAAGGGAGACCACGCCAAGGATGAAAAGTCTAACAGTGACCATGCAACTTTCTCTTAATATAAGGACCTTTCTGATCCACTTCTAATGAAGCTGCCATCACATAATCCTCCTCATCTAAACTATCCGACAGCCACACATTATTTATTTCATTCTCACTATGTAAAGGAAATTGGTGTACTATTTTGTCACTCTGGTTCAATTTCTGACTTGTGACCACCTGGGAAATCATCACCTGTTGCTGATCTATAGAACTTTGCGGTACTTGCAATTGTCTAGGCATTTGAATTTGTTGTGCAGGCACCATCTGCACTTGTGGCTGTATCTGCTGTACTTGGGGAATTTGTACCTGTTGTACCTGTGGTTGGACATTTTGCACATACTGCATTGGTTGTAAGGGTTGGAAACCCTGCATCAGATGTACATTATTCTGGAAATTTTGAATTTGGTCCTCTCATTCTTGGCCCTCTCATGCTCTGAAAAATATTGATACAATTTGTCTGTTGAACAACACCCACTGGATTTAGCATTGGGCACTGCCGTTTCCAATGTCCAATTGCCCCGCAAACGTGACAAGGTAACATTCTTTTTTCCTGCTGCTCTCCATGCATCATCACAGAACTCAAATCCACACGTCGATTAACAACCGAAAGTGCCATTCCACCACATCCTCTACCTCGGCCTTCATTCTGAAACACACCCTTTCCCTGCGGCTGCTGCTGAAAATTAAATTTCCTTGAATCCCTATCTGTGCAGCTTTAATCTTCATCACCATTAGTTTCTCCTTCAACTTTCTCTGTTTCAATTCAATCTCATCACAACAGTATTTTGTATACTGTAACACCTCATCAATCGATTTTGCTTTCCAACAAATCAAATGACTCTTAATCATCTGGGTAATCTCTGGTCTCAATCCTTCCACAAACCTGAAAGCAAAATGAATCATGTCTTTTGGCTTGATTGTTTCTGTACCATTGTAATGTTTAAACACTTTTAACAACCTTTCATAGTACGCATGAATCGATTCTTTCCCTTCCTGAGCTGTTCTATCTATGCGTTGCCAATCAATGTTTTTCGGCAAAACTCTCATCTTCAGGAACTCAATGATGTTATAGTAATATTTCATTACTTCAGGAGATGGTGCACCTGTTTTCTGATCTCTTTGCAGTTAATTTGTAGGCCAATCTACACTCCTTTTACCCTCAGTCCACAAATCTGCTGGAACAACAATCTCAAAGAGAGTATTCAAGTCCTCCCACAGGCATTTTGCAAGTTTCACAAACCTATCAGTTTGCTGATACCATTCCACTGGTTTCTCTCTCAACCTCGAGTAATCATTTGTAAAATACAAAATATCACTCCTGCTCCAAGTTACATGTAAAAAATTCCCTCCTGGAGTCTCTATCATTGGCAACATTTTCACTGGCTCTTTTGCTGGCGTTATATCTACAAGAGGAGTATCTGAACCTTTACTTGGTCTTTCTCTTTTCTTGACCCATCTGCCTTCCCATTTTTCTAATGCTCTCCAGATTTGCTCTCTCAAGTAACTCCCTAAGATGTGTTTTCATCCCTGCAGACTTCATGTGTTCAAAATCTTCAGTCTCAAAATGTAATCTATAACTTCTTTTCAGGTTCTTTGTTTTTGTAAGAACTATTTTGTATTTGTCTGCTAATTCCTGTACCTGTGCAGGAATTCCTGTAATTCCTGCACTTCAACTTCCCCCTCTGTAATTAATCTACACAAGTATCTCAACTGAGCATCAGTATGTGATTCAAGTCTATTTACTCCCACTGTACATTCAAGAAGTGCACCTGCTTCCATTGATAATCTTGTTTTGTTTAAAACTTCATTTCCCTTACTTTGATCCTCTGGGACTTTTGAAACACTCAAATCTTCTAACCATTTTGTTATTTCCTGTGCAGTCAGACCCTTTAATAAAACATTATCAGGATGAACACTCTGTAATTGCTGCTGCATTGGACTCACACATTGGGGAGTCAATAATCTCCTCTCCTGGCCAATGCATGATCCAGTTATTTCAGGAGACAGATCTATTAAGGACCTTGACTTATTTAGGGTCTGTCCTATAGATTACATCAACCCAGTGTTTCCATTCTGACTTTGAACTCCTTGATTTGCTACACCTCTGTTGCCCTAGACATATAAAGGCTTGGGTGGACCAAATGTAATTGGTACTGAAATCGCATCTGGGCTTCTGGTTTCTACATTCTGAGGCTGCATTATTCCCATATTCTGTATCTGTGGTAATATTATCAGAGTAGGCTCTTTCTGAATCAGTCTCAGCTCCTGTGGATTCTGACTCAAAGATAACACTAATTTAGTAGTTGTCTTCACAATCGGGACATCTAGATAAATCTCAGGAACATTAATCTCTAGTAGCTGTCTATTGTCTGTCAACTGATTAAAACTACTCTGCATGGGTATGAGTCCTAAAGGAACAGTCTGTCCTGAGCTCTGTGAACTCTGTCCTGAACTCTGGTTCACGTTATTAACCTGTACAGAACTCTCATTTGTGTTATGATCACTCTGAACTGAACTCTGTGACACTACATCTGGTATTGGTGCAGTAGGATTTATACCACTAGTACCAGAACCTTCTTTAGCCACATATGGTGGTGGATAATTTCTCAAAATCTGTGTAATAAACGCATCATCGTCTGATTCATCATCATTAAACAAAACCCTTTTAGGCTCTTTTGATGTCTGCTCTTCGACTGCTGAAGAACTCCTTTTAGACTTCTTTGAAACCTTATTTGTCTCTTTTTCATTGACTTTTAACAGTGCGGGAAACAATCTAACACCTTGTAAGGTATCGAGTCTCCACTGTCTCTGCTCACTGTCCAGTCTAGCCTCCGCTAGTGACTTCTCTGCCCTTCTAATTCTTCTCTCAAATTTCAAAGACTGTTGCTGTCTAGCTACTAGCACCAAGATAGCTAAGGCTTCGAACTGAGCTGGTCTTGGTGGAGGTTTCAGGCCATACATCTTCTGCCTCAAATTCTCCAAAAATTCTCAAATTAAATGTACCATTTTCAGGAAAAGCTAAGCAACCTTCCTTTCTTGTGACCCTAATCCAGTGTTTTAACCAAAGACATGCTCCGGTACCTTTCTCCTCAATTACAATATATGCTGGAGTACAAATTTCTCCTTCACTTGCCAGAATATACTCATCTCCTCTAAGAACACTTTTAAAGGCTTTGAAAAACTTAATTTTCCACAAACTCTATTTCAAAAATCAATAATCAGGAAGTGACTACAATCCCACAATCCTCTTTGACACCCTTCTCGTCCAATTGCGCTTCACGTTTGTCAACCAATCCGTGTGCGACCCTTCTCACCAACCAACCTATCCCAGCGCAGCACAAAACTGACATCACATTTACACACAGCGGCTGACAAAGTCTTGCGGCTTGTCCTCCTAATCTCAAAACACTCAAACTAAATGCAAAAATTAATTGTGTGCACTTCTTCAAAACCAAGGAAAACAAATGTGTCTATTTACTACAGGTAGGGTAACATAATCGTTTCAGGAACCTTCTAAATTTCACTGTCGGCTTTTGCTCTTGCAGTTACTCTTTTTTCTCAGTTCCCGAGATTCGCCAGCAAAATTCGACCTGAAAATGTCACCCTCAACTGATCAATGGAGACATTCGTGGTGCACGTAGAACTCCCCAAATCTCAGTTGAAAATTTCCAAGCACTCAGTTTAACTCACAAACTCATCTTACCAACCCACCCGATTGGTCTACTAAATATACAAATTACAACAAAAACCAAGTGTCTCATTACACTTTCAATATACTCCGGAGTCCTAGACCTACGCTGTGAGGTCTGTCTTATCAACAACCACATGGACAATTTTTCCAAGCACCACACACACACATGTGAAGTTCTCTGACTTCACTACACACATACTTTAGAGTACGCCAACTCTCTTTTTTAACATTATTTTCTTCTTCTGTAGTATACCAACTCCCCTAAAAACTCACAAACAACTCAATCAACTGCAAATTAGCTAAAGCTGTGCAAGCACATATTCTGCTCACTCAGTCTAACAACAGAATGCTGAAAACATACAAAACAACACGTTGAGAACATTCCCTATCAACCCAGAGAACCTCCAAGGACCGGGGAAAGTCACTTTGGACATTTAGCAACTCATTTTTATCAAATTTGAACAACATTTTCAATAACTAATTATCAATACACACTAATTAATTTATCACAATTTATGATGCAAGTAATGACATCTTCAAAGAGATACGTAACCGAACTCTGTAACAAAAATGTTGGCGTGGAGAAACCCTAGCTATATTTCAGACTAGATAGTGGATTTCACACACTAGGTCGATGAACGGAACTGAATCTGTTTTGAGAAAATTTCATTTGGAATACGTCATAAAACATCACATATGATATATGATAACCATTTCAACTCCAATAATCACACCAGTTTACTAAGAAGTTAATGATTTATTTCCCTATATTAACAACACTAAGGTCACGAAAATAATTCTCAAACACAAATGATACATATAGAAAAACAACAAAGGTTGATTCGAACACAGGATATATCTAAGTTTAATCAGTGCAAAAAGACAATTTATCTCAATGGTTGTAACACAAAACCATAGCAAAAGAACTGAAGCAAGAGAAATTGAATACATCTGATTAATGATAAGACAGGAAAATATCAATGACAATTCACGAGCATGTGAGTAACACTTCACTAACTACTAATTAGCATTAACATGTTGGGCTTCATGTAAAAGTTTTAGTAACACAAATGTAGAAAACATCTAGCTATGGCGCTATCAAAAATAAGCAGCAGTAAATAAACAATTGCAGCTGGTACCTGAAAAACAAAAGACAAATAACAATTCACATTTCATACGATTACCAAATCTCTACGAAAATCAGCAACAACATCTACTTCGTCAGTGGGACAGCAACATCAGGGACCAACATAAGGATAAGAACAGGAATAAGGATAGGGGTGATGGTTTAGAATTTTGGACTGTAATATACACTAACCCATTTAAGCATAAGTTCAATATTAAACAAACGTAAACTAATAAAGTACCAGAATGTCAATAGACTATCTGGAAAACATGAAATCTCAAAGTGACAAATCATAAAGCAATAGAACCTCCAGGACTCAGGATACACAAAAATCCCAAAGAGGAATGACCCACAAACAATGGTGACTGAACATTAAATTAAACATGTTAAATGGAAGTGATTGGATGAAGTATGAGGTGAGAAAGTTATGGCCAATCAGAACATTAACAGATATCAAAAATTATACAATTAGTTTACTCCAAGCTCTTTAATTTGCTGTTATTCCATTGACGAAATCTAAAAGTAATACATTTGTATCCTGTACTTCCTCTTCTTCCGCCTCATCTGTGGATCCTTCGTTTCCACCCCACTGGAATACGAAGTCACAGGAAAACAATTACAAAATATGTTATAACACCATTTCTTTTTCCTTGAGGAAAGACATACAAGTTAGAAACATAACTTCAAACAATTAAGTCAGTCAAACTACGGAACACACTAGAAACATTTTATACAGCTTGTATTGTACAGTGACCTTGCATCTGCTTCTACTTCTGCTTCAGTCCAGCAGAGGCCACTAACTACAAATTTAATTCTACCATTTGTTTAGTTAGGAAACACACTCTCTTGTAAAGGCAGAATACTTTCACCAGTTTAAGTTAGCATGGACAAAATATAGGCCTTACATAATATGTTGGCCATTCAGTTAGTCACAATTTTTGTAAACACAATATTATCATCAAATTAATTCACACATTAATATGTGGGTGTTCGAAATGGGGTATTTGGTTGACAGTCAGGTTACCCCATGTTTAAGCAAGGACCCTCACTCTAGTCAGGGTAAAAAAGAATCACCCTCAGTTAACCCCCGCTTACCCTCTTGTTAGCTTGGCTGAGCAGTAGGCTTAACTTCAGAGTGCTAGATGTAAAGTATTTGTATCAACACACACAGTAACTTAATGAAAACACTACAAAATGACACAACACCAATTTAGAAAAATAGGAGCCCAAATCCTCTTTTTGATCTCTAAGTTCCTCCTCCTTTCTTCCAACTCCTTCTCCCTTTGCATCCTCAACTCCTTGAACTTCAACCGGTGAGCCCTCTCTGCCTGTCTGTCCTGTAACTCTTCAGGAGTCAGACCCTTGGATGACACCCTGCTACCCCTCCTGGAAACCCTCCCCCAGGAGTAACAGGTACCTCCACTACACCACTGTGTATCCTCTGCACTTCCCCACCCACATTCTCCTCCTCTGTGTGCCCTCCAGCCTTCTTGACTGTCACCCAGGCCCTCTGTGCCTTTTGCAGCTCCCCCTCCCTGGTGGAGCTCTCAGTGGGACAGTCAAGATCTTTAAGGAACTGTTTCAATTGAGCAACTGAGTACTCCTTCAGTTTCTCTATTTCAAACACAGCTCCAGCTGTTGCATCTCCAGATTGAGACATGATGGTCACAAGTGCAAAGTTCCAAAGGCAGAAAATAAGTTCCCAATGAAGTAAAAAGAATCCGTCGAGGGATCAGCAAAATCATGGAAGCAGAACAAAAAGGAGTCTTTAAGAGAAAAAGCAAAAGATCACCAAACAAGTAGTATGTGGTCACGTAGTGGTCTGAACTCAAACAGTAGTGTACACTTAATCACTGTATGTCAAGTACAAATACAAGTCCAAATCCCAACCGCTGATCACCAATGTTAGAAATGGTGTCTTTGGTTGACAGTCAGGTTACCCCCTGTTCAAGCAAGGACCCTCACTCTAGTCAGGGTAAAAGAGAATCACCCTCAGCTAACCCCTGCTTACCCCCTTGGTAGCTTGGCAGAGCTGTAGGCTTAACTTCAGAGTGCTAGATGTAAAGTATTTGTACCAACACACACAGTAACTTAATGAAAACACTACAAAATGAGACAACACAGGTTTAGAAAAAAAGGAAATATTTATCTAAACAAAACAAGACCAAAACGACAAAAATCCACCATACACAAGTCAAGTAATAAATTAAAAAGCAAAAAGAGTATTTCTGTAGTTTAAAACACACACTAACACTGTTAGCATGAAAATGTACCTTGGGTGCGTCAAAAATAACCCCGCACAGGCGAGTGTGCGTCAAAAAGGGCGTGCGATGCATCAATTTCACTCACGAGCGAGACCTTGGGTCGTTCCTCCTTTCGTCAGTTCGGGGCACGTTGCTTCTTCTTTCCGCAGGAGAGTGATGCGTCGATCCGGTCAGTACTCTCGGGTCCAGGCAGGCCTTATGTTTTTTTCACACGCCCAGCGGTACTTGCTTCTGAAATCCAGCCGCACGATGATTCAAAAAACACGCTGCACGGTTTTCGATCTCCGAGTCTCCATCAGCGATGCTGCATGTCATTTCTCCAGCTCGGTGCGGCAATTCTTCAGTCACGTTTCCAGCGAGTGTCAATTTTTAGGCGCAGAGTCGGCGGCGTGTTGTTTCTTCAGCCGCAGATCCGAGTCGCGTAGATCTATTCCCCACACGGCGCTCTGTGCATGGATTTCTCACTCTTGGGCTGCCAGCTTCTCCTCTCAGGGTCCCAGGAACTGGATGGGCACCACAGGGCATAGTAGGAGTCTCTCCAGAGACTCCAGGTGCTGGCAGAGAGAAGTATTTGCCCCTGAGACTTCAAACAACAGGAGGCAAGCCCTTGGAGATTTCTTCTCAAGATGGAAGGCACACAAAGTCCAGTCTTTGCCCTCTAACTCTGGCAGAAGCAGCAACTGCAGGATAGCTCCACAAAGCACAGTCACAGGCAGTGCAGCTCCTCTTCCTCAGCTCTTCAGCTCTTCTCCAGGCAGAGGTTCATCTTGGTTTCCAGAAGTGTTCTAAAGTCTGTTGTTTTGGGTGCCTTTCGAATATCCAATTTCTCCTTTGAAGTAGACCTACTTCAAAGTAAAGTATCTTTGAATGTGAAATCCTGCCTTGCCTAGGCCAGGTGCCAGACACTCACCAGGGGGTTGGAGACTGCATTGTGTGAGGGCAGGCACAGCCCTTTCAGGTGTGAGTGACCACTCCTCCCCCTCCCTCCTAGCACAGGTGGCTCATCAGAGTATGCAGGCTACACCCCAGCTCCCTTTGTGTCACTGTCTAGTGTGAAGTGCAACCAGCCCAACTGTCAAACTGACCCAGACAGGGAATACACAAACAGGCAGAGTCACAGAAATGGTATAAGCAAGAAAATGCTCATTTTCTAAAAGTGGCATTTTTAAACACACAATCTTAAAATCAACTCTACTAAAAGATGTATTTTTAAATTGTGAGCTCAGAGACCCCAAACTCCACGTCCAGCTGCTCCCAAAGGGAATCAGCACTTAATCAGATTTAAAGGTAGCCCCCATGTTAACCTATGAGAGGGACAGGCCTTGCAACAGTGAAAAACCAATTTAGCAATATTTCACTGTCAGTACATATGAAACACATTACTATAAGTCCTCCCTTAACCATACACTGCACCCTGCCCTTGGGGCTACCTAGGGCCTACCTTAGGGGTGTCTTACATGTAAGAAAAGGGAAGGTTTAGGCTTGGCAATTGGATACACTTGCCAAGTCGAATTTACAGTTAAAAACTGCACACACAGACACTGCAGTGGCAGTTCTGAGACATGATTACTGAGCTACTTATGTGGGTGGCACAACCAGTGCTGCAGGCCCACTAGTAGCATTTGATTTACAGGCCCTGGGCACCTCTAGTGCACTGTACTAGGGACTTACTAATAAATCAAATATGCCAATCATGGATAAGCCAATTACACACACATGTTGTAAAGGAGCACTTGCACTTTAGCACTGGTTGGCAGTGGCAAAGTGCCCAGAGTAACAAAAACAGCAAAATCAGAGTCCAGCACACATCAACAACCTGGGAAACAGAGGCAAAAAGTTAAGGGAAACCACGCCAAGGATGAAAAGTCAAACAGTGAGTATAATTACGTAAAGACTAAACATTTTATCAAGAAAATCTAATCTCTCACAGAATTCTGCAGTAGTTCTGTCTGCAAGCATACAACTTGTAAAGGAAAGAAACAAAGGATAGACTCTGCAGACAAGACAGTGTTTGAACACCTAGGCATCAGAAAGAGAATACAGAAGTCAAGGACATTTCATACAGTATAAATACAAATATAATAGGCATTTGCAAACAAAACCCTAAATATGTTAACAAAAGCAGCATTTGTATATTAGAACGAGACACACAGGAAGGAGGGAGCAGGAGAAGACAGTGAGGGCTATAGCTGTGAAGTAGTCCCTCATGTAATTCACTGCAAGCACACAAGTGGAGGTGGAATGATACACTCAAGCAGTCAATAGTATTAATGGAGAGATTAATCCTCAACAGGGTTGAGCCAGTCTGTAAATGACATAGGGGGTCATTTTGACCTCGGCGGTCTTTTGTCAAGACCGCAGAGGGACCGCCATGCTGAAGACCGCCAGTGGTGGCGGTTTTCCGCTCGGCGTATTATGACTGTTGGCAGCTCTCCATCCTTTTTCGGACGGAGAGCCACCAACAGCCATACTGGCGGTCGGCGGGGAAGTGGAGGTTGCTCCACCTCCACTGCCATGTCAACAGAACACCGTCCCCCGAATCACGTCCTGTGATTCGGCGTGGCGGTGTTCTGTTGACGGTGTTGTGTTTCGACGGAGCAGCCCCAGGGATCCCGTCCCCTCCCAGAGGATCGACAGACCAGGTAAGTCGATCGTCCGTTAGGGGAGTGGGGTGGGGGGTGTTGTGTGTTGTGTGCGTGCATGGGGGTGTGCGTGTGTGTATGTAGAGGGGGTGTGTGAGTGCGTGTATGCTTGCGGGGGTGTTGTGTGTTTGAGAATGAGTGCATGTATGTCTGTATGGATGTGTGCGTGTATGTTTGAATGTGGGTGTGCGTGTCTGACTGTGTGTGTGGATGTTGGCATGTATGTCGGTGTGTGTGCGTGTATGTGTGTTGGTGGTCCCTGCGTGCGTGTTGTGTGTGAATATGTGATGTTGGGGGTCGGGGTGGGGAGAGGGTCCTGCCACCTTTGGGGGGTGGCAGGGGTGGTGGGGGTGTAGGGGAGGGAGTCGGGGATAGGGTGGGGGAGACCCCTATCAGTGCCAGGGAAAGAATTCCTTGGCACTGATAGTGCTTACCGCCATGGATTTCATGGCAGTTCCAAACCGCATGAAATCCATGGCGGTCAGCCAGCGGTATAGTGACGACCGCTGGGCTGGAGACCCAGGTCTCCAGCCCAGCGGTCGTCTCCACCCTGGCGGAACGGAGAAGCGGCGGATGACCATGGCGGTAACTGCCATGGTCATAATTTAAAAAAATAGACCGCCAGCCTGTTGGCTGTCTTACCGCCGCTTCACCACCATCCGCCAGGGTCGTAATGACCCCCATAGTCTCAAGCCAATGACTGAGCCAAGTTGTGAACGACAAAGTGTCAAGCCAAAAGCTGGAAGAAACTTTTTTTGCAGAAGCAGTGCTCATTTCCGATACAACTTGGGGCTTTCCTGCCGGGAAACTGGCGACCAGGAGGCAGCACAAAGCACCCACATGCTTGTAATGGAGAAATAATACTTATTTCTTTTCACAATTGATCCTAGCCATAGGCATACAACAGGGTCTTCAGTGAGCCTGAAATCCATAGGGCCCTCCCAATACAGTGCCTGAGGGCAGTGCCAGTGTTATATGATGGAGCAGAGACTCGCAGATGTAAACTCGATGTTTCATGGAAAGTTTTTATTTAAAGTGTTGTAGACCAGAATTTGTGGTAACTGATTCATGACACAGACCAAAAACATACCGGATTTCTGCTAATGACTGCTCATTGCAGGAAAATAGATCAGAAGGCAGGGGCAGCTCCTCCGCAATAACGGAGGAGCATTGCCCCATTGGCTAAGAACCAGCCGCAGGAAAATAAAATTATATTTAATGAAGGGAGGGGCGGGACTTGACCATGGGAGGAGGCGGGGAGGAGGAGAAGTGGAGTGCACTAAGTGCATTAGGCCTGCCAAACAAACACCTAGGTTTCTGTGTTGCACAGCCGGGCTGGAGAAACTTCACAGACCCCAGTGCACTGTCTGAGTGCCAGGCCACGCCGCTCATACCACTCCTAATGCTGCTCTCATGCTAGGTATAGCATGACAGCAGTGCCAGAATTGCTGGAGAGCCTGTGCTGGTGTCCCAGTGAATGCTGGGATACCAGAAGAGCAGAGGAGCGAGGTGTCAGGAGGGGCGGCAGCGGGAACGGTAGGTGTTTTTTTCATTATTGTTTGCCCTGTCCCTGTCATCCCCCCGATCTCCTCCTCGACATTTGCAGCTGCTGCTGCTGTCAGAAGGGGTGAAAAGTTAATTCTCATTTTCACTATTTAAATAGCTGTTATAATTCTGCTCGGAGACATGCTAACTGCTAGCACTGGGAGCAAACATTGTGACATCACAACTCACGGTAACAGGTTATATTAGTTGAGTAAGTATGTCATTTTGTTTTGTATATTATTCTTAATGTCACAACACTGTACACTATAATAAGAAAATTAAATGCAGATCTTTTCTACAGTGATTGCAGTTGCCACGTATTACCACCCACTAGGGGCACAAGGGAGCCCCCAAAACTAGGAATACCGCTATAAATTTCTTTATGCATGGCTGACAATTCATGCGGTATTATTTGCAGCAGTAGCTCAACACACGCGTGCAACAAGACAGCAACATAACATCATCACAGAACCTGGGCTATTAGCTATATCCAACACAGCGATTGTTCTCTATAATATGTGATTATGATTAGAAAACGCACAATAGCATTGATATATATTACAACAGAATGTACAGATAGAGGGGCTTTTGTGGCCTATGTTATGATCTCATAGAAGTAATGGGTCATGAATACTAACGCATGGGGTGTGATTGGACACTTTTGCAATTTTTCATTAGAAGGCCATTGAGCCTTTCCCGCTTCTCTTGTCCTTTTGAAGTTTTTCTGAAAGGTGAGTTTTTATTTTGAAAACGTTTTGGAGTACTTACCGTCTGCTAATTCAGACATAAGACGTGTTTATTTTTGAGTTACGGTCAATTTTGGCTTTGTTTAGAAATAGCGTGTATTTTGAAGTTTACCAACTCTTGGTTATCTCCCACTTTGATTTTTCAAATAATAGGGGGCAAGTAGTATTCGGACACTATTTATTTGTGAGAGGTTTATTTTGTCTTGGAGATTGATTTACAGTAATATATACGTTTCTATTTAATAGAGCCAGTATGTAGCTTCCCCTTGTGAGTGCAAGTACAATTATCAATCTTTTGTTTTGTTTTTATGTTTTTATATGGATGTTGCTATATGTTACAGGTTCAAACTTGTGGGACTCCTTTTTGTTGTATGTAAATATGTATTTGGATATGTATCTTATTAAATTATTCTGTGCAATTCACTGAGATAGAAGCCCCATCTATCTGTACATTCTGTTGCAATATTTATCAATGCTATTTTGCATTTTCTACTAATTATTAAATATTATAGAGAAAAATACTGAGCCCTGAGACATCAATAACTCAAGAGCAACCTAGAATACTGGCTTTTAAAACGCATTGAGCTCAAAGTAACATAACTAACCATAATTGGGCATTAAAAGAGAAGAAGCGTTACAAAGGAGTGGGCCCAAAAGTTGTTTTATACCAAAATCTATTTCTTCGATGGAGATTTCCGCCCTGCAGTGGATCAAATCACCAAAATCTGTGCACAATGAGAGAATCATGGATGTAAAGAGTTAAATGAATCACAGATATGTGTTGGAGATATCCATCTTTCAAACAGTACAAAGTCTACAATATCCTTAATTAATGCATGCATATTTACTAATAGTAGATAAAGCAGCCCTACCCACTTTACCAGCCATTTGGTAGTTAGTCCGTGATGCCACATTTCCCTAGAACAAAGATCAAAATAATGCTTGAGAATGCAATGTTGCTCCAAGAACAACCTTATAAAAAATGTGCACTCTGCAACTAATAAGGCAAATCCATGATACACTAGTTTGCTGTTTGAGCAACACAGAATGGAACAAATAATTTAGCGCTGTCAGTACTACAGAAAGTGTTTTGCACCAGGGCAAAAATCGAATCTAAAAGATCTGGAAACATACACCAAAATTCTGCTTCCAAATTCAATCATGTGTGTAAATGAGATTATTAGCACGAAATACAAGTCCATGAAAAATATTTTTTTACATAAAATAAACTGATTTTGTCCTATGTTTGCTACTTTTCTAATACAAATGTAACTAACACATTTTGCTTCCATCTTAGTCATATTTCATAAAATGGAGAAAATAAATCTCTCCATTTCCTATAGGGTGCTGTCCTGTTTGCATCAAAACGTTACCTTATCTGGGAATGGGTCTCTCCTTGGTTTAGGCTGCATTTAAATAACCCAAATGTGTAGTAAAGCTTCAACATTTAGAACAACTTCCCAGATGCCCTAATGAAAACCTACAGTGATTTGAGTCTGTTCTCACAAAAGCTGCTTGCAAAGCATAAATCCTCTTCTATTTAATCTAAGCCGGCACTATTTCCATATACCAAAGCTAACTCCAAAATTAACTGGTCACGATATTCTCACCCTTTCAAATCCTGCACAGATTTCCATAATTCACAGTGCATCTTTTTTATACTAGAAAATCATATTTGTGACCTTATTTTTGAACTTTCCTTTCTTGTCCTTTCCCGTTTGTCTCCAATCCCTCAGAAGCTTTACACTGTTTTAAGCCATTAAAGTACAGAATTCTTTCCCCAGCACAGCCCTTGGAATCCTGGAGAAGTCTGCATACATAATATGATGTACAGAAATAGTGTTTGACTGATCACAGACTGTATTTCAATCTGTGACAGCATCTCCGTGAAACCACACAGAATATAAGAATACCTTGTACTGCAAAGAAACATTAGGGTTCATTTTGCAGCAGTATGAATATATATATATTTATTTTACAACTGTCCCATGTGATAGTCAAAAGATACTAACCTGCAATAAGTGACAGAGCATCCCAGGAGTGCAATATGTACCTCTAGCCCCTAAGAGTAAAACCAATTTGGACACTTTCCCTTTTATTTGTCTGGATTCAGGACATCAATTTTAAAACGAATAAGTGCAGTGTTGGGAGATAGTGGCAATATATTGCTTCACAGCCTCTGATACTGCACATCTGCTATCCTCAAGGTATGCTACACGCTGCAGCATGTCTTATCGATGGCCATAAGGAATACGATGACCACATTTTCCCATTCTAATGGAAATCCAATGGACCCATGCCATCTTCAAAACAAAACCAGTGATGTAATTTACAAAGTCATCAGGACTAGCAGCCCTGCCTGGCGGGCTGAAAAGCTCACCATCGTTAGTGGCTCTTGGGACACCCACAGAAAGGACACTATGAAAATGCATGCAAACATGTGCATAAAAAAGCTAAATTTAAGAGGTCTTTATTGTCCATTCATTGAGGAGCACGATCATCTTCCCTGTATCCATCAGGACTACCTCAACCCTGGTCCAATTTAGGAAAAAGCTAAAGATGCACCTCTGATAACACTATTTCACAATGCATTAAAAGTCGACCTGTGCTGCCAGAACCCAGTTTCCTTGAAAATTATCATCTAGAATCTTCAAAGAAACTATATATATATATATATATATATATACACACATATATATCTATATATATATGTATAAATATATATATATATATATATATATATATATCTATATATATATATAGATAGATATATATATATATATATATATTGGTAAGCCTAGTCTGTATGTGTAGTTGTACTCCTCTCCTTGTAAGAAGCAGAAAACTGGAATGGCCATAAATATGTATAGGCTCATTTGTTAGCAGGTAGCTATAGTGATATTAAGTCTACATTCAGCCTATTCCCCTTTCAGAAGACTTCTAAAGTGACATTAAGGTGGAGTGGCTATTTGTGCAGGCAAATACAGGAAATGTAGCGTTTGAGCCGGTCTTCAAATAGGTTTAACTGAAAATAAAGCGTGGAAGAGCTGTCATGTGTTCCAGTGCGGAATTATTTATCAGCCTTTATCAGAAAACAGTTTAACACAGATGATACCCTGTGTGGGGCACGATTCACAAATATCTATGCAGGAGACAGGGAAATTATGTATGTCAGTTATGGCGCGGAGCCCAAGAGGACATAGGTGCTGTGGATGAATGAGTGAATGGTGGAACCGTTTTGTACAATTTCCCAGGTGATTTGAGACAATTTGCCTTTACTGACTCCACTCATTTTTTAAACTGTCAGTGTGTGACTGCAGAGGCATATTAATCCCATACTCCTAGGATGCCTACAAATATTAGGCTCAGGGTGCGGGAAAATAAGCAAAGAGTGTGTCATGGTTTCATCACTTACGTTGCACCACTTATCAAGTTTCACACGTTGGTTTCTGCATTTATATGTTATTATTTGCTATTTGCGTAACGTTCCCTTGTGCATATTGAGCAGAAACAAAAGGGTGAACTGTGGGAATTATCAAGATAAATATATATTCTGTTTGTGTTTTTATCCGCTAGGCACTAATATATGTTGTTGTTTGTAGTGATCGAGCTAAATAAGTCAGTATGTTATGAATTTACAGACTGGCAGGGAAATAACATAAAAAACACCAATATAGATCATTAACCAATCCTGCTGAAAGCCGTTGACCCAGAGTGGCCTTATGTCAGACACCTGAAACATATCAATGCAACAGATTCTTGGATAATCACATCCATTGACATCTATTACAATATATATTTTCATTCTTACAAAGGGAGCCCAAAATAAAGGCATACAGACTAGCCATTAGGTATTTTTTATCTCTAATTTCCACTACATAACAAAAAATATCTAACGCTCCTCCACTGAGGTTTAGCCCATCCTGAGATTCAGTATTGCAGGACTACACCAGATGATGAAGAATGCCACTGCTAGAGTGGGTGATAGTCTGTATCCAAAATTTAAGTGGGAGCCTAGTTGCATCTTTTATCAGCCCTATTTGCTAGGTCTCTAGAGCATAGGTCTGAGGAAGCCTTTGTGTTGTACACTCTACATTAAGACAACATTCAGCACACCACATTTTTAAGTTTTGCTTGAAAGCAAAGCTATCTACAAGACCTGTTGATATCAATTAATTAACATGAACACAAACATATAACCCCACTCACTTAATGGTATTGGACGTTTGGTGTATAATTCAACCTGCAATTAACTGCTTGCATTACAATACAGGAGGGACTATGTTACGACAACAGTACACTGGAACATCACATATTAAATTGGTTGATGATTAGATGCAGGCACACAGAAATCAATGCGTTTTTTCTCTGTTTTACACTAGAACAGTTTTTGTTTTAAAAAAGGACTTAAAGTGCAAGCAAACCTATTTGCTTTGCCAATGTTTGTTCAGAATGCTTCTAGAGTGACAAGAAGCCCACATTTGGCCTTTTACATGAATATTACTGTGTTTAAAAATCATTGAACATCATAGGAACAAGTATTTTGAAGCAGCTTGCACTGCCACTTATGAACTCCCATGCCAGCAGAGTAAAGGAGGCAGATCAGCACAAGTGCATTACAATGTCCTTGACGCCATTTGGGTATCTTAAATTTGAAAAGTTATGTGGTGCCTCCTTTATAAACCAGTAATGTCTGAAGCAACGTCTGACGATATGTTATGTTATTTAACATGTCATCTAATTAACACTTAGCCTTTGCACTTCTCCAGAGAATTTCTGGGGTTTTTGGTCATATTCAAAGTTGAGCACACACCCAAGAACCTCGGGCATCCTTTGGGGCTCCCACCCCCACATAACACAGGGGGTCAGGATGAGTCCTGTAATGGCGGCCACAACATTTTATTTTTATATATGTATGTGTATTTCTCCTCAGAAGAACAGCTGCACCAGGAGTACACTCAGAGTTTCCAATGATGAAGCATAATAATTCCTTTGAAAAATATCCTGATTTATTTAAAGCTTAGCACCATACAAAACAGGAAGCCAATGCATTTCAGCAAATGCCTTCAATCAAGCCAACCCATAAACACCACATACTACTTTTTATGCAGGCCTAAGTCCATTACACTTTGAGCAACTAGACCGCTAACCTCGTAATTTTACAGTTGCCATTATGTTTCCCTAATATTCAATATAGAAAGAATACAGTTCTATTATATATACTTTATGATGTTTTAAAATATTTTCAGTTAGCAAATCCTCAAAGATTTTTACAAATTCTTCTATATTTCCAACATCACCGATACCTAAATCATGCATAAGGTCAGGAGATACAATTATTGGCCAGAATAAAGTTATAACAGTTCTTCCATCATTTCCACTTTTTTTAGGCTATTTTGCTAATTTTATTTTCGAAGTGTCAAGTGCTAAAGTGCAATATTTTCTAAAGTGCCCTTGTGAAAAAGTAGTGCAATTTTCAGAGATCAGCAGATTCTTCCATTTAATCCTTATCTATGTTAACATCGTTAAAGTGCAGTTCTCAAAATGCTCAATTCTCCAAACGTAGTTACAGTAACTTCCAATGGAAAATGCATTGTACAGTTTAATATGGATGTTAAAAGTAAATTTTTGTCATTTGGAACACCATCAAGCAAAGTAAATATATACATTTAGGGATCATCCTATATCCCCTCTCCAGCACTCTTGAGTCCATAATGTGAGTATATAGAGTGTAATCCTTGACATAAGGAGGGCATAAGTCAGCATCTGCACAATACAAATAATGGATATTTCACACTAAAACATTGTCTTAATCATCACTCAGTAGAATTCATAACTAATATTCATATTAGGGTTACACATGTATGGCTCTCTGCATCCAAGCTGTGGCCCCAAGGTCGCTCAGAAAACACTGATATGATCATCTTTGATTCACATTTTCATAGCTCCAATTTATCATACCCATTCTATGGATGTAATAACTCCATAATACTTAAAACCACTTAGACACACACACACAAATATATGTATATAAAAATTTTAAAAAACTAAGAATAAATTATTGATTTGAATTCTTATACAGTTAATACAGAATATTTAGAAACCTAGAATATATACTTACTTTTAAAAATATGTAAATGTTTTAAATTAATGAAAAACATAACTTTTAACCAAGTTTATTTCAAATGAAATTAAAATTTTAGTGAGTGTAGATTACAGTTTGTAATTTAACATTTATAATTAAATTCAGTTCATAGATCTACATTATTCTAACATTTATTACAAATGTAATTATATATTTCCAGGTTAATATTACTTTTTTTAATTCAATTTATTTTTCAAATTAACATAATTTTGTTTATGTTTTAAATAATATACTTTATTAATTTTACCTTTATTTGCTTATACAGAGGCATATGCCCTAATCGTGGTAATTTCGACAAAGAGCTGAAAAGTTATTCTTAGTAACTTTACAGTCATAAAATGGTTTGTAAGAGGTCCCTTTTCATCACCAGAGGGGTGGAAACTCTGACGTTTACACCTATGTGTAAACTTCCACTTGGAGACGGTAAATAGCAAAAAATTTGACCGTTAGTGATAGGCGTAAAAGCAGATCTATAAGGGAGCAGATTTACACATGCAATTTGTCTTGTGGATCAGTCTCAAAGTGTAGCAGACACATTTCTTCTCATTATGTACAAAGATAAAGTTAGCTTATAGCAACATGGTTAAATATGTGAATTTTGTGACTACATTAAATAGAATTTGATGCTCTGTAAAACCAGAATGGTTCTCTTTGTGTTAATCTGTGATATGCTGCAGTGACAACGTATGCCTTGTAACAATTCCTTAATCTCTATTTTTCTGAGAGATGAGATCCCTGGATTGGATCTTGAAACACTGCTATGAAAGGGCCCTCAATGTGACTGTCATTTGTTGCTTTTTCTGAACATGTATTTGCTTTAGTAACAATAATGTAAAGTAAAACAGTAGAAAATTACCAGTTTTGCCCTTAAGCATGGGTAGTTACTGAATTACAAAGATTTTTTTCTGAGGCCCTCCCAGATTCTATTACATCATGTTATGCTGTGATATTTTATAAACAGAGTGAAATGGGTCATGGTATGCCATGTTTGCCTTGATGTGATATGTTATGCTACAATATTTTAGATTTGTCTGTTATATTATGTCATGTCATTTATTTCCAGAGATTTACATCCTTAAATCACATATACTCATTATATGGCTCCTACCAAACAATTATGAAAACCCTGCAAGAAATATTGACCTTTGATTTAAAACTATGGATTGTTCCCGCTCTGTTTCCCTTAATCGGAAGCCATTTCCTTACCTTTCCTTCTCTGCATGTCTCCTTGGAGTACAGTCTGCTCTCAGCCACGTCTATCTACTTTAATCTTTATCACTGTCTGAAAATCACTCACACCTCATTTCATAGATCACAGCGTATCTTTCTTTGAAAATCAGATCCCTACGATCCAACAATAACAAATCTACTTTAGTCAATCTGATCGCCCATCAACCATCAGCATGAACTCACACTAATGATCACATTTAGCTCCTTTTAATTCAATCTACCTCAAAGAAACTGGAGTAAACACATTGAGTGGTTTCCTTGAGAGCACAATATTAATCGCAGTGACCAGCAACCACCGGATTAACCACAGACCTTTGAGTTTGGAGTAGCATGTTACTCACTGACCATTTGTATCAATTAAAAAGGAATAATGATAAGCAGCGTCTTAAAATGTTGTAGCTACGTGAAGCAATGCTACACATATTTACTCCAACCTGAACTATGCATATTTTCGTCTCTCGAGTTATACAACCAGGATACTATTTGAGACAGGTATACTTTCCAAACACAACAAATGAAACGCTAAAAATGCCAGTTTAATCACTATCAGAAAGGCGGAGTGCTAAAGACGGCGTAGAACAATCTTAAATCACACATAATTGGTGTGCAGAGCATCATGGCTTCTAAGCCAGTTGGGGACACAAAAGGAAACAAAAGCTTAAATGTTATATACCTCCTTATCATAAATTTGTACAAATTTGGCAGTGACAAATTTGCACATATGTATAATGCACTGGCAAACATTAGGGTGCACACACAATATGCCATGAATTATAATCACAGCAGGAGACAGACATACTGTACTTGAATATTAGATGCCTGTACCTCAATGGAAACCAGTTTTCACATGGTTTGTCCTTTCTTAGGTTTGCCTTAATGAATTTCACCTGCAGCATGTTACTTGCATCTCCAAATGAACTCACTGCTTTAAAAAACCTACATGGAAGGATGCAAAGCATCATGATTCAGAAAACAGGTGTAGCTTCTACACCATGCTCAGGTGGCATCTGTTTTCTCATTAATAGCACCATTAAAAAAGCTTTGGTGAAATCAATTGATCTGGCTATAACGAGCTAACATATACAAACAACCTTTGTTCATGCTTGCATTTGCATGTGTTAGCTAACTATGTCAGACTCTTAGTCGTAGGTAATGGAATTGGCAGAGGTGTTGGTGTTAGTGATGGTAAAGGTGGTAAACGTGGTATTGGTAAGACTGGTCGTAGTAATGGTTTTAATATTCTAGGTGGTAATGGTGGTGTTCATAGTAATAGTGGAGGTAATGGTGGTGTTAGTGATGTGGGGATATTAATGGTGGTGGCGGTGTTATTGGCCGTAGTGATGGTGCTTGTAATGGTGGTGGTAAGGGTGGTTGCAGTGGCGATAATGGTGGTTGTGATTAAAGAGGTGGCATTGCTGGCGGAATTACAGCTGTTGGTAATGGTTTTGGTAATACAATGATTGTAAAGGTGGCGATGATAATGGTGATTACAGTGGTAATGGTGGTAGTGGGTGGTGGGAATGGTGGTAAGGTAGTAGTAGTGATGATGCTAGTAATGATGTTGGAAATGGTAGTAACAGTGGTGGTTGTGGCGTCGCTTGTAGTGGTAATGGAGCTGGTAGAATTAACATCATGTAACATCATGTAAAACATCATGTAAAGTTAAACAATAACAAAAGCTTGTCTGCAAGGAGACAGGATAACGCTGCTGCCACTCCGCTCCCGATTACAAGGAGCAGCACCACAACAGCAAGTCAGAGCACTGAGGAGAGTGCTTCCATGCCACACCCCGCTACGTGGGGAGCTGCCAAGCTGAGCAATGGGGCAGAACAAAGCATCAAAAGGAGAGCCAAAGATGGATGAGAGAGAGTTTTTGCACTACTCCACATTGGTAGGGAGAGCTGGTGCAAATCTCTCTGCTCCTGCATCCAGGACCAGGCAAATGAAGAGTAGCGCAGAGGAGGGATTGAGACGTGGAAGTGACGGGATAGCTGCTGTTCTGCACCCAGCAGCGAAGGGATGGGGAAGGCAGTGGGGGAGGGAGCAGGGGAGAGAATGTGGAAGTGGTGTTTGCCTAATGGGACACCTGATCCCAAGGTTGTCGTGCAAAGTCTTGCCAATGGGCATGTGGGTCCAAAGGTCTAGAATGGATAAACACTGTAGAATGAAACACTTGCCACAACAATTGTGACGAACATCCCATCTTCTACATGTAGAATCCACATTTCTACTGTCAACTATCCTGGACGCACCATAAAAAGCAAATCTAGAATTTGTGACGAAGAACAAAAGCTGGCACATCTGGAAAAAAATAATTTCACCCCTCACTGCTAAACCACCCATTTCCCTATTAGTATAGTGGGTCTCTGTTTTCTTGTATTTTATTGAAATAAGCAAGTCCTACGCAAAACATTTAGCTATTTAAAATGTTTACATTATCTGGGCAAATGGGATTGTGGGATTTTTGCAAGAAAGGTATTCCAAAGCACTAAGTAAACCCAAGACAAGGTAAAGGAATGATGCCAAAAGTCAAGTCCTTTATTTATGCCACGGAACTTGGAGTTGACTTGGACCATATTTTTTTCCTCTACGTGCAGTTATTTAAAACAAGTATAGAGTCTGTTATGGTAATAAATCGACCTAACAATATTCAGTCCATATTTAGGGCAAATAAAGGATTCCAGCAAATCATGTAAGTCGCTGTGAAAAAATTCTGGCTTCGCGCTTCAATATTTGTGTTAACCTGGAGATAAAATCTGGCTGTGAAATCTGACACTAACTCAACATGTAATTATTTTGTTCACTGCTAAAGACAGAGAATTGACAAAAGAAGAATCTCATTTGGAAAGAATGAGAATGGTGAGTCATCGGGTTAATTGTTTAAGTGGAGTTGCCAGAGTGCTTATAACATTCTCTGCTACTCGAGACATCAGATACCAACTGAACCGAATGTAAATTAATGCAATGTTATCATTAAAGAGGTCCAAAGCTACCAAAATTAAATTGTAGCAATAAATCCTTAAGAGCAGTTCTTGGTTTGACATGGCATCCTGTGATACTGATAAAAGTTGTATCTAACTAAACTCTGCATGACAAGGTTTCCTGGTAAAAACGACACATTTTTCCATATAAATGATATTGTTGAAGTGGATTCAACTCAACAACGACCATTTCGATGATTTTGCATGTGTTTTGTGGAAAAGACTCTCCATGTATAAAATCCCCGCCCTAATATTCCTCCAGAGTCCTATTCCATCATATCCATCGTCTTATTCTACCTTCCCCCATTACTGCAGTCGTCTCTTACCAGTCTTCCTTCTTTTTTGCTGTTTGTTTCTACGCGAATTGGTAGTTGCCATTTCAAGCCCTCTTTTTACCCTCCTAACGCTGTTCTCATATTCCTTTTTCTACACCTCTTACATCTTAGGGCCATCAATCACCTACTACCTTCTGCTCGGTGCTTCAATATAACCCGGTTTTTCAATCCTCTCTCAGTCGTACAGGTGAGAAAGATGACTACTAAACAGGTGAGTAACAGATTTTCAGTATTCTGTCTTGCTCTACTGCTAAAGACCATTAGTTTTCAATTGTTTCGGTATAGTTTTTCATCACTTTCTTTTGCAGAACGGTTCTATGTACTTTATAATTTTGATCAAAGATTATTTGTTAATTTTTGTTGGGACAGCACACAGCTGTTCTCATGATGACAGACGTGCATCCCTGCACCAGTGCCCTACTCCAACGATATCTGGAGCCCTGGTCCTGATTATTGTTACCATGGGCAAACACGGATCAGGAATGTGAACCATGACATAGTCCTGCGTCAGGCACCGTGGTCTTCATTGTACTGGGAGGGGCACCCAAAGAACTACCCTCATAACTGTGAAATGCTTCCGCCTTAACCGGGAGTAAGAATAAGGAATAATCACCTGATATGAATAAGGAATAATCAATACCATTAGAGAAAGTGGGACGCAGAGACCTGCCTAGAACACTAGAGTGCTGACTTCAGGAGACTGATTGTATTATTTTTCTATGCTGTATTTTACTTTATGTTCATATACAAATACTCCTATTTTCATAAAAGCAAGAATTTGACTGCATAATCACTTACTGCTGCTATTAAATGTATTTTGAGATGTGAGCCTGTACTCGCCCCCCTGCATCTACCTCCCCCTTGAGAAGCCTTGGACTGCTCGACCAATCCTACCATTGAGAATCAAGTGCTGAAGGGATAGTTGGCCTAGTTTCTCAGGACTCATAGTAGGCTGAGCCCCGGGACATCTGGAGTAAAAGGCCCCGAACCCCATGGTTGGGCCCAGTAGCTCCTCCTAGTGGCACTCAGAAAGGGGTTCTGACACCTGGTTTTAGATCATTGCCCTTTTCCTTTACTTGTCTAAGATTCAGAATTATTTCATGTAAAATGTAAAAAATAAAGTACTAATGATCTTCATACACATTTTGAAATTAAGAGATTGACTCAGATTAAAACGGTATCTTACATACATGTCTGTATACTAGGTGTGGAAAGTTTAGCCATTGCTTCCTTACCATGGCGAAGCAGCAGGTGGTGATAGGTCTTCTTTCAGCCTTATGTGTCTATTTGTTTTGCAAGCAAGAAGCTTGTCTTTAGAGGGATACATCTAGGCTGTACTAGCTGAGTTTGAGTACCTCCCGTGAAAGCCTGTGCTACTCCAATTCCAGAAAAATGTCAGCATTTTAGCAAATGATTGCAGACATGAGAGTTATCTGAATGACTAAAACTCCTCAATCATTCTGATCAGTCTGATTGGATGGGGGCTAGTCAATTAGATTGTTCAAAATAGACCATCTAGTCAGGGACAGAAAGGATGCAGGATGTCCCACTAGGCCACAACAGGGCTGGAAGCAGGGAGTGTGGACATTCCACTTTAGGACATGAAAAGGGAATAGTTGAGAATTTATCTAGGTACAGTCTCATCCTGTCTATAACAGAATTACATAATGGTCTCTCTCACCCTCAACTTAGCTCTAAAAAAAAATGTTGTGCAATCAAGGGGCCTACTGTTAGTCAACGGTGGTAGACTGAAAATGAGCAGATCCATGCTCTTAAATTATTATTTAACCCTAATGTACAGGAAGTGGACATTTTTACATTTCCAGATGTTTTTAGAAGCGACAAAATGCACACAATTCCTCAGAAGCTGCTGGAATAATATGGCAAATCAATGAATGCTAAGGTCACCAAACAGCAACAATGTTTCCTTCTATCTGACATTTGTGTGGTACTGGTAGGGAACAAACAATCGTAAAGGGTTATTTTATTTAGTTGTGAAAATGGAAGTGCCAAAAGTAAACTGTGATTTTAACAAAAATAGCGTTTTCCTTTGCGCACTTTTGGAGGAGAAATTCATATGTTGTGCTGTTTATGTAACCTTGACTCTATGACCTTGAAAAGCTTAATGCCGCTTGTTCGAAGGTTCGCGTGCCAGGCATTTAAACAAGCGCATGCAGGCCTAACATATTGGGGGGCTTTGCTCCCGGTCCTGCTGGATTCTGCGAAGTAACACTGCAGCAACCACAGAATGTGAACAGCTGTGTACACACACTTCAACAAAGATCCAAAAAGCCATCTCGGTGAGAGCGCAGTGTGGAGAGAATAACAGAGGCGCTTCCCAGAGATAATTCACCAAAGCAGAAACAACACAACCCACTCACACAAATCACCGTGGGGGGGGAAGCGAGACTGTTTTCCATCTGCAGGCAGTGACTAATGAAGTATTACAGAGAAGATCTTGTGAAATAATGAGCCCATTTCAAGAATAAATGTGTACCAAAATAAAAGAGAGCAGACAATTCAGCTTTAATGAACGCTGCACGTGGGTTTGAAATCCACATGGAGAGGTCTGTGATGCGTTCAAGGTTTCTGACCTTGTGGCAGCCATTTATTATTCTTTACAAATGGTTCCCATCGACCAATTGACGGCATAATGCTTGGTGCAATCTTTCTTCTAAAGACTAAGAGAGGTCAAATGCATCCCTGTCCCTCACAAGTGCCCTAGTAACTGACTTCACAAATCATTGTCATTTCAAACCGTAGCTAGCTTTCATTTGCATGAAATGGACATGTTCGGGAACTTTAGAAGTTTCTCTTGCAATTGGTTGTTCTAGAACGAAAGCAGCTACATTGTTTAATTTGAGAACACAGATAAGTGCAGAGTCCACGTTTTTTCTTAGGTCTCGGCCATCGGTGCTAGTGGATGCCTGGGCTGCTGAACACCAAGTCTGCCTCGTCGTAATTCTATAGTTTATAGTTCCTTTATAGTGCACTCTTCATCTTCTTTTCACCCTTCTTTTTATCTTTAGCACACATTTCCTATATATGTCTACCGCTTTCGATCTCCCTTTTCTGCCTTTCTCTCTCTTGGCATGGCTGTCCATCAAAGTATGACAATGGAAAATGGACCACAGCCTCGATAAATGAGTGCCAGTGCCCACCACCTGCAACCACCGTCTGGGAGTGCTCAGGAGAGAGGCAGTATCTGCCACAGTTTTGGTCGGACTGATGTCTTAAGCAGTTGAAGGGCTGGAGTAGCTCTGTGTCACCATCTTCGACAGTTGTAAGTGGTTGCGTGTGACAGGAACTTTAAATGCATCCACTGCTTTTGGCTGGAAATGCAGCCTTTATTGACACACTACATACCACAGTAACATAAACAAAGCAATATCACAACTAAACAATCAAAAGAGAAGTCAACACAACAACCGCAGCATAACATAACTAATGCATTTACATGAACTAATGCAGCACAAAAACACAACAGCACAAGCAACAACAGAAGACATCACTACCACAACATGTCCCCCAAAAAATTATGAACTAACGTTCTCGTCACATTACCACCTTCAGAATCCTATTTTCGCAATATGTTGGTAAAAGGTGTTTAGCGCAAGCACTGCCTCGACTTAGCTTTAAGGACATAAAATAGTTCCACTCAAAAATGGTCTGTGAGCTGGCCCTTTACCTCTCTGTGACACTGAGGCATTGAGACAGATTAGCAGCAAGTGTGGAGCGCTTGATCAATCCTCTCCACTCAAAATCCTACCGTGGATTCTACTTAGGCTGCCTCATTCTCTCTACTCTTTCACTATGATTACAACTCACTGGTCCATGGGTTTGTGAATTGCATTATATGTTTCTCATCACTTCTGTCTGCCTTAAGAAGCTGCATGCAAATGTGACCCTGTCCAGGAACTTCCTTGTTCAACCCTAAACATATTTTTTTCATGCCCCTGGGATATAAGTGTTAGTATCATTTAGGTTTTGCCGAGTCTTGACCTACTTAAGACCTTGTACCGCTCTTAACAAGAATTCTGGAGTAGAATATACATTTTGCCCAACTGTGGTGTAATTGCAGCACGAATCACTGCAAAAATATAATCTGCAGCAACCAAAGGGTGCACGAACAACATTTGCATCGACTGCAAGAATTTAGTTTTCATGCCATTCCATTAGGGCATACCATTTTTGCCCTGATCGATGCAACACTTGGTTCCACATTTCACTGCACTAACGCTACCTTATGTAATATGTCCCCTGACGACAATTGCCTTGCAACTTGGCAGCTTGTAGTGAATTATCATCACTCCACCCTTGTAACTGCAATTAAGAAAAGAGTTATAAACATGCTTTATTTGCTAAGAATTGTTTCAAGAATTTTTATACGCTTACATCACACTTTGGGATGAACCTTTTTCATTTCAGATGTGTTTATTCTGGTATTAGCTATGTTTGCAGGTCATACAATTTGGGCAATAAGATTAAATTGCCCTGCGCAAGTCGCCATCACAAGAGCCAGATGCCCAATCTGTCCAATGTATTTAAAGCATAATAATAGTATTTGTTGGATGCTCCAAATAATCAATGATATACTGATGAGTTCATATTTTCATTTGTTATGAGTCATAATATCATTTCTTTCACTTATACAATATCCATACAAGGTAGAAAAATAAAAAAAATAAAAAAAGAGCAGTGGGAGCTGATTCTGACATCTAATAAAACCTGGACACAGAAATTAAATGGATATTTCCATGACTGGCTTCAGCTCAGGCAGTCTTCAGCTAGACTGAGCAATCTTCAGCAAAACACGTGTTTTGCAGCGAGCTACGATGCTTCTTGAGGGCTACTAACATGTGTTGAAGACCAGGGTATTGCTATTGAATAGAAGGGTCTTGTTTCGACACTCCCAAAAGATTATTGATTAGTTCCAAAAGAGGCAGGAATTTTCTTAAACTGAGATATGCTTAATCCTGGTGCGTTGTAGGAAACTTCATGTCCAATTAGTGCTTATTGTCTCCTTGAAAAGTCAAGAAACTCTATCAAGTGCATTGTTAAGCTGTCTTTTCGCAATTTGTAGTATAGAATCTTGTAGTTTGTAAACCAAGAGTGCTCTGCCAGTCACCCGTTATAGATTGGTTCCTAAAACTGGGATGAGCTTAATCCTGGTGCGTGTAGGAAAATTAATCTCCAATTAGTGCATATGGTATTCTGTAAAAGTCAAGAATCATTTTCATGTGTATAGTTACATTCTCAGGAGAATGCCTTACATTGGCATTTAGCTTCCTGCCCCACCTCTCATCTTCCCCCTTAGCAGCCTCCTGCAGCCTTATATCTTCAGGCAGGTGGCATTTTGATTCAGTCCCTTCGACAGCAGTAGCAGCATTAGCAGACATCAGGAGCCCCAAATTGGGATAGTGCCATTTACTATTTCTCTATATTCTATATCTTCTCAGAAAATCACTTAGCCATTCCTTCATAGTTTCACAGGAGGGGTTGACATGCAAAAGGGGATTAAGCTAACAGGTCAGCCTGCATAAGGCTGGGAGAATCAAGGGGCTTAAAGGGGCTTGTAAGAGCAGGATCATTGGCGGACACTGGCTCAATTGGAAGAGGGAGAGGGAGAAACCTGCAATTTATTCAGACCGGGGATCAGAGATCGATCACTCTAGGACGCATGGAGGAGGGGGTAAGGGGTTTCAACCCCAATGCCAGATCACATCGGACATAGAGGGAATGTCTGCACTTAACCTACCCGCCTTGACGTAGGAAGCCAACAAAAACGCATCTGTTACGCGGATGATCCTGCACTGTATTCAACATCCCCAGTGGACAGTAAAAAAAAGGGCATTATATGTAATGAAGACCTTTACTGGTTTTGTAGGTTTAAGGTGAGCAAGTCTAAAACAGAATATCTATTCTTTAATGCTTCCCCAGAACGCACCCCTTTTGAGAACAAACTACAAATCCAGCCTTAAAAGATGTTTAGGCAGATATTTTACTGAAAAACAAGAGGATTTTTTGATGATAATTATTACTCTGTACTAAGGAGAGTTGATACTTCACTGTGATACTGGAGGAATCGCCTGCTTTCAATTATTGGTAAAATCACCCTAATTAAAATGATGATACTCCATTTATTTTTATTACTTTTTTGGGCCGTTTTATACAAATTAGATAACTGTTTCTTTTTTAAGTTGGATCAGCCTGTACACTCATTTCTATGGAACCAAAGGCAATCCGAATTAAGAATGAGTATCCTGCAATTTCCCAAGAATAAAGGTGGGTTGGGACTTCCAGATTTAAGGCACTACGACATGGCTTTCCTGGCAGTACAGGAACACCGTCAGTCAGTGAAGTCCACTAGCTTTGATAACTTGGTTCTTCTCCAAATGCTGACTGACTTGAACTTTCCTGACCCTTCTGGATGTTTGAAATCACCTAAACTTCTGAGGAAAGTAAGACATAAAAGCAGTTTCCCAACTAATGCTATGCAGGAAAAAGACTTTCTAGGTGATAGAAATTCCAAATATTAATGTCCAGACGCTGTAAGGCTTTTGCAGCTCTCAGTGGCCTGGATTAACTAAGGAAACTATAGGTAAATGGGGTGCCCTGCACACTACTAAAATGGGTTGAACCAGGTATAGCCAGCAGCTTTTTCTGTATGCCTACATAAGAGCAATTTTAGGTGACTTTATTGGGTAGACAAGAGTATTTGAAGTCAATCATAAAAGATCTGCTTAGGGAGGACAGAGTGAATCTCTCAATTAGATTTTGCTACCAGGCTCTAACCCCTAGACCCTGTGCAGCTCATAGAAGTAGTAAGAAGCAAATGGACGCAGCATATGGGGATCTATATTAGTGATCAGCAATGGGAGAGGCATTTTAGTTTGAGCTTGACATGTCTCAGGGGCACGAATTTCCAGATTATAGATTTCTTCAGTAGGTGGATGCTTTATATTGCGCCTTCAGCTCTGCACACGATCTTTCCATCAATTGCTGAAAGGTGCCCAAGATGTAATTCCAAGAAGGATTGGCTCCATATGTTTTGGGCCTGCAATGCCCTTAGAAGTTTTGAGTGAGGATATTTAATGCATTAAATTGTTTCATTCAAGAAAAACTTCATCCCTCACTAAGAGTGGCCCTTTAGGGCCTGGTAGATTGGCATTTTCTCAAAAGCAGAGAAGTTTACTTTTATAGCAGCACTGATTGTGCAGTGGTTGATCACTACCCATTAGAAGTCCTCAGAAGAGCCCATTTTCAGCTATTTAAACATAAATGAGGAAAGTCGGCCAAGGGGAAGCCTGGTAGTATGCATGAATGGATAGATATAGTATTTATAAAAGAAAGTGGAGATACTGGGTCAGCAAAGTATAGTTCAAAAGGTCAGACAAAGGTATAGGAGGGAAAAGGGTGCACTACTCTTTTATGATTAGGGATGAACCATCTGAACTAAGTGTGTCTCCCGAGATTGAATGCATTGCATTAGCACAGTCACTTTAGGGGGAAGGTTAGGCGGGAGGGTTATGTGGGAGGTGGGAGAGTGCAAAGTCATTTCACTCATTTCAAAGTTCATTTGTGGAATAGTCCCCATTATAGCAGAGGTGTCCATAACAGTTCCAGAAGTGTCAGTTGCATACCAGTTTTCAAGGTGAACACATAAGACAATGGGCTCCGATTCATAAAATGTATGAAAATTATGGAGGAGGATCTTCGCCTCCACCTGAATGTACTTTTCCTACGTTCACCAACATTCCCAGCTTTAAGCCTGGAAAGCTGCACTAGGTGCAGGTTTGCAGGCATAAGCTTGGGAAGGTCAGGGGACTTTTCCTGCAAGATCCTATCTCTGCAGTGTAGAGATCTACAGAGCTGAGAGAGGCCAACATAAGGGGAAACAGACTTTCTCTGTACAAACACATGCTGTCATTTCTCTATGTGGAAAATATTCTTCACTGTGAAGAAACCCCTTCTCCAACACTGACACCAATTCAGGGTCTGTAAGGGAAGTTACTCCAGCCCTTTGCTGAAGTAAATGTACAACCCTTCTGGGGTGGAAAAAAGGAAGGAGGGGATGAGTATTTTTATATACACCTGAATATAATTCATAAAGCTTGTGGGATGATACTTGATTCAAATGCGTAATCGCACACGTTTTTTCATGTGAATGATTCCCTGGAGAATATTGTTCACCAATGTGTCTCTTATACCAGGTTACTTTGCCTAGAATAAATTCATTTGCACCTGTGTTTGAACCTACTGCATTAAAGGCACATTCCTATGGAAAGCAAAGGGAGTGTGACCTAAACTGCATTATAGCAGAATGGTGCGGTATACAACACAGCATGTTGTGACATAAGTGATAGAGAATTTTAACGAGATGAAAAGGATGTACATGAATATATATACTTATTAAGCTCATACTATGTAAAATATAAATGCAATACTGTTTAAGTTGTCTGCTGACTGGGGCCTGTTTTGTGCTAGTAATGCATATCTCTCTGCAAAGCATCAATAAACAGAGTACCCATTATAGTACACCAAGGAGTTACAATATTTGTTCATGATAAGCAGTAAAGACATCATTATAATGACAGTAAATGTTGCAAGCTGTTCATTCTTGCTAAGTGATCATTTTAATAAGGTGGGATCTGTGATACTGTAGATCGGGCAGCATTGTGAGCGTACTACTGCCCTAGCAGAAAATTTGGTCAGTTATTTTAGATTACTTTCTTCACCTACATCAGCCACCATGCATGGGCTTAGTCTGTCACTGTCGCCAAGTGACATAACCACTCTTTTCTAGCTGATCTATTCTCCCTCTCATTATATCTCTGGTACCGGCAGGGCTAAAGCGGCCCCTGATGGGCATATGGTTCCATTGGGGCAGGGTTCTGCAAAGTCGGTCCTGGAGAGCCGGGTCCATGCCAGATTTTTTGCATATCCACATTTAGAAAAATTTAGATTTCTGAAACATCTTGTTTCTAAACGTGGATATGCTAAAAATCAGGCATGGACCCGGCTCTCCAGGACCAACTTTGCAGAACCCTGCATTGGGGTAACGTGGTTTCATGGTCGTGTTGTCTTCCAGTGTTTGATCTGATTGTCAGCCTACTTCTCTGTCACAGTCACTCTAGTTCAGTCGTGGACCACATGGCAAGCTCCTCTTCTCCCACCCTCAACACCACCTCTGGATCTGTGGTCAATATTAGTTTCTGCTTCAAGACTCCAGTGTCCACTTATACAAAGGTTGTGCTGTTGTGCATTGTCCTCAGTGTGCCATGATTATTCTATTTTCACTCACTAAACCGGCACAACTTACCACCCACCTCCTTCCCTCCGGGGCCACCTCAGTACTCTTCCCCCCAGCAGACTCTAATGATCTCTTGAAAGGAGGAGGTACTTTCAATGAAGTGTTCCTCTATGCCCAGATATCTCTATGATGCATCTCTGACATTTGGGCAATTCTCCCCCTTTTTTGTGGTGTGATCTCATGTTCCTACATTGGCTCCAATGACCACTTACACTAGTGTAGAAGCAGTGCCCCTCTCCAAGGACGTGTCAGTCAATACCTGCATCCCCACCTTCTGCTCTCTGGTGGGATCTCAGTATTCTCCAGTGACAACATATTCTATCTAAGGTGGACACAGTGTCCCTCTCTTCTGAGGTTACTCCAAGTTCACTCATTGTCCAGGTGGCAATGTTCCCACTCCACCCATGCTCGCCAATATAATCCCATCACTAACCAGGGGAACTCCAGAGACTACTAACGCCAAGTGTCTACATTGTTCCTCTCTGACCATGAACGCTTTCTCTCCCTGATGACAGACTTCCTGAGTTCCCATCTCTTCCTTCTCAAAACGACACATTGCGCCTTTCATCACACAGGACTTTAACACCTCACCATTAGTTTATCTAAATAAGTCAGGTTTGTCTACCTGTGTTTCGACAATGATTAATTTGAATTGAAGTTCCACACTTGCCATGCAATTTGACACCAAGGAGGCTGCAATTATCTACTTCTTGCCAATCAGGCTGCAGCTCTCTGGAAGGCATGTAGACCTAGAATAGAATGAGTTGCTGCTAGTAATTTTCTTATGGTTGTAGAAAACAGTACATAGAAGAGACAAAGTCTGTTGGTGGCGTGTAGAGATCCTTACCTCAAGTTACCACACAGTCTATAATAAACAGTCATTATGCCGGGAGAGAAAATGTGTAATGAGGACCAGCTGACTGGGTGTACAAGAGAATCTGCAAAGTGCTTAGTAAGCCATCCCTGGGGTTAAATTACAATTGTCAGGTTACAGATTGCTTTCTTAATCACTGGTGGCCCTATTTATCAGCACCACACACTTCTTTGATTTAAGGACCCACTATATGACTCCATAAAGCAACCCATAGCAGAAAATGGAAGTTTCCAAGAGCACATCCAGCACTTGACTGTTTATGTTTCTACAAGGAGCTATCTGTTCACAGATAGCCCTTGTTTACAAAGTCGTAATGGTTACTTGTGACTTTCTGCCTATGGCAATGCTATTGTCAATGACAATCAGAGTAGCAGAAATCCAGGTGGCTAGTGTTTAATTGGTCAAACAGTTTGGAGGTCATCATTTGGAATGCAAGCCAACTCCTCATCCTGCCAGCTAAGCTGCAAGATGTATCCTACACTCAAATCACACCACTTTTATTTACTGGTCAGGGCATGCCCAGAGGAATCCATCCACCCTTCCCTCCCCCCTCACACACACACACACAAACATCCACGATGCTCTTGCCTGTAGAGAAACCCGCTCAACCACCAAAATGCAAAGTGATATAAGGTCTTATATAGAATTTGGTAACTATAGAACATCTGTCAAAATATTGAGAGATGTCCTGACTACTCTACTTTAAGTTCATAGATGTCCTATGCACTCTAAAGGGGGCTCACAGGATGTCCATCACATTTTGGTGGATGTCCTGCATTAGCCAGCCACTAAATAATGTCCTAAGCAATTGATGATACTGCACAATGCATAACTGTATTACATTGCATTAGCTTATAAGG
Organism: Pleurodeles waltl; assembly: GCF_031143425.1. Lineage (NCBI taxonomy): Eukaryota > Metazoa > Chordata > Amphibia > Caudata > Salamandridae > Pleurodeles > Pleurodeles waltl. Next base: position 107,996,044 of record NC_090441.1, on the reverse strand, counting down.
AGCTCATATTGTGACATGTCCTGCACATTGCTTAGCACTACAGATTGCGTCTTTTCCCCCTTGCCTTTTAGTAGAAAATAGCTCGCACACCGCAGTAACCTCACCCATCTCAAACATTTTGCCCAACAGCTACAAAGGATAACACCAAGCTTATAATTTAGACCACTGACTTCAAACTGGTGACTCAACTAACTACATTTATTATCTAAACAATGCCTTTACATGAGAATCTCTTTGCCTACCACCCAAAAGCCAGGATCACATATTTGTTTGTACACCTAAGTGACACAGAGTTGTGTAAATGACATCATTTACGAGTGGAAATTTGTTATACGCAAAACATACATTTGCACAGGTAAATGCTTTCACACACATTCACAAAAAATATTAGCATAATGTTTATGAGTACATTTCTTCACAGGGTTGAGTAGTGAACAGTTTTTCAGGGGTAGGACACTTTCAAAATGCGGTAAGTTACTAATTACAAAGTTGTGGCTATTCAGAACCCTTTTGCAGGTGGTTTCTCACCTTGGAAATGGTATCAGATTTACTCCTGTCAAGTGCTGGAGTAAATTGGAGGAAAAACGTTTTCTGGGTGAGAAAAGGGAGGAACTTGTTAAAATTGGTGGACGCGATGTTAAATAAATGCTTTTAATGTGGGCACTACGTAAAACAAAATATGGAGATTGACGCGATTTCTTTGAAGTATTTGGAAATAAGTATGTTATATTACTGAATGTATAACTATTTATGCATGTGAGTACTCTTCAGAAGTTGTAGCAGACTCAGCTTCTGCGCCTTAATGCTGGAAATATTTTTGAGTGCCAAGAAAGTCAGAAATATTTAGCATATTTTAGAGTAACAGTTCAGGGATGATGCTCAAAAAACTCTACTGTCAGCAATGACAATCTGCTATAATATATGTCACACAGCATTATAGATCGATTACTGTGAATAGTGGGGATGTTTTGTTCCTAGTAGGGTTTTGTGAGACATCAAATAGACAATGACTGCAAAGTTCAAGTTGTCTATAATATCACTCAGAAACCAGAGGTGAAAACCATTCCCTTCATTCACAGTTGCCTACAGTTAATGTTATGTCTGTTACTTAGAACCCTGAGGTAAACAACATACCCTTCATTCACAGTTACCCACCTGTCATTTTATGTTATTTATGGTTGCTCCACTTCACCTACCCCTCCATTGATCAGCTGTTCAGGGAAAGAAGAGTTCTCTTGAAGTCACACACACCATGGCTGCACCTGCATCTGACTTCTGGCCTATATTAGAACATTGGAATGCTGGGGGCTCCATTGAAAACAATGGAGTGCTGCGGGCTTTTACAGGCCGGTAAAAGCCCGCAGCGCCAACATTCCAATGTTCGCTTTGTTCACAGCAACAGCTGTGAACAAAGCCTCACGGAAACCCCTCGGGCTCCATGAACATTTTTTTTTTTAATAGAACATTCTGCCCTGTGTGGCAGAATGTTCTAATAGCCTTAGAACCCGCCGTAGCGGGCTCTACCGGCTATTAAAGTCCCTCTCCCTTGTTAAATGCCCTCGCCTTCGGCTCGGGCATTTAACGCGGGGAGCGGGCCTTTAATAGCCGGTAGAGCCCGCTACGGCGGGTTCTAAGGCTATATTAGATATCTGGTGTTCTGACATTCCACACCATCAGCTGGTTGCCCCCCAACACCCAAATTTTAAAAACCCGTACCTAATCTCCTGCCATTCTCCCACACCAACCTTAATACTATCATTCTCTGCTCTCCAAAGTATTAGAAGACTGCACCTAGTGTTTGCCACCTGCTCTCTGCATTTACCTTCCTCACCTCTGCACCAATACAAACAAACATTTGCAATGCAATGGGTCTCGAGTTTGCTCGTGTTAGAGCTATTAGTGTGGTAAATTCCTAACTGGACTTTTCTTGCCACATATATTGAAAATGAAAGTAAAACAGTTGACATAAGCGAGCCGATTCAAATCGCCATGGCCTCCATGAGCGTGAGCTCAAAGGAGAGACACAAAGAGAAAACGAAGTACACTCGCACTCAAACGTATCAGCAAACGTGCAATAATCCATATAACAGGGGCGGTGTCCAAGGCGGTAACAAAACCTCCCCAAGGAGGGACACACGTAAAGCATTTATCAATGATAACAAAGGATTTTTGAAAGGCAAGTTCATGAACGAGTGATAGCGATGGGCGTGCGGTGGGCGTGGTTAAAAGCTCACAGATAGATTACAACAAGTCAAAGCGCTTGCGCCCTCCACCTAAAAAGTGGTATCTGTCAAACACCACCCTCTGTTCTACTCCTCTCTGCCGTCCCACCCAATCATAAAAAACCCTAAATAAAACCAGCCCCCTTGCTAACCAACCCTACTACGTTTTGTGCCTTACATCGCCAAGCCACACTCTTTGCTTTCCATGGTTCACAGAGCTGGATTGCGCTGACAGGTTCTTGAAGAACTCTGTCAACACAGCTTTCAATTCCTTGTCACCTTAGGGCGACAGAGACCCACGGCTCAGTGAGAAAATGTTAGCTGGTTGCAGAAGAGTTCGTCCTGCATTTTCCAGCCTCCCTTGGGTCTGTGGAGACTCGAGACATGCTGAAGGTGTGAGACTATTAGTCGTCCTACTGCTGCTTTGTTTGGCTCTCTGGAGACCCAGGTAGTACAGGGAACACAGGAGAAGCAGTGCTTAACCTGAGCTGGAGGCTTCCATTGCTCAGCGGCGTCTCTTAATTGGCAACACTAACACTTATGACAGCCTGCCACGCAGTGTCAAAGTTTTTCTGATTTGGAGATGAGCACAACAGTTGTTTATTAATTCTATTTACATTAAAAATGTCTCCCTTTCAGGAGTGGGATGACGTGCTTGGTCCTCATTGCCAGTGCTGGCGGATCAGTGAGTGGTGTAAAGTGGAGTGGGCTCCTGACGCGGGGCCTGGCACTTATTGTTTTCACAAATTAAGTACTGGGAGACATTTTGGGAACTGTGGTGATGACCGACGCGGAACATGAAAATGGCTGATATCCAACAGGAAAGTGTATAAACATGGATAGAAATAATTGCTAATGTGACATTCATGATTAAGATAAAATAAACAGTGAATGGTGGAGAAGTGTGGCTCAATGGTTAGAGCGGCAGACCCTGATGCAGAGGTCTGGCCTGGGACCAGGGTTCAATTCCCACCTCAGTGGGTCTTGGGCTCAATTTCCTCAGACCTGTTAACTCTCGCCTCAGTGCCAATCTAATCATGGGTCCCACTTTGTAACTCTGGGCAATAGCTTTCTTAATCTCCACAACGGCCCCAACAGTGCTGGGATGCCTGGCTTCACCTGGGGGTGCCCAGGAGTGGGCAGTTCACAGGGAAAGCCAGGAAGGGTTCCACAGCAGTATGCATACAGCGCCAAGATGCCCGACTCACAGGGTAAAAGTGCGCTATACAAGTACTAAGTTTAATGGTTGGAATGCATAGTCAAAAGTCAATATTTCACATAAGAAAGCTCACCTAGCTGTTGTAAGGAGGAGGAAGCTTTTTTTTCCATGCATACATTTATTAGAAGGAAAACACTCACTTATTTTGGCACTTAGAGGCTTGCTATGAGTTTTACTTTGGGTTTTTTTAGGTTGGAAATCGTGTGCTTTAATGCCAAGCAAACCATAAATGTAATGAAAAACACACTGACTTTTCCTAGTTAAATACACATATTTTGGAGATGAATGAAATACAACAAATTGCATTCGCCTACCTAGACAAAGTTAACATTCTCCTGAAGTGAGCAATGAGCATTGCTGAGGCAGGATTGGTATGATCACAGCAACATATACAGTTAATTTTTTTAACGCGTTGAATTTAAGAGTTCATCCGAGGCTAAACGTATGCGCTCCATATGGCTCATAAAAAAATGTAATTGACAAGAATAATGTTGAAAGCAACGACATTGCTTTTGCTTCTGGAGGTAATCACACTTTGGCATTGACTCATGCTAAATTATCCATTGTAATTGAGTTACTTAACTTTACAGAAGAACAGAGTGTTTTTCTCTAGATGAAGCAGCAACATCTGAATAATGCAATGAATATAATAATGACATCAGTCCTGCCTAATTACCCACTAAACGCCCTCAGATTACATGTATAAACTTCAGCGTGGGCAAGTGGACTTTTATAGCTTGGAAGGAATTCCCGCCAGAGATTTATCTTTGTTTACAGACAGTGTTATCTTAAGGATTTTTTGGGTCCCAACAAGACATTTCTGGGGCCCCGGGGTCCCAGCAAGACATTTCTGGGGCCCCTTTAAGGAAGAAATTCGTTTTTTTGTACCCATTTCCTGCTGGGTCAAACCTGCATAATGCTAAACAATATTCAATTATATGTTAAACTTCAACAGGTTTCTTTAAAAACAATTGAAGTATGTTTTGTTCGTGACCCCCAGAAATCTTAAAAAGACACTGGGAGGAAAGACCTAGTAAGAGGTAGAAGCAGGCAGAGAGGGAGAGAGGTATTGCTAGAGAAATAGTACAGATACATAGAAAGACAGTTGACTTTCCCAGGGGGACCCTAGTTTACCAGGTTTAAAGGAAACTGGTAGTTAAAAAAAACAGGCTCAACTTGTGGAAGTTTCAGTTTCTGCATTGCACCATTTAGGAGCTGTGCAAACACCAGTTTAGCTCTGCTGTTTAGCTCACATCAGCTTTAGCTAAATGTTAAAACAAAGCAAAATGAAGAAAATAAAGTGTACAATGCACAAACCGTTAATGCCCCTTCAAACCCATTTTTACTCCAGTTTGGTAATCAGGTTTGCATGCACCCTGGAGTTAGGTACCTTATTACTCTCTTTTTAGAACTGTATTAGGAAAGACCTTTTGATTTTATTAAAATTATATGTGTAATAGACTTATTTTTAGAGGCTTTCAGCAAGCCCTCTTCATCCACAGATTTGTGCCTATGCAAGTTACTTGTTTTTTCCAACGACTAATGCATATAGCATGGGCCAGTAGGTCAGCACACGTTAGCCAATGGCTAACTTCTCTGTCAGTCATGGCATTCTGCTCTGTCACAAGGAGCACATCCACAAAGACACTCCCTTATGTAAATGCCAAGGATTACTTAAGTGCTAAGAACAACTATGAAAATCTGTGTTTTTTGTGACCAAATTGTATTTTTGCTTTTAGCCAATTTGTTTTAGAGTGATAAGGGCCCCCAAAAATAACGTTTAGCAAAATCCGTGAAAAAAATAAAACCAGATGCCAGAGCTATATGTTTTGCCAATACTAGTTCATTTCTGGGGTGCTCACTCTGCACTTGTGCAATGTGAAGGGAGAGTTCTCATTTGCCTGGGAGTGTGGGCCTGTAATAATGAGGGAATAGATTTACATGTTCGCCTACTGGGAGGAAAGAGGTAGAAGTAGGCAGAGAGGGACATTCAGGGACATCTACCTGAAAACGACATGGAGCAACAAACAGCTTGTCTCCCCCTGCAATGTCATTCATGCACAGAAGGTAAATTTCTAATATGAAATTTAATTCTATCTTCAAATGACTATATATATACATTTGTATGATAGAGCAGAAACTGATATTATCTAATGCTGTATGACAACATAAAAAAGAACCAAGTGGTAATTCATAGATAAAATATTTGGAGTCTAAAGATATATGACATAAAAATTTAATGAATTCTCATGATTCTTAAATGTAATAATTCTTACATGGTGACACAGTTAAATTCCATTCCTGGTGCATGACACTTGCATCCATGTCTTGGCAAACCAATCAGAAAACCAGTAATGCCAGTAACCAAAATCCATTCCCTTATTGTATACCCAAAGGACTGATCAATGTTGCAGACAGAATTCTGCAAACCAAACCTCAAACAGAATAGATTCCCTTGGTCTTTAATTTCCTAAAGAGAATAGCATGCCTTTTTTCAAGGCACTACCCTCACCTGCCAACCTGCAGTTAATTCAATGTAATTGAAGAACAGCATTGAAAAAGTGCTCACTCAATTACGAGGATTGTTTTGCGACACTGATACCCTCACCTTAGATGTCATCTGTATCTCAGAGTTACTGTGTTTCAATTTATTGGTTAGATGACTTTCGCCTTTAAGAAGCAAGACTTCCTACCAGACACGTACTGTACAAGGAGTTGCAGTTTCCTATGACGGATTAAAAGGTGATTCGTTTTTAATGGGTACAATAACTTGTGTGAAAAGAAATCTCTCTATGAAACAAATAGTTGCATTTGCAAAGCAAGTACAACTGACATTCAGAAAGCAATGTCTTAACTTGCAGTGCCCGTAACCATGGTGAATCGCACTGCAATGGGAGTAAGCAAGCAAAATGCAGTCCCTCCCCTTTCTTATTCTCAAGAAAATTCAAACATGCTTTGCACCCGCTTTTGCTGTTGCAACTCACAGAATGGGAAGCATCTGCTGAATGCAGGTGGTAACCCCTTGCAAAGTGTAAGGTGTCAATATCTGATAGGAAACCCGTGTATGGTGCACGTAAAATGTACCATTCTGCAGGTACACTGCAAATGTGATTGTTGGAAGGAGGACTTGGAGCATCCCTCATATTGCAATTGTATAACTGGACATTGAGCAATGTAAAGATTGCACTGTGATCAGCCTCTTTTGGGCATCAGGCCTTAGATGTCTATTTTGTCACATACTCATACAGTACAATCTCTTGGAAGATTCAGATTGCAAATTGTAACATTTAAACATGCACAGTGAACTCACAAACAATTATATTCTTCTACCTCATACTCACAAATATGCCAAATGAAACCATTATTTTCTGATCAATTTGTATTAAGCAAGAGTCGCAATTTCAAAACAGTACATAAAGCCCTCATTTAGTTAGGCTGGTCAGGCCTATGTACTTCTAATCCTTCACCATTTATTGGCCGTCTGAGGTTGTTTAGTTCTCATTGTGACTTGTTAGCTTTTTATAGTCACCATGTCTACTTAACTGCTTCCTTTGCCTCATCACTGATCGTTCTGTTATCGCTGCTTCTCTTACCTACTCTCATTGATGGATCTTCAAAATGCACTCTGCAGCCTCAGTCCATCACAGGTCTCTCTACCTTTTTGCCGGTTCCAGCTTAATTTAAAACTCACCATGTCATGCTCACTGAATTCTCTTTCGTTCCAGCGGTTATTCTGGCTCTCTCTTCTATGTCTTGCATCCCTTGTCTCCTTTGGTTATCTATAATGCTTTCCTCACTCTGCCTCTCTCACATATCATCCTACCTCACTCAAGAGCTGGCCTGCCTCAGTAACTGGTTATTTGGCCTAAACACTGGACACGGACTACAATCCTTAGTCAGCCTGATACATTCTGTGTCCACCATGCCTTCTTTACTGGTCACGCAGCTTCCCTCAGAGGTCATCCTGCTTTCCCACTCATCCCCTTGCTTTGCTTAGTGGTCACAATGCTTTCATTGCTGGTCTCCCATACTTCCCTCACTGATCACTATGCCTACCTCCCTGATCACCTTAGCTTGCTCACGGGCCATGCTACCTCATTCACTAGTCACCTTGCTAGCACTCAATGACAAATCTACCCCAAGCTGCCTCCTGGTAGGGTTGCAATATATTCAATAGTCACACTGCCACTTATTCACTTGTTTCCTTCCTTAAATGTTGTGTCCATTGATTATTCATATGTATCATATTTTGCTGGTCCCTCTACCTGATTTTGCTAGCTATTGTCACTCACTCAGCCTTTCGGTGCTGGTCATTGTTAAACGCTGTGCTTTGGACATTGCTTCATAGGTCTATGAATATGAATAGGTGACGCATGTTTAATAAAACCCCAAAAGGATAATTTTATCCCAACAATAAATAGTATGTTGCATTTTCATCTTTGAGTAGGGATACAAAATTATCAGTATAGTTCATAAAACCATCTTCGAGTGAATGAATGAATGAAATGGAACTTATAAAGTGCATGGCTACTCCACTGAGTGCCCCAGCACTGAGCTTTCAGTCATCCACGCTATGCAATCAGATCACCTAGTCTTGTTGGAAGAGCCAAGTCTTCAACCTTTTTCAAACATGGCCGTAGTTGCTACCGAGCATACCTCCAGTGGGAGTTTATTCCAAGCCCTTGGTCTGATGTAGGAGAAAGTTCTACTGCCCATTCTCATGCAACAATTCTTAGGGGTCTTTGCCAGAAAGCAGTGTGCTGACCACAAGTTTCTGTAGGAGGCATGGAAACTATTTCTGGCCGTGAGGTAGCTTGCACCTGAATGGTGCAGTGCTCTATGGACTAGGACAAACGTTTCGAAGGGAATTCTCTTCTTTGTTGGTGTAGAGATATATGTTTTCTTGGGGGCAGTAAAATGTTTGCTACCGTATTTTGGACCACTTGAAGCTTGTTAATCAGATAGTCCAGATGTTGCAGATATAGGACATTGCCGTAGTCCAGCCTTGATGTTATGCCCACCTTTCTTGCAGACGGAGAGAGAAAGTGTAACTTTTTCTAGTGTCTGTAGAAGCCCAAAACATAACTTGTGACTGAAAATATAGAGAATTGTCTAATTTAATACCCAAGTTCTTGACTGTTCCTCCCTGGGGACCAGAGGGTGGGGCGTCTTTGGGCCACAAAGTCCACCAATCTGGAGGACTAGAGCCAAAGAATAGTATCGGTCTTATCTGCATTACATTTTAATTAATGTGAGGTCATTCAATGAAAAGCAGAAGAAAGGAAGGTTTTAATGGGATCTCCCGGAATCTCCTCTCCCTTGCCATATGTGAACAGCAGCTGGGTGTCATCAGCATATTTAACCACCTTAGCCCCCAAGGCCTCTGCCAACTGTGCTAAAGGAGTAAGATACATATTAAACAGTGTGGTGCTCAGAGCCAGTACTTGCACTCCCACTGTCAGATCGTATGCTCTTGAAAAGTATGGTGTAACCCACACTTACTGTCCTTCAACAAGAAGGCTAGCCAAATAAAAGCCAATCCCCCTATTACGATAGATTTGAGGCGTGCTAGGAATATAGAATTAGGGACCGTATTGAAGGCCTCTGATAGGTGCAACATAATCCGGACGGCCTGCCCCACACGTCCAAGGTCCCTCTAATGTGTTTGGTGACTTCAATCAACGCTATCTCAGTATTGATGTTTGGTTTAAAGCCAGGCTGGCTGGGATGGAGCAGATCATTAGTTTTGAGATACTGAGACTGCTGTTGATTAACAAATGTTTCCAGTTCCTTGGGCAATGCTGGCAGTAGAAAGATTGGCCTATAGTTTGGTTGCTCCGTATGGTCTGCTGCAGGCTTTTTAAGGAGAGGCAAACTTCCCCCATATTCCATGACACAGGGACTGTTGCTGAGGACAAATGTGCATTGAGCACCCAAATGAGAAGAGGATTAACGGTAGCTGCACCAATCGCTAACAGATTTGGAGGACAGGAATAAGCTGGTGATCCTGATTTGAGGGCATATATGTCCACAATGATTCCTCCATAGGGATAGGCTGAAAATGCAAAAGTGAAGCTGTAGTGGGAGCGACTGAACTGGAGCAAACCGTCTCCAACTGACTCTCCTCCGACTGGGTCACTGACCATAAGTTGGCTTGAATAGCTGTAATCTTATCGTGAAAATAAGAGGATAACTGGTTTTACCATTCTGGTTTGGTGCTGTCTAGTGTGAGCCTCAGGGGTTGTGAAGTTTATAATGACACTGAAAATTTCCATAGATTTATTCCCTGTCTCTGTTATTCTCCCCTCAAAGTGTGCTTTTTTTGCTGTCCTGACTTCTGTATATTATTTGTGTTATGGATGAGTCTGTCCTTGGACGTGTAGTTTTTTCACCATTGTCTCTCTAAACATGTTGCAGTATTTCATCAGACTCCTGAGATTATCTTTAAACCAGATGTCAGAAGGTTTGTTTCTGCAGGGTGTTAGTAAAATGTAAATTAGCACTTGTATAGCGCACTACTCACCCGTTAGGGTCTCAAGGCGCTGTACTCATACCGCTATGGAACCCCTCCTGGCTTTTCCCTGTGAGGCACCCACTCCTGAGCACCCCCAGGGTGAAGCCAGGCATCCAAGCACTGTTGGGGCCGTTGTGGAGATTAAGCAAGCTATTGCCCAGAGTTGCAGAGTGGGACCCATGAATTAGATTAGGCACCGAGGCGAGAATTATCTGGTCAAGGGGAATTGAGCCCAAGACCTGCCGAAGTGGGACTTGAACCCTGGTCTTGAGCCAGATCTCTGCTTCAGGGTCTGCCGCTCTAACCATTGAGCCACACTTCTCCTGAGGAGACCGGTGCTAGCTTACTGGAGGTGTTCCGAATCCAGCTGTCAAGCGTGCTGGCATCTTTCTCCACTAGACCAGAGAGAGGCGGTACTCTCTTTCAGAGTGCGACCCTCAACTCTCTGTCTCTTCCCTTTTTTACCTTTGCGAACCCTCCCTGCTCCCAACACACAATATAATGAAACCAGGCGAGACATAGTGTAAAAATCTGAATACAGAAAAAACCCAATCATTCTCAACGTGCTTAACACTATCCGAATTGAATATGGAAACTTACTGCAGCCAAAAAACACAAGAAACGTAAGGAATACCAAGCCAATGGCCTCCTGAAGCAGTGCCTACATGAGAGAAGAATGTCTACAACTAACCTAAGGATCCAATCAAAGACAAGTCTAATCAGGCCAGAGCTCCTTACATTCGAGCCATGTAGGGCCAGCTATACATCTCTGAGCATCACTCTAGGATGACACCTCTTCTTGGCCGGAACAACGCACTACCACTCAACGAACATCTGGCCATGAGGCATCACACCGATTCATCAAAATGTGAGTGCTCCGGGTATCGCTTGGAACCTTAACAGGAGTGACCAGGCGTCCCGGATTCACTGGGACAGTCCTGGTTTTTAACCAGCTGTCCCAGCAAACTTGAGGAAATTTAGCCCATGTCCCTGTTTTTAGAAACATTGACTGAAAACGGTAGGCAGTGCCATTTGTTTTTTTCCAAAGTAGAGTTAGTTGGCAAATGTTATAAGAAAACGATTTGAGTAACAGGCATGATACTGGCTTTAAAAAAAGCATTTGATTTATGTTCTTAGTGCCTCTGCTTTATTTTTATGCTGATGAGCGCTGTCATTCTGCGCACTCAGCTGAAGTAAAAGTGTAGTCCCTTTTCTATTGTAATGAAATGTTCCAGTTTTTTACTTTCAAGTTCTGGTCACCCTATCTTTAATCCATTTTTTTATGCAGAACGTATCACTTCACCCCCAAATGGACCATGTGTCCTAAATCTTCTCTCAATAAGGAACACCAGCCCAGTAATCATCTTCTTCCTATCAACAAACCGAGAGGAAGTAATGGTTTAAAATGGGCATTTCCTAGCTGAAGCCTAATGGCTTTGAGGAAAAATGCTCAAAGCAGAAGAACTCTGGAATAGACTAACATTTGAGTATTCTTTTTTAAATGGCTCGTCAAAACAAGGTGTTTGGCATATTTTGCCCATACCTTGCTGTCCTCACAGCTATTCCTATTTTTTTGGTTTCCTATTCCAGAAAGGCCATTAATCAGAAGTGTTAAATAAAAAGTAACGTTTGAATACAGAAACATAATTTTTTTTAAATTATTGTCCAATATCACAGACTCCCAGGGGTCTCAGAGGAAAAGGAGGTAAGAAAAGAAATAAATTAGCAGAGTTAATAAATCAAGATAAAAAACGCAATTGTGCAGTTACAATGATTAAGTTAGGCACGGTGAAAGATTAAAAAGTCGAATTAAAAGAAATTCAACCATCCACATAAAAAGCATAACATTTAAAACTAAATCTTGACAGCTGTGGCGATCTAGCTAAGTAAAAGCTGAAAACTCTCATTTACTACACAGAAATGTGCACGGCGTGAAGCTAAATACATCATTTATGCAGCAGGGCTATTTTGAAGTCAACCAGCCATTGAATTGGCCGAACTGGATTCTTGCTGGGTAAATTCTTAATTTGTGATGCACGTTGTATTTCACTTGTTTCTTTTAGTTGAGTAACGTCGTGCCGTTTCTGGAATGTTCGTGCAATAAACTACTTTGTATAGAATAGTCACCTGACTCTGTGCGATGGTAAATTAAATACAAAAACATACATTACTAAAAAAGAGCTATATTCACCACTCTTGGCTATGCATGAGTAATCCCCTAAAGTCCTTAGCTCTGATGAAAGAATGCATTACTCAATTAAAACCTTTAAAATGAATTCCCAATTAAGCATTATTTCCGTGTAGGCACATACACATTTTCCCACAACTAGCCTGTGTGGGACTGACTGAGGGAACGTAACAACGGCAGATGTTTGACAGATTTGTTCATAGAAACATATTTGTAATCCAGATCCTCGCACTCACTTCTACCTCCATTAAATGATGATAATACGTGGAATCTCCTCCCCAAGGAGAGGCAATGATCATTTCACAATGAACCTGGATATTCTACATGCCCTCAGATCCCGACATCTACCACCAAAGTCACCTTGAGTTCTGACCATCCTAGAAACCACGCTGCTATGTATCACGCATTCCACGTCCGGTACTCCTTACTACCTCAGCTCCTCAGAGGCTTCCCACATGTCCACAATTGTCTTCTCCACTCGCCTGCCTCTATTTCTGCGTGCCTCTATTTCCGCCTCCACCAAGAAATAAGCCATTTCCTATTTCCTGGGCCATGTTACCAAACCACCTCATGCACTTATCTATGATGAGGTTTTCTGCAACAGCAAGACTGTCTAAAACTACTCAGAGGAATGGTGCTCCTTTTATTAACCCTAGAAAGATAGAAATGTTAGGCTGGTTTAGTGACAGGTTTGTCACTAAATCTGGATATGAAACAGAACATTAAATTCAGGCTACGAACACTGGCAGAAAAAGCTGATCTGCTGTAGCTTGCAAGAAAACCAACATTTCATCTATATTGCAGCTTCTTTACTCAGGTTGGACAGATATCACACGATCACGTAGCATGCAGTAAATTCATGACATTGAGATCTAGGCACATGTTTGATGTAATAGGAGCAGTGCACACTATTCCAAATGCTGAAAGAACTCTTTGGCAATAAGCCACACAACCAATAACACAACTATGTTCAAGGAAAAATTGTATTTTTAAAATGCATGCTATGCTTTTAAAGGTTTAAAGCAGACTTCTTCAATGAGTAGCTCGTAAGCTACTGCAGCTGTCCAACCACCTGAAAGTAGCTCTCTGGTGTGCATCCCAGACTATTAAGGTGGAACTTTTTGCTTCGTTTAATTAATAGATGTATTGACATCATTATCTGTACAAGATGAAAATGTGTGTATTTTGCGAATTCATAAGCTGATTTTTAAAGAAAATGGCTAAATTTCCAAAACATATTTAAAACTACTTTTTGACTGATAAATCATGTGAGAAGACTTATTACTAATATTACTACTAATATTATTACTTTTGTGCCAGGGGCTCTGGGCTGTAGCTGGCATGTATTACCTACTTAGAGGCATTTCAAACAGACACAGCCTTTTTACGGCCTGGCTTGAAAGCGCAGCTGTCGCCAGACAATTATGTGAGCATCACTAGAGATGGCCTTTGGCTCTACCCACATGTTGGAAACCCAGAGTATAGGTTTTGATTGAGTGGAGGTTGTGAACTTCCACAAACATGTGTTTACCATTGTAATACTATCAATGTGTCTCAGATAAGTAGCTAATGTATGGTGTTTTTCTATGGCAGCAGTGCAGATAGAAGGAGGCAGTCATTAACATACAACAATCAATCAAGTTGTATTTATATAGCACGGCTTATCACCCGCAAGGGTATCCAGGAGCTTTGCTGCAGGTCTCATTCAAAGAGCCAGGTCTTTAACCCCTTTCTGAAGTCTGTCAATGTGGGAGAGGTGCAAAGGTAGAGAGGGAGGGTGTTCCAGGCTTTGGCGGTGAGATGGAGAAGCATCCTCCATTGTGACAGTGGTGTGCACAGGGGATCTGTGCAAGGGCAAGGCGTGAAAAGTGGAGGCTCCAAGAGGGATGGTGGAAGTGTAGCCGGTGGTTCAGGTAGGTGGGTCCCTGGTTGTGGAGGGCTTTGTATCAATCAATCCGTTTTTATAAAGCACAACTACTCACCCATGAGGGTCTCAAGGTGCTGGTGGTGGGTCTGTGCCTCATTCGAAGAGTCAAGTCTTGAGGGTCTTCCTGAAGGTAGTGAGTGATGGGCTCTGTCTGAGGTGCGTGGGCAGGTTGTTCCAGCTATTTGCTGTGAAGTAGGCAAAGGATCTTCCTCTGCAGGTGGTTTTCTGGATGCATGGGATGGCAGCCAGTGCCTGCTAGGTGGGGATGAGGGGTCTGGCAGGGTTATAGAAGGAGATATGATGGTTCACGTAGGACGGTCCGATGTTGTGAAGGGCCTTGTAGGTGTGGGTGATTAGTTTGAGGTTGATTCACTTCTCCAATGGGAGCCAATGAAGGTTCCTCATGTTTTGGGAGATGTGTTCCTGGTGAGGGATGTTCAGGGTGAGTCTGGCGGTGGCGTCTTGGATGAGTTGTAGTTGTTTGGTGTTCTTTGCTGTGGTGCTGGGGTAGAGTGCGTTGCCGTAGTCAAGCTTGCTTGTGACTAAGGCGTGGATGACTATCTTGCGGCAGTCGTCAGGGATCCATTTGAAGATTTTGCAGCGTTGGCGGAGGGTATGCCAGCAGGAAGAGGTGACTGCGTTTACCTGTCGGGTCATCGATAAGGAAGAGTCAAGGATGATTACTAGGTTGGCGTGGTCAGTTAGAGGAGGCGGGGTGCTGAGCATGTGGGCCACCAGGAGTCATCACAGGCTAAAGTGGAGTTTCTGAAGATGATGAGCTTAAGGTAGCTCTCCCTCCTCCAAGTGTTGATGGCTTCCATTCCAGTATGAAAGTTACTCTTAGCTTTTTCCAGGTCTTCGGTGAGAGATATGATGAACTGTGTGTCATCTACGTATGACACAATTTTCATTTTGTGGCCTCTGATGATGGCTGCAAGTGGGACCATGTAGATGTTGAAGAGCTTTGGGCTCAGGAAGGATCCATGAGGGACTCCGCAGTGGACTTCTGTTGGTTTGGATATGAAGGGTGAGAGCCTGACTTTCTGTGTTCTTCTGGTGAGGAAAGTGCGAACCCATTGCAGGGCTTTTCTGCGGATTCCTGCGCCAGGGAGTCTGGTGCATAGGGTGCTGTGGGAGACCGTGTCAAAGGCTGCTGAGAGGTTGAGGAGTATGAGTGCTGTGGTGTGGCTGTGGTCGAGGAGTGTGCAGATGTCATCAGTGGCTGAAAGAACAGCTGGCTCCATGCTGTGGTTGCTGCAGAAGCAAGACTAAGAGGTATCTAGTAAGTTGTTGTCCTCGATGAATTGTCGCAGCTGTGTCTTTATGGCTTTTTCCAGGACTTTGGACGGGTAAGGTAGCAGCGAGAAGGGCCAGAAATTCCTTTAGATCTGATGGGTCGGCTGCGGGTTTCTTCAGGAGGGGGCAGACTTCAACTTGTTTCCAGTCTTCGGTGAAGAAGGCTGTTTCGATAGAGCAGTTCAGCGTCTTGCGGAGTTCGGGAGTGATGGATGCATTGGCTCTGTTGTAAATGTAGTGGGGTCAGGAGTCCGTGGGAGTTCTGGACTGAATGCTGTTCATGATGATTTCAGTCTCATCTGTGGTGAGAGTGGACCAGCTGTGGATGGTTTGGGTGGGCCCAGGGGGGCTAGGTGCCGGTGCTGGACAGGTTCCGTGGGAGAAAGCTGTCAGAGATGTATTTTATCTTACGGTGGAAAAAGTGCCCAGTTTGATGCAGATGTCTTGCGACGGGGGATGTTGGTGGCTTCGGAGGGTGGACTGGTGAACTTGATTACCGTGAAGAGTTCTCTGGTGTTGTGTGGGGAGGCATTGATATGTTTGTAGGCATGGGTTGTGAGCTTGAATAGGCATCTCTTCTGGACTGGGAGCCAGTGGAGGTCATTCAGGTGCTGGGTGATGTGGGTTCTTTTGGGTAGGTTAAGGATCAGTCTGGTGGCTGATTCTGGATCAACTGGAGTCTTTGCAAGAGTTCGATGGAGGTGCCTGCATATAGTGCGTTTCCGTAGTCCAGTGGGCTGGTGATGAGGGCATGCATCACTGTCTTCCTAGTGTCGATGGGGAGCCACTTGAAGATTTTGTGGAGCACGAAGAGAGTGTAGAAGCAGGTTGAGGATATGGTGTTGACTTGTCAGTTAATGGAGAGCTTGATGTCTAGAATGATGCCCAGGTTGCGGGTGCAGTCTTTTAGTGTGGGTGTGGCTCCGAGTTCTGACTGCCACCAGGAGTCATTCCAGAGGGCTGTGTGTTTGCCATTGATGAGGACTTTCATGTTGTCAGTGTTGAGTTTTAAGCAAATGTCCCTCATCCATGCTGCCAGGTCCTTCATGCAGTTGTGGAAGTTAACCTCAATGCAGAGAGGTCGGCGAAGAGCGATAGGACTACCTGGGTGTCATCAGCGTAGGAGATGATGTTGATGTCTTGCACTCTGACGAGGTCTGCAAGTGGACTCATGTAGATGTAGATGTTGAAGAGTGTGGGGCTGATGGATGAGCCTTGAAGGACGCTGCATATGATGTGCTTGGCTTGCAATTGTAACGGGAAAAGGCAGATTTTCTGTGTGCGTCCTGTGAGGAAGGATGCCATCTGTCTGAGCTCATTGTCTGTTATTCTGATCTGACGGTGGGTGTTGCCTTGGCGACTGGCGTTGTCTTGGCGTTGTTGATGCTAGGGTGAACCATGTCACTGTGATGAAGGAAGGTTACGTTGAGTGATGGTAGAGATGGTGTCCCAGATTTCAATGGTGTGTTTGCAGAGTGATCTGGCATTGAGCAGGAGAGATCTGAGTTGGTTGGGTGGGGTCTGTGTTGGCACTGGTGGTGGACTCTTGGCCGGCGTAGGAGGCATCTCGTGAGGTCCAGCGGAGGTGAATGATTTTGCCATGAAGCTGAGGCAGCAGTAGTGTCTGTTGTGGGATAGGTCTGGCTTGACAGTGCATTCATAAGCTAGACCTATTGGAATTGCTGATGCTTATTTAAATTCCTGCTAGCAAATCTGTCTAATGCAGTGAGGTGATCACTTCTGGTAATTTTTCATATGGTGGCCACTAAGGTAACTTCGGCTGATGTGGTAACTATTACAAAACTAAGAGTAGAAGCTCACAATGATTTTAATTGAACATAAGTAGCTCTTATAACGCAAAATGCTGGAGACCCTTGGTTTAGAGATATAGAGCTGCCAAGTTTGCAGTGTGCTCATTTTCTTATTTGCACGGTGCTTATTCATGTAATTCAATGGCTTGTTTGTAAGAATGAGTGACTCTTTATTACAAGAAGAGGAAAGCAGTTATGTCCGTATAATAAGAAAAACTACATAAATGACCCTTTGTATGCAATGTCATGATCTAGAATTACCTTAAAAAAGCTTAACATCCTTCAGTGCTTATTTAAGGAAATTGCTTTACACCCCTTTTCCAACATGATCAGCATGGATTTTTAAAATGTAGGGGAAAGTGACAAGGTGAGGGCATCTGATGCAAACAGAATTGTGTTGAGATACCAAACTGGGTTTGGGTGGCTTCCCCAAAAATACTTAAATCATTTATGCAAAGTGGTGACCAAAAAGTGAGGGGTGCGACGTACAGCAGGTAAGAGTTCTCTTTCTGACCTGTGCAGTCACTAAGTGCTAATCCCATCCCTTGAGGCTGCCATCCCAGTGCAAGGTGTGATGCTTAAAATCTTGGGACAGTTTATGATAACAGAAACAATTGCCACTCTAGGAATGTTCTGCTACACCCTCATAATCTTAAAACTGCTGTGTCCACCTGTCAGAAGTAACATCACAATGCATCAAGCTGAACGCCATAATTATTCAGCTTTTATGGTGACATGAACATGAATGAATCTCACATAAACGGTACCTTCAGATCTTTAAAAGACACATTTGCTTAGCAGCGCGTACACTACCTAGCTCCCCTCACTCTCTGTGTTGACTTTTCCTTCTCCATTCAAGAAATGCACAATGGTCCGGTGGGTATAATTTTCTCGAAGATCCTCCGCACCACTAGTATCTGATTCACTCAAGGTGTGGGAGTATATCAATACATGAAGTAACAGCCCACAATCAAATGCCAATGAGAACATTAGTTTTACAACATCATGACATCATGAAATAGTGACAGTAGTGCTTACTGTGAAAGGTGAAAAAAAAGAGTACTGAGTGCAAAACAACATATATCCATCCAAAAGGCATGAGGTATCCGAAATGAATTTCAACATTAGAAGGAGTATAATCCTATTTTGGGAGTTTGTTGACCGCATTGCCCCATGTGATATTGACATTTCCGCCTAAAAGGAACTAATCAGCGGGTCTCCTCAGGACAGCGCTGACTGCCTGATCATCTACAGACTTTTTCTCCTCCTTCACCTGCACCAACTCTTGCTCTACCCACCCCTCTCCTTTCTTACACATCTCTTTTCACTTTTCCTCCATCCCTTCCTTCCGTCTGATCTCCTCTCTTATTCACCCATTCCACTCTTCTTTCACACACTTCCCCATCCCTTTTTCCTCCTCTCTATTCTCCATTCACATCTCTGACCACCTTCCCTCCTCCTTTCTATGGTCATTTTTCACTCATGGTCTCCATTTTCTGCACTTTCCTCCTTACTTACTTTCTCTTCTCCCTGTTTGTTCCCCTCCGCTGTCCTTTCTTGCTCTCCATGCTCTGTCTATTTTTCTTTAGTTCCTTTTTACGTCGATCGCGCAAGCGCTTTGACCTGTTGTAGGTATTGTGGGCTTTAACCACGTCCACTGCACGCCCATCACTTTCACTCATCCGTGGGCTCGCCTTTCAAAAATCCTTTGTTTTAATTGGTAAATGCTTTACATTTGTCCCTCCTTGGGGCGGTTTTGTTACCGCCTCGCAGACTGCCACCTGTTACATGGATAATTGCAGGGTTGGCGATGAGTTCTACGGCGAGCTAACTTCTTTTTCTTTTTGTTTCTCTCCTTCTCGCTCATGCTCATGCCGGCCAAGGCACTTTGAATCGGCTCGCTTAAGTCACCTGTTTTACTTTTCACTTTCAATTTACGTGGCAAGAAAAGTCAAGTTAGGAATTTACAAAGCTAATAGCTCTAACTCGGGCATATGCGAGACCCATTGCATTGCAAATGCTTGTTTTCTTTCCTGGCTCTACACTCTCCCTCAGTCTGCTTTCCTCCTCCCTTTCATCTCTTCCTCACTCATTTACTAGCTCTCTGCCCCAGTGAAGGCATGTGCGCACCATAATCCAAGGTGGGCTAACATTGAGTGCCATTGCACTTCAGAGCGGTGATGCAGGGACACGCACTGAAATGTGTTAGATTAACCCCCAGTGCGTGAGACTTAGCAGGGATGACAAGAATGAATTGTCAAGATGATCTTGTATCATTGTCACAGAACAACGGCCTCGTGACATGACCAATAGTGATGACACTTTCTCATTAGAAGAGTTTGCAATGATTTAATATGCATTCTTTTTTTATCGGCTTTGTAAAACCGATTACAATGCATTGTATATCAATTATTATAATAAACTGAGACAGCACATTTTCAGAGGTCTGTAAAGAATGATGTCTTCCACCTGTGATGCAGAACTCTCGCCTGGGATACCAGCTTCTCGCAGGCACGAACCGCCTGTTTTATGGAAATAATGTCCTTTGTCGGTTTTGTAACCCAGGGCATAATTGACACCGTGTGAATCCCTTTGATGTAGATTAGAGAGGTGTCGTGAACGCTCTCTGAATGCGAGATCAGGATTTCGACTACAAAGACCCCATTATTCCGATCAGTATAAGCGATCTCTCACCTTGATATTAATAATAGACTCGAGGGGGGCCCTGCAATTATGCTCTTTTGTGGCACGGCTTTTACACTCAGCTAAAAGGCTCAAATAAAAATATAGACACTCCCCCGCAGCAACACTGACAAATCTAGATTTAAATCCTTGACCGTGTGATCTAATTAATGTTTAACACTGAGTCAGCTTTAAGCATTAAGCAGTGAGAAGGGGGGAAGGTGTGATTTTTTTGCTAAAGTGCCGAAAATGGAACCTGTGACCTGTGTTCTAAGGCCTGACCCAAACTGGAATTTTATTTTTTAAAATAAAAAAGGCAATGACCCCCTCCCCATTGGGGGGGGGGGCCAGGGCATTAAAAAATGTTTACTTTCACTGACTGCCACGTTTTGGGTGGCAGTGTGTGAAAGTAAAAAATGGCCATTTGTCTACCCACTCTAAACAGGGCGAGTGCACAAATGGTGAAGCCACCAATGGTCCTTATTCAGTTGGGCGTCGAAGAAGTACGTCATCAGAGGAGACCGAGTAGTCTCCGTAGCTGACAGGCTAAGCTCTTCCTGAATAAATGAGATGAGTGGACCTTCAGTTTGGTGGAGAGGGTGCTCCGTTGTCTTTGTAAAGGAGTAATCTTGCAGCCAAACTCCTATCCAGGCCATGGTTTTGAGGTTTTCTGACAGTCGATTAACTTACATTCAACTCGACAGGCACGGTTTGGGGACATGCTCTGTACACGGCACAGAAAAATCATAGATGCTCCTTAGCACAAGCAGCAGAAGCACAGAGCCTGGAGACTTTGTTGGGCATGGGGAAGTAGCACATTGGGAAAAACCCATGCACTCCCATGAAAAAAATTGCCTGACTGGAAGCAGTGTAAGGAAACTAAGTTTCCAATCAAAAAGATGGTGAAGAAATGCTCCAGATGAGGAAAAAAACGCGAGAAGAGAAAGGAAACATTTTTTAAAGAAGTAAGCAAATGATGTAGAAAAGAAAGCCAAACCAATAATAAGCAGCGCGTTGACCCAAAAACCACTGTAGGTATTGGTATGGTACATTATAGGTTTTTCAACAGCTAAATGCTGGCTGCAGGCTAGATCTAAAAAGGGTTGAACAAATGCCCAATTACTATGAAAATACACAAACATAAAAATGACGGCCACTCTTGATTAAGGACATTTTTCTTTAACTTTCTATAATAAATTCAATAATTTTGGAGCACCCAAATTTCCTTTTCAACACTGTTTAGCCATACAGAATTCAATCAGATGTAGGGAAGTAGCAAGCACACATGGGGACCGAATAACAATATGTCCTCTGATGAATGTGAAACCTTAAGTATGAGAAAGTAGAATCTACTATATAAATACTATAACTCTGAATAGCAAAGTAAGAGTTAGTAACATTTTCTGATAGTAAATTGCTGATATGACAGTGATAATAATCCATAGTGGGTGGCAGTGTAAGAAAGAAACTGGAAAAGGATGCTCTCAGGAGCGCTTTACCTGTTCATTACCCGGGGGAGTATTCATTAAACAGGTAGAGTATTATTTCTCCTTTTTCCCTCAATCACAAACAAGCCTCAGGAGCAAAATGTTTGGAACCAGGCCTACCCCAGAAATATATATTTTACATAGTTTACTGGGAATTATGCAGTGGAGCTTCTCAATCATAAAAAACAAGGGATAGACCATGAAAATTGTGGAAACAATTCTACAAATGGCAGATGTACTTTTTTTTGTGAATCAGACCCATAGTGCTATGTTAGCTGTGGAGTTAACCACATTTCTTTAGGTTTTAATCTCCAGTTCCGTGCGTATCACCTCATAGCTCTTTTTGGAAATCAAGCTCCAATTCTGAAGAGGAAAACTATTCAGATTTTTAAATAGTTAACACAAAGAAGGGTAAGGTTCTCACCTTCTATCCTTTAGTACTTCCATCATGGTTTTACTGCTGACTGGTATCCTAGTTCAAAATCAGAATTAATGTGATTCTTATTTCCGAATCCTTCTGACAACATTAGATCACACTGGATATGTGTACCTACCACAACTGTGGTACTCCTCAAGGAAAAGAAGAACATAACTCAAACAACAAAACCCCTATAGAGTACAGAGGTCAACCTCACAAAGGATAGTTTTTTTTAAAAGTACTCATTATCTAAGAATTCTGCAACAATTTACTGATTATGAGTCCTTAGAAAACTGTTAGAAAACGTTAAAAATAATCTGTCTCTCTATGAAACCAAATTGCCATGTAAACCATGCAAATGCATATTTTCTGTGATCTGTGTTTAAAAAGTTTTGAAATAGAGCTGTGAAAGTCTGAGTGGAGTCAGAACACCTTATGTGAAAGATTTGTAGAGACAATAATACAATTTACACATCATATATGAAAAGGATATACTGTATAGGTATATACAAAGAGTACAGTAATAAGGCAAATGAAAGATATGAAAGTTTTGTATGCAGTGAAAGAAAAGGAAATATACATTTTGAGTAAGAAGCAATTGCAGATTTAAAGAGACCATCAATACGTGTCACCAGGCAGGTCGCTCCCCCCATCTGCCATGCAGCCCCCTGTGGGTTGAACCTCCGTTTCCGCTTTTTCCGCCTGACTACTCGCTCCCTTTTTTATTCTGTACCCCTGCGCTTGGCTTCTGTGCCACTTTGTTTTTTCATTCTGTGCCCCTGTGTTTTCCTTTCTGTACCCCTGTGCTCTGTTGTCCCTCTCCCGCCGTCTTTTCCCACCGTTTTTTCCCCGGGTTTTTCCCTCGCCGCTGAGCCCCTGCTGCCCCCCCGTTCACTCCCATTGGCCGCCCCGCTCCCACCTCCCAGCTGCTCCTCCCTCCCTCTGCCCTCATATGGAGGGCGCGAAGCGGGCGCGAAGCGGGCGCGCCGCCAGCGCGCTGAAGGCGCGCCTAAGGCAAGCCCGTCTGCGCCCGTCCGCGCCTGGACCGCACCCAGCACCAGAACCCCTGGAACCCGCACCCCCCGCAACACCAGACTGCACTACGACACAAGCACCCTCCACGCACTCAACACCAGACGAGACCACCCCTGCTACTGGGCCACCCCGAAACGCACCCAGGGGCCTTTCACCTGCCGGAACTGCAGATTCACCAGCATCCAACCCTCCACAACACCAGCCAGAGAACCCAACCACCTCCGCTGTATCCTCCTCAACGCCCGCTCCGCTCGCAAGCACGCCATCGAACTCTGGGACCTCCTAGACTCCACCGCCCCCGATGTCGCCTTCCTGACGGAGACCTGCCCGAACGCTACCTCAGCACCAGACATCGCCATAGCCATCCCACAGGGCTACAAGATCTCCTGCAGAGACCGCACCAACGGAGTGGGAGGAGGAATCGCCATCATCCACAAAATCTCAACGAATACCGATGACACCCTCACCACCGCCGAGCACATGCACTTCCAGATCCACACCGACCCCAACACCACCCTCAGAGGAACTCTCATCTACAGACCTCCCGGACCCTGCCCACAGTTCAGTGACACCATCGCCGACCTCATCAGCACCCACGCCCTCGCTTCCACGGACTACATCCTCCTCAGGAACCTGAACTTCCACCTCGAGAACAACAACGACGCCAACTCCACTGCCCTGATCGATAACCTCGCCAACCTCGGACTCAAACAGCTCGTAACGACACCTACTCACGCCGCTGGACACACGCTCGACCCCATCTTCTCCACAAGCCCCCACGTCTCCTTCAACCACACCACCGAACCACACTGGACCGACCACAGATGCGTCCACTTCACCTTCAGAAAAACCCACCACACACCACCGCACTCAACAGCTACCACGCCGCTGCTAGGGCAAGGTCACCGAGGACCAACTGACTACCGCCCTCACCCTGAGACCACCCACCGACCCAGACACCACCGCGACCAACCTCACACAGTGGATCAATGACTGCCCCAACACCCTCGCCCCTCTCAAGACCTCTACAACCAACCACACCAACAAGAAAGCCGCCTGGTTCACCGAGGACCTCCGGATCTCCAAGCACACCTGTCGGAAGCTGGAGAAGAAATGGCTCCACGACCGAACACCAGACAACCACACAGCCCTCAAGAGCGCCACCCGCAGACACCACCAACTCATCAGGACCGCCAAGAAGACCGCCTTCAAGGACCGCCTAGACAACAACGCACACAACACCAAAGAGCTCTTCAGCTTCGTGAAAGAACTCTCCAACCCCAGCTCCAACACCAATGACATCCCGCCATCTCAAGACCTGTGCGACTCCCTGGCCACCTTCTTCCACCGCAAGATCACCGACATCCACGACAGCTTCAACTCCGACCCCCCCGCACCCACCACCGAGTCCACCACCCCTGCGACTACCACTCGCACCAGTCGCCTGACCGTCTGGTCCAGCGTCAGCGACGAAGACACCATCAAAACCATGAACTCCATCCACTCCGGATCCCCATCGGACCCCTGCCCTCACCACGTCTTCAACAAAGCCAGCGCAACCATCGCGCCCCACCTCCGGAAAACAATCAACTGTTCCTTCGAGACAGCAACCTTCCCAGAAAGCTGGAAGCACGCCGAGATCAACGCCCTTCTGAAGAAGCCCAAGGCAGACCCCAAGGACCTCAAGAACTTCCGGCCCATCTCCCTGCTCCCTTTCCCGGCAAAAGTGACCGAGAAGATTGTCAACAAACAGCTGACCCGCTACCTCGTAGTTAACAACATCCTGGACCCTTCCCAATCCGGTTTTCGCAGTAACCACAGCACCGAGACCGCCCTCATCGCCGCCACTGACGACATCCGGACCCTGATGGACAAAGGAGAAACAGCCGCCCTCATCCTCCTGGACCTATCAGCAGCCTTTGACACGGTCTGCCACCGCACCCTATCAGCACGCCTCCATGACGCCGGTATCCAAGAGAAGGCCCTGGCCTGGACCACATCCTTCCTCTCCGGCAGAACCCAGAGCGTCCGCCTCCCACCCTTCCGCTCCAAAACCACTGATATCATCTGCAGCGTCCCACAGGGATCCTCCCTCAGCCCGACACTGTTCAATATCTACATAGCCCCCCTCGCCCACGTCGCACGACAACACAACCTCAACATCATCTCCTACGCCGACGACACCCAGCTGATCATATCCCTCACCGAAGATCCCCACACCGCCAAAGCTAACCTCCACCGAGGAATGAAGGCCGTAGCCGACTGGATGAAGGACAGCAGACTGATGCTGAACTCGGACAAGACGGAGGTCCTCATTCTCATTCTCACCAACAAGAAAGCCGCCTGGTTCACAGAGGACCTCCGGATCTCCAAGCACACCTGTCGGAAGCTGGAGAAGAAAAGGCTCCACGACCGAACACAAGACAACCACACAGCCCTCAAGAGCGCCACCCGCAGACATCACCAACTCATCAGGACCGCCAAGAAGGCCGCCTTCAAGGACCGCCTAGACAACAACGCACACAACACCAAAGAGCTCTTCAGCATCGTGAAAGAACTCTCCAACCCCAGCTCCATCACCAACGACATCCCGCCATCTCAAGACCTGTGCGACTCCCTGGCCACCTTCTTCCACCGCAAGATCACCGACATCCACGACAGCTTCAACCCCGACCCCCCCGCACCCACCACCGAGTCCACCACCCCTACGACTACCACTCGCACCAGTCGCCTGACCGCCTGGTCCAGCGTAAGCAACGAAGACACCATCAAAACCATGAACTCCATCCACTCCGGATCCCCATCGGACCCCTGCCCTCACCACGTCTTCAACAAAGCCAGCGCAGCCATCACGCCCCACCTCCGGAAAACAATCAACTGTTCCTTCGAGACAGCAACCTTCCCAGAAAGCTGGAAGCACGCCGAGATCAACGCCCTTCTGAAGAAGCCCAAGGCGGACCCCAAGGACCTCAAGAACTTCCGTCCCATCTCCCTGCTCCCTTTCCCGGCAAAAGTGACCGAGAAGATTGTCAACAAACAGCTGACCCACTACCTCGAATTCAACAACATCCTGGACCCGTCCCAATCTGGTTTTCGCAGTAACCACAGCACCGAGACCGCCCTCATCGCCGCCACTGACGACATCCGGACCCTGATGGACAAATGAGAAACAGCCGCCCTCATCCTCCTGGACCTATCAGCAGCCTTTGACACGGTCTGCCACCGCACCCTATCAGCACGCCTCCATGACGCCGGTATCCAAGAGAAGGCCCTGGCCTGGACCACATCCTTCCTCTCCGGCAGAACCCAGAGCGTCCGCCTCCCACCCTTCCGCTCCAAAACCACTGAGATCATCTGCGGCGTCCCACAGGGATCCTCCTTCAGCCCGACACTGTTCAATATCTACATGGCCCCCCTCGCCCACGTCGCACGACAACACAACCTCAACATCATCTCCTACGCCGACGACACCCAGCTGATCATATCCCTCACCGAAGATTCCCACACCGCCAAAGCTAACCTCCACCGAGGAATGAAGGCCGTAGCCGACTGGATGAAGGACAGCAGACTGAAGCTGAACTCAGACAAGACGGAGGTCCTCATTCTCGGACCCACCCCATCAGCCTGGGACGACTCTTGGTGGCCCACGTCATTAGGCACAGCCCCGGAACCCACGAACCACGCACGCAACCTGGGGGTCATCCTCGACTCCACTCTCTCCATGACCAGGCAAGTCAACGCCTTCTCCGCGTCCTGCTTCAACACCCTCCGTATGCTCCGCAGGATCTTCAAATGGATCCCCCTCGACACGAGAAAAACCGTTACCCAGGCCCTCATCACCAACAGACTCGACTACGGAAACGCCCTCTACTCAGGAGCTACAAACAAGCTCCTGAGACGACTCCAACGCATCCAGAACACCTCGCCCGACTCATCCTCGATGTCCCCCGCTGCAGCCACATCACACTCCACCTGAGAGGCCTGCACTGGCTCCCCATCAACAAAAGGATCACCTTCAAGCTCCTGATCCACGCACACAAAGCACTGCACAACACCGGACCCACCTACCTCAACAACCGACTCAGCTTCCACACCCCCACCCGAAGCCACCGCTCAGCCAACCTCGCCCTCGCCACAGTCCCCCGCATCCGAAAAACCACCGCCGGTGGCAGATCCTTCTCCTACCTCGCCGCCAAAACCTGGAACACTCTCCCCACCATCCTACGACAGACCCAGGACCTGCTGGCCTTCAGAAGACTCCTCAAGACCTGGCTCTTCGACCAGTAGCACCCCCCTCCCCAGCGTCTTGAGACACTCGCGGGTATGTAGCGCGCTTTACAAATGCAGTGATTGATTGAATGAATACAACATTAGCAGTATAACAGTGAGGCGTACATGACAAATGTGAGCAATGATAATCTGGTACCTGTGTAAATGTGCTAAACCTATTTCAAATAGGAATGCCATTATTTCATTTTCTAAGTATTTTCAGCATGGAGAGAGAGGAATGCAGGCAGTGCACAGGAGGCTCAACTTGACTCTGATTTGGCCTAACATTTAAATTGGGACTTTAACAACACTAGACATTTACCTCACCTGCCAAGCGTGTGCAGCAGCAGAATCTGTACCTCCTTAATTGTCTTAAGAGCTAAATGTCCAATGTATAGTTAGGACAATGCTCAGTCAGTCTGCACTGACAATGTAGCGTGGTGTTGGATTGTTAATCCCACAGGCAAGGTATCAGACTAAGGGGGTCATTCAGACCCCGGCGGGCGGCGGGAGCCGCCCGCCTGGAGGAAACCGCCATATGGCCGCTCCGCGGTCGAAAGACCGCGGAGGCCATTCTGGCTTTCCCGCTGGGCTGGCGGGCGACCGCCAGAAGGCCGCCCGCCAGCCCAGCGGGAAACCCCTTCCCACGAGGAAGCCGGCTCCGAATGGAGCTGGCGGAGTGGGAAGGTGCGACGGGTGCAGTTGCACCCGTCGCGAATTTCAGTGTCTGCTGAGCAGACACTGAAATTCTTGTGGGGCCCTCTTATGGGGGCCCCTGCAGTGCCCATGCCATTGGCATGGGCACTGCAGGGGCCCCCAGGGGCCCCACGACACCCCATACCGCCATCCTGTTCCTGGCGGGCGAACCGCCAGGAACAGGATGGCGGTATGGGGTGTCGGAATCCCCATGGCGGCGCAGCAAGCTGCGCCGCCATGGAGGATTCCTGAGGGCATCGGAAAACCGGCGGGAGACCACCGGTTTTCCTGTTCTGACCGCGGCCAAACCGCCGCGGTCAGAATGCCCTGCGGGGCACCGCCAGCCTGTTGGCGGTGCTCCCGCATCCCTGGCCCCGGCGGTCCTTGACCGCCGGGGTCGGAATGACCCCCTAAATCTTCTCACAACAGAATTGCCAAGGTCTATATCCACACAAGTCATTCCCACCAGTGGATCCTTGTAAAGAAAATGAGCAAACAATTTTTAGATATACACAGCTAACAGTAATTATATACCCTAACTAGGAAAAATTTAATACTCAGCAGCAGAAATTATGTGAAAAGTTGCCACTCACTTGAAAAAAACAGACTTCCAAAACTTTTTAAAAAAGCATTTTGAAAGACAAAAAAAATAGTGATCACAGATTTTTAACCAGCTTGCAAATTGTTACTCCATTTGTATGATCATGCACAGCTGCTTTATAAATGACAGTAGAATCTAAGTAAGAATCTAAGGCTGTGTAAATATTTGCGTACACATTTACCTTTGAAAGGTTTCAAACTTTCAGTATTTCATAAAAAAATGTTTGCCAAAATTTTCATGTGAACTTCAGTAGGTATTTGAGTGAACCTGACATTGTTCTTGTCACTTGGTTTAAATTTTATATTTCAACCTGGTATGAGCAAATAACCTAGTAGAAAGAATAAGAGAATCTGTTTATTAAATGGAACTATGTCCTAAGTGGTAGGCTCTACCCTTGCAAGCTGTTAACTCTTACATTAGCATATAGTATGATTTGCACTTTTTTATATAAATGTTAACTACAACAGTAACACTGCTGGCCTTCAGATTCGGAGCTAGGAATTGAATCATCAGAAGGACTGCTATTATTTTTCTTAATAAACTACAATGAGAAACTGTGAACCTGGAAATCAAGATGACTTGCTGTCCACAGGAACAGTGATTGTGGTGAACAGAATAATTTCACATCCCTGCAACATTGTTGCTTTTTCTTTTATTTTTAGATTTTGTTCTTAAATCTGCTTCAAAACTAAAGCCTTAACTTTTATGACTGAGGCAAACTATAACTGTACTTGTGAAATGATAAACGAAACATTCAGGCATCCAATGGTTTTGAGACTGACAGAGAATCAGAACAGAGATATGATGTAAGTATGGTGTCTTTAGTATCTAGAGATTTATGTAGAAATGAAGGAATTTGCTAACAAACCTGTTGATACTTTGCTCTATTGGCCTGCATCTTTAGGTCGAGCATAGCAGTGCGCATGCACTGCTTTTCCGACGTGTTGGTATGTATCTGGGCTTATAACCACGCCCACCACACACCCATCACTATCACTTGTTCATTGAACAGGATTAACTCGCCTTTGATAATTCTGTACTTATATGGTATGTTTTTGAGACACGTTTACATAAGTCTGACTTTGAACTTGTAATAAAACTTTTGAATTTCGATTTGTCCTCTGAAATTTAATGTGTGAGCAAATCGGTTGCACTGTAGATTGATTTGAAAGGTTTAATGTGTCTCTCCTCACCCCTTGGAACTTTCAAAAAGATTCATCAGACCAAGAAAACTAGCAAGAGTGGCAGACTCTGGATCAATATCAACTTTCTGCATCTGAGCAGCTGGAATCCACGATCTTGCCTCAACAGAAATTGCTCAATATGCAAAACAGTATTGTACCAGTATTGTAATATCCGGTGTGCTTCCCATACACTGGAAAAAGCAAATTTGGGCCTTTTTCTCAGTAACCTCTTGGTACCGTTTCGTGGCACCCAATGGCTGATGGAAATACTGGCCCTTGTTCTAATGGGCGGCAGTCTACATTTTTTAATTCATGGATATTTTATATTGGTGCATGACAGTCCACAACAAGCAAGGTTTTTAGCATATTCACTTGGAAAACCATTTATATTCAATCAAAATAAATGGACAGCTTTTGCATAGTTGTGTGTTCTAAAAATCTCTAATGGCTCTATCTCTTGCAGTAGGTAGACAAATTCCCTTACAGGGTGGGAGGCCCACGTTTTTGTTGTTTAGAAAGCCGCAGCATACTCTGAGCACATACTCAAGGATCGGTGGCATTAAGCAGATATTAAGCAGTGAACAGCAAAGAGAAATAATATTTCAGTTTGTAGAGACATGCAGTTTTCATTTTTATCTGCACTCACATTCGTTTGGACTGCATTTTAAAATATAAACATTAAAACAGAAACGTTCCGATGTGCTTCAAATTGCTAAAATAAAATAATACAGAAATAAAATAATACAGACAATAAAATATGGTCAAATCAGGATAAATAAATAAGTGCTTGAAAGTGCTTTGTTTGTCATGCTGTATATTGGGCATAGTTACGTTAATGGAAAGTTTTTTGCACCATGAGAACATCTCTTGGCTTGAGCTCGTTTCATCTTCTGGTTACTAACACAGAAAGGGTTAGCTGGTGGCTCTGAATACTTCCGACTCATCAGCTGTACTCGTTTGTCACACGTATTTAGATAGCTGAATGCAATTCGGTGGTTGAGAGTTTGTTACATATGTAACACTTCTCAATGTGGAGACAAGACAATCGTTTTCTATTTCCGGTTTGAACTTTATTCAAATTGTGTGATCCTGGATAAATTATTCGCTTTAGAGTTCCCAAATCTGCCGAAACGTGAGGAGTTTGGAATCGCGCTAAGCAGTATTATTGTGAGCTATATGAAAGGAGAATGCGGACAAGAGGCCTCGCGCCCTTTGTAGGACATTAATATTTTAATATTTCTGAATAAGTAATGTCTCCAAGCGTTAAGGAGTATTATTTTAATGATGGCCACACTCCTGCGGCGCTAGGAGTGAGCACAGCCCCCAGGGGGCAGCAGTGTGGGAAAACAAAAATGCAGCGCGTGGAGGTGAAGAAGCCAAGGCAGTTCACCAGGCGCTTTAGCTAATTGTCACAACATCACAGCACGAGCTGCTGCTCCAGCGCGTCACCTCCCCACCTGCGCGAGCCACTTCCCATTACTTCCAGAGAGGCCTTTCACGGGATCCATTACACAGTGGAGGGGTTTTATAAGGCTGTAATGTTCTGCAGCCATCTTTCACTGAGGCTTGGAGCCAAGGCAAACGGCAACAAATTGAGTGGAGAATGCAAGCGCGCGGTGCTCTGCCACTGGTAACTCACGGCGTCTGCTGTCCCCTTACGAAATACACATCCGGAAACATATAAAAAACACCAAATGTGCAACTCGATGTATCCTCCAAACATGCCAAGCTATGCACCCTTAATGCCCTCTCCCTTGCAATGTCCTGCTCACAACCTCACCTGGATATTACTCATGACATCACAACAGACAATGACGTCAGCGATGACAGCGCATGTGACCTAGCCAATAGGAGCAAAGGTGATTTATGCATAGCGTACAGCACACAGTGGTACACTATATGTAGTGCAATATATTTGCCTATTTAGTTAATACATTCTTTGTTTGACCATGGGGGTCTGTAGATTGTGGTTTAAGGAATTAGATGCTACTAGACTGATCTAAAGAAACTGCCATCATCTTGAATGTCAAAGGTTTTCTCCTCATCAATTTAGAACACGGGGTGGAATTCTGTAAAGCTGAGGGCTATATGCAGAGTGACTCTTTGAAGATGAGGGCTATATATGTGGTAGGATTGTATAACAAGCATTTGCAATGCAATGCAATGGGTCTGCATTTGCTTGAGTTAGAGCTATTAACGTTGTAAACTCCGAACCGGACTTTTCTTTCCACATAAATTGAAAATTAAAAGTAATACAGTTCACATAAGTGAGCTCATGCAAAGTGCCACACCATGAACATAAAGGAGACACACAAAAGGAAAAAGAAGTTTGCTCACAGGCAAACATATCAGCAAAAGTGCAATGAGCTATGTAACATGGTCGATGTCCAAGGCATAACCAAACCGCACCAAGAAAGGACAAAGGTAAAGCATTTACCAATGATAACAAAGGATTTTTGTAAGTGCAAGGCCATGAGCGATAGTGCCGGGTGGGCGTGGCCAAAAGCCCAAATAGATAACAGCAGGTTGGAAAAGCAGCGCTTTCGCGCTGCTATGCTGAACCTAAAAATTAGGGTTATATACACTAGGATTCTTTAAATATGAGGGCTATATGCGCTAGGATTCTTCCATAGCACGAGTTTGAGTTCTTAAGGTACAGAAGTGTCTAAAGAGTCCACACGTGTTACACAACCAAGATTTAGTCATAAGGAGGAGGTCAATATCCTATAGAGCGATAGCAATGCTTGTGCGATTGGTCACAGACGGGCAAACATTAATTAGCAAGCATGCTATTTCAGGTAGTGAATGTGATTCAGTTTTGCCAAAAAAATTAGTTTTGATGTGAATGGGGTTTTCAGATTGGTTATGCTGCCAATGTTTCTTTATACGATTCACCTTTCACACAGGCTCTACAGATATTTCAACAGGATGGATGGGGAGACTTGACCCTTCGAAAAGGACAAGATACCTGGGCACCTAGGGTGAGCAGGTCTAACCGTTAGTTTTTGACTTCTTCTTTTGTTGAGTCAGTTCCTCTAGCCTATTTATATGCAATCCCTACTCTACCAATGTAGAAAAAAAACTAGACTCGAAGGACTTGGAATAACTGCAAACAAGAAAAACTGGCCAGTGGAATGCAGACGACAAATGATGCCACATAATGTCACATCACAAGTGATCATATGTTATGTCACCAGTGACGCCATTTGTGATGTAATGTGAATGGGCATGAGCATCAAAGTTTGTCACTTTCTGGCATATCTAACCATAGCTCTCACATTTCGGTGTTTTTTAGGTTGTTCAACATGATTTCTATATAAGGAAAGATTTTAAGAGAATTTCTCTGTTTTCAATAACATATCAAGTAAGTGATCTTAGTTCTAGCCAGGCATGAGCTCTGCCCTGCCCTGTACCAAGCATGGCATTAGGTCATGGTCTGTGATCATTATCCTTGCCCTCAATGCCAGTACGGAATGGGCTGCAGCAATAATCAAGGCCCAAACCCATGCTGTTGCTGCAGGGCAAACATGGCCTGTGACCAGGGCCTGAATTTAGTAGCAATATCCTAATGCCTGCAGAGCATTGCATTGAGACATACCCTGCAAGCAACATGAGATAACTTTCCACCACGTCCTGTGCGTACTGCCCTTCTCACCTCTATATTTTTAAGGTTCCACCTTAATTAAATGAGCACGGAGCATTGCCTGCGACCAGGCCATTTGGATAGTCGGCACAAGGCATGGCCGTCTCAGTGCCCCGCATGCCTTTTTTTTATTTTCCTTTCTTGGGGTCCATGGACCCTTGAACACATTTAAAGTCAAATATGGGTGAAATGATTACCTCAAATGTGCATATTTTAATAACTGATTAGTGTCCTTATCCACTGTAGGGTTTTTTCTTCAACTTGCCCCTGCCCAATAAACTCAGCAAAGACTTTTGCAAAACAGGATGTGCAGACTAAAATTAAAGTCCACGGACCTCATAATTCTTGCTGGAGGAAAGACTTCTTGTAGCCAACTCAGATTCTGAGTTCAGAGTCAAATGTTGAGACTAGTATCTCTTCCATTGTCTAAGCTGCCACTGTATTGCTATATTTCTCGTTCTTGAGATGCAGGTCTTCATGACAAGTCTGATGTCAATCTGTTCAGTGATTTTTGAGAAAGGTACGTTCACAATTAGGTCACTGATTTGTATATTTGGTGTGCCTATATGTTGCCTCTGGGAATTAGATTTGCTATGTCTACATAATGCCTCTGGGAATTAGATTTGTTATATTTGATATGCTTACATAGGGAACTGCAATTCTATTTTAGAGAGTCACTAAAACCGGATAGGATATTTCCATTACAATATATAACAACAATGTCACCCTCTCCTCTAACTTCAAATATTTTCTTAGTCTCTCACTCATTCTAATCAACCAGATATTCACGTTGCAGAAAATGTATAATTGATGTGGAATCTCTCATGAGAATAAAAAGAGAACAATAAGCAGCTTGTAATTTCTTGCAGCCACATAACCTAAAGAAGATTGATGCAAGTCAGCATCAAAGATCTTTTGTGCTTTAGAACGTGTAACATGCAGATGGATTCCTGCTCCCTTGTTCTGAATCCCAGCAGTGTGAAATATAGGCATTTTACCATAAACAACCAATGGCTGTGGTTTTTCAGTATAGAAAGTTTAGAGGAAATCGGTCTCAAAAGCTTGGCTTCACCTTGTTTTAGCACAGGCCCTTTCCACAGAGCCTGATGGCAGTAGCAGCAGACATTTATATGGTACGATGTTATTGTAAAACCCAATTACTGGAAAGTGGCTATGTGATTTTCATATTACATGCATTAGTAATGCTGCAAGTGGACTGTAATAAGACAATTAGAGCGCTTGTTGATTTTTCCCATACAATGATTTTAAGTTTGAATGTATTATAGTCTTCTAATGCTATCAAGGGATCCTGGTGACAAAATAACCAAGCATTTGCAATGCAAAGGGTCTCACGTTTGGTCGAGTTGGAGCTATTTAGCATTGTAAACTCCTAACCGGACTTTTCTTGCCACATGAACAGAAAATGAAAAGTACTACAATTTCACATAAGGGAGCCGATTCAAAGCACCACGCCATGAGCGTGAAGGTGACTAATCAGAACAAAAAGACGGGTCTGGTTTTGCTTTTGCATAGTAATAAAAATAGTAATAAAACCTTGAATTCGCGAAGGAGCGCTAGGATAAACAATAAAATTAAACTGGTAGTCATGGAAAGCGCTCGATTACTGCCCATCGAGATCGCGCTACCTACGAAATAAAGAGAGAAAGTGGTCCAGAAATCATACCGAAAACATGGAGCCTCGTATGTTTTCAGTAGTTGGCCGGTGCGCTCGAGGAGGGCTAAACACCAGAAAAGGCATGACATTTGCATGTCTTTCACTATTGAAATCAAGCAAATTTTAAAAGGCAAGCCCATGAACCAACGAAAGTGACGGGTGTACCATGGGCATTGTTAAAAGCCCACGGAGAGATTACAACAGGGACAGAGTGCTTGCACCCTCGACCCTAAAAAGGCCCCAGGGAATGCATTCAAGAACTGTACTGCTTGCTAAATTATTGGTGTTTTATTTTAAAGAATAAAACATGAACACAGGAAAATCTAGGTTCCCCATCATTTTAACTTCGTAATTTGATGCCATGATACCGCAGCCGTATGTACGACAATTTCAAATATCCTTGAAACAATATTTTCATAATATCACTTTATACTGAATGATAAATGTTTAAATAAGTATATTTCACTGATATAAAGGTGCAATGATTCCACATTTTAGTCCAAAAGGTTGTAACTGTGTTAATGACTTTTCAGACTTTTTAGGGTTTTGGTCAAGACTTGAAACATCCAAGCCTCCACGAGATTTAGAAATCAAAACATCAAGGCCACTCATCTGTAGACACAGAACCCCTCCCTGGATGTTCCAATCCGTGGCTAACATCCCGGTTGGAAAAACTAATGAGTTACTTACAGGCAGCTTCAACTTGATCCAGCTGTTTACAAATTGTTATGCATATTCACTTTACTGCTATGGAGACATTTATAGTAAATACATTTTCATTTCCTAATGGTGACTGGAATCAGCTGCCTTTTAAAAAAAAATCAGAATGCTTCTGTTTTTTTACTGGCTTTCTATGTTCAACAACTCATAAGCAGTAATTAAATCGATTTCTTAAATGGTGCACTGTAAATTCAAGCGCTGGCTTTCATTGAAGCATAAGCACAGTAGACCAGAGTGGTTTGATGTCAGAATATCGCAAAATAAATATTGTCCTGCAAAACTATCATGACCTAAATACGAACTACTAAAATATCGCGAAGATAGGTTTATATCGGTAAGTATAGATTTATCATTATTAACTGCACGTGCAAATACTTTATAGATATACATTGTCAGGAAACACATATTTGAAGTTAACTGTGGTATACATATATTCACTATCAGTGGCGGTAGGCGGGAGGGAAAAGGGGCGAGGCGTGGCGTGGCGGGGGAATGTAACAAAACTTTTTTTTTTTTTAAACTTACCTTGATTGCTGCGCTGCGTGGTGGGGGAATATATTGAAAACATTTTTTTTTTAAACTTGCCTTGATTTCTGCCGATCTGCTCCTCCATCCTCCACTGCAGGAACAGGCTCCCAGTCTGCCCTGCATTCAATCCTAACGCTGCTCTCATGCTGCTGGCAACATGAAAGCAGTGTTAGGATTGGACGGAGCGCCCAGCCAGGGTGCTCCGAGGCAGAGTGCAAGCCTCTGCTTGCTCTCTCCAACCTACCAACGCAGTGCCTACGTTGCTGGGTTGGGAAGAGCCCAGTCCGCATGTGTGTTTGGCCGGCCCAAGACGGCCGGCCGGCCAAACATACATGCGCACTGAGGGGGAGTGCCCCTTTTACAAGAAAACGATAATAAACATAATTTATTATCATTTTCTTGTAAAAGTTTTGCTGCTGCTGTGGGGGGGCGGGGGGGTGGGGGGGTGGTTGATGCTCCTCCGCCATAGCAGAGGAGCCGCCCCTGCTTACTATGTATATTTACCATCTCAATATGTTTCTAGTCGATACTTAGACCACGATATTTTTGTAGAATGATATTGCACTTGTGATATTTCTGAAAATACGCCAGAGGAGGAGATAGCCAAATAAAACACTTATTTATAAACATATAAACCAGATTGTGCGTGCAAGGGCCAAACATGAAAATACTGGGATTCTGACAGACATGGCTAGTGACCCTTTCTCAGATTGCTGGGGCATCTTTTCCGAGATGGTAAGATTTAAAGAGCACAATCAGACCTCATCAGCCGCAGCTGAATCCTTCAAACACATGGACAGCATGCCAACCAATTACGGCGAACGTGCCATATTCAATGAGAGGACCTTTAGTCTCATGTAGATTTGATGCTAATCTAGAACTGAAAAAGTCCTGTCTCATGTCAAATGAGAAGTAAATCGCTTGAGATTATTTTGTGGGATTACTCTTGAACACAATCCTTTACTATGCATAGTAAACATAATGGTGCAGCGTGAATTTCACGAAAAATCCCAAACAATTTGTCCACTTTACTCATTTTCCTTTCTTTCCTCCACAACACTTTTTGTATTCTGAACAATAAGAGCAACCTGAAGTAAAATACAAGCTACGAGGAATTCTGAGGTTGAAACTCATTTTACGTATGCAACGTCTTCTAAAGAACCAACTACTATCTTTTCAAACTTTTCAAAATTTATAGTTTTGGCTCCCTCTCGGAACTAGATGCACCCCTCTCATCCGCCTTCCATATCCCGGCCATGGGACTACTCCATGAACATGCTGCCATTCTAAATGCAGACATCTATTGGGATTGCCACCAACACTTATGGAGAACATGTACTCTACTCCAACAAATGACTGAAGGTTGGAAATGATCATCCGATACTCAATCCATTTGTATTAAGGAACCACACCCTGGCACAGCGTAATGTCACATAGTAAGTCCATGCTAGACAATACTGAACTATACCCAGGTTTTTTTTCTTTGAGGGAGGAGGTGGGGGGAGGGAGTTAACAGCTGCTTTTCATGGATCCATTGCTGATCTTTGATGTAACCATTTGCTTTTATTTTAATTCATCACCTGGTTTAAGGGATGTTGTGAGATTATTCCCACCGTCCTCTAGATTGAGTGTGCTGCAAGTAAATCTTTCCTTAGCTACTCTACCTGAAACTTAAATAATGTTGCTCAACCAACAAACCTCCAGCATCTAAGTTTCCTTGACGCCTCTATGGCAAAAGGTGACCCTCACACACACTGTCTGGTAGCCTAACTACAATGGATTATTCCCTCCCTCACTTTGCCATGTACTCTTTTCTTTGTATGTCAGTTACTCGTAGACAGGTTCGACCCTGATGTTTCTCCGAGAGAGTGGCGTTGCTTTATGGGGAGGGACCTCCCTCCAGCACTCGGGAGGGAAACCTCCAATCACTCCCCACCCCTTTAAGCCAAGTGCCCCATCACCTGAGTCCATTGCTTTTCGTTTTTGGAAGCAGGCACGGTGTGAAAGAGGCTTATGTGTAGAGGTGTGTGGCTTTCCTGTGGCAAGTTGCTCGTGGCACACTGGATGCACGGCTTTCTTGACCTCCAACCAATCTTAACACACAACCTTGTGTCTCATAACTCACTCCACCACAGCCCAGATTTTCCGCACTATTGCAGAGAAAGTCTGCAGTTGTTCTGAGAAAGAACGGGGGATTGCTCCGCAAATGTGGCACAAAACCTTTAGCTAAGACGCCACTTCGCCGTGTATCATTGAACATCAAGACACGCAAATGCAGTCCACAATTTTGCTGTTTTAAGGCAATTTTTAAATAGTACAGTATCACCGTAAATGCCTCAGCTTTTTTGGCTGGGCTATGTTCGGGTCTTGGCATGCCAACATTTGCGTAGATCTGAGCCAAAATATTTCTGTGGAGTACAGTGTGCTCACACAGACTGCTACAAATGAAAACTAGAAACTTGAGCGTGACGTGGGGATTGGGCAGTGGCACTCATAATGAGGCCCTACCTGCCCTTTTCTGCCCAGGCAGACTGTTTCACGCACCAGCCAGTCTGTAAACCTACCGGTGTATCTTCTGGTGATCCTGCTTCGAAATGTGCACCAAACAGATTGTCTAAGTGGAGCTCGTGTGAAAAATGTGTATATGTATGTACTAATTGTAGATTTGCACTACGCTACATGCAGATCAAGGAAGTGTATTAAGGGGTGGAATGACAGGTGGAGGAAGTTACTGGCAAGAATGGAGGGTCTGGATATGGATGCGGCAAGTCGGTGATAAAGAGCTTTATTACACCACAGCCTTTTTCATACAAATGTGGACCTACAATTTTCACTTTTTCCATTATATTACATTTTAAAGTGTTGTTGCTTGGGAAACTTTACAGGACCGGACTGTTTCAGATTCATAATGGGGTCCAACCCCAAAGCATCTAGATGGGAACACAGGCATTTTTAAAGCACATTTTATCTGAACAGCATAGGTTTATTTTTACTCCACTCGAGGATGTTCTTTTCATGGACCTCGGTTGGATGAAGGGCTTAGTAGACCCACTGCGATTGGGCGTATGACCATGATTCAAATACAGATCCCTGCAGTGAATGCATCACTTCACCAAGCAATTAGACCGATCTCTTCCTAAAAGTATTGATTGGTGCAGTAGTCACACCTTTAGGAGACATTAGAAATATGTGCATAGCTACTGAAAAGATTTAAGTGGTCATACCAATAAGAAGCTGTGTATCCAACCTAAAAATGAAATTAAAAAAAAAAAAGCCATGTTTTGATATTCATTGTAGGTCTTATCTGCCCTTTCCCCTCCCATTGACGCTACAGAAACTCATATCAAACAGAACGCATCTTGACAGTGCGCCTTTAATGCCATTGCATGGCCCTACCACTGAATCAGAGACAAACAATGTCAGTATGCGAGGTATTACTCTCCAAGCCTGGGCTTGGGATGAACGTGCGATGTGCTCTGTCGAGGAGTACCAATGCCTTATTTCACCACATGTGCAATGTTTAATTGAGTGACAAAATTGGTAGGCTATGAACCAAAACAGTAAACTGAAGAAGGCAAAGTGCATTTAATCGAAAACCAAAAACACAAACCAGCAAGTTGTCATTTGATAAGAACATGATTTTAAAGAAGTTTCCTTGCATCAAATTTCTCTCATATATCCAAGTGCTGAAGCAGCCGCTGAGACTCAAGTGGTCTGTTTTTGTGTGCTAAAGGCAATGCACATCAACACCTGAAACGTAAGGCTTGATACACATCCCACATCGCCTGAGAATAAAAGTAGTTCAATAAATAATGCTTTTGGGGCAGTGTTGTGTTTTTTAAACGTCACCTGCCCTCTAACTTTTTTTTATCACTTAGAGGAAAATTGAATAATGAGAATTAGCAACAGGGAAGACGCCGCACCATTAACTGTGTTTCACTACAAGAGGATTTAGAGCAAGCGCAT
Organism: Pleurodeles waltl; assembly: GCF_031143425.1. Classification (NCBI taxonomy): domain Eukaryota; kingdom Metazoa; phylum Chordata; class Amphibia; order Caudata; family Salamandridae; genus Pleurodeles; species Pleurodeles waltl. Next base: position 107,955,963 of record NC_090441.1, on the reverse strand, counting down.
CCCTCACTGAGCAGAGAAACACATGGGGTGATAAACCGCCAGCGGGTGTACGGTCCCAATCATATTAAACAGCTCATACACAGCACGCATGTCGCAGCAGCAAGCCAAGACATCTTCTATGATGACAAACTGAGGGCAATCTTATATTCGGGATCCAACAGGTTCTTCATAAAACTCATAAGTGACTAAACACTGAACACTTCATGTGAATCCCATAGGAAGCCAAAGTAGACATACTAAGTGAAATTGTGGAAAAACGCCAAGTTCCAGATGGGTCCCACTTCTGCTGCAGGTGGGGTTTGAACAGGGATCACCATTGTTCTGAAACACTCTTCATTCAGACTATTGCAACATGCTCTATGAGGGGGCGCCCATGAAACTGAGTCTTAACACCAATTAGGCATTAGAATGAGAAAGTCGGTTAATGTTTAAACTCGAGGACGAGTCATTACATCATTGGAAAGATCTAATTTGGTTCACATCAGAGCAAATAATCACATTAACATTTTACACACAAATTGCAAAGCCTGTGGTGGAACCAGATTAGACCACCAGCATACACTGGATCCTTATTATACCCCAGGTGACACCTGGTCTCAGACAGACCCCAAATAAAACATTGAGCTAGACTCAGAATCAAATGGCAGGGGTGCCGCACCACAATGAATGGAACCCGGTCAATGGCCCATTCCAGCCACCATCCTTAAAATAGCAACCAGGACCCTTTTCTATTAAAACATGTCTCAGTCTCCAGCTGGTACTTGGGCCCACACCAGGGATCACCTGAGACCACCTCCTTGAACACAAACCTTCACTCCAGCTGAAAGTGATGTAGCTTTTCCACACAAGAAACAATGTCAACAATTTGCAAACTGTGCACTTTTTCGATCTCGGTTTCTGTGAAGCGACTGTAAGGCAGCACATGATCATGTTGCAAAATAGATACATAAACACATTCTCAAATAAATAAATAGAGCATTATACAAGATGGGGAAATGGATCAGAGGGGAGCTGGCTTCTTAATTTGCCTTGAAGTTCTGTTTAGAAAAATGCTCAAGTTTTCGACTCAACAGTGTAGCTTGAAAATTGCCCTGCAAATAATCTGATTCTGTCAGAGCTGCTACACAAACAAATCCAAGTGCTGAGCAAGCTTCCCAATTACCATAACGTATTTGTTTTTAGCACGGAGAATGTTTTACCACATTTAAAATGTATTGCTTTGTTTTTGCAAGGCATCTGGTACAGGCATGATGTATACACCAGAAAATTGATTCCAACAGTTCACGCAATTCACACTGTAAATCTTTGCATCCAAAGTAGCTTTACGCAAGCACGAGGCACCAGCATGTGCATAGCGGGGAGGTCTGTTCCGCTGATCTGGAAAGGAATTAAATATTATGGAATAACATTGTTTACAAACATGAGAATTATTACAACTCTTTCAGGATCAGGAGACAACAGGTTGCTTTGAATATCTTTGATAAACGTTGCAGCAGCTCCCTAATACCACTTCTGCTGATGGTTTCGATACAATGAAAAGCAGCTAAATTGTACTGTCAATTCCACATTGATTACCTGGTGGAAAATTACTTTTGTTCAGTGGCAAATGGTTTCTAATGGTTTTAGTTCCCATTCCTGGTTTATAGATATTTAGGACATCCAACGATCTGGGATGCTCTTTTACATTTTAAATTAGTTACTGGTGCCTTGTAGAGCATATTAAAGTTAATATGGCATTTTCTAATTAACAAGTAAAGTTTTCCTTGCTTACTGCAAAGGAGGTATGAAGCAATTTCCCAAAAACTCAAATGCTAGCCCTGGATCAAACAGAAGCCCACTGCAGATGTCCAAATGGAGTTTTCAGCACCACCCCTGCAGTGAGGGAGAGGAAATGGCCTCCCAAAACCCAGTACTGATAGACCTGTGGCTGGCATAGCAGATGACAGATGTTTGCTATGTGGAACCCATTTCAAATGGCGCCTCCTGCACGGACCCACCTACTTATGAGTGTCAGTGTCAGCCTCAGATTTAAATCCCTTGGGGTGTCAGTAGATCGTCATGCCATAAAGCATGAATGCATGTGATCCATTAGAGAGTGGTGTGTGGGTAAACTTTCTCATTTTGATTGCATCCAAAACTAGTAGACATGTTCTAGCTCAGATTCATAGCAGCATTTCAAACCAGAATACAGAACTGGATTTGACACACACACAAAGTGACAGAAGGAAGTGTTATGCTCTGAGGTTATGTTATCGGTGTTGTTAATTATGCGTGAGGATATCCAGGGGCTCTGCATAACAAGCTTGTGTGGTACACAAAGACAACCGCTAGACAATCAGTTACACTGAAGAACTCTCAAAGGAAATGAGTCGATGTTACTTAAAACTGCAACAATGCAGTGAGATTTTGATTGAAGTGGTCCACTTTACAAAAATCATATACACCAGCGGGTGCAAAAACATTAATTTTAACTGCCCTGTTAGTTCGTGCAAATAATGTTTTTGCAACAGTTGAATCGAGTGAATGTCAGTGCAATTTGGCCTTCGGACTAACAATGGTCTTTGACCTGTCTAATGCCATCAACACTTACACTGATCTGTTTCGAGACAGTAAATCATCTCTTCCTCATGTCATTCACCAAAGAATCCCTATGATAAAGCAAGATTTCCCTGCAATGAAAAACCCATGATGTCAGCAGCAGCACACTGTGCCAGGAGCACTTTTTAGTACGTTGGACAGGTTACAATCAACCCACTTCTGCATAACTCGGTAAAATGACACAACACTTAAACAAAGATGCATTTGTTCGTATGGCACAGTTCGCTCTGCAACAACACCGGGCTGCAGCAAACAACCGGATACACCAGCTAAGAAGGAAAACTGCCTTGGCATAAAAAGAAACACCACGCACAGCCAATGTACTCTGCTTAATACTTTGTTGATTGTTCTGCAAACATACCTCCTCCTGAAGAATACGAAATATCTCCAGGTGCATCAGATTCAAGCAGGAACCACCCCACTGCAAACAACTACAAACTTAAAACTGAAGCAAACGATACATGCGCACAGAAAACAAACAGACGGCACCGTAACGAGGAAAAACGTCATGGAAACTGAGTCTTCTCAGAACTGAGTATCAAGACTCACCACCACTGGAAGGAAGCAGTTGCACCGGGGATATTGAAGCCCGGAGCCTTCCTCACTGCAGTACCAAAAGTAACAAAGGCACACCAACTCAAAACCAAGCTTACCGAGAGTGGAGTTTGGGAAACCAGAGACTGCAATGAGGAAAGGAGAGGTTGCCCCTATGGCAGCATGTGATTTTTTTAAATTATTGGTTCGATGTGATAAAACAGTGAAACCAAGACATTCTCTGCTTAAAAGGAATTAGAAATGAATACTAGGCCTAAGTATTGGCGGCATTAGTGGAAATGCAGTTAGGTGACGTGAAGGCCACTACCACTGTAGTAACAGATCCGTGACTGCTGGGTCCAGGAACACAGTATCACCCGATAAAGACATATATTTTGCTGGAAATCAGACCACTGTCCAGCACAAGAAGCCTGAACGTCGTGCAAACCGTGCCTTACATCTGGGAAGTCAAACAAAACTTTTAAGACAGGAAAAAACTGTGACTGAGGATATCTACCCTATAGGCGCCTTCTCACGGAATATGCATTTCTGAGTTATGTCATGCTAGGAGCATTTCCATAGATAATTTCGGGCAATCACGTGCCGTTGTAGTGATTTGGGGGAACTGGGAGACCTTAATATAGGATTCTAGAATTTCTCATTTATCGAAGTCCCAATATCCAGTGTCGTTATATTTGGTGTCAAAAGACCGAGCTGTCCAAAGTATTGTTTGACAATTATTTCTCCTGGTTAACAGCAAGAATGATGCTTCTTTACGCATCAGGTGTCTTTGTAATGTGTTGCATGCATGGGTATGCCATTTTCTCGACTGGATCTCCGGAAGTTCCTGGTTCCAGGTGGCCACGAGCAGATTATATCGGTGCACAGAGTCTCAGCAGTTGCTGCAGACAGGCCTACAAGCAGCACCGACAGCATAGGCCATTCTCATGACTGTAAAAACACGAGGACAAGCAATGAATGGGAAGTCAGCAGGTACGGCCATGTCTGGCACAGGAGGTGCAAATGGAGGCGTAGTGGGAAGAAGCGGAAATAAAGCACCCACAGAACAAGCAGCCACAACCATCTCCGCTGCTATTGTGGGAGAGCAGTTGAGATGAACAACTGCATCACAGAATCTGAGCAGCATGGTCCAGGCGAACACCTCTAGTCCTGCCAGTGCCTCGTGCTCCACAGATGCAAGGGGAAGCAGATGTCAGTGCTATTTTCTCCACACCATTGCGACGCCCATAGATCCTGGACAGGGAGGGTCAGAACAGCTTGTACCCTGCCCCAATCTGCAGAACTTCTGTAGTCCTATAACTCCAGACGGTTTGAGGAGATGGCCTGTCTCCAACGGAGACAGAAACAAAAAATAGGTGAAGGGATACAGAGTCCTTTTATAGGCCCTGCCAGGGAAAAGAATACTGGGGGAACAAAGGGGTTACATTGGGTTTTGAAAGGACTGAGTGGTATTTTGCCTCAGTGAATAAGGAAGTGCATTGAAAGTTAAGTGGACCCAGGAGAGCACGAGGTGTAATAACTAGGGAACTGAGCAGGCTACTGCAACCTCCGATGCCAGGGCAGCAGTGGCCAGTGGTCTGAAGACAAGAACCTTTCAACCATCAATGGCAGAAATGACTGGTGTCACAGATGGCTGCGTTCTGCCTTGTTTTGTAAGCTTATAACTTATGGATAATATAAAAGAATCTGATTTCACAAATCACAAACATTCAAAATGAACCCTAAAAGCTCCAGCAGTTGCTACATTTCAAACAAACAATCTCCGCTGATCTAAAATGAAGCCCACGGTGTGGAGGTGGTTTGTAGGTCTCATGCAAGCACTAGAGCGTCAGCCTTAACACTACATAGAGGGCCAATGATAATCTAGTGGGGCTGTGATTACACACAGCCACCAAGGCCGAGCCAGCATCCTGGATGCAGGACACAGAGACTTGGATGAGTTATCGGATACTGGGCTAGCACCATGGGAGTGGCTTGATGGCTACAGCAAAAGCATCAGTGTCTGAGACTACACAATGGATGCTCTAGCCAGTAAAGCCTTGCAGCAATCAGATCACACATGTGCTAAAGTCTGCCTCCAAGTCATTGTGGTGGCATGACAGTGTTTAATGTGTCACTCAGGGTTATCTTCTGCCCTGGTGGTGTGTTCCACACAGAAGTGCGTCAGAAGCTGTGCCTCCACCTTGCCCACAAAGGCAAATGTTCATTTCATTACACTTCTGGAAAAGAAGCACATTCGGTAGCCCCCAGATGATTGCACACAGTAGCTTTATTACACATGTGCACAAGATATTGACCATGCATCCTACAGGTTAACACACATATGGACACATGGTCATCTGGCCAGACACAGTCAACAGAAGGTGAATAGGGCACCTTCAAGGTGGCTAAATAGAAAAGCCTATGCGAATCAGAAATGTCTACCAGAGGCTCACCCTGTACCTTGCAGATTGCTGTACACACCTGTAAGTTAGTATAAGTATGGATCATTTCAGTGGACGCAGATTGAGGATCGAGGAATCACGAGAAAAAAATGAACATGAGGGTGAGTCTCTATTTGTGAAGGGGCTGCACACTAAGACTTGTGTGTCTGTCATTTAAGTGCAACAGATTCTGAACGTGCACCATAAATGTGTCTGCACGTACAAACTTGTAGAATTTAGACAGATACATGCTCCACGGTCTGTCTGTGTACCTCGAAAGGAACAGCACACGATGATGGTGCTAAACGGTTAACACATGGCCCACTGATGGACCAGAGACTGTGCCCTTGGATGGGTTCATACAGGTGTGCAAGTGTCTGGTTACACATGCACCACAGGCCGGCCTTCTACTCTGGTGCATGCACCAGAGTCTTGCTTTTCACTCTGATGGCACATTGAGAACAATGTGAATGTGTGTTACACCGAAGCTTGTTTGCATATGGCCGTGTTGTGCAACATAGGTTATACCATGCTCCTGGAGGCAGCTAAGCACCCGACAACATCTGGTGCCTGGTCAAGCACATGCCCTAAAGGCGGAGCCTACACTCTAGCTGCAATGCCCACTATGCTTTGTGGAGATGCGGCTGTGTAAATATATTGAAGCTGAACTTGGACAGTGGACATACAGAGGTTCAGCTCACAGGACCTCCACCCTGGATGTGGTGGCACACTGAGACGGTTTGTTGTCTCCATGCATGTGCCCTACTGCTTTAAACTTCCCACACGAGGTGGCTGCACAGACAGAACTATGGGTGTCCGGTCATATAGGTGTAATTGATGCTGATTTTGTCAACTGGAGAAGGCTACACACAAGGGTTTATAAGTGTCGGGTCACACATGTGCCTCAAAGGCTGCGTTTACACCCTAAAGTTGGATATGCAATATTTTAGTGGTTGTTTCTGCTTTAGTCTAAGGCTGCCTGAGCACAATGGAGGTGGGTGCAATCAAAGAGTAGTGAGAGTCACACGAGAATGCCAGAGGGCATGCACGCTCCCTGGAGTTGACCCCATTCTGAGGCTTGAGGCCGTCTTGCATATGTGCACCAAAGACTGAGCCTGATTCCTAGAGGTGGCTCTGTTCTGAGGCTTGTGGAGGCCTTGCACACGTGCATCAAGGTGTGAACCTGCTCCCTGGAGTTGGCCCCAATCTGAGGCTTGAGGACCTCATGAACAAGTGCACCAAGGAAACCTGTTCCCCAGACGTGGCCCCACTCTGAGGCTTGCGGACGTCTTGAAGACGTGCACCAAGGACTGAACCAGGGCATTGGAGGTGGACCCACTATGAGGCTTGTAGACATCCCGAACACGTGCACCAAGGACTGAACCTGCTCCCTGATTGTGGCCCCACTCTGAGGCTTGTGCATGATTTGCACTGGTGCACCAAGGACTGAACCTGCTCTTTGGTGGTGGCACCACTCTGGTGGTTTGAGAACATCTTGCACATGTGCACCAAAGAATTAAACTGATCCCTGGAGGTAACCCCCGTCTGAGGTTTGAGGACATCTTGCAAATGTGCACCAAGGAGTGAACCTGCTCCATGTGGGTTGCCCCACTGTTAGGCTTGAGGATGCCTCACACACACACGCACGAAGGAATGAACCTGCTCATTGGAGGTAGTCCGACTCTGAGCATTGAGGATGTTTTGCACACATGCACCAAGGTGTGAACCTGTTTCCTGGAGGTGACCCCAATCTGAGGCTTGTCGACATCTTGCACAAGTGCACCAAGGTGTGAACCTGTTCCCTGGAGGTGACCCCGATCTGAGGCTTGGGGACATCTCGAACATGTGCACCAAGGTGTGAACCTGCTCCCTGGAGGTAACCCCACTCTGAGGCTTGAGTACCTCATGCACATGTTCACCACAGACTGAACCTGCTCCATGGAGGTGACCACACTCTTGAAGCTTTAGGATGTCTTGAACACGTGCACCAAAGATTGAACCTGCTTTATGGGGTGGTCCCACTCTGAGGCTTTTGGATGTCTTGCACATGTGCACCAAGGAGTGAACCTGCTCACTGGAGGTCGCTCCACTCTAAGGCTTGAGGACGTCTTGCACACGTTCACCACGGACTGAACCTGCTCCCTGGAGGTGACCACACTCTGAAGCTTTAGGATGTCTCAAACACGTGCACCAAAGACTAAACCTGCTTCCTGGTGGTGGTCCCACTATGAGGCTTTTGGGTGTCTTGCACATGTGCACCAAGGAGTGAACCTGCTTCCTGGATGTGGCCCCACTCTGAGGCTTGTGGCCGTCTTGCACATGTGCATCAAGGACTGAACCTGCTCCCTGGAGGTGGCCCCACTCGTAGGCTTGAGGATGTCTTGCACATGTGCACCAAGTACTGAACCTGCTCTCTGGAGGTGACCACGCTCTGAAGCTTGAGGACGTCTTGAACATGTGCACCAAAGACTTAAAATGTTCCCTGGAGGTGACCCCACTCTGAGGCTTGTGGATGTCTTGCACACGTGCACCAAAGAATTAACCTGTTCCCTGGAGGTGACCCCTTCTGAGGCTTGAGGACACCTTGCACATGTGAACCAAGGACTGAACTTGCTCCCTGTGGATGGCCGCACTCTGAGGCTTGTGGCCATCTTGCACACGTGCACCAAGGAGTGAACCTGCTCACTGGAGGTGGTTCCACTCTAAGGCTTGGGGACATCTTGCACACATGCACCAAGGAGTGAACCTGCTCCATGCAAGTGGCCCCACTCTGAAGCTTGTGGCCGTCTTGCACACGTGCATCAAGGACTGAACCTGTTCCCTGTAGCTGACCCAAATGTAAGGTTTGAGGACGTCTTGCACATGTGCACCAAGGTGTGAACCTGCTGTCTGGAGGTGACCCCACTCTGAGACTTGAGGACCCCATGCACATGTCCACAACGGATTGAACCTGCTTTCTGGAGGTGGCCCACTCTTAAGCTTGAAGAAGTCTTGCACACGAGCACCAAGGACTGAACCTGCTGCCTGGAGGTGACCTCACTCGGAGGCTTGTGGACGTCTTGCACACATGCACCAGTGTGAACCTGCTTCCTGGAGGTGGCCCACTCTTAAGCTTGAAGAAGTCTTGTGCACGTGCACCAAGGACTAAACCTGTTCCTTGAAGGTGACCCCACTCTGAGGCTTGTGGATGTCTTGCACACGTGCACCAGTGTGAACGTGCTCCTTAGAGGTAGCCCCACTGGGTGTCTGGTACACGTGCACCAAAGAGCGAATACCCTGCCTGTGGGTGGCTGCACAGACACACCCGGGACGGTCTGGTGTACTGTTACCAAGCCAATCCATCAGGCAGGCGGTTTTCCCGGGTACGTCCTCGGACCCTGTTATAGTTACCAGTTACTGACCTGGCAACCCCAATTACAACAGGCCAACATATGCGGCACAGATCTCAAAAGGCAACCCCTCCCTTCAAGAGAGACGCCTTCTCTTTCCTTAGAATGACAACGCAGCCCTTCTCCACACACATAAGCAGTTCTCCTGCACTCGCAAGACACCACGACTCCCCTCATAAAGCCTCTGACACGCAAACCCCTCCACCTGGCCCTCTGCGAGAGGGGCACCTCTCCAAAACCAACACCAAGACGGAGCACGGCCGGCCCCTCCCCGCGCCAGCGATCTCTCCATCCACCCCCTACCCCCCTCAATCCCCCTCCCTCCCCCGTGCAAGCGAAATCCCATCACAGCATCAGCACCAGCCTGGCAGCATTTCAATGCAGCACACCACAGTGAACCAGTCCCAGGCAATGTCATCTCGCCCCCCCTCCCCGCCAGCACCATCGCCCCCACCGCTTTCACCAAAATGTGCACTTGAGAAAAAAACAGGAGACAAGCCCAAAAATGCAAAGGCAGAGGAGACAGCGGGCAGGCGCCCAGAACAATGAGACATTCTGCACACGTCTGGCTTACCTCCAAAGCTTCCAAAGTGACAAAGCTGGCCACGGAAAAGCCGTCTATGATGTCTTCTTCTGCAGAGGAAGATTCCTTCCTCTTCCTCCTGGGGGGCCTGGGGCGGGCGGGGGGCTCCCCGTTATCATCCCTCTCGGATCCAGAGGACGACAAGGAGCGCCCGAGCCGACCCCCGCCCCTGCCGCCCCGGGAGGACCCCCCTCTCTCCCAGTCCCTATCCCTCTGGGACCGGGACCTTCGCTTCTTGGCCAGCCGGTGGTGGCGGTGGTAGCGCGGCCCCTCCATCATCTCAGAGCCCCAGCCAGCCAGAGGAGGGCTGCTCCCCGCGCACAGACCTCACCGACGGCGGGCACGAGAGGGTGATGATGGTGGAGGGTGAAAATAAAGCAAGACAGAAATGCAATAATCCGGGATCCGGGTGTGACTCCGCGCAGAGGGTGCTCCTGGCAATCCAAGGAAAGTGATGGCTGCTCACAGGTCTGCGTGTGTAATTCACCAGGCAGCCAATAAATCACAATAGCGGAATGCTTTGATCAGGACCGGCACTGCTCCCTAACTGTACATTTTCAGGCTGTAGCATCATTCTTTTTTATAATTCCTCCTTTGTGTTTTTCTCCTGTTGGATAAATTAACTTGCAAGCTAGAGACCCCTGGCCTTGCAAGCATCCAGATGGCAGTGCCAAGGGAGGGAGGGGAGGAGGCATGGGGGGGGGGGAGACAATCGAGCGCCAGACAGAAACTGACACCAGTGGGGGAAATCTCCAGTGGGGATGAAGCGAGTTCTCGTGTCCCAGCTCTTCCCGTGCGCCGGCTGCTCCTCGGTCCGCACGGGAGCGGGGGTCCGGGTGAGACCTACCTTCGGCGGGGCCCCTGGGCCCCTGCCCTCCCACGGTGTCCACGCGGGGGGAACTTTCCCTGCCGCCGCTGCCCGGGGTGGTGTGGAAGCAGGCTGAGCCCTGGAATAAGTTGCGGGCATGCGTGCTGCAGCTGGCGAGCCTGCGCACTGCAGCTCCGGAGGGGCGAGAGGGAGCCGGCGGTGGCTGGAGAGCCCTGCCAAATGTCACCGGGTTCAAGCCTGAAGTTCACCTGTGCCCCTCTCTCTCACCGCCCGTCCCTGTTGGATTGCGCGGCAGAGACGCGGTGCTCTAAAGAGACGTCCCCAACGGGCAGGTGTGTCGTGAAGGCCAGCGGGGCTGGGTCTGAGTCAGTCACATGCCAGACAAATCACTGCTGGCGAGTCCTAACTAAACATTATCTTTTACGTCTCTGAAGTTGTTATTCTTTTTGGGTGTTGTTATTGTAGGAATTTGGGAGAATTTGGGGTTGTGTGAGGGACACAAATTGTCGTGGACTCACTTGAAAAACTAGGCCCACGAAAACATTTGGAGGCCCACTCATGGTTTTAGCATCGTTTGCAAAGTTCAGAACAAACAGCTGTGGATACTTGTAAGTTGCATTTTTTTTGTAAAGGCCAGAGTGCACATTAAAGGGATACAGGCATAGGGAACTGTAAGAGTTTTTCCAAGCAACCTTGATTAAAATCCAGAATGCACCTACCCTTTTGGAGGACAGCAGAGCACTGACGTTTTCTAACTCAATTTGCCATTAGTTCACCCAGGCCGGGCTTGTTACTTTGCATTATGGTACTTGTAGTCGTGAATTTACAGAGCCATAAATGGGAAGGCTCGTGGGTTAACTCAAAGAACAAATCTGCTCTTGATGACAAGTCACACGCTGAATCTGGAAACGTGTGGGCTCTGAGGAAGTGCATAGATGCAAAGACGAAGCAAACCCCCCATGTCACTGACAAGATGCCTGGCTACAACTGGAATATATTTGTGACCCACCTGTCTTGCGTGGTCCTCTATAAAATGTTTGAAACCTGTGTAGAATACCTATAATGTTGCTTCAAAAAAATCAGATTCTCTTAGGTCTTTGTTCATGTGTGCAAAGGTGTGAGAGAGAGTGAAACTTAGGGCCAGATGTAGCAAAGGTTTTTAACCATTCTGTGAATATGGGAAAAAGTGTTCGTACATATGGCCCTAAATGTGGAGTCACTCAGAGTCTCTAGTGCAAGAGTAGGGTATGCTAGTACGTAAATGGACCCCTACACCTAATAGAGGGCAGTACAAAAACAGCAATAGTTATCGACAAATTGGACCCTCCCGGCCTGAGTACCGGTGCCACTGCACACGCTGTACCTTTGATAGTTGCCCCTCTGTTTCACATATCTGCCCTAGATCAGTCTCCAGCTTTATCCCTGTCCTCAGTGTAAGGATAAACAATCCAGTCTTTCCCCTTTAGTTCTCTATATTTTGCTCTTTCAGTCTCGTTTTTTTCTCTCGCCTTTACCTCGCTCCGCTCTTTCTCTCGCCCTCTCTCCTTGCTCCTGCGACTGTCCTCCATCTCTGTTTTCTCACATATTTGCTGCATTCCGCACCTGCGCTTCCACTGGGCTTTAACCCGTGTTCCTCCGGATCCTGCCACCTTCCCTCGTCTCATCATTCTAACACCCTTGAGATCTAGCTCGCTTTGACTCACCTTTCGTGTTCATCTTACTAAGTTACATTTCTTTCTCCTCTCTTCTTTCTCTTCGTTCCTCTTCTTTCTCTTTTCTTCTCTTAGACTCTTTCTCTCTTCCCTACAGACACTTGCTTCGACCCCCCCCTCGCCGCTCTGTTTCTCCCACTTTGTCTATTTCCGCTTTGACACTTGTTCTCTCTCTGTCACTTCTCTAAAACTTTATCTGAGACACTTCAACTTTTTTCCCGCCACGCTGCCTTTGCACCTGTCTCTGTACTTTTCACCTGAGCCATTTCTTAATTTCACCAACCTTTTCCCTTAGGTATATCAGTTCTGAGCAGCGCTTTAAATGAGCCGGTACTCACAGGCACCGAGTACCTCCACTTCGTTAATTTGAGGAGGGGGGGTACTTGCTCTTCTCAGGGTGTTTAACATTTTTAATGGGAGGGTCCAGGCTTCCCAACAGCGCCCGCACTCCTCGCCAGTGAGCACCCACTCTTCTGTAGTTCATTTGAAGGCTGCAGCGGGACCGCTACCAGGAAAGTACATTCCCAGCGCCTCTTTTCTCCTGCGTCTTCTCCTCTGTCGTTTCCAATGACAAGCTGTTTCCCTCTTCCTTCGCACTAACTCTTGGAGTCTGACCTCTCCCATCTCTTTCCGTCCCTCTTTTTTCCTCTACATTTCTCTTCTCCCTGGCCCTCTGCTACAACTCTTGCAGGATGAAAACTAAAGTATAACCTCGGCCTTTCCACTTCATCCCATTGTGATCATGGGTAAATCACTTTATGCTCCTGGGCTCCCTGTTCCCTCTGTTAGCTCTGGAATGCTAGGATATATGTAACAAAAAATATACTTCCTTTCTTGGAAAGAAAAGCATAGAAGTAACTCATTTTACTACGTGGTGCTATCCCTGCTGTTTCTGTCACCCGTTCATGTCGGACGTTGTCTCAGTTCTGCTCCTTCTGTCTCGCCTGTCTTTATCTCCCGGCGCCCCTGCCTGTCCTCCTGCAGGCTCATAACTACCGAGGAGATGAACGCAGAGCAGTCAAGCTGATGCTCATATCAAGAACTCCTGTGCAGTCCCTGCCTGCACTGATTGTGACAGGCAGAGGTACATCAGCAGCCTCAGGGACCCAACCCCTGCCTGTCCTCCCGCAGGCTCATAAATACCGAGGAGATGAACACATAGCAGTCACACTGATGCTTATACCAAGAACTCCTGTGCAGTCCCTGCCTGCACTGATTGTGACAGCCAGAAGTACATCAGCAGCACCAGGGACCCAGGCCCCTGCCTGTCCTCCTGCAGGCTCATAACTACCGAGGAGATGAACACGGAGCAGGCACGCTGATGCTCATATCCAGAACTCCTGTGCAGTTCCTGCCTGCACTGATTGTGACAGGCAGAGGTACATCAGCAGCACCAGGGACCCAGGCCCCTGCCTGTCCTCCTGCAGTCTCATAACTACCGAGGAGATGAACACATAGCAGTCACACTGATGCTTATATCAAGAACTCCTGTGCAGTCCCTGCCTGCACTGATTGTGACAGTCGGAGGTACATCAGCAGCACCAGGGACCCAGGTTCCTGCCTGTCCTCGCGCAGGCTCATAACTACCGAGGAGATGAACACGGAGCAGGCACGCTGATGCTCATATCCAGAACTCCTGTGCAGTCCCTGCTTGCACTGATTGTGACAGTCGGAGGTACATCAGCAGCACCAGGGACCCAGGCCCCTGCCTGTCCTCCTGCTGTCTCATAACTACCGAGGAGATGAACACGGAGCAGGCCCATTGATGCTCATATCCAGAACTCCTGTGCAGTCCCTGCCTGCACAGATTGTGACAGTCGGAGGTACAGCAGCAGCACCAGGGACCCAGGCCCCTGCCTGTGGCCTACCCTCTGACACACAGCGCCTCTCCAGAGGCAAAGGCCATTTTTGAAATACCCGGAGTTTCCCACAAGCCTGTTCATCTCTGAGCATAAACTGAATAGTTTCACCGATTCCTACACCCGAATGCACAGTCCTATGACAAAAAGGTGTCTTATTGCCATATAACAATCACCTTATTGTTAGTTCACTCGTTGGTACTCATTGAATCGACTACGGGACAATGGAACGCTGAGTGGGGTCAATCACGGATCCATGCACCGGACGCTTTAATCCACTGAGCCTTTCACCCCGCCCTCCGCAATCTCTGATAGCCTTCCAAAATTCAGCAGGATGTGACACTTCTAAGAATGTGGATGCTTTCTACACTTGAAGGCTTTCTACAGTATGCGTTCTACGCTTGAAGTCTTTCTATACTTGAAGGCTTTCTGCAGTATACGTTCTACACTTGAAGTCTTTCTACGCTATGCTTTCTACACTTGAAGGCTTTCTGCACTTGAAGCCTTTCTACACACTATGCATTCTACACTTGAAGGCTTTCTATACTTTGCTTTCTACACTTGAAGGCTTTCTACACACTATGCATTCTACACTTGAAGGCTTTCTATACTTGAAGCCTTTCTACAGTATGCTTTCTACACTTGAAGGCTTTCTACACCATGCTTTCTACACACTATGCTATCTGCACTTTCAGCCTTTCTACATCTGAAGCCTTTCTACACTATGCTTTCTTTATTTGAAGGCTTTCTACACTCGAAGGCTTTCTACACTTGAAGCCTTAGTTCCTCATTAATGGCGAGTTTCGCATCAAGGAGCAGCACGCTTAGCTCTGTAAGGGCGAAGCCACACGCTTAGTTACTGGTACATGAGTGATCAGCACATCACAAGCTTCTTTGTGCAACCACCTAAAGGTGTGAAGCCTCAGCACCTGGTGCCTGTGAGACCAGATTCACATCTGTGGGCACCGTCTTTCACGGTGCATGGTGAGGCTGGAAGCCTCGATTATCTCCGGGCACCAACTTCCAGTGTGTATGGCGAGGTTGTACATTGAGCCTGGTGCACAGTGAGGCTGTATGACTCAGTTACCTTTGGGCACCAACTTCCAGGCTGCATGGTGTGGTTGTGGTGGTCACACCGTTGCGGATAGGAATCTTCAGGTGGATGGGAGTTTCAGAATGTGGTGTTGCATCAATAGGACCTGCACATGCCTCTGTGTGCATCCTACAAGCCTTTATGTCCTGCACACTTAAGGCGTGAGAACAGCACCCGGCACACACGTGTAAGCAGACTTCAGTCTTAGTGTTGGGGCACCTCTATGATTCCTGCTCAGACTCTGCACACCATTTAAGTACAGAAACCTCCTTGGCGAAGACTCACCTCGTTTGCAAGGCTGTGACACACGCAGCCTCCTCGTGCAGCTGCATCCAGGGCCCAGGTTCAGCCTCTGGCGCATGACTAGACTAGAGTAACACAATCGTCTATGTGCAGCCATCTCCAGGGTCAGACACAGCAGTTGATGGAGGTGTGTGACACCGATAGTACCCATATGGCGTCCTTTGTGGTGTCATCTCTCTGTTGGTACTGTTCTGTATGGTAATATTTGTCTAGCCCTTCATAACCCCAATGAGGCTCAGAAGAACTTTTGTGCGGAGGCGTTTAATGATTAAAGCAACCAGAAGCCATCATAGTCTAAGTGCAGTCCTCCCTTTCTACGTGCACGTTGGACTCATTCCACTCTGCAGACATCCTAGAGTGTAGGCTTAGCCTCTTTTTCACGTATGTAAGTGACAGTTCTCCAATGCGTGTACATGTGCAGCCATCTTTAGTAGTAGGTTCATGTTCTGTTGCGTGTCTTTGATTGCTACTGAGCTGGACAATTATAACACCTGTAACTTAAGGCAAACCTGTAGTAGCAAGTACTGTATAAAACAATTTGTTATTTCCATCACGCCCCTCTAGCCTGTGCATGTCCTTGCCTCCAGATGGCCTCAAAATTCCTCTACAAATTCCTCTAGTCAGTCACCTCCTGGGTTCGGGGTCAATCTCTGCTGCAGGAGTGAGAGGAGAGTTTCACAAACTTCTGAGAACAGCAAACTCCAAGGTGTGGGCTCAGTCATGGGGGCACCTCTGTGCAAAGGCCTCTCCTGCGCATGGGATCATCCCATGGTGCATGTGTCTTTGCAATACCCCACATTTCTTTGTATGACGGCATATCTATGGAGCAGGGTGTCTTCTGTTGCAATCCACAACATTAGCCTCACACGTTTCTATGTGCAGCTGTCACTACAACTAGGCCTATCCATTGCTGGATGTAGGCGACCCCCGACCTCAACAAAACATAGCAAGCAGATATCTAGATTCAGACTGATACCCTGATTAATTTGTGTGACCTTGCCTCCACATGCAGTCTTGCATAGATTATGATCTCAGACTGTCTGTTTGTCCAGACTATTACTACCTTCTTTCTGCTCTGTCCTGGGTGTGTGTGTGATCAGCCTGAGAATCCCTCTCAAATCTATGGACCAGATAACTGAATAATTTAACCATCACATATTATAGTTTTTAAATCTCACACTCAGTCTGTATAAAAGTGTACAGCCACTGCCTTTTGGTACTTTTGATGTAATTATGTAGATCGTTGAGGTTGCTCTCTATGGCCCGATTAAAAAATATAAACATACACTTTTGTGTAAATGCACTACTTTATGGCATTCACAAGCAGTGTGTGTAGTTTGACAACTCCACGCTCCCTATACTTATGTGTGTGGAGTTCTCCACAACAGAAACCTCCGCAGTCGGTGCAGAGAACTCTGCACGCATAAGTATAGAGTGCGTAGTCTGAAAAACTCCACAAGTAATTTGTGAATACCAAAGACTAAAAAACATGAACAAAAGTGTAAGTTTATCTTTGTGAATTAGGCCTGTGTGATTTTTTTGACAGTGGCATTATACTGGTGCATTTGTTGTTGGCATCAAAAGTGCCACAATGGTAGCACCAAAGTTTTCCCATTTTGAGATAGATCACCATACATTTTGGGCCACCCTTTACTCTGTTCTGTCAGAACTCTGTCCATTTGGTTCCACAGAAGGGCTTTCTTTCCCCAAGTCACCACTATGTTACCTTCATTAATTCGAAGAGAACATTAGGGACTGGGAACAGTGTGGCATTACCTAGAGAAGCATTGATGACTGAGTTTGGATTCTTGACCACTGCCCTATCCCTGTCCTGAGCTTGCAGACCTTCATTTCTGTTGTTCACCCCAGCGCCTCTAGCATCCAAGGGCCAGGTGTACAAAGTATTTTTGAGGTTGCAAATGGCCTGATCCAAACTGTATTTCTAAAGAATTGAAATTTGGGTTTGCAATTCAGCATTTGGACAGGGCGTGTTTAGAGCATCCCTCCCAAATACCAAATTGTAGAAATATGCATTAGTGTTTTGTGACCGAAATATAGTAGCCCATTTGCAAACAGAAAGGGTTCGCCGAGGGACCCTTTCCCTTTTAGAATGTTTAATGAATCATTTTTAAGAGCAGGCAGTGTACGATGGACCACTGCCTACTGTTAAATAGTGAAAGTTAAACATTATGGGTATATGTGCAAAACCTTTTTGCGGTAAGAAATATGGAATCAGGCAGGATGCAACTTGAAAAAAAAGCGATTTCTAATGTGCATATACCAAATTGCGGAATCACAATTTGGTTTAGTTTTTCATATTTGGAAGAGGTGTGTTTAGGGCGTCCCTTCAAAAAGCAGAATTGCAGTGATATGTATTAATGTTTTGACACTGAATTACGATTGCAAAACATTCATATTTTACTGACAACTTAAAGGACATGGAAACCATTTCCAAAAGAGAAGGCTCCCACAAGACACTCCTTTTCTTTTGACGAATGTTGAAAAATTTTTTTTAAAGGTAGGCAGTGGACCCACTAACCATTGCCTACTCTCAAAAACTGAAACCTAAATGTTTTATTTTATTATTTGAAACGCATCTTGTTTTCCTTTAACAAAAGTAGGCTACATTTAAAAAAAAAAAAAAGGATGCTTCATTAAAAAGCAAACACAGACATGGTGGTCTTCCACTATCCCTGTTATGGTTGCAATTCCTAATGAGTCACAAACTGTGACTCACCTCATTAATATTCATGAGATAGGGCAATTTGTGACCCACTAGGAATCTCTATTTAAAGGGTGTATGTTTTTGTACATTAGGAATTGCGATTTTCTATTTGCCATTCAGTAAGATTTGCAATGAGGAAATTTTGAACATATGGCCCTATATTTTATGTTTTTGAAACGCTTCCTGTTTTCCTATTGGAAAATGGGCTGCATCTAAAATATTGTTTTATTTAAAGGCAATCACAGACATAGTTGTCTGCTATCCCCAGCAAGCTACCTTTCCTGTGATGGCTATCGTTCCTATTTGCTCATAAACTGGGTCCTACCTCATTATTATTCATGCAGTGGGGCGATTTGTGACCCACTAGGTGTCACAAATTAAAAAATAACAGTTTCATACATTAAAAATAGCGATTACCACATAGTGATTTGATAAAAATCGCTATTTGGAAATAGCTACATTTAATATTTGTGCAAATATCCTCGATATCCTTAAGATCAGTAGGACCAGCTGGAAGATGTACCCTATGCTGGGCAGATGAATGTTGTATTGCACTGTCATGAACTAAGTGACTGTTACTTGAGTTTCTGGACATGGATGGGAGTCCTCTGCATGTATGGGCAACAGATTTGTTTTTACGACATACAGTGTTGATGGGGACACAATCCCATAATGCAGGGCTGAATTGAAGCTGTTTTAGAGCAAAAATACGCCATCAAAACACATGCCCCATTGGTAAAGTTTGGCAGTAACAGCATCTTTCCAAGGCATTGTTGCCGTGGCTGCCGGTGTGTCACGGTTGGATTTCGGTGTCATTCTGAAGGATGGTTGGAACGCTGCCCTTTAGCATGTCTCAAAGTTCATCGTTTCCACAAAACAGAGAAGAACCCACTGGTGTGAACAGGCGGTTTAATGCCCGTGCAGGTTTCCAAACTTTGTTGGTGCCCTCACCTCCACACATGTACATCTAATTCTACCTCGCTCACATAAGTAACCGTTCAGGAATCACAAGTCATGTATCACACAGTATCTAGCGCCGCCCCTGATGCACAAGTGATATGGACCAATATAGCATGGCGGGAGCAAATGCACATTTGCAATATTTAAATTATCTGGCTGTTTGGTGGGTATCATTGTATTTTTATCTTTAAAAAGTTGTTTCGCTTGCCAACAACTTTATGCCTTGCGTTTATAATTCAACGATCCTCATTTGTAAGATATTTTTTTGTAGGTGAAAGACTGAAACCACAGGCTACCGACCCCAGTTTTGGCATCGCAGAGTCCTGGAGAGAGCAAGTACAATACAGCAGAAGTCCTAATGCACAATACCCTCAAGTGCACTGTTGCTCTCATGCAAGTGGAAAAGATGTCCTGCATTGTGCTGCATAATATTGCTCTCAAGACCCTCATTTCGAGTGGAAAATGGGTTAGTATTTCCACACCCATGTACCTAAAATACCCAAAAGCTCCTGTAACTCCAGGGGTGGTGAAAATCTGCTGCATTATGAGTTGCTCCATGAGGGTCCACTAAGGAATAAGGAATTGGAGAGGGAATCTGTAATTCCAGCTCCTATTACCACAGTAATTCTGCTTTTCACCGCAGACTTTCATACAAAGATTTCAGCTGTTTTCAGCAGCAGATATATGCCTGATTTTTACATAGTTCTTTTAAATCTCATGCTTATGCACCTAATAACTGCTGTCACCTGCCCCATCAGGTTTTAGAGGCCACGAAAATGACGTTCCAAGTGGCAAACCTTTGTCCATATGACTCTGACAGTGGAGATAGTGTGCAGGGGGAAGCAGAGGCTGCTGAGGTAGGTTTTTATTCAGAACTTCATTGGATGAGAGAGTACTATTTAAAGCAGGTTCCTCGCGATTACATCATTGTGTACATGGGTCTCTGTTTAGTGTAATTTTCCTGAAACATTCAGACACAAGTTTGGCAAGCAGTAATTCTTTTTGTGCATTAACTCAATCTGTTCAATAAATAGAATACTGATGGGACCCATATTGTATTCTAATTTTTAGTTATTCAAAAACAGACAGTTATGTATCATTTATGCTGGATTTCAAACATCTGCGTTGTGAAAAACACTTGTGAAAACACAATTATATATTCCTCAGTATTATAGTATTATTGTTTTATATATCTGTATGATGAAGTGTTTACCAATATATTTTATAATCAAATATGGATGTCATTTCTTATTGATCTAAACTATCCACTAGCCTCAAATAGACATGCTAGGTTTAGTGGCTCAGAAATCGTCTTAATTAGGGTTGCATATTTGCACATTTCTGCAAAGCATAGCCGCGTTTTCAGTCCTGGCAACTGGAAGGAGGATTTTGGGACAGTAATGACTTTAGAATTGTATTCACGAATGATAGCTCGCCTTCAAGGAAGTCTTTTACTTACTATGGGAGAAGTTCCTGCCACTTGCTCATTACACATGTTTTTCCTGAAGATAGCAAGTTTCGGTCACATTATTATGTCCCATACATGTATATTGAGAAGAAACCTACATAAACTCCTAAATGTCCTAAATTTGATCTATTGTATCATTATGCACCAACCAAACCTTTTCTACCAAAATCAGGTCAGTTGAAAAGACAATTGACTTTTTATCATTTTGCTGGGCTGGGTGTTAGTTTGCATTAAACACAAGTTAGACTTTGGGCTTCCAGATATGTTGTTCTAGAGGGTGCACATTGCGTCAGTAATCGCCTAAAGAGTAAGATGACAAGGGAGCGCTGGACTGGGCTCCAAACGCCAACCTCAGGCACTAGAGGTAAAGGAGAATTTTCTCCAGGGGTACAGGGGTTGAGAACAGCTAAGCAATGGGCTTGGTAAATTGGCTAAAAGTATGAGATCAAATTTAACCAAAATTTTAGGTAAAGTCTAACTGCGCATACTGCTTGTTTGTCACTGGCTTGCATGGCGTATATTTTTTTATGGTTAATGTATTATCAAAAGGGTGTGCACAAATGTAATTTGCGTAGGAGGTGATGGAGGCTATAAAATTGAATTGGTTGGGTAAGTACAACCGAAGAAGCCCAGAAAACAGAAAATGAGTGTGAACTCATAGTGTAGCGCGTGCCAGCTCCACAAATAGTGTGACAACAGGGAAGCTAGGCAAGAATGTCAGGACCCAAAGTACAGACCCTTGAAGGATGTTCATGTGAGACAAAGAAAATCCGTGATCTAGCAGTCTAGTCTCTTAGGAGTCTCTCCTAGTGTTGACTAAAGGTCAGTGAAATACATGGAGATGTTTGGGTATAAGTGAGATAATTTAGAAGAGACATAAATGGAAGTAACTCTATCTTATTTTACGTTCCCTTCCTTACCTCCCTGAGTGGGATGTGGACACAAGGCCTGCAGTCCCTTTTCCTGTTACCCTGGTGTGAGTGAACTGTAAGGAACAGTGATGAGGGCAAGACAATCCAAATGTAGTGTGCCCCACCAAAAGGACTTCGGCCCATACTATGTGCCCACAATATAGTAAAGGTAGATGCACACATTTACATGAGAGGGGGACGAGATTAATGAGCATGGTAAGAAGTCCTTACCTGAGTATAATGTTTGATATAGAAAGATATAGAAAGATTACCTAATGTACGGAAAAATAAACTGAAAAATCCTAAAAATAAGATAGATGCTGAACAATGAACCCTCTTCAGACAGTGGGATGAGGCACACAAATGTAAGCATGAATTTCGTGTTCAAAGTATTAGCGATACCCAGGAGAAATTGGAATACCAAGTTTTCCAGCTTAGAGACAGAGGGCTTGAATTATATATTGCCAGGCAGCCCATTTATGTCCTCCAGGGTGGCAAAGTAAATTGCTCTGTCGGCCTGACAAATGCGTCGCCCACCAAATTCAGAAATGTTTGCTGGCCCAGGGGACTTTTCTAGCATTGACAGAAACCACCATCATAGCAGTTTCTGCCAGTGTATTATAAGTTTGACTGATGACTCCATCACCATGACGGAGCCATAGAGGAAACTTAAAAATTATTTTATTTTCCAAAAAATAAATAAATCTCAAAGCAGAAAGAAAATACAATCCCCCCTTGCCATGGGAGAAAAATGAGGAGGGAGGCATTTAGCACTTTTTAAAGTACCTTAGAATTAGTACAACAACCAGGTCAGAGTCTGATTCCACTACTGTGGATTAGTCTTCAGTATGTGCAAATTCCATCCCGGGCCATAGAGAAATGATGAAAATACAGTCCCACTACTACCCTAAAAAGCTTGAAGCAGACTGCAGAATGCCACACTTTCTCCACATCTAAGTGATGCAGATGATGAGAGCCCTCCCTCTTCTACCCCTTTTCTCTTGAAATTCTACCCCGTGGCTGGGGGTAGAATTATTGTCCACGTCCCATGGACCCCTTTTTTATTTAATAAGTATCAAGAAATATTTGGGAAAATACCGCTTAGTTCCAGGAAGAACTGCAAAGTGTGTTTGAGGTCTACAGACTAAATTGGGTGGAAATGAATCAGTTAGTTTGATTGCTGGTGCCTAGAGAGGTGATAGACAGACTGGTAGAAAGATCGCCTTGACCAAGAATTCATCCCAGAAATGATGGAGGGTTGTTCACCATGAAGTATGCATTATTGAATGTGATTGTGAAGGTGCTCTAAGTGAAAACCGATTGGACCAAGATCTGGAATTGTGAAGGAAATATGCATGTAGCACCATCTGATAATTCAAACAAATTTAAGGGTGTGTTTGAAAGGTATTTGGGCATAGCCCGTCCATCAGAAATAGCCCACTAAGCTCCAGGTGCTGCTTTTGTATGGGGATTATTATCAAATGTGAGGTGCCAGTTGGTGACAACTTGCTTTGGATGGCAGACTAAGAAGTTGGCTGAAATAGTGATGGTCTTCATAATTGAATGGCATTAGACAACTTTTTAGTGGCTGAAAAAGGGTCTGCACTATTGAAGGTGCTGAAGATTGCACCCATTGTCCCAACACTTCTCTTATTATACATGAACAGATAGCATTAATAAAAACACCAGAAAGCTACACGAGATACAGAGTGGGCCAGATTTAATCCCCAATGGCATCTGGACATAGCTAGGGAAAGTCTTTAGATAAATGGTAATAAAATTAGATGAATCAATTATTGCAATTGTTTTAATTGTAGTTGTCCGTCTTGGGTACAAGTGGGATCAGGTCCTACCCTTCAGGTGTCCACATAGGATACAGACAGCAAGTCTGGTTCTCTTCTGTTCTGTCATAGGCCCAGAAATTGGGCTGAATGGCTGGGGAAGAGGTGCTACTGTAGTTCAATTCATTAGCCTGGGGATGGGGTGGATTTCTGTCCACTCCATGACCAGTGGGCAGAAGTTCTCAAGGGCAAACTTTCCCACTTTTGCAGCACTTCCAGTTTGCCTCGCTCAAAACGAACCTACAGTGCACCATTGCAGCGACATCCAAGACGGCCAAATCCTTCTGCACTTGGAGTGAGTTTGAGCACAACTAGGGTGTTTAAAGTCATGAGCAGTCCCCTTCCACTCAGCCACTCTAAACTGGTGTTGGGGCTAATAATCTACTCCATTGAGACTAAGGCCTTGTGGCTAACATTATGTTATGGGATCAAAATACCCCTCTTTGCCAGGTTTCCTTTATCACAATACTATAAAAGTCCAGATCAATGAATTTCCACATGGAAACATCCGTCCTAAAAGTCACAAGGTGCCTTCAGTGTGATTTCACCTTATTGGACAATATTAATCCATTAAATATGAGGTTTGGGTATATAAAATGTATTTTGCAGCAAAGGCAAATGAAAAAGGCCATAACATCTTTATGTTTCTTTTGTCTGGCACATTTCAAGCATATACTATATATATATCACTAGTACTCGAACACAAGAGACATAACATAACTGTATTTGTAAAGTGCATGTATCACCCGAGGGTACCAAGGAACTAAGTAACAGATGTTTATTGATACCCAACTCAATGGTACTTGTTTTATCAACCTCAGAAGAATGAAAGGCTGAGTGGACCCACCAGGATTTTAACCTGTGTCGAACACAGGCCCATACAGTGGACACATTAGTCCACTAAGCCACCAACCTGCACTAGAAACACCAAAATACAATTTTCTAATTATTCCTCCTGAGTGGGCCTGTCTCGTGGTCGAATGTTTTACCGGGCGCCATGTGTATAGTTAGGTTCTGATTTTGCAGCTACAAAACCATAGAAATTCAGCTAATATAGTTAGTTATTTCAAGTAACTATAACTTCTGCCCTAAAGTAACTATAATTCGCACCCGCACCATGCACTGATAATTACCCCAGGTATTACATCACTGATGACATCTTCTATGATATCACTGTAACATTTGCAGTAAAATTGTTGATGAGAAAACTGTGCATGGCGAAGGCGGGAGTTACATGGCTAAAAGTAGTATGGTGCCATCAACAAATGATTTATACTGTAACTAAAATTTGCTATCCCCATTGTTTTTGGCCCCAAGAGATGGGGTCTCCAGGGCCTAATAAGGCTTGGGAAGGGGGTCTCTCTCCTTTTTTAATAAAATTTGCCTTCGGGGATGGAGTCCTTGTGGTCTAATGAGGGTCAGGCAGGGGGCCACAGGTTCCCACCTCTTTTTTATTTGAAATTAGCCATAGGGGATGGGACCCCGGGGGATCTAATGAGGCTCAGGAAGGGGGCTAAATGGCCCGCCCCTTTTTTTGAATTTGGCCCCATGGCCTAATGAGGCTCGAGGTGGGGCGGCTGTGTGCCCCTCCCATTAATCTAAGTGTTGGTTGGTGGATGCCCTGGGGGCCATAGGGTCACTCACCTAAAACTTAGAGAGACACTGGGGAATGAGGTGGCTGGGGGGCGCAATAGTCTTGGGGAGGGTGCCATATGGCCCTTCCTTTTTTATTGGAATTTGACCCCAGGTATGGGGTCCCTGAGGCCTATGAAGGCTTGTGGAGGAGAACTGCATGCTCCTCCCCTTAATATGCATGTTTTGGCCTCAGGGAGCGAAAGGCCAACACTACGCCATGCATGGCAAAGGCTGTGCACGCCATAGGGTGGAAAGCCTGCAGTGGGGTTGGCTGTCTTCCATGACCAACTCCAAACACACAGCTGAAGGCCATTCGCAGATTGTGGTTGACAGTCTGTGGGGGATTTGGCCACAGGATCTGGACGCAGGTATCAGGGAACCCCAGTTAATAAAAAGATTGTTGCTGACTCATGCATTGCTCTTTGGGACAGTTATAGGTAACCGGCGGGGCTGCAGCGGCCCTGGACTGTCCTGTCTCGTTTTATGGGTAGAGACTCCATAGTCGTCAAGATACGACTCATAATAAAATAACTTTCATGAAAAGCAAACACTCATAAGATTACACAAAAGAGTAAGTTACATTTGTGAACCAGGCCCTATTACTTTGAAACTACAGAACCAATTTACAGCTGTTACCAAAAGGGACCCTTTACAACCTATAATGTATATTTTTGCAAAATTTCATTTCAATTCATTCAACCATTTCCTTCTATGTCTGTTTAAACAACACTCTACAATACAACACACCATTCCACTCCATTCCACTGTATGACATGCCACTGCACTCAATTACATCACTCCACTCTGTGACACCCCACTCACCTCTGCCAGTCCAATCCACTCTGACAGTCCACTCCACTCTGCAACACGCAACTCCACTCTGCCACAAGCCACTCCACTCAATCCTATGCCACTCCATTCTGACACTCCGTGCCACTCCACTTGATGACACAGCACTCCACTCTAAGACATGCCACTCCAACGACCACATGTTATTCCACTCCTCGACATGCCACTCCACTCTACACAACTCCATTGTTCGACATCCCAGTTCACTCTATGCCATTCAATTCTATCCCCCTCCACCAAATGCCACTCTATGGCATGCCACTCAACTCTACAGTTTGACATGCCAAACTGTCGTACTTGGGCTCTTGTTCTAGACAAGACTGCTAGTTTAGGGATGACAGCACTTTTTTTGTAGGTGACTAGGCCAATCCTACAACTAGTCGGAACTGTCAGCTCAACCCTACCGGCTCACAAGTGTTACTTCACCAAAAACCCAAATAGTAAAAAGTTGATTTGTGGCAGCCTTTACGCATGGACTCAAGAGTGCGACATCTCAGGGGAGCCGTGGTAAAACGGAGATTACCCTTCTATCACATGAGCATGTCTCAGTCACACACAGGCAATGAAGGAGATGCAGTAAGGTTTTCAAGAGGTTTTATTAACAAGACTGCAATCTACTGTAAATTACATGGGCTGCAATTATTAGCATAATAAACTATGCAAGAAACAGAATTGTGAAACGAGAGTCATGCATACTAAGACCCCCACCATCTTGCAATAACACAAGATGTAAAGTAGGTGTGAAATAAACCCTAATACCCTAACATGATTAACCTAAGCTCTAACCTAAAGAGAGCTAGGTGTATTAAACCTAATCTGCCAGTACCATGTCCATCAGCAGAGCCCCACAACCCTCGTTACCTTGGAATGAGGTCTCTAGATTAGTCTCCATGGTGACACGAAGACAGGGCCTCCATCAAGGTGATGTGTAGCATAGATAGCATTGATGGCATCTGGTAGGAATCCCTCTGATAATCTTGTCTGTGTGAGATGTATTCATACAAAGCTTGTAGGACCCCTGACACAGGTATGTTCCCAAACAATAGATAAGAAGGCATGCTTAGGGCAGCAATTATATAAACAATTCCCTGAAATTGTACATTATGTTACTGTCAAACAAAAGTGGGAAAGTACATGATGTGAATACCTACGTATCTCATTTATCTTTGACGCTGATAGTGACGCCTTTACAGAGTGGCACCGATAATGTGAAACTAAAACATCTTCCTAACTATAAAAATGGCTGCCATCTTGGAAGAAATAATTAAATGAATGTGCTAAAACAAAACCAGCTAAGTAGGGGAAAAGTCACCATGTGACAGGGGCACAGGCCTGCAAGCCAGAAGGCTAAGCTAAACTCCTGATTCCCATTAAAACTAAATAGGATCCACTACAAAACCACTCTACTAAATGCCACTCCACTCTGAGAGTCCACTCCACTCTATAATGCTCTATGCCACTCCACTCTACAACACACCACTCCACTCTACAATCCACCCTTCCACCCTACCATATGGCTCTCCATTCTACCATATGCCACACTACTCTCCACCACTTGACTCTACAACATCCCACTTCATTCTTTGCTCCTCCAATCTATGGCCCTCCACTCTAGGAAACGGTATGACACTCCACTTTATGACATGCTACTCTACTCTACTGTATAAGATGCCACTACACTGTATGCTACTCCACAACACTGTACTCTACTCCTAGCCCCTTCACTGTACACCACTCTACTCCACTTTATGACACTGTACAAGATGCCACTCAATGACATGCCACTCCACTTTGACACTCTATGATCCTTCATTCCACAACACTCTGCTCTAGTGTATGCTACTCTGTGACACTGAACTCCACTCTGTCACTGTACAACACTCTACTGTACCCAACTTGACTCTATGCCACTCTGCTCCACACCACTTCACTCTACATCCCTCCAATGTATGCTATGACACTGTACGCCACCTTGCTGTATGCCATTACACTCTACGTTATGACACTGTACAACATTCCTCTTTACCCTACTCCACTGTATGCTATCCCACTCTATTGTATGCCACTCCAGTGTATGCCACTCCACTCTAAACCTCTTCAGTGTAAGACACTGTACGACACTCCACTCTATTACATGACACCCCACTCTGCTAAACGACATGCCACTCCACTATGCACCATTCCACTCTACTCTGACACGCCACTCCACTCTATGCCACTCTGCTCTACACCATGCTCTTCTTTATGCTAGTCCACTCTATGCCACTCCACTCTATTATTCCCTATGCCTCGCTTCCCTATCCCACTTCACTCTACTCCACTCTGCACCACTTTAGTGTATGATACACCACTCCACCTTATGATGTTTTATTCTACTCTATGCTACACCACTGTACTTGACTCCACTGCACTCTACTTTACCCCCCTTCATTGTTCACCACTTCACATCAATCTAACTGTCACACCGCTCTATGTAATTCTACTCTGCGGCTTTCACTGTACCCCACTTCACAGTACCTGACTTCACTCTATGCCACTCTTTTGTACCACTTTACTGTACCCCACTTAATGCTATACCACTTCAATCAAACCCACTTCACTCTACAGCACTGTGGTCTACACCACTGAACTCTGTCACTCTACCCCACTGCACACTACTCTTTGCCACAGCACTCTTTGCCACTGTACTGTACTGTGCACCACTGTACTCTAAGCAACTATGCTCTATGCCACTATGCTTTATGGCACTCGACTGTGTGCTAGTTCACTCTACCCTACTTTACTCTACATTAGTCTACTGTATGTCACTGTACTCTGCCCCACTCTACTGTACCCTAATTCACTTTATACTGCTTCACTGTACTCGGCTTCACTGTACTTCACTTCACTCTATGCCACTCCACTCTACTCTGTGCCACTGTACTCTACCTCAACTCACTCTACCTCACTCCACTTTACACTGCTTTACTGTATGCCTCTGTACTCTACACCACTTTACCCTACTTTACTCAACCCTACTTCACTATACCCCATTTAACTCTATGCCACTCTACTCTACGTCACTGTACTCTACCCAACTTCACTCAACCCCACTTCACTTTAGGCCACTCTACTGTACTCTGTACCATTCTACTGTAAGCAACTTACCTATTTGCCACTGTACTTCACTCTACTCTACTCCATTGTACTCTATGTCACTCAATCCTATGCCACTCAATTCTACACCAATCTACACCTCTCAGCTCTACGCCACTCTACTCTGTGACACTTCTTTCTGTGCTATCCCACTCTGTCACTCGACTCTACCCCACTCCACTCTCTGCCACTCCACTGTACATCATTCCACTCTACACTATTCCACTCTACACCACTGTACTGTACACCACTCCTCTCTATCCCTCTCCACTCTACTCCCCTCCACTCTATGCTACTCCACTCTATGCCACTTTACTCTATGCTATTCCACTAAACACCACTCCACTCTTCGTCCCCCTACTGTACCCCACTTTCTCTACCTCACTTCATTCGACACCACTCTACTCTATGCCACTCTAGTGTATCTCACTTCACCTTACTCCTCTTCACTCTATCACACTTCACTCTACACTACTCTACGCTATTGCACTCTGTGCTACTTGACTCTATGCCACTTCAATCTACGCCACTCCACTCTATGCCACTTCAATCTACCCCACTCCACTCTACACCACTCCGCTTTAGGCTAGTCCACTTTACGCCACTCCACTCTATGCTATTCCACTCTACACCACTCCACATAACTCTACTGTACTCCTTGTTGCAGGGTAATGCAGTAACTCTACCGTACGTTTTGTTGCAGTGTAATTCAAAACTTAAAAAATAGAAAAGAAAGACAAATTCCTCTTTGGCAGTGTAAAGACAGCCCTTTGCTGTCGCAACAGGTAGCTCGACCCTCCTCACACAGGCGGGCAACCGGTCTCTGTTTGCTGTAGCACAGACAGCTACTTAAATACAGAATCACACAATGCTTTATTACAAAACAGTAAATAATAATTGACTGACCTGTCATAAATTGAAACAGAAAAACATTTAACACCTGTGGCCCCATAAGCCCTAAACTGTAAACTAATCTTCTACATATTCTTCAGGAAATGGCCTTAACAACGCCGGCTGAGCCATGCGTGCCATTTCCCCACAAGCTAAACCATGTTTCCCTGAACCACGCATTGGTGTGGCGTCTGCTTTACCCAAGCATGTGCCTTAAAATGCATATGCATGGTTAAGGCAGAGAGCATGGTGTAGCTGTCAGAAGGAGGAAGAGGAAGCAGCAGGAGAGTTAAGTAGGGCTGGGGCCGCGTTGGGGTCATAGTTTTTAGGGGTGGGGTTCAGTTTTAAGGCTCAGGGCGGGGGGGGTCAGGTTAGTTTTTTTTTACTGGGGGAGGTCAGGCTGGGGCTAAGTTTGGGGGGGTAGTTTTTAGGGGTGGGGGTGTTTAGGGCTCAGGGCGGGTGGAGGGGTTGGGGTAATTTCTTTGTGACAGGGGGCATGGTTTTATGGCTCAGGGTGGGGAGACGGTTGTTGTTGTGCAGTAGTTGCATGCGTGGTGTGGTAAGTGGGACTGGGGCCAGGTTTAAGCGTAGTTTTTAGTGGTGGGACAGGTTTTAAGGCTCAGGGCAGGTGGGTGGTTGTGTTTTTTTTATTTTACAGGGGCAGGATTTTAGGGCTCAGGGCAAGAAGAGGGGCTCTGTTATGCAGTAGTTGCACACGTCACGTGGTAGGTGGGGCTGAGGCCAGGTTTAGGGGGGAGTTTTTAGGGGTGAGGGATAGTTTTAGGGCTCTGGGCGGGTGGAGGGGATTGGGGTAGTTTTTATTTTTAAAGGGGGTAGGGTTTTAGGGCTCAGGGTGGCTGGTTGTATTACACGACCGCACATGCCTTTAACACACATTCCTTTACCAAGCATACTTTTACAATGAAATACGTTGTAAAGGCATGTGTGGTAAAGATGTGGTCGTAGTTCTGACTGCGTTGTTAAGGCAGGCGTGGTTCAGGCATGCGTGGCTGTGTCATATAACCACATTCTTCATTTGTGGCTTTAATAATTATTGACAAACTAACCATTCTTCGTTCTAGAATACATACATATTTGTGGTAAAAACAACTTGAATATCATGTGTGCCTTATTACCGTAACCCTAAGACCTCCATGTAGTCTGAATTGATTAGATTTTCTGCACTCATTATTTAATCAGGTTACAATCTATTAGGAAACAAACACGAAGTATGTGGCAGTGAGCCTGTGTGCTGAGTTGTAAATACCTACAAGCTTGCTAAACACAAGTTAATTTTAACTGCAACCTTTTCAGGTTACTTATTTCAGTATGTGCTCAAGTGAACTCTTCACCTTATTCCGGTCAGTATTGGTTTTGGGCCTGCAATGTTCTTTTATTACATACATCTGCGTAGCGCTTTCTGCCAATGTCTCTTATTGCGTTATATTTTCACATTCATATCCTACATTTCCGGTAACATTTCCCCTCTCTAGTTGATATTTCAACTATTGGACCTAAACCTTTGTCTACATTTGACACCAAATGATACACCTTACCCTGAGAATCTACAACTTGTGTTGATGTCCTAACTAGAAACATCACCACTGCCTTAGCACCTCCTCTTCTACAACATGTTAGAATCATCTGTATGACACAATATATTAATCATAAGTCCACAATAGATGGAATCAGCGCTCTCAACAGTACCAATATCCTGGATAGCAGTAATGTCAACCACCCACTAAACCAGTTATCTGAGGCACCTCTTTCAGCTACCATTTTCTTTTACACTGTCTGTATGATAAATGTCCATTATCCACATCATTTGCTTGAATGAAAGGACAGCACACTGTTCCAATTTTCTTACACACCCCTCCTTGTATGGCCATCATAAGGACAAGTACATAGTGGCGCTACATTACCATCATTCTCATCGCATGCAGCTCTTCCTTAACCACGTTGAACTTATCCTTTGTAGTGTTGATAGTCTTAAGACGTTCCCATTGGGTTATCTGCAACCATTGAGCTGGTGCTTTGGCCTGAACACATGGCAGAATACTCCCAAAAAATAGCTTTGCATCATTGAACAAATGGTACTCCTAAGGAATGTCAGTCCAAGTACTTGTAAAGTAATATTCTGCAGTTCTCTTCCTTTGTTTATCATGCAGCACGGTCATTGGAAGGCTCATGGTATGCAAAGCTGTCAGAATAATTCCAGGAATTATCAAAACTGTAACAGTCATAATGGAGCATATTCCTCCCCAGTTTGGTGATAATTGGGCATACAGTAGTTCTCCACACTACCAATAATAGTCCATGAGGCTGAAGGTGCCCCCTTGCATGTCCATGTAATCTATTGTAGTTTTACAACCAATATTTTGTCCCACTTCAACAGTAGCATTTCCTCTGAAACATAAAGAAACTTAAGTTAGTCTCATGACAGTCTGAGGACTCACTGTGCTGTCTATCCAAGTATATCATGAAATGTTTTCATCTCAGATCTGTGTACACTTGCCTATCACATCCAAACTAACATCAATACTTTTCCATAAAAACACAACCCTACAAGAAAATTTGACATCAGAATGCCATTGATCATGGGCAAATACTGATCCAGTAACTGTAAATCATGGCCTTTGAACACAATCTGGGTGTAACAGATTTACTAAGTAGCTGTTGCACTCAGTGGGAGGGCGTGTTACTTCTAGAAAACCTAGATCTAGGACCATTTGGATCCAATATGCAGTGGTAGGACCACCTTACTTTTTCATGCGTGATGTCTCTTCTTTGATGTCCTGTCTGTCTATGAGAATGTTTAAAACCTCTGCTAAAGAATCATGTTTGTGGCGATAACTAATAAACGTACTACTTAGTATGTGTCAACTGCATTTGGGCCTTAATCCTACATAAGTAAAGATGTGATAAACATAAGACTGTACTTGAGGGTACTTCTCTTGTTGTATGTAGCCTATCTGATCCAGTAGCATGAGGAATTAGGAAGTACACGAAATAGGACTCATTAGTGTTTTCCAAACCTATGTCTAACTTATGCCGATACCACATATTATCTAACAACTGAGTATGGGAATTACGGGTCACATTATTATGAAAAGAAAGCTCATGGGAATAGTCATTGTTCACAAAAAAGAGTTAGTCGAACTTGGAATCCTTTCAGGACATAGTTACAAATATGAAATTGTTGACTAGTTGTCAAGGGATGGACTGCCTAGTCCTTGTTGGGTACCTTTCTCCGAAACACCTATTTCGGGAAAGAATTAGCACTGATCAGCTTACAAAATATGCTGTACTATATGCGTCTGTGGTACTTCTTCTTACAAAGGCATTTTTAACACTTTTACCTAAGGCGTTCGAGAAATTGCAGGTGAGAGTCAACAATACTTTTATCAATAAGAGAAGCTTGGAGCCTCAATAAGTTGTTTCTGTGTGCCTTAAATCCAGTTATATCCACCCTTTTAACAAGAGGTCACCATATTCAATTATTGAAGAGTAGCCGTATCAATACTGCTATAGTCAATAACTTTCCCTTCAATGTCCACAAAATGATAGATGGGTCAGGAACAATTGGAAATCAAAAGCTGTACCTGGTGTGGGTGTCCTCACTTCCAACACTGTCCTCAATGGTATGTTATTCTGAAAAACTAAACCTTTTTTTCTTAGAATTGTCATCACAAAACAGTTGGTCATCCAATATTTCTCTAACCATTTATCCTGGTTCTTTGAAAATAATACATGGCTATAAGACATGATTATAGCTACTGACTATCAAACTTCCATAGATTGGTGTTACTTCTAAAGCCTCTAGTTGCAATATTAGTTCAGTATTAGACATGTAAGAGTCTTGCCCTTGCCGCCGAAAGAGAAATTCTTTAGGTAACTGAACCTCTTTTCCCCAAAATTCCCCTGTTTCTGCTATGATTGTATACACCACTGTTGTAAATGCCTCCATATCAACAGGTTGCACTCTGATGTGATCTACGGAGGAGGAATACACTTTTACTGTCATCACCCTGGAATGTGAAACTCCATGGGTAGAACAAATCATGGTACCATCAGATTCAAATGGATAGTTATATTTAATTTGGCCATAAGATCTCTTCATAATAAGTTAGCTAGGGCAGCTGAAGAAAATATTAAACACTCATCAATGTACGTCCCTCCTACTTCCCTATCCACTGGTTTAGTGAAAGGAATCCTCATTACTTCCCCAAAGAATCCCTGTTTGTCCATTGATCTGTTAGAAATCGGAAAGCCCCCCTCTCAAATACAAGATCTACTTGCTCCTGTATCTTTGAGGAATGCATACCTTTAATTATTGATAGCAACTGTCGCAGGGGTTTCCTCATCTGGCTTGTGCATTATTAACAATATTGGACAAAATGCTCTGTGGCACCTTCATTGTACTTATCTTGCCACAGAATTCATCTGAAAAGGATTCCCTCCTCTCACAACTACACCTCCCTATCCATGTTGAGGTGGAATTACTGTTGCGGTGTTTGATAATTTTGTTGCGGCAGCACCTGTTTTGCTTGTGGCATTACTAGTGTCTGTATATTTTGTAGTGGCACCTGAGGTACAGAAATGATTTGCGGATTTGGTTGTGACTGTACCACTGTATTCCCTGGCTGATTATAAACTCCTACCCTTCCATTTTGCTCATCCCATCACTTAGTTCTACAATCTCTAATAAAATGTCCATACCTATGACAAGAATTATATATCTGAGCCAATCTTTGAGGACCCATCCTACCTCTTTCTATTCCTCATTGTCCTCCTCTACTACTCCCCTGTATCCTTACCTTATCCTGTTACTGTGGATATTGTTGTTGAGTGGTCCCTGGAACTAATCCCACAGACACTGTAGTCATCTGAGTGGTGGCTGACACTACAGTTCCTTCTACTGCTCCTTTCTTTGCCAACTTCTGCTGGTGTACTAATTTGGCTGCGTTATCTATCACTTCCTATTTGTTCCTCTCTTTTTCCTGTTTCTTCTTACATAATTGAATTATACGCTCTTGTATCTCTGTCCAGGGCTTGGCTTCTAATGCCACTATATTATCCAGGATAGCCTTACATAAAAGGGTAACCCATTTTTCACCAAATTATAAAATAATGCAGCATTTCCTCCTGTTACCTCCCAACGCCGACTGCATACTTGGGTCCATTTCTTTTTCATCCTATTAAGGAACTAAACGGGATCCTCATTTGGCTGCACTGACTAAGTCATGAGAGATTCAATATCTGGCCTATCAGGATACATCTTCCTCAACTGATCCCAAATCGCAGTCCTCACTAAATTGAATTGAGACCCATCATATCTAGTTTCAGTGGGGGTAACATTTCTCACTCCAGCCTTTTGAAAAACAATGTTCGTTTCATCTCTTATAAGAGAACTAAGCAGATGTTTTATGTCCCCCACTGCTAAGGTAATACCTGCAGTTTGTGAAGTTTGTTTTTCAAAAGCTCTAATCCATTTCCCTGCTCCCTCTGTAAGCAGCAGCAACAATTTTTAAATATTTTCAGTATCCATTTGTGTCAAAGGAACATAATAAGGTGCCTAGGTCCCTTGTGTATCAAGGGCATCTGATGTAAGGGGATGGTAGAACGTTAGGGATTGTGCTATCTAGCATAATTCTGCCATACATGCAAACAGTTCCACATTTAGGGATAATCCCAGTCTGGATCACCCTCCCCATAAAGAATACAATCTTCTACATTCACCATATCATGTGGATCAAAAGATCCTTCTTGTGGCCATGGACTCATCTGTGATGGTAGTCGTTCAGTCTAATCTACTAAATTCTCACAACACTGTACCAGCTATTCTCTCCCTTTTGCAGCTATCTCGAGACCTGTGCTGTGCAAAGCTGATTGAACACTAATTTGCTTCACTCGTGTATGCTGTAGTATCAATCCTCTCATAGCCGCACAAGATCCTATCCTTGGGTCTGGTTGACCATGTGTTCCCTGAAATCAAGACTTCTCAAGCTCTGTCGCTCGAGCTTTCCTAACTCTGGAAATCATCTCCTGTTCTCCCTCTCTAATATCAACATTTTCAGATAATCCCCTTGGACTTTTTGTATGATCTAGTTCATTAAGGGTTCTTTCTTGAATACAAATATCATAGATAAAATACCTAACTTTTGGGGGTGAAAGCAGCTCACCCATGCTGTCCACAAGCTTATGTATAGACTCTATCCTATTTGTTACTTTCCCAAGGTCTACCAGAATCTGTCCTGAAAAGTCATTGTCATGTCCTTCTTTCCTCACTTCCCTTGCATCTGCTCTACTCTCACTTCACAACAACCACACTTGAATACTTTCTGGAGAAACTATTATATTCCCCTTCTTCTTCTGCCAAGGTGGTAGACTACTTTCAGTCCTATATTTTTCTTGGGATGCTGGCCATCATGCCCTACTAGCAGTTCTGTACACATAGTCACTCCATCTACCATCATCTGCATTTCTTCATTGTGAGGTAGACATTTGCTCCTTAACTACCCTTCCTGTTGTGTCTCTTCCGTGCACAAAATGTGATCTCGCCGATGAAACGTGTGACTGGTCATCACTATCCGCTGGACTTTGTTCTTCCCTTCTGTCCTCCTCAGCACTGGCTGGGTCTAAACATAGTGTGAACTGTGCTTCTAATTGTCCTGAAAACTGAGATTCACTCATCTTTACTTGCTACCTAGGTGTGCTCACACATTTTGGCTTTGGCATTAATGGAGCCACATTAGGGGTAGCTTTTGGGGATTGTGAAAGGGTCTCAATTTCTGGGTTCTCAATTAGCACTGCAGCTTCTTTTAGCGGCACCAGTGGGTAAATACTGGGTACCGTCGGAGAAGTACTCATGGAATCATAGGGGGATGGAGAAAAAGATGAGATACTAGGTGTTAATCTTTAAGGGGTCCTTAGATTTTTCACAATATATGTGCAATAAAGCTAGAATAGGTTATCTCTTTTGTAATTTGGTTCCTTCATATTAAATCCTAAATTATGTAACAATATGCTCAATTCTTTTATCATCAAATGTCCCTTCTTTTTGCCAGGGATACGTATGTTTTTGAGTGGCTTTAAACCATTCTGAACAATATTGTAACTCTCTCTAATCATTGGGAAAAACCTTCTGCATATATGCTAAGGGAGTCTCCATAATTACTTGTCTTCCCAGTATGTCTAAATTGAACATTTTTATCTATCTGATCAAATACTACTCCTCTTTTGAAACGTACACAAATATTTTTTGTGGCTGTATTCATACATACACACACACTCACCCTCAGCATAAAAAATATGAATACATCAAATATTTCCGAAATATGAATCACCATTTGTTTTTTAGCTCTAAACAGTAAATACAACTGGCAACCCCAAGTCACTTCCCTCTGCACTTAAGAGAAGATAACCTTTTCAAACAATGCATTTCCAGACCTTAGAATGGCTTTTGGATACTAGATCCAGGGCAGTAATTTGAGTGTCCAGATTATTCTTAGAGGTAAATTTTAACAGCATCAGCCTTCCAACTGTCCCTCTATGTGAAAGCATTAGACACACTTTGGGAACCCCCATTGACTATGTCCAACTGGTTGTTGAGAATACCAAGTTAACTGGTTATGCAGTGCTCAATTATTCACTGGTATACTACCCTAAACGGTAAATGCAACTGGTCACCCCATGTCACTTTTCTCCATGCTCAGAGAAGATAATCTTTTCAAACCATGCGTCTTTTAGACCACAGAATGACTTCTAGACATTAGGTCCAGGACAGCAGTTTGAGGTTTTAGTTCTTATCTGGAGGTAAAGTTTAATGACTTCACCTTTTCAGCCATCACTGTATGTCAGCAAAAACACGTATCCGGCTGCTTCCGAATTCAAATTACCCACATTGACCACTTCCAGCTTGTCGCTGGGAATAACAAGTGAACTAGTTATGTGGTGCCTTTCCTGAGCCTGTATGCTATGGATCGGTTGTAAATACACATATGCTTGCTAAATACAAGTTAGCTTTTAACTGCAACCCTTTCAAGTGACTTATTTCAGTATGTGCTCAAGTGAACTCTTCACCTTATTCTACTCAGTATGAGTTTTGTGCCTGCAGTGTTCTTTTAATACATACATCTGCGTATTGCTTTCTGCCAATATCCGTTGTCGCATTATTTTTTCACATTCATATTCTACATTTCCGGTAACATCCTCTCCACTCTTCACCACTTTATTGTACCCCACTTCACTCTACCCCACCTCACTGTACACCACTCTAGACTATGCCAATGCACTCCACAGCACTCTACAAAATGGCACTGTACTCTACACTACTCCTAGCCACTGTGTAAACAGAAACACAATGATGGATTTACTTTGTGATATGTTACAAAAAATTACAGACAATAAACACAAATGCACATTCAATGAAAAAACATGAAGCTTAAAGCTTAGTTATGGTTAGAAAAAATTATTTCTTCTTTCTAAACAAACCAGACTTAAAGTACACCATCATTAGAAATTGTAAAGTCATGGCTATGCCTTAAATTTGTAATTTACACACCACCTTCAAATCGCTATAATTAAATTTATTCTTTCTATACAAACCAAACTTAAACTACACAAACAATAGAAATCCTAAATTTAAAATTATACCATGAATTTAGAATGTACGTGGCATCTTCAAATTACTATTACTTGTGCACCTCCATACACACTGTTGTCAACTCATGGGCCAAACTAAATTAACTATTACGCCCATTCTATCAGCATAATGTTCTCACAAATGATGTCATTTGAGATGTCGTAACTGTTGTTATGAATGCCGTGATTTCACATGGAAAAAGTGATGAAACAGGAAAGGGTATGAGCAGTGCATCGTAAATGCTTATACGTGCAAATAAATCTGACAGAGCTTATTGAGAAACGTTCTGTTATATCGGGTTACTATTGAATGACACTTTGAAATAACCTTATATCCTTTCAGGATGTTACTAATATTTCTGGATGTCTATCCCATGTCTAACTTTTTGTTTGAGTCACAGTTTCTCCATAGTTTCTTGTATTCTTGGCTAGACTACAGGATTCACAAACCACTCATTATAATTAACTAATTTAGGCATTCCTTGATAGCCTGGCTATTTTAATGCTAATCTGCTTCTCAGGTATAGAGTTCCTGTTATTGGATGGTCCAGCACCAAGAAACCTACAGAGAACGAGCTCTACATAACATACCTTAACATAACATAAAATAACATAACATAGCATAACATAAAATGACATATAACGTAGCATAATCGTCTAATGGATTTGTATTTTTAGGGCTGGATGTACAAAGCTAGTTAGCAGTTGCAAATGGCAAAATTTGCCATTTGCACATGCTAAATGGCCTTGTACCATCTACGAACCCTATATTTCGAGTCAGTAACCTATTACCATCAAACAAAGGGGCATGCCAAGGGTGTCTCTTCCTAATAGCGAGTTGTGGAATGGGGTTGGAAAACAATCGCAGTTAGCACCAATTTCAAACTGGTGATAACCCATTCACAAACAGGAAGAGTTCCCGTTTGAGGTGTCAACATTTTTCCAGAGCAGGCAGTGGCCCCAGAGACCACTGCCTATCCTCTAAAAATAAAAGTAAAACTGTTGTCTTTTGTAATGCATTCTATTTTCCTTTAAGGAAAACGGACTGCATTTGAAAAGAAAAAAAAACTACTTTATTTCAAAAGCAATCATAGGCATGGTGGTCTGCTGACCCTAACAGGCCACCATCCCTGTGAGTGCTGGTCATTCCTAAATGGGTTTTAAATTGTGACCTGCCTCATGAATATTAATGAGGCATGTCCCTTGCGACCCATTTGTGAATCTTAAACAGTGTCTGAGAACTGATGTACATCAGCTTTTGTGACTCTCAAATTGCAGGTTGCTAAAAATCGCAATTTGTTTGTCGCAAAAGCTGAGCATTGTACATCTGGACCCTAATGAGCCTGGATCATTTGCAAATCCCACTTCAAAGTGATCCTCTTCACATCATACTACTAAGGCCACTATGACAAATGCTGATGAAAGGTCCAGTTTATAGTAACAATTATGGATGAACATGCTATTTGTGGTAATCAGAATTACGAAGTAAAGGTTTGATAATCAGAATTCACTGCTTACCCTGCCTACTTGCTATGAACATTTTGAAATTCGAGATTAGCCATTCATATCTCATTTCTTGCAAGATGAGCTGTTCTCTCATTTACTCTCCGGGCTCGGTGCTGTGAAGACACCCTGGGTTATCCTTGCACGTTCATGGCTGAGTCCCAGTGAGAGAGCCATTGAGGCTATGATGATGACAAGTAACATTTTCTGAATTTTTGAACTACTTTTATTTCAAGGGTTATGAGAATTTTGTAAGTCCGTCTAGTAGATACACATTTCGGCTGTGAGCATGGTGTGGCTTTCTTATTAGTTCCGGTTTGTATTTTATGGATATGTGTTGCAACAACTTTCCTTTGCTTTAAAGCCTAAATCATTGGCATCGCCATCTGGCCCAGTGATAAATCTTGCAGCTTGGTGTGCTACTTGACCTCCCCCTGTCCTTCAAACTCAAACAAATGTTGTCTCGAAATCTACCTCCCACCACATAGAATTTCTCAAGGGTGTTGTAACTCTACTTCATCTCATTCAAAAGGTGGTTTAATTAAAATATCCTCCACGCTGAACTCCCTAACAAATTAAAGTCCAACCTTCAAAGCGTCAAGAACCATGCTAGGTGCCTCTTGTTTATTCTCAAATAAAAAGACTATTTTCGGCCTGAACTGAAAACCCCCCCACTGGCTCCCAATAAAACAAAGAGCAGTTATACACAAGCACTTGCAATGCAATGGGTCTCGTGTTTGCTGGCGTTAGAGCTATTAGCGTTGTAAACTCCTAACCGGACATTTCTTGCCACTAAAACAATAATGAAAAGTAAAACAGTTTCACACATGCCAGCCGATGGTCACCATGAGCCTGAAGGAGACACAGAAAAGGAAATAGAAGTTCGCTTGCAGTGAAACTTACTGGCAAAAGTGCAATTATCCATGTTACCGGCAAAAGTGCAATTATCCATGTAACCAGCAAAAGTACAATTATCCAAGTACCAGGGTTTATGTCATTCAAAGCGCTTGACTTCTGCCCAGTGAGATCGTGCTGCGCAGGAAATGAAAAGATAAAAACACAGAGCCTCGTATGTTTTCAGTAGTTTACCGGTGTGCTCGAGGAGGGCTAAACCCCGGAAAAGGCATGACGTATTCATACCTTTCACAAATGGCAAGCCCACAAACGAATGAAAGTGACGGGTGTGACATGGGTGTAGTTAGAAGCCCACAGAGAAATTACAACATGGTCCAGAGCTCTTGCATGCGCTCAACCCTAAAAACATCTGCTTTGCAACCAAAGCTTTTCATAACTGAGCTCAGAATTACTTGTCACTGATGTTCATCCCTTATTTTCCTCCCTGACAGTTAAAGTCTGATACTCAGAACATACTGTCTGCCCAGCCTACTCACTGAAAAAGCTTTAAAGGAATTACCTCTGTACAAAAGGCTCATTTATGTGGAAATACTCTTCTTCTGGCTTCAACAATGGAATGTGGTTTGATAAATCATGTTGCTTCGAGAACATTTATGGCTACTTGTGCCTACTAATGCCTCAAGCATGTTAGTAATGTGAGTGAAATCGAATTCTAATAAATGGATGTCTGCCTATACTAGACACTAGAAGCATATATGACACCCTTTCCCATTCCTCAATGTGTAAGCAGTGAGTAGCTGTTCCATGATTGGCTTTATTTATTACATCCATTACACTTGCAATTTTACTTTTTACCTTTACGGGCAGAACACAAGCAGTCTCAGAATGCAAAGAAAAACAGGATCAGAGCAGATCAGATGGAGCTCTTCACATTTTGTGTCCCTGAGGGAGTAGAGGAGGCTAGCCAACAAATCCTGTTAGAGCTTTCCTTGTCCTGGAGTTCAAGTGGAAAGCGGGATGGACCACGGATCCCTTCACAGGGAGGGACAGAAAGTATCTTCCTTCTGAGTCTTTACAGGTCGAGCTGCTTGGGATAATGTTGGTAAATCTGGGCCTTTTTGTTAATTTTTTGTGGGCCAGCACTATCTTTTCATAGGCAACTTAGTAATTGCTGGGGCTTCACTTGTGTACAGGATTTGATCATTCAGTTCACTGTAAATTCAGAAGCAGATTATACAAATTTAATCTATTGGGACATTACTAAAAATCACATTCAAATTTCGTCGGGAACTTCCTATATCTAGGTTCATGAAAAATAATTCACAGTCAATGTTTAGTTCGTAAGATAATAA
Organism: Pleurodeles waltl; assembly: GCF_031143425.1. Lineage (NCBI taxonomy): Eukaryota > Metazoa > Chordata > Amphibia > Caudata > Salamandridae > Pleurodeles > Pleurodeles waltl. The sequence continues at coordinate 107,913,851 of NC_090441.1, read as the reverse complement.
AATTTACTAGCAAATGTCCTTCCCTTAGTTGCTCATGACCTTCTAGCCTGTGAACAAGAATGTTTGTATCAGACTCAAAATCGTTTCTGCTTTTAAGGTTCATTTGAAAAAGGTTTCTGTTCTAACATTATCTCCCAGCTGGGCAACTTGTCTTAACAATGTATACAGATTAGCTATATTGCAAGTGATGACTGCCATTCTGCCTTATTATGTTTTTGACTAATAACTTTATAATGGTTGCATACAATGAAGAAATACTATTTTAATTTTTGAAAGGGGTGCTCAGAATATATACCATGCAGCCCTCTGCCTGTTTCTGACCTTTTCACAGACGTTCTATGTTTTGCCTTCTCCTTGCATATTTTTTCTAATGTAGATAAACTTCCTCTTCAATTTCCGTTTGTCCCCATTTTGTCCCCATTTGTCTTTTCTACAATACCAGGAGTAGAAATGAGACATTTGGCTCGGATCCCTGCACTGGAAAGGCAAGGGTTTATTCTGATGTAGAGGCACCTACATACATGCTCTGGCATCCGATAACTCTGCTTTGTTTATGCTTGGTCCGACTGATTTTCTGCATTCAACAAATTTGGGGGAAATATTTAACTTTTCTCTTCTCAAGTCCTCTTCATAAATGTTTTGCTATTTTGTTTTTCTTCATTTTTAGTTTAGAAATTAAAAACAATGGTTTGCTACGTACGTTCATTCCAATTTAGCAAATAAATGAAAAACTAGCAAGTAATTTAAACTCGGTCACTTTATCATGAGACATAAAAACTTTACAGGTCATAGGACACTTGCACAAAGAAGCAAGGGCTATATTGCTCAAACAGGCTTGGCATTGGTATGTAGCAGAATAAGTTAAAAATGCCTCCACTTTATTTAGAATGAAGACCAGGGTCATGTTATAAGAAACCTGCAGTGGTAGTTTGTGCAGGTTCACAGTGTTACAGTATACCCCCATGCCAATGTGAGCATTTACAGCCATGGAGCTGCAGTGTTCCCCACCCTTCAATAATGGTGTGCTACAGGTCAGTCAGTGCTTGATATCTCTTGACTGCACCCACCAACCCACTTTCCAACCCTCACACACTTACCTCAAAAGATAGCCAGCAGTTTTTGGAAAAATCCGATTTGTGTGGTGCCTGTTATATTCACAATCTCCATGGATGTGTGTCTTTGACCCCCTATTACAGTGCTCTGTTGTAGTCAATGGTAATAGAATTTAGACGTATTAGAATTGAGAATGTTGGGAAAGAATGAGTGGCTCGTTGAGCACTTGTAAAGTTGGGTGGCGGTTGGAAGGTGCGGATCAGCTGGAAGGTGGCTCAAATTTCTCTGGCAATAAATACATAACAAGAAACAAGTTGTGGAGTTTACTTGGCGAACTCGCCACATAATTTTGGCGACGAGGGACCTGAGCCAGCTTAGGAGCCCATGCAACTGTCCCAGTTTCTGCAGATCTGGAGGTGAAGTGAACAAAGCTTTGGACAGTGGTTGAGCAAGTACTACGAGTGGTGGAGTACTTGCAACTAGCTGTGGGACTATAGAACAAGAATTTGTTTGGTACATGGAGGTGTAGAAATACGGGGAGTACTCTGGAGCAGCGTGCGCATCAGTCCACGTGCAGCTTGAGTGACCAGCTGGCTAGCTCGTGCACTCCTCTCGAGCGGCATTGAGCATTTCCCATATTTACCCAATGTATGTATGGAATCTGACGTTGTTACGTTGCGTTGTTTAGCAACGGCTTATGCAGATTTGTTCCAGCTTGAAAGAGCATACGTTGACAACTACGCTGATACGCACAGCTTGGTGTATTTGCGTGTCGCTATGTTCTTCCCATAATTTTCTGGGGTATATATGTACAGAATTTATTGTGTCGCTGATATGCACAGCCGATTCATTTGACATTCAAACAGAAATTGGTTACAATAGCAACTATGCTGATGCACACAGCTTGAAGTATTTGCATGTCCACTGTGTTTTACCATATTTACTGTTTTTCGCTGACACGCACAGCGGGTTCAATTAACAGTATAACAGAAGTTGGTTTGTTTACCTTAACTGTATTTACTGGTGTGTTTAAACATTTTCTGTAATTACAGGAGTTTTTACCATGCAGTCTGTAAATGCATCGCCACCTTTTCTGGAAATCACCCGGCAATCCTCCTGGTTTTTTTAAAACAGTGGTTGGATACGTTTGAAACCTATTTAGGAGCCACTGGGGCTTCATGATTCAGGCCTGAAAGAAAAAAAATGTTTATAACTTCACTCTCTTGGCATTGAAGGCAGAGAGATACTTAAGCATTTTCTGGATCTGGTGCTTGGAGAGGAGGAAGAGTTGGATGAATATCAGGAAGCTGTAAAGAAACTGACATTAAGGTTTGACCGACAACCTAGCATTGTTGTGCTGCATCACAAGTTCTATAAAAGGGCGCAACTACACAATGAAAATGTAGATGACTATATTAGTGCCTTAAGGAAATCGTGTTCGCAATGTCAGTTTGGTTTCATGATCAGTTGATTAGAGATCAGTTTATTGGTCACTAAACTGACAAACAAATTCAGCAAAAACTGCTCACATTGGGGGACCCTTCTCTCGAAGAGGTGATCAAGGTAGCAAAGAGTATTGAATTGGAACAGGTTTCTCTACGGGAACTTGCCTAACAACCATAGGTAGATGAAAAGGTTAATGCTATTTCGAACGTGTCTGTGCGTAAGGACAACAAAGGTGTGGACAAACTATTTTTCAAGGGCACTAACATTCATTTTAGGTGTGGCAATGCTCCCCATGGGAGAGATAGTAAGGGGTGCCCAGCAAATCAGTAGTTTGTCGCAGATGTGGGAAGGTTGGTCATTTTGCTAGAGTGTGTCATTGTGAGTCTAATAAAAGTGGTAAAGTCAACAGTGTTATTGAAGCTGAACAGGTTACTGACCAGCAATTGGCAACTGAATTGCAGGACATGATTGTTGTAGTGTCAGAAGATGGTGTAGACTCAGGAAATCCTAGTGAGTGTGTTGATCCTTATGTGAATGTTGTGGTTGGTGGGAAGACTGTGTTTATGAGTGGATTCTGGGGCACGTATTATGATGGTGACTTCAGATTTGTTTAAGAAGACATGGGGTAGTAGGAAATTGTTTCCTCCAGATAGAGCTCCAATTTCATATGAAGGAAGGAGGATTGAATTGGAGGGACACTTTAAAGATTTCATAGAATTTAGGAGCCACAGAAAACAGGGAAAGGCCTATGTGGTGGTCAAAGGACTCAATATTTTGGGGTGGTTCCATCAAGGTCTTTTTGGAATGGTGCTGAAGCCTGGTACTAGTGAACAGGTGATGGTAATTAAGGAATTATTTGTTTCTGATATTGACTCTTTGTATGAAGAATTTCCTAAGGTTTGTGAGGGCAATTTAGGACGTATTGCAGTATTCAAGCATAGAATCAAAGTCAATCAGGGAGCGGAACATGTTAAACACAAGCTTAGGGCGATTCCTTTTAGTTTGAGAGATGAACTTAAACAGGAACTGGAGAAATTACAGGAGAGTGGGGTGATTGAACCTGTTGATTCTAGTCCGTGGCTTTCACCAGTGGTGGTAGCGCATACGCGTAATGGTGAAATACGGCTATGCATTGACTTAAGAAGCTTAAATAAGGAGATTTGTGTTGATTCATTTCCACGACCCAGGATTAATCATCTACTGGAAGAGCTTAAGGGGCTGAGTGGTTTTCAAAAATTGATCTGGTATCTGCGTACCACCAAATTGTACTTCAAGAAAGTTCTAGGAATTTCACAGCGTTCAACACACCATTTAGCAGTTTCCAGTTTTGTAGGATGCCTTCTGGTTTAGCTTCTGTGGCTTCTGCTTTCCAGTGGGTTATGGTACAACTACATAAGGATGTACATGGCGTTTTGATTTTTCAAGATGATGTACTCATTTTTTCAAAATGTCTAGAGGAATATGATACTGTGCTCAGGACAGTTTTGCACATTTTTTAAAAAAGTGGGGTGGTAGTGAAAAGGGAAAAATGAGAATTTTGGAGAAAAAAACATTGAATTATTAGGACATTCAGTATCTGGGGAAGGCATTAAACCTAGACTGGGATTGGTCGAGGTGGTCAATGAATGTCCTGTTCCTTTGTGGGATTGTGTGAGTTTTATGGTAGGTTTATTCCAGAGTATGCTACCAAAATAAAGATGTTAACCAAAATGCTTAAGAATAGTGTGGCATTTGTGTGGAGAAAAAAAAATGTCAAGACACTTCTGAGTTGGTAAAATTGGAGATAACGAATGCTAAGGCATTGTGTTCATATGATCCATGCTTGACATGTACAATTACTGTGGATGCTAGCAAAAATGGGTTGGGTGCAGTTTTGACACAAGAAGCTGCACAGAGTGAAGTCACTATTAGTTATGCATCAAGAGTGCTGAGAGTAGTTGAATGGAACTATTCTGTCATTGAGAAGGAATTACTAGCATGTCTGTGTGCTAGTGAGACGTTTAGAAGCTATGTTTGGGGCAGAATATTTGTAATTCATACAGCCCATAATCTCCTTATGTAAATTTTGAGAGGTAAGAGGATTAATTATACTACACCACGCATAGCGAGATTAACCACAAAACTTCTGCAATATGAAATAGAAATTAGGTATATTTCTGGCAAAGATAATGTAAGGGCTGATTTCTTATCTAGATTACCTATTTGTGACATTGACAAGGTGGATATAGAGGATGATAATGAAAATTGTTTTGTTGCAAGAATAGATTTACCTGTTGGAAAAGCATGTAGTGAAACAGATTGGAAGAATGCTGAGGTAGAGGATGTGATGTTGTCTAGAGTGAAGGAATTTGTAGTAAATGGTTGGCCGAAAGAGAGGAATTCGAATGTGTCATGCCACCATTTTGCAAAGTTGCAGAGGAAATATCTATTGAGGATGGGGTATTGATGAGGTGTGAGAAATGTATTCTACCATATGGTGTCCATGTGGGTTCAATTAATGCGGCCCATGATGGTCATCTTGGAGCTACAATGGCGAAATGCAGATGAAGAGAACATTTTTGTGGCCTGCCATGGATAGAGAGGTTGATGCAGTAGTAAAAGGGTATGTGGTGTGCAGCGGTGCTGAGAAAGGTTTTAAAATTTCTATACCGCCTTTACAACCTATAGAATTTTGTGAGAAACCGTGAGTGAAAAAGGGTATTGACATGGGTTGGGCCATTTAATTTTCTGCCTCATAATTTATGCTCTGCGTTTGTTTTGATGGATTATCACAGCAAATGGCCAGAAGTAGGTTTCTGTGCCACTCCATCGGCGTCTAGTGCTGTGAAGTTTCGGAAAGACGTTTTTATGAGGGAAGGTTTTCCAAAAGTAGTTATATCAGACAATGTAGTACAATTTGTTAATTATGAAATCAAGTGTTTCCTTAAGCAATCTGGGATCAAGCATCTAAAGAGTTCCCTCTGTCATCCACAAACCAATGGTTTGGTAGAGAGAATAAACAGAGTGATAGGGGAATGTATAAAATGGGCAAGGACCAAAATGTTTGATACGGAAGAAGCAGTTAAAGTCATTTTGTGGTTTTACCGCACTACATCACATTCTTTAACCAAGGTTTCTCCATTTCAAGCTTTAAGGGGTCGCAAAGCAACATCCATTCTCTTTCCAGCATGGTTGGCCACATCTGTAAGGGAGGTGTATTCAAGTGATGTGGCAGGAGTAGATAGGGCAAAGAGAGGGGTGTTGGGCCAGAATAGAATGAAGACTAGGTATGACTCCATGAAGGCTGCAAAACAATGAAGCATATGCCCTGGGGATTTAGTACGTATTAAGACTAGTACTTTTGTAAAAAACGGGGAAGCCTGTTACAGTGATCCGGTGAGAGTGGAAAAAATTTGTGGTAGTGTTGTAATGGTCGATGGGGGGCGGTGGTGGAACATGGATAAAATTGTAAAGTTGCAAGAGAAGGCTCCCACAAGGACTGAATCTAATGGGTGGACAGAAGATTGTGGTACAGAGGGTGTTTCCGCTGATGAATCTGGAACGCTCAATGTGCAAAAGGAGATTGCATGTCCATCGGCATTCAGGGTGGAGGATAATATAGCAGAGAGTAGGAGTGTACGCAGATCTACCTGTAAGAAAATTTGACCGTGGAAATTGAAACAAGATTTGTAGTTTTTTAGGTAATAGGTTACAAGTATAACAAAAATATTTTGTAGATTATGTAATTAAGCAGGTTTGTCCTTTCTGTTTTTTTCTATATTGTTCCACCTTTTTCTTGGGTATATATGTTTTCTTGTGTTCGACTTGTAAACATGTTGTATGTTTGATTGATACGTGATTTATTCATGGGGATATGTTTAAAAAAAATAAAAAGAGATAATGTTGCAGTTAATGGTAATACAATGTAGATGTATTAGAACTGAGAATGTTGGGAAAGAACAAGTGGCTCGTGTTGGGCGCTAGTAAAGGTTGGGTGGCGGTTGGAAAGTGCGGATCAGCTGGAAGGTGGCTCGAATTTTTCTGGCAATAAACACATCACAAGAAACAGGTCATGGAGTTTATTTGGTTAACTCACTACAGGCTCCCACCAAACTCACCACAAATTCAGCTTTTTTGTGCTATAGGCTCAGTTATTTAATTTTCCCAATTAAGATTTTTTTAGCTGATATGATGCAAACCTGATGTAAAGGAAAATCATTCCAACGCTTAGCACCTTAAAAAGCAGAGTAGCTGCCCTTCAACTGGTGTTGGACAATGTAGAAATAATCTGTTTATTAGTTTTCCCTGATAAGAGCACTCTTGAACGTTGGCAGACGTTCCATTTCCGATTGATAGCATCTTTAAAAAAACTCCCACAACAGCTTTGCATAACTTGCCTAGTAATTGAAATGTGGAATATTGCTTCCTTGATAGCCAGTGTAAAGTCTGTAGGAGCAGGCTGTTTCATTTTTCAGCTGCTTTAATATCTGCTAATTGATCCAGTTGACAATCTTCATGTAAAAGAAACATCTCTTGTAGACACATACTTAATGTTGCATTATCAATTACCGTTGGTACCCTATTGTTGATGTGCATCTATTTGTGTATTTAGGTATCTAGTTTTTTTTATATAGTGCCAACATGTGGCACACGAGGCACTGTAAACCACCGTAAACAGAAATTCAAAGAAATATCAAAACTGAAACTGTTTGGAAAGTCACAATAATGAGCACCTAGTGCAAAAGGCTGGACGCAGCGATGTGAATGAAATATAGACATTATAGATTATCGATTGTCTTCAAGATGTATATAGATTAACAGAAAATATTGACAGAAATGGCGACGATGCCCACGGATAGTGCGTGTCAAACTGCCTTGAATGGACTCGGGCATTATCCGAGCAGTTCTTCTGTTTTGGTGGCACAAGCTTCGTCTCCTCCACCTCGATAGTACCTATTATTTATTCCAGATTCTTACTCGCCATTTAAATAGACTTCGATTGAACAGAACTTCCAGAAGTCTGTTTTATTGCACATATGCGGTGAAAGTCATAAATTCTTTGTGGCGGGCCAATGGGGCTGAACTCCATTCAAATGCACATTTAATGAGGCATTCGTTTGGGACGGAATTGTGCATGAAAATTGCACAGCGCCGGAGGAGGACTGGTGACGCATTTACGCCAAAAACCATGCGCGTGATCGAGCTACGAGAGGCCTTTCCTTTGATTTACGCTTCCATGAGATTGGAGGTGGTTTTAATTGCTGGAAGCAGAGCGCACTCTTTGCAGAAACTGATTTTAATTTAATGCCCGACTTTATACATTACAATCTGCCCATATCTATCTCGCGTTCCTGTGATCTTTTCCAGAATATGCATTTTTAAGTAACAAACTTTAACATCCCTCTTTTAACGCAGCTTCGCACACAGGTCACATTCCCATTTCACACAGTGTGTGAAGCCTGGTATTTCTTTAAGGCGGCGCCCGAATTTGCCACCCCAGCAGCTTCAAAAGCGCTGCTCTGGGGGTATTGGCATTTCGTTTGCATTGCCCTTCACTTACAGCAGCAAGACGCAGAAAAATCAATTCCCTACATCTTATGTATTTGAAAGTGAATGCAAATATTGCACACATCCCTTCCCCGGGGAGCTGGAGGCGGCGTACCAGGCTGTTCCACCTTCCTTGGCACTGAGTGCCTCCGTGAAACAAATTAAATGTTTTACAGCAAGAACACGTTGTTTTCTTCTTCCACTCCTGCTAACTACAAGTTCGACCTTCTTGTCTTTAGCGGCGACAATTTAAAGTGCGGTACGAGATATTCTGTGCATATTTTCTGAGGCCCGACCAATGTCATACGTTCGCACCTTTGCACTTGAAATACAAATTGCGTCCATCTTATTTTGGCAGAACAGTGCCTTTTGTCAAATTTACAGCAGAGTTTTGCAATATTTTCATTTTAATAGATGAGCGCTGATCGCCCTAAATAGCTTCATCATTACCAATTTATGCAGAGGTAACAAAGCCCGGCAGGGCCTCTGCGCCCAACAAGCACCTACCAGGTAATTATGAGTCGGAAGAGAACGGGTTTAATCTCGTAAACGTCAGAAGTGAATTGAAACATTTTTGTCAGGACAGAAGTTAGGAAACGAAACGGCATCACGTTTTTTCAAATCTCTTGACTCATTCGTAGGAAACCAGTTTTGTTTCCTTTCCTCCCTTTCCACCTTTGCTCCTCCAGATATGGCCATCAAACACAATAATGCATACCTTCGTAACTTGCAGTTGGTGTCTTGGCACCAGTGTTTGATTGAATCAGGTGAACAGCACCAAAGAATTTCTGCTTTCAGCATCTTCTCCCTTGAATGCAGGAATGGATCTTAAATGGTAGCTAGTCTGATCCAACAAAGGCTGTGTTTGTAGTATGTACACAAGTGAGGATTTCTATACTTTTCATTACTGTAGTGTGAATGTTTATTCGAGTATTAACCTATTACCATCTTGTGGGACTAGCAGGAGGGGCAAAGTGATTTTTCTAGGTAAAGTAGGAGAAGCACTCAGCTTTTGCACTTCACAAAGGTCCACCTAACCCAGCTTTGTCTCAGTTCGAAGCTTTCTAGCAAAATACTTTTTCGAAGAAGAATTTTCCTCTCCGTGAGGAGGTTTAACTGAACAAAATATTTCCACTGGAGGTGTGAGTTGGTGCCAGTCAAGATGGCCACTACACTTTGAAGCTTCACAAAACAGTGGAGGGCAGTTGATTCGGACACCTTTTTCAGGATTATTGTCTATGATATTGACAGCAGCATCGGAACTAATTTGGTATTTTACGTCACTTTGCAGCCATTTTTGTAATTATTGCATCTTGATTAAAATACATTAATAAATGGCATCCTCACTCACTACTGTTTTATCTGGTTTAACATTTACTAATCTAGCATCTGGAGGCGATATATAGAAGATCTTTCAGTTAATCTCCTAGATCATGAGAGGCCACAATTTATTTTTAGTCTGATAAAAATGAGTGGTAATTCTATCTTATCCATTTTCACTAGAGTTTCCCTGGTGTCACTTGCCCATAACAATGCTGATCTCTTCAACACCTTAATTTTTAAAAGTAGCTCATGTTGTATTTTCAAAAATTGTTTTAGAAATTGTAACATAACTCTGCAGTGATGTTCAGGCTCCCTCAATATGATGTATTGGATGTTCTGAAATATTAAAGAGTGTATTGGTTTGTGATTTATGATTAAATCCTCAGTTGTGAATATGTGCACTGTTCCTTGCGCAGCAGACATATCCTTCAAATTTTTCAATTGCTTGTGCTGAGTTCATGAAACAACTTTACTAGTTGCATATTGCCTTATCGACTAGCTATGATACCTATTTCTCCTGCTGGGTGGAGTTAGGATTACCCATTAAAATCTGAGGCCACTTAAGTTTCCTCTGTTCCTGAAGGTGCTCTTTTTTATAAAGTTTTACCTATTAGGGCCATTGCTAGTTGTAAGACCTGACATCTTTGTTTTCTGTTTTTAGTTATTATACGTGGAGTTTCAAGAACTTTTTAAAGCCTATAAATCTAGAGGACACAATTTATTTAAGTCTTCAGAAGCTAATATCAATATAAAGATCCACCTTGAAAATCTGGTGCTAAACCTAAGTATGTCAAATCTGATGCTAAACCTAAGAGGGTTAATCCGATACATCAACATGTTTAGACACAGGTTTTGATGATGTTAGAGCCTTGAAACATTTCATGAAAGCTACAAAAGGGAAATTTCAGTCCACTGAAAATAGATTGGTGATGATAGAAAATAGATTATTAGGGCTGAAGCACTATATCAGTGATGTACAGTATATTATGTCTATATTTGCTGGTCTAGAACATAAAATTAGAGAGCGTCTCTGTCAAGCTGAAGATCTTGAAAATCCAAATAGATACAGCTGCTTAAGGCTGTAAGGTTTGCCAAAAGGAATTGAATTTCAAGATTCACTGAATTTGTGAAAATATGTCATCTGGAGCTGGTTGCTCCATCAACCTATCCTCCCTTTACTATTTGAGAAGCCCATAGATTGATAATCAGTTCTTATTCTTATGTGCTGTTATCCCTGACATAACCTATGGTTTTACTCTTCACAAGCCAGTGCTAACATGCCTGTACTTTCTCCGTAAAGCATGGGAAAATTGGCCTAATTGGCACATTTCATTTGCATTTAAACTCCTAGTAAGTGGCACTCCATTCTCAGGGCCTGTAAATTAAATTAAGTGGACCTTCAGCACTCATTGTGCTATCAAATTCAAATAGCACTTCAAAACCTTTCTTAGGTCTGCTATTACAGTCTGTAGTGTAGTTTTAATCTGCCATTTTTACCTGGCAAAATAAACCTTTTGCCAGGCCTATACCTTCCCTTTTAATTCTTAGATGACACCCCCTGGGTATGCCCTAAAAGCCCAAAGGGCAGGGCGCATGATATTCAAAAAGTTAGACATGTGGATTCAAGTTTTATATGTCCTGGTAGTGAAAAATCCTACAGTAATTTTTTACTACTGTAAGACCTATCTCTTCTGTTTACTTACAGAGAGTTACCTTATTGCATTTAATACGTGCTAACAAAGGTGGACTGGGAGCAGATAGAAATATGCTGTGTAGACTCAAATTAATTGCAATTTAAAGTTCCTTTTAATGGTGAAGTTAGATTCTAAGTATCAATTCTAAAAATGCCACTTTTTGAAAGTTGGTATATTCTGGTCTTAAACATTTGTGCCTTCTGTCAGTGTCCTGGGCCATATGATTTTGAATGACTCTGCTGTTGGGGTTTGTGTATTTCTGCCAGACAGTAACACAAAGGGAACTAGATGTAGGCAGGATAGGTCATCCTTCCAGGGTGGCTGGGGCAGAACTGCACTGTGCTCCACTTACACTTCAAAGGTCTTGCCTCCAGGACAACCAAATGAACCTGACACCAGCCTTTTGTCACCCTATACAGTTTGGAGACTTGACAGGGAAACATAAGACATTTCCAGAACCAGATGCAGGAATAAAACAGGGAGTCGCCCCAACACACAGAACCCACCTCAGTACACTTCTGGACCTGTGGAAGATTCAGAAAAAGGACTGCTCTGCTGACCTTGAAGTACTGTCCGGCTGCTGATGCTGAAAGGACTGCGTTGACGCCCTGTTGTCTGAAGAAGGGGGACTGGACCTAATCCTTGAACCGAGGACCATTAGTTTGCCACCAAGGGCTAAATGTCATACCTCCTGTGTGAGCTATTACAAGCTTGTGGCTTGTGAGGCCTTGAATCCTTCTGCTAGCCTCAGCTGGAGTGAGCCCTAACTCCCCAACTGGTGTCCCCAACGTCCCGGATCCCTGTCAGTGATGTTGGTGGCCCTGCACATGCCTAGCCCTAAAGGCTGGGGCTTAGAACATTTTGGAGAACTGACAATAGACCTGGACCTTCCTGCCAGCTGTTCCGCCAAAGTTGCATCACCAGTTAGCCTGACTCTGCGGTAGCTCCTGCTATGCTCTTCTCTGCAGCAGCCAATACAGTTCAGCATGACCTCTCAGTGAAGATATCTGGTCTTGTGGAGCCTTCTTCAGCAATAGCCTACAGGCTCATTCTGCTGGAGAATTTCAACTTCCAAAAAGTTTTCTAAGTCTGAATGTAAAAATGTTCAACTTTGTCCAGCGGCTCCCTGATGACAACACCTTTTCCTCAGACACAGCCTGCTGCCCTGCCCCACTGAAAACTTTACCTTCTCCAGAAACTTTAGCTGAGATTTTTCAAAGTCCGAAGGTAGAACGAGCCCAGGCATAATCCACCCTTTGTATCCGAACTGTGTTCCATCATGATTGGCCTTAACTTTTGATTTTAACCCAGTCTCCCTTGACCACATACCTGCTGTTAGTGCTGTAAACTGCTGTGCTTCCCTTATTTTCCTGTCCATTGCTCATTTTTTCTTATTCTATCTTCATTTCTTTCAAGATTATATCAGTTTTACATATAGGCCTCTGTTGGACTTTTGCTTATGCAGGGTCATCCCCAGACTTTTTTGCCTCCTGCCTCCTATATTTTTCTGACATGTTGCTGTTGGCTTTTCAACTCTGAGCACTTTACCACTGCTAACCAGTGCTAAAGTGCATATGCTCTCCTGTTTAAATTGTATGTAAGTGGTTTATCCATGATTGGCATATTTGATTTACTAGTAAGTCCCTAGTAATGGGCACTAGAGGTGCCAGGGCCTGTAAATCAAATGCTACTAGTGGGCCTGCAGCACTTGTTGTGCCACCCACATAAGTAGCTCTGTAATCATGTCTCAGACCTGCCCCTGCAGTGTCTGTATGTGTATTTTTACACTGTAAATTCGACTTGGCAAGTGTACCCACTTGCCAGGCCTAAACCTTCCCTTTCCTTACATGTAAGGCACCCCTAAGGTAGGCCCTAGGTAGCCCCAAGGGCAGGGTGCAGTGTATGGATAAGGTAGGACATATAGTAATGTGGTTTATATGTCCTAACAGTGAAATACTGCCAATTTCGTTTTCACTGTTGCAAGGTCTGTCTCTCTCATAGGATAATATGGGGGCTACCTTTAAATATGATTAAAGTGTAGATTCCCCTAGAGAGTAGATGGACATGTGGAGTTTGGGATCCCTGAACTCACAATTTAAAAATACATCTTTTAGTAAAGTTGATTTTAAGATTGTGAGTTTGGAAATGCCACTTTTAGAAAGTGAGCATTTTCTTGCTTAAACCATTCTGTGACTCTGCCTTGTTTGTGGATTCCCTGTCTGGGTCAGTTTGACAGTTGGGTTGTTTTTCACCTCACACCAGACAGTGACACAAAGGGAGCTGGGGTGTGATCTGCATTTCCTGATTAGCCATCTCTGCTAGGAGGGAGGGGTGGAGTGGTCACTCTCATCTGAAAGGACTGTGCCTGCCTCTGACAATGCTGTCTCCAGCCCCCTGGTGTGTGTCTGAGGCCTTGCCTGGGCAAGGCAGGATTTCACAAGAAGGTGTGAGTCCCCTTTGAAGGAAGGTGACTTCAAAGACTAAAATGGGTATAAGAAGGGCACCCAAACTTACAAACTTTAGAAACACTTCTGGAATCAAGAGGAACCTCTGCCTGGAGAAGAGCTGATCGCTGAGGAACAAGTGCTGCCCTGCCTGTGACTGTGCTTTGTGGAGCTTTCCTGCAGTGCTGCTTCTGCCAGAGTAAGAGGGCAAAGACTGGACTTTGTGTGCCTTCCATCTTGAAGAAGAAATCTCCAAGGGCTTGATGTAGAGCTTGCCTCCTGTTGTTGAAGTCTCAGGGATAGCAAAGACTTCTTCCTGCCAGCACCTGGAGTCTCTGGAGAGACCCCTACTCTGCTCTGTGGTGCCCTTCCAGTTCCTGGGACCCTGAAAGGAGAGGCTGGCAGCCTAAGGACAAAAATACACGCACCGAGCGCCGTGCGGAGAAAAGATCGACGCGAATCCGATCGCGGCTGAGAAAACGACGCGACGCCGGCTCCGCAGCTGAGAAACGACGCCGCTGGAAACGCGACCAGAGAATCGACGCCCGGAGCAGGAGAAACGACGCGCAGCATCGCTGACGAAGGCTGAGAGATCGCAACCAGCGCCGCGGGACTTCGGACCGTCGCGTGGCTGGCTTTTTCGACGCGCCTCGCCGAGCCGAGCTGTTTTCGACGCATATACCCGTGCCGGGTTATTTTCGACGCACACCGCCCGTGCGGGGTTATTTTTGCCGCAAACCAGGTACATTTTCACGCTAGCAGCGCTAGTGTGTTGTTACAACTACCTAAAGACTCTTTTTATTTTAAACCTTTTAAAAATCATAACTTGACTTGTGTATGTTGGATTTTTGTCGTTTTGGTCTTGTTTTGTCTAGATAAATATTTCCTATTTTTCTAAACTGGTGTTGTGTCATTTTGTAGTGTTTTCATTAAGTTACTGTGTGTGTTGGTACAAATACTTTACGCCCAGCACTCTGAGGTTAAGCCTACTGCTCTGCCAAGCTACCAAGGGGGTAAGCAGGGGTTAGCTGAGGGTGATTCTCTTTTATCCTAACTAGAGTGAGGGTCCTTGCTTGAACAGGGGGTAACCTGACTGTCAACCAAAGACCCCATTTCTAACATTGGTGACCAGCGGTCGGGATTTGGACTTGTATTTGTACTTGACATACAGTAATTAAGTGTACACTACTGTTTTGAGTTCAGACCACTACGTGACCACATACTACTTGTCTTGTGATTCTGCTTTTTGTTCTCTGATGTCCTCCTGGAAGTATTGCTAATATTTTTGGACTTTGTTTTTTGGTTGTGAAGCCTTTGCAGAATGGAAGTCAATTTCTGGCACCTATTTATGTATAAAAAGTGGCAGCTTAAAGCATTCTGCATGGAAAGGGGACTGGCTGTGAACAAGAAATCCAGAAGGGAGGATCTTGAGTCAGCCCTGTTTCAGTATGAATTGAAACGTTGTCAGGCAACACCACCAAATGAGTCTGAGGAGGATAACTACTCTGAGGAGGAGGACTACTCCGAAGAGGAGGGCAGTGGCCCTGAGGAGGGAACAGAAAGAGATGAGTGGCTCCTAGCTCGAATCCGGAGTCTGGAAGAGTTAGATGCAGAGCTTGAGAGGGCTGAGGAGAAGAGAGCCTTAGTCCTGGAAAAAGAAAGGATTGCAGCTCAAGAGCTGAGCTGTGAAGAGCTGAAGCTGGAGGCCATGAGGGCTGAGTCCAGTTCAGATGGTGGCAGCAAAAATCTTGTATCCAGCACTGCTGAAGAAGTGCACATGCCCAGAGAGGTGGTGCCCTACTTGAAGGAGGGAGTTAACACACGCCAGGAGGTTCAGGGGTATGAGGTAGCTCCAGTGATGCACAGGGTCTCTGAGGTGGATTGGGGAACTGGCATGGGGAGTCATATTCCTACTGGTGGGAGGGACACTCTACTGACTCTAGGTGAGAGTGACAGGGAGAGGGGTTCCCCCCAGGTAGAAGTCCTGGTTATGGAGTGTGAAAACATCCCAGAAGAGTGTGGGTCGAGTGTCAGGGACAGTCAGGTACTGTCTCACCAGTCTCAGGAGGGTGATGTGGGGTGCTTTTTCAAAGCAGAGTCACTGGATGGTTGGGTGAAGGGTACTTTGGTTAATTCATGTGAGGGGCTGAGTGATGTAATTGCTGGAGAGCATATGTCTAGTCCTTATTTTCCAGAGCTATGCCAACACCAGGTGGAGTGTGAGTTCTCTGACCCCAGGGAGCTTACAATGGAGGCAGACTTCTGGGTGAGTACCAGAGAGTCTGAAGAGGCATTTGGGGGTGCTCCTGAGAGGAGTGGTCTAGGTAGTTCCCAACCAGGTGAGGTAGGGAAGGATTGTAGTGTCCCAGGTAGGTCCCAGTGTAGTGGGATGGGTGAGGGACCCCATGTCCAGTCTCAGAGGAGAGGGAATGGGGATGGGTTGAGGCCCAAGGTGCCCGAGATCCGGTCCCAGGTCCTGGAGGGTTCCCTGCGGGAACACCAGGAGGGGAGCCTAGCCTGTACCATAGGGCCATCTGTTGAGGGAGACCCCACAGTGTCAGGAGAACTTGGGGGGGCGGCTGTAGCCAGCGTCCCACCAGTTCTGGTGTCTGGCAGTACCACTCCTAGTGAGGGGGTGCAGAAGTCCAGACAGAGGGTTGAGAGGGGGTTGCGGACCCCAGTGGAGAACCTGGAGGGTCAGGGGTCAGCTCTGAGAGCAGAGCCCCCCATGAATGACCTTGGTGAGACCATTTCTGGGCTGGGGGGAATCCAGACTCTGTCACATGGGCAGAGGTCAGGAGACCTGCGCCAGCCAGACTCTTGTGTGGCCCTTCGGGACAGTGTGTCCCTTGAGGGGGGTAAGTGTGCCCCCCTGGAAGTCCTGGTGTGCCAGGCCATGGTTCAACCGCAGGGTGGTGACTCTGGGTTGAATGATCAGGTTCAGGGGGTAAACTCTGACCTGATGGGGGGTAAGTGTGCTCCCAAGGAAGTCCTGGTGTGCCAGGCAGTGGTTCAACCGCAGGGTGGTGACCCTAGGTTGGATGACCAGGTTCAGAGGGTAAACTCTGACCTGGTAGGGGGTAGGTATGCCCCCCTGGAAGTCCTGGTTTGCCAGGCAGTGATCCAGTCTGTGGGTACAGACCATGGATTGGGAGGCCAGGTTAAGGGTGTCCCCCCTGACCTGGAGGAAGGGGCTACTGCTAACAGTGCCCCTACCATGTTGTCTTCTGGGGGGGTCACTCCTAGTTGGGTGGTTCAGGACCCCAGAAGAGAGGGCAGGGGGAGGGAAGCCTCACCCCTGGCCCTGGTCCAACCTGAAGGTACAGACCCCAGGTTGGAGGCTCAGTTGCAGGTTAACATCCCTGCACTGATGGAAGAATTGTGCAGGACTGCTTCTACAAGCACCCTGACAGTTTTTGACTCTGGGGGTGCCGCTTCTGCAGGGAGGGTACAGAGCCCCAGAGGGGAGGACCAGGGTCAGGTTGTCATCCCTGACCTGGTGGAAGAGAGAGTGGTCAAAGGGTGCCAGGCACCTGGGGCTACCACCCCCCACTCTCCACAGTCACAGTGGTTAGAGAGGCCTGAGGTCGGGCTCTCATCCCTGACAGTTGTCTGGGGCCACTGTGGCTTGCTGTCCTGGTGGACAGAGTTGCCCCTGGGGGGGGGAGGACGAGAGTCACACCCCGGGGGTGGAGTGGGCAACACCACTGTGTTGGCCCTGGTGGTACTATCTGCCCATTGCAATACATCTGTGAGCAAAGTAAAGTTAGGTGTTGCACAGATGGTGTCTGTAGATGTGGAGAAGGGTTCCCCATGGGTTAGCTTAGTGGGCCCTGAGAGTATGGACAGAGGGATCCAACTGGAGTCAGGAAGGCGTAGAACTGGAACATGCCCCTGCTGTTGTGGGCCTGGGTCCCTGTTCTATCGCCCCAATCAGGGAAGTACATCAAGGTATTGATTGTTCTCCCCTGGCTTTAGGCTGGTAGGGGGTCGTGTTGGACTTTTGCTTATGCAGGGTCATCCCCAGACTTTTTTGCCTCCTGCCTCCTATATTTTTCTGACATGTTGCTGTTGGCTTTTCAACTCTGAGCACTTTACCACTGCTAACCAGTGCTAAAGTGCATATGCTCTCCTGTTTAAATTGTATGTAAGTGGTTTATCCATGATTGGCATATTTGATTTACTAGTAAGTCCCTAGTAATGGGCACTAGAGGTGCCAGGGCCTGTAAATCAAATGCTACTAGTGGGCCTGCAGCACTGGTTGTGCCACCCACATAAGTAGCTCTGTAATCATGTCTCAGACCTGCCCCTGCAGTGTCTGTATGTGTATTTTTACACTGTAAATTCGACTTGGCAAGTGTACCCACTTGCCAGGCCTAAACCTTCCCTTTCCTTACATGTAAGGCACCCCTAAGGTAGGCCCTAGGTAGCCCCAAGGGCAGGGTGCAGTGTATGGATAAGGTAGGACATATAGTAATGTGGTTTATATGTCCTAACAGTGAAATACTGCCAATTTCGTTTTCACTGTTGCAAGGTCTGTCTCTCTCATAGGATAATATGGGGGCTACCTTTAAATATGATTAAAGTGTAGATTCCCCTAGAGAGTAGATGGACATGTGGAGTTTGGGATCCCTGAACTCACAATTTAAAAATACATCTTTTAGTAAAGTTGATTTTAAGATTGTGAGTTTGGAAATGCCACTTTTAGAAAGTGAGCATTTTCTTGCTTAAACCATTCTGTGACTCTGCCTTGTTTGTGGATTCCCTGTCTGGGTCAGTTTGACAGTTGGGTTGTTTTTCACCTCACACCAGACAGTGACACAAAGGGAGCTGGGGTGTGATCTGCATTTCCTGATTAGCCATCTCTGCTAGGAGGGAGGGGTGGAGTGGTCACTCTCATCTGAAAGGACTGTGCCTGCCTCTGACAATGCTGTCTCCAGCCCCCTGGTGTGTGTCTGAGGCCTTGCCTGGGCAAGGCAGGATTTCACAAGAAGGTGTGAGTCCCCTTTGAAGGAAGGTGACTTCAAAGACTAAAATGGGTATAAGAAGGGCACCCAAACTTACAAACTTTAGAAACACTTCTGGAATCAAGAGGAACCTCTGCCTGGAGAAGAGCTGATCGCTGAGGAACAAGTGCTGCCCTGCCTGTGACTGTGCTTTGTGGAGCTTTCCTGCAGTGCTGCTTCTGCCAGAGTAAGAGGGCAAAGACTGGACTTTGTGTGCCTTCCATCTTGAAGAAGAAATCTCCAAGGGCTTGATGTAGAGCTTGCCTCCTGTTGTTGAAGTCTCAGGGATAGCAAAGACTTCTTCCTGCCAGCACCTGGAGTCTCTGGAGAGACCCCTACTCTGCTCTGTGGTGCCCTTCCAGTTCCTGGGACCCTGAAAGGAGAGGCTGGCAGCCTAAGGACAAAAATACACGCACCGAGCGCCGTGCGGAGAAAAGATCGACGCGAATCCGATTGCGGCTGAGAAAACGACGCGACGCCGGCTCCGCAGCTGAGAAACGACGCCGCTGGAAACGCGACCGGAGAATCGACGCCCGGAGCAGGAGAAACGACGCGCAGCATCGCTGACGAAGGCTGAGAGATCGCAACCAGCGCCGCGGGACTTCGGACCGTCGCGTGGCTGGCTTTTTCGACGCGCCTCGCCGAGCCGAGCTGTTTTCGACGCATATACCCGTGCCGGGTTATTTTCGACGCACACCGCCCGTGCGGGGTTATTTTTGCCGCAAACCAGGTACATTTTCACGCTAGCAGCGCTAGTGTGTTGTTACAACTACCTAAAGACTCTTTTTATTTTAAACCTTTTAAAAATCATAACTTGACTTGTGTATGTTGGATTTTTGTCGTTTTGGTCTTGTTTTGTCTAGATAAATATTTCCTATTTTTCTAAACTGGTGTTGTGTCATTTTGTAGTGTTTTCATTAAGTTACTGTGTGTGTTGGTACAAATACTTTACGCCCAGCACTCTGAGGTTAAGCCTACTGCTCTGCCAAGCTACCAAGGGGGTAAGCAGGGGTTAGCTGAGGGTGATTCTCTTTTATCCTAACTAGAGTGAGGGTCCTTGCTTGAACAGGGGGTAACCTGACTGTCAACCAAAGACCCCATTTCTAACAGCCTCTATAAACTGTGTTAGATCTGGCATCCTTGGTGTGGTTTCCCCTGTCCTTTTTCCTCTGCTTCCTGTAATTTTGACTGTGTGCTGGACTTTGTTTTTGCTGGTTTGTGGTACACAAGTCACTTTACTAGTGCTGACTAGTGCTAAAGTGCAAGTGCTCCCTATATAGATTGTGATTATGACTGGTTATTCTTGATTGACATAATTGATTTACTAGTAAAGTGCACTAGAGGTGCCCAGGGCCTGTAAATCAAATGCTGCTAGTGGGCTGGCAACACTGATTGCACCACCCACATGAGTAGCCCTGCAAACATGTCTCAGACCTGTCATTGTGGTGTCTGTGTGTGCAGTCCTGCACTGACAATTCAACCTGACAAGTGTACCCATTTGCCAGGCCCAAAACTTCAATTTTACTACATGTACATCACCCCTAAGGTATGCCTAGGCAGCCCCATGGGCAGGGTGCAGTGTATTTAAAAGGTAGGGCATCTACTGGTGGGTTTTACATGTCCTGATACTCAAATACTGCCAAATTAGATTTTCACTATTGCAAGGCCTATCTCTCCCATAGGGTAACATGGCGACTGCCTTTACATTTCTTTTAGGTGCAGTTTCCCATTGGAAGCAGATAGAGGTATGGAGTTTGGGGTCTCTGAACTCACAATTTAAAAATACATCTTTGGGTAAAGTTGGTTTTTGGATTGTCAGTTTAAAAATCCCTCCTTTAGAAAGTGGGAATTTTCTTGCTTAACCATTCTGTGCCTCTGCCTGCCTGTGGAATCCACGACTGGGTCAGACTGTCAATTGGGCTGTTTGTGAATTCACTCTAGACAGTGACACAAAGGGAGCTGAGGTGTGTTCTGCATTTTCTGATGAGTCTTCCTGAGCTAGAGTGGACAGGGAAGATCTGACACCTGCACCTGAAAGGACTGTGCCTGTCCTTACACAATTCAGTCCCCAACCCCCTGGTGTGTGTTTGAGGCCAGGCCTGGGCAAGGCAGGATCTTGTGAACAACAGAGCCTTTCCTTTGAAGTTTGCCTACTTCAAAGGCAGGAATGAGTATAAATAGTGGAACCCAACCTCAAGATTTTTAGAATACTTTCGGATCAAGAGGAACCTCTGCCAAGGAGAATAGCTGAAAAGCTGGAGGAAGAGTACTTCCCATTTGCCCTGTGTGCTTTGCTTGGTTGGCCTGCAGTTGCTGCTTTTGCCTTAAAGACAACAAAGACTGGACTTTGCTGTGTATCCTGCTTGTGAAGATTCTCCAAAGGCTTGGACTGAGCTTGCCCCCTGTTCTGAAGTCTCAGGGCCATCAAAGACTTCATTTGCCAGCACCTGGGCTCTTTTGCTGAGACCCCTACCCTGCCAAGTGGTACCACATACAGTCCCTGGGCCCTTGAAAGGAGAAGCTGGTGAACCCAAGGTGAAAATCCATGCACCAGAGCCGAGCAGTAGAAAAATTGATGCATCGCCTGCACCATGGCTGAAAAATGGATTCATCGCCAGTGAAATCGGTGCATCGCCAGCTTAGTGCTGACTCATCACTGACGTGCATCTGCATTTTTTACGCATCATTCCTGGTCGTCAAAATCTTCATCATCACCACAAGGATTTGAGGCTGCTGGTCCGGAAATCAATGCATCACTCACCTGGTGGAGAAAGAATTGACGCACGGCCTCACCTTCTCGTAAGAAATTGACGCACCGCTTGTTTTTCCGATTCATGCTCACCCGTACGGCTTTATTTTTGATACATACTGGGTACTTCATGCTAAAACAACACATTCATTGATTTCTATGGATTAAGTCTCTTTTTACTTTAAAAATTCATATCTTTGCTTTTGTATGTTGGATTTTTGTAATTTTGGTCTTGTTTGATCTAGATGAATATTGGCTATTTCTCTAAACTAGCGTGGAATTCTTTTTCGTGTTTTTCACTGTGTTACTGTGTGTGTTTGTAAAATACTTCACACTACCTCTGAGGCAAGCCTAGCTACCAAGGGGGTGACCAAGGGTTATCCTAGGTGTGTATCTCCCTTCTCCTGACAAGAACGAGGGTCCCTGCTTGGACAGAGTGCACACTGCCTGCCAACCATTTCTAACAAACTGATACCAATATTTTATTATATTTCCTGTCACTTTTGATTTTGTTCTTTATCTCTTAGCCTTCTATTATGCAGACTGACATGGTTGGAGTCCGCTTACTGATAGTTCTAGTTATGAGTGGTTAACCTTGTTGCTTGGAGTGTTTGTGATCTTGGTAATCCAGTTGAAAGGCAAAATGTATTGTTACATCCTAATACATTAAGGGGGTTATTCTAACTTTGGAGGAGGTGTTTATCCGTCCCAAAAGTGACGGAAAAGTGACAGATTTACCACCAGCCGTATTACGAGTCCATTATATCCTATGGAACTCGTAATACGGCTGGTGGTATATCCGTCACTTTACCGTCACTTTTGGGACGGATTAACACTCCTCCAAAGTTAGAATAACCCCCTAAATCTTTTGCAGGAAACTCATTCCAGTGCTATTGAGTCTTTAAAACATAAATATCAGTGGGTGAGAAATGCATTATATTCTCCAGTTATAGGGCATACATCTGGAGTTGCTACTGCTATCTGTGCTTCGGAGAATCAATGGATCCTAGCTGATGTCATTATTGTCACTATTCACTTCTTATTTCATAAATATGGCCATGTTAAACGTGACCATGCATTTGGGTCTAATATTAAAATTATGTTATCCAATATCTTTCATGATAATATGGTATGAGGTGGGGATTTTAGTGATATTTTACGGAAACATTTCTGTTATTGATAGTTATATGAATAACAGCAGCTGCAGCAGTTAGCATTCATCTGAAGACAATATATCAACACCCTTTCACCCATTCCCACTTACAACCTTAACCATCTAAGTCATAATGAGAAACAAACAAAAAGGAAGGTACTGTAGAGATGAAAAAAAAAGTGTTGCTGTTCTGAATAGATCTTGCAAGAAGACAATGTACACCATATTTCCAAAGTTTCTATAAACTATGAGCTATCACAATAACGCATAGGCACTCATACAGTTGAAGTCTCGTGGTCAAGGTGCTCTCAAGGTCAAGTAGGTTACGTAACTCTTTTAAGAATTTAGGACATGTCAGCTTTCCAAATTCGGCACAGAGGATGGAGAAAAAGAGTGCCATACTCCTTGAAAGGCTTAGTTGCTAGTGTCTAGAGACATAGGCCCCGTAGTTAGTTACTTTATTCTCAGTAGGTCCCTAATTCGATACAGCCAAGCTCTGTATTTTGAGCATTCGTATGCATCCTTCAAAATGATAGAATCACATTTGACAAATGCAATGTTCATAGATTTGGAGAAGGACATGAATTTTGTCTGAACGGATGACGGTCTCTTTACAACAGTTTTTTGTCCCCTATGCCAATCAGGTTGCACTACCCCCCCACTTTCCTTCATGCCATTGTATTTGGCTTGATGATATTCCACTTTATCTTTGACTTTAATTCTGTGAACAAAAACTCATCATTAAACCACTTGCGGGTCAGTTTAGAACCAGGATTCCTTCCTTTTAAAGAAACAACGGGGGATATACAATTAAAGTGTACGGGGAACATGAATCCAAGAAAACCTTGAAAGGAACACCATCAAGGTTAATATCACATGTAGGATATATCATCTCTAAATTGATATTGATATTGATATTAGAAACTTGGAAAATCATTTTCTTCTGTTCACAGACTTCATCATTAACCACAAGAATAACTTTGCTCCTTGTTTCCTTGCAAACATTCACAAAGTGTCCTTTTTCTTGCATTTCATTCATGTCACTCCCCTCCCTAGCACTTGGAGTTATTGGCTAACCATTATTAACTATTTGCCGGTAATGCATCTGTGGTATTTCAATTTTACGGCCACTTTACAGACTTCAGCTTTGTCTAATATGTTATTTATACTACTAACATTTACCACATTGTATTTTCGACTGTTCCATTTCTTTCATGCAAAATGCCGTATGTTCAATGCTTTTGGCTGTACTTATGGCTTGAGATAAGTTAGGATTTTCATTCAATAACTTTTCCTGAACTTTGATAGCATTCATTCACACACCTGGCAAGTCATTCATTCATTCATACATCTGACAAGTTGATCTCTTATAAGAGAGTCAGTTAACAATCCCACTTCCGTGTAGTAGATAATTCCCTCAAGGTAGCAACATTACTCATAACATTCTCATTCTTATTTTGTGACTTAGAGAAAAACGTATGCCTTTCACAATACTATATTGATTGTGTTCTCAAACCTGTTCTCCTAATTTGTTCAGTTTTGTCCAGTATGCATCCAATTGTACACCACTATGTGCTTCTTCTTCGTCCACTGCTTCCTCTACAGTTAATTCAGGTAAATCATCAAATATGTTGTATGTCATTAGTGCTTATATGGCTAAAAAGAAAAAAGAATCTTCCTTTGCTTAAACATAGTAAATAATTGAACCATACATATTTTACTGCTTAAACCCCTTCAATGCTTATTTGTTAGGCCTGACATGTTTACTTTGATATTCCACCAAACACTTTGGCTTCACTCCCTGAATTTTGCTAAACTGGTTTTGTTGGTATTAGGACTGCTAACCAGTGCCAATGTGCTTGTGATCTCTCTTTGATACATGCTGAAATTGGTCTGTGCCTAATGCGTACATTTAATTTACTTGTAACTCCCTACTAAATGGCACTACTTGTACTCAGGGCCTGTAAGTGAATGCTACTACTCAGCTATAAAACACATCTCAGGCCTGCCACTGTAGCCTGTGTGTGCTGTTATGAACCTTTCACAAGGCCTAAATCTTCTTTTTTGATATCTAAGTGTTATTATTAGACAAGTGAATGATGTGCAAATTATTTATACTGAAATTCCTTTCCTACTTGGGTGTCGCTTGGAAAAGGCTAAGGGCCTGATTTAGATATTGGCAGATGAGTTACTTTGTCAAACCGGTGACGGATATCCCGTCTGCCAAAAAGTAAACCCCATAGGGTAGAATGGTTTTTAAATTTTGGCATACAGGATATTTGTCATAATTGTAATGGAGTAACGTGTGTGCCAATATCTAAATCAGGATCATAATGTTGGGTTTTATGTTTAATTAAATACTCCGTATGTCTAGCTGAACAGCCATTAATACATTTCCTATCCTAAAAATAAATAGCAACATCACATATTTTCCTTTGTTTCCCCTCAATATGACTTCTACTCTTCACTTATATGGTATAATAAATGCTTAAATACCTTTTTGTTGGATGAAATGTGCATGTACTGTACTAAACTAATTTTCGATGAAAATAGCATTATGCCACTTGAGATTCCTAAGTCTAAATTTTCCTTCCATCATTTATATTATAAAGAATACCTGTTTAATAAAGACAGTATATTTCAATTACCTCAAACATTATTTAAGAACATTACTATAGGAAATGATCATCTTTTGTGTGGTGTTTTCCTACATTTTCGCTTAATATTTGTGCTGGCGGCAGAACTTTGTGCACTTCACTTCTGCTAACTAGTAGTAACATGCCTCTGCTCCACCTTTCAGCATGATGAAATTTGTATACCGTAATTCGTATATTTAACTTACCTATACATTCCTTGTATGTGACACAACATGTACCCTTAGCATGGAAGATAAATGTCACTAATGGTCTGCAGCACGTATTGTGCCATCCACTACAGAGACATTACAAGTGTGACTTCAGACCTACCAATATAGCCTGACTGTTGTAGTTTTAAACTGCAAATGTGACCTGTCGAAATAACCCCTTTTTACAGGTCAAAACCTCCCTTTAAATATTTAGGAGCCACACCTAAGTAGACTTTGTTGACTATGTACATTTTGTAACAATTATCAAGAAAAAGGTTCTTTTCTAAATTTACCTTTTCCATGCCTAAAGCACCTGAAGACCCATTTGACTGAGGTCCAACTGTCACTCAGCCATTGATTAGCCCCTCTGAAAAGATGTAAAAGGTGCTCCCAGAGCGGAGGCAAAAATACATCCTTTTTTTCCAGCCGGCATTTTCTATTTGTACTGTATTAGTAACATAGTTTGGAAATCAAGAGTATGCCTTATGTCTAATACTGTAATACTAATAATATAATATTAGTTTTATATTTGTGTTTTATATTTATGATCTTAGTTATTTGTTATTTAAAATTACCCATATTTCAAACTTTCTCACAGTTTTTTCACTCAGTTATGCTGTTTTTATTTAATTTTGCAAGCTCCATTAATTTTCATGAAGTTTTAAAATTTAGAATAAAATTTACAAGTGTGAAGTAAGCATAGTTGTAAAACGTTATATACAAAACCATATATGTGTGTGTGTGTGTGTTTATTAGGGGACTTATCCCTATAAAGCTCTTTGCTGTTTTGTAGATATAGTGAATGTATGTTCGGACATATTATGGCAGCAGTCAGAAAGAGTAAAGGACATTAGGTAATCCAACATTCAGTACACCTTACAAATAGAATACTCTCAGCAGTAATAATCTAGACTTAAAACATTGTTGTTGGTTCTGTAGAAGCCGTAGGAGTCAAGGTAACTCAGAAGTCTTCAGGTGGCAGTCTGCAGATCATGTCTACCTGCTTCAGTCCCTTCATCCCGGTGGGTCAAACTCAACCTTAATCTACTTGGCATGCCTGACCTGCAGGGAAGTTGGGAACCTTAATTGTGCCCACTTAACGTTTACTGGTACGAGCCTTACAAGAGGTAACTAATATGCTTCTTTGCTATGCTGAGTTTAGTTCTTGAAGAGTTGGGAAAATTGTGGTACCACCATTATAGATGCAACAAAAATGTGTATCATATATCTCTTTTTCTTTTGGAAGGTCAAGAACTGAAGAAGAATTGAATGTAATGATCAGCAATGTGAGTAGCTCACAATGCCCCGGAAGGCTTGTCTCCATTCAAGACCATCAAATCTATCATATGCCCTAAAGTATTTATATATGTTTTTGTTGAGTAATACACTGTGACTTGAGCTCATTGATTTGATGTCAATTGTGGTCTGGCGAAAAAAGGTGATCATTAAAGATGGCTGCTCTTTAAACTAGTTCTTTGTTATAGATTATAAAACATTAAAATATGGTACTTCAGAAAAATAAGGTCTGTATTAATTGTTTATAATTAGAAGGTCTTAATTTTCAGTGTGTGGTATGTATGCTATTGGGCGGATATTTATTCAAAAACTGTATGGAGTAATAGGAACAATAAGGAAGCAATGGTGTTGCCACATTTTCAATCAAGTTTTCACCCACTTCCTCACAGGATACCACAGTGATTTGTTTTGAACCTTACTCTGTTTAATTCATACATTATCCCCTGCCGCTCTTAATTACAAGGCACAGCATAGGTTTTTATTGCTACGCCAATGACACCCAATTATTTTATTCTTTATGCAGGTCATTGGACATCTCCTCTCTTTGTAATCATCTCAAACAATGTCTCTCATGCATCCATGAATGGATGAAAATTAACAAACTAAAATCAAACACCAACAAAAGAGTGATTATTTTCCTGGGCAAATATTCTCCCAATACACAGTACTTTCATGGATGAAGCACCTCTCCTGATCTGCCAAGCTTGCAGCTCGATTATCGACAAACATCTTTCTTCTTGCCCTCCCATCTCCAAATTAGCCTCTTCTTGCTTCTTAATGCTTTAAGGAAGGTACTGCCCTGTCTTCTGTGGGCCTGTAGCAAACCCAAAGTCCAGCACTTCTCTCTTCCCAGTTTGCCTTTGATAATGTCTATCTGGGTATACAGTAGGTGGACACCCTGGGAGAATGAAAGTTCATAAAATAAGTTCTTAAAAATATGGTAGTTCGAAAACATATGGATTTTATCCATGACATACAATTAGCATGTTTGAAGTGTGGTATGTATATCACTACTGAAAGTTGGATGTTTTATCAAGAAATGTGTGGAGCAATAGGAATAATATGGACATACTGAGTCATTATAACATGGCTGCTCTGGGAGAATGAGAGTTAGAGACAATTTGAACTGAAGTTCATGCCGGTGATCTGTATTGTATTTAAGAGAGAGTTTTAGCAGCACTCAAATCTTTTTCATTTGGAAACTGAAACATTTGGGACCTGCCCTGAGGGGGCATGAATGCTGGTGATTTGACATGAGCGTTTGCTTCCGATTTGCATTGTGCAATTTGCTCTCTTTTGATGCTAACAGGATGTTGACATTGCATACATTGTCTCCTTATTATAGTGCAGAAGTTTGTGAGACCTTACTGTTTCTTTGTGGAATGAATGGGAGGATATGAATGCATATTGATCGTTTCTAGTTGTAATTGAAACATTATGGCCCCGATTCACAAAGAGCCTCAAGAGTTGGGGCAGAGGCTCCGCATTTGGGGCAGAATCTCCACCCTTGTGATGGGATCTCCACATTGTAGCAGGATCTCCACATTGTATCAAGATCTCCGCACTGCAGTTTCTTATTGCAGAGATACCGTCACAAGTGTGTTGATCCTGCTACAACTGTGGAGCCTCCACACTGAGTGAAGAGCCTCTTTTTGAATCAAGGCCAGAGTTTTTGCAACATATAGATTCTTGAAAATAAGATATAGTGAAACATGTTATCAGAATTATTGTCCTTTTTTCCATACTCCTTACATCTAGTCCTCTCTGAGGTATCCTTAAAATAAATTGTAAAATATATATTTTTTGGACTAATGGTTATGACAGAGCCAGGTTTAGTAGAGGGAGAGACGTCTGACAATTGTTGAATTTCATTACACTTGGATTCATTCAAGCTGTTCAGTATATGATGTAAATGGCAACAAAAGCATACCTTGTGTTATTCCAGCTAAGAGCCCTAATTCACAATGTATTATGGATACTTTAAGGGGTACTTCAGTAACATCATGGGTGGGAGTCATTTGTGTACTTATATGTATGCACATGGTGTTTAGTAGGTGTCACTATGTGAGGCACCCAGTCACGGACGTGGGGACTGTGGTGGGAAACAGCTGTGGCATAAGGAAAGAATGAGTTGGTAATTGAAACTTCACTGAATTAGTACCTTTTTCTGGACAAAATGTTTTGCCTTTTGAAATGAATATGGTATGTGTTTCTTAAATTATATGTACATATTGGATCTTAATGCAAAATGTTATCCTTTTTTAAATGGTATCAGTGTAGGAGGCTGGCCTGGCTTGTAGTGGGTACCAAGGGGTACTTACACCTTGCACCAGGTCCAGGTATCCCTTATTAGTGTAGAGGGGTGTCTAGCAGCTTAGGCTGATAGAAAAGGTAGCTTAGCAGAGCAGCTTAGGCTGAACTAGGAGACGAGTGAAGCTCCTACAGTACCACTAGTGTCATATGCACAATATCATAAGAAAACACAATACACAGATATACTAAAAATAAAGGTACTTTATTTTTATGACAATATGCCAAAAGTATCTCAGTGAGTACCCTCAGTATGAGGATAGCAAATATACACAAGATATATGTACACAATACCAAAATATGCAGTAATAGCAATAGAAAACAAACAATTGTGCAAACAATGTATAGTCACAATAGAATGCAATGGGGGCACATAGGGATAGGGGCAACACAAACCATATACTCTAGAAGTGGAATGCGAACCACGAATGGACCCCAACCTATGTGACCTTGTAGAGGGTCGCTGGGACTGTAAGAAAACAGTGAGAGTTAGAAAAATAGCCCACCCCAAGACCCTGAAAAGTGGGTGCAAAGTGCACCTAAGTTCCCCAAAGAGCACAGATGTCGTGATATGGGAATTCTGCAAGGAAGACCAACACCAGCAATGCAACAACAATGGATTTCCTGACGAGAGTACCTGTGGAATAAGGGGACCAAGTCCAAGACGCACGATCAAGTCGGGAGTGGGCAGATGCCCAGGAAATGCCAGCTGTGGGTGAAAAGAAGCTGCCACCGGATGGTAGAAGCTGTGGATTCTGCAAGAACGACAAGGGCTAGAAACTTCCCCTTTGGAGGATGGATGTCCCACGTTATGAAGAGTTGCGCAGAGGTGTTTCCGTGCAGAAATACCGCAAACAAGCCTTGCTAGCTGCAAGGGACGCGGTTAGGGTTTTTGGATGCTGCTGTGGCCCAGGAGGGACCAGGATGTCGCCAATTGCGTGAGGAGACAGAGGGGGCATCCAGCAAGACAAAGAGCCCACTCAGAAGCAAGCAGCACCCGCAGAAGTGCCAGAACAGGCACTACAAAGTGGAGTGAACCGGAGCTCACCCGAAGTTGCACAAGATGGTCCCACGAAGCCGGAAGACAACTCAGGAGGTCGTGCAATGGAGGTTAGAGTGCTGGGGAAAGAGGCTTGGCTGTGCACAAAGGAAATCCTGGAAGAGTGCACAGGAGCCGGAGTAGCTGCAAAACACGCGGTTCTCAGCAATGCAGTCTAGCGTGGGGAGGCAAGGACTTACCTCCACCAAACTTGGACTGAAGAGTCACTGGACTGTGGGAGTCACTTGGACAGAGTTGCTGAGTTCAAGGGACCTCGCTCGTCGTGCTGAGAGGAGACCCAGAGGACCGGTGATGCAGTTCTTTGGTGCCTGCGGGTGCAGGGGGAAGATTCCGTCGACCCACGGGAGATTTCTTCGGAGCTTCTAGTGCAGAGAGGAGGCAGACTACCCCAACAGCATGCACCACCAGGAAAACAGTCGAGAAGGCGGCAGGATCAGCGTTACAAGGTCGCAGTAGTCGTCTTTGCTACTTTGTTGCAGTTTTGCAGGCTTCCAGCGCGGTCAGCAGTCGATTCCTTGGCAGAAGGTGAAGAGAGAGATGCAGAGGAACTCTGATGAGCTCTTGCATTCGTTATCTAAGGAATTCCCCAAAGCAGAGACCCTAAATAGCCAGAAAAGGAGGTTTGGCTACTTAGGAGAGAGGATAGGCTAGCAACACCTGAAGGAGCCTATCAGAATGAGTCTCTGATGTCACCTGCTGGCACTGGCCACTCAGAGCAGTCCAGTGTGCCAGCAGCACCTCTGTTTCCAAGATGGCAGAGGTCTGGAGCACACTGGAGGAGCTCTGGGCACCTCCCAGGGGAGGTGCAGGTCAGGGGAGTGGTCACTCCCCTTTCCTTTGTCCAGTTTCGCGCCAGAGCAGGGCTGAGGGATCCCTGAACCGGTGCAGACTGGCTTATGCAGACATGGGCACCATCTGTGCCCATCAAAGCATTTCCAGAGGCTGGGGGAGGCTACTCCTCCCCAGCCCTGACACCTTTTTCCAAAGGGAGAGGGTGTAACACCCTCTCTCTGAGGAAGTCCTTTGTTCTGCCTTCCTGGGCCAAGCCTGGCTGGACCTCAGGAGGGCAGAAACCTGTCTGAGGGGTTGGCAGCAGCAGCAGCTGCAGTGAAACCCTGGGAAAGGTAGTTTGGCAGTACCCGGGTCTGAGCTAGGGACTCGGCGAATCATGGAATTGTCTCCCCAAGGCCAGAATGGCATTGGGGTGACAATTCCATGATCCTAGACATGTTACATGGCCATGTTCGGAGTTACCATTGTGACGCTATACATATGTCGTGACATATGTATAGTGCACGCGTGTAATGGTGTCCCCGCACTCACAAAGTCCTGGGAATTTGCCCTGAACAATGTGGGAGCACCTTGGCTAGTGCCAGGGTGCTCACACACTAAGTAACTTAGCACCCAACCTTTACCAGGTAAAGGTTAGACATATAGGTGACTTATAAGTTACTTAAGTGCAGTGGTAAATGGCTGTGAAATAACGTGGATGTTATTTCACTCAGGCTGCACTGGCAGACCTGTGTAAGAATTATCAGATCTCCCTATGGGTGGCACAAGAAATGCTGCAGCCCATAGGGATCTCCTGGAACCCCAATACCCTGGGTACCTCAGTACCATATACTAGGGAATTATAAGGGTGTTCCAGTATGCCAATGTAAATTGGTGAAATTGGTCACTAGCCTGTTAGTGACAATTTGGAAAGAAATGAGAGAGCATAACCACTGAGGTTCTGGATAGCAGAGCCTCAGTGAGACAGTTAGTCATAACACAGGTAACACATACAGGGCACACTTATGAGCACTGGGGCCCTGGCTGGCAGGGTCCCAGTGACACATACAACTAAAACAACATATATACAGTGAAATATGGGGGTAACATTCCAGGCAAGATGGTACTTTCCTACACAACCCCCTCCCAAACGAAGGACAATAAGACTAGCCATGACCTGATGAGTCTTCATTGTCTAAGTGGAAATATCTGGAGAGTCCATCTGCATTGGATTGGGTACTCCCAGGTCTATGTTCCACTGTATAGTCCATTCCCTGTAGGGATATGGACCACCTCAACAATTTAGGGTTTTCACCTTTCATTTGTTTTAGCCAAAGTAGAGGTTTGTGGTCTGTTTGAACAATGAAGTGAGTGCCAAACAGGTATGGACTCAACTTCTTCAGTGCCCAGACTACAGCAAAGGCCTCCCTCTCTATGGCAGACCAACATTTTTCTCTAGGGGTCAACCTCCTGCTGATGAAAGCAACAGGTTGATCCTGGCCCTCAGAATTAAGTTGTGATAAGACTGCCCCTACCCCTGATTCAGATGCATCAGTTTGGACAATGAATTTTTTGGAGTAACAGGGGCTTTTCAGGACAGGTGCAGAGCACATGGCCTGCATCAGCTCCTCAAAAGCTTTCTGACAGTTTGCTGTCCATAATACCTTTTTAGGCATTTTCTTAGATGTGAGGTCATTAAGAGGGGCTGCAATGGAGCCATAGTTCTTTATGAACCTCCTGTAATACCCAGTGAGGCCTAAAAAGGCTCTCACCTGAGTCTGAGTTGTAGGGGGAACCCAATATATAATAGTTTGGATTTTCCCCTGAAGTGGTGCAATCTGTCCTCCACCTACCAGGTGTCCCAGATAAACCACTTTCCCCTGCCCTATCTGGCACTGTGAAGCCTTGATAGTGAGGCCTGCCTTTTGCAGGGCCTCTAAAACTTTCCATAGGTGGACCAGGTGATCATCCCAGCTGGAGCTAAAGGCAGCTATATCATCTAGATATGCTGTACTGAAAAGCTTCCAGCCCTTGCAGGACTGTATTCACCAACCTTTGAAAAGTGGCAGGTGCATTTTTCAATCCAAAAGGCATTACTGTGAATTGGTAATGGCCTCCAATGGTTGAAAATGCAGTTTTTGCTTTTGCATCCTCTGATAACTTGATCTGCCAATACCCTGCAGTCAAATCAAAGGTACTTAGATACTTGGCAGATGCCAGTGTATCTATTAGCTCATCTGCCCTGGGTATAGGGTGAGCATCAGTTTTGGTTACCTGGTTGAGACCTCTGTAGTCAACACAAAATCTCATTTCCCTTTTACCATCTTTGGAATGAGGTTTTGGTACAAGTACCACAGGAGAGGCCCATTGACTTTCAGAGTGCTCAACCACTCCCAGTTCAAGCATTCTCTGCACTTCTTGCTTTATGCAGTCTCTGACATGGTCAGGCTGCCTATAGATCTTACTTTTGACAGGCAAGCTGTCTCCAGTATCTATAGTGTGCTCACACCAGGAAGTGGTGCCTGGCACAGTAGAGAAGTGTTCAGAAAACTGACCCAAGAGATTTATTCAGTGGTCTTTCTGCTCAGAAGTAAGACAATCTGCCAGTACTACACCTTCCACTAGAGCATCTTGTTCTGTGGAAGAGAAGAGATCAGGGAGAGTGTCACTCTCTTCTTCCTGTCCCTCATCTGTTGCCATGAGCAGGGTGAGATCAGCCCTGTCATAGTAGGGTTTCAGGCGATTGACATGGAGCACCCTAAGGGGACTCCTGGCAATCCCTAAGTCAACTAAGTAGGTGACTTCACCCCTTTTCTCAACAATAATGTGGGGTCCACTCCATTTGTCTTGGAGTGCTCTTGGGGCCACAGGCTCCAAGACCCACACTTTCTGCCCTGGTTGGTACTGAACCAAAACAGCCTTCTGGTCATGCCATTGCTTTGGAGCTCTTGGCTGGCCTGAAGGTTTTTACTGGCCTTTTTCATATACTCAGCCATTCTAGATCTTAGGCCAAGTACATAGACCACTATGTCTTGCTTAGGAGCTTTTAAAGGTTGTTCCCAACCCTCCTTCACAAGTGTTAGGGGACCTCTTACAGGGTGTCCAAATAGGAGTTCAAAGGGGCTGAAGCCCACTCCTTTCTGGGGTACCTCCCTGTAAGCAAAAAGGAGGCAAGGTAACAGGACATCCCATCTCCTGCGGAGTTTGTCAGGGAGTCCCATTATCATTCCTTTGAGAGTTTTATTAAACCTCTCAACCAGTCCATTTGTTTGTGGATGATAGGGTGTAGTGAACTTGTATGTCACACCACATTCCTTCCACATGGCCTTTAAGTAAGCAGACATGAAATTGCTTCCCCTGTCTGATACCACCTCTTTTGGGAAGCCCACCCTGGAAAAGAATCCCAGGAGGCCCTTTGCCACTGCAGGAGCTGTAGTGGTCCTTAGAGGAATTGCTTTAGGATATCTGGTGGCATGGTCCACTACCACCAAGATAAACCTATTGCCTGAAGCAGTAGGAGGGTCAAGGGGGCCAACTATATCAACCCCTACCCTTTCAAAGGGAACCCCAACCACAGGCAGTGGAATAAGGGGTGCCTTTGGAGTTCCACCTGTTTTGCCACTGGCTTGACAGGTTTCACAGGACTTACAAAATTCCTTTGAGTCCTCTGACATTCTAGGCCAATGAAACAAGGGGACAAGCCTGTCCCAAGTTTTCATTTGCCCCAAATGTCCAGCTAAGGGAATGTCGTGGGCTAGAGTTAGGAGGAACTTTCTGTACTCCTGAGGAATCACCAATCTCCTGGCAGCTCCAGGTTTTGGATCCCTTGCTTCAGTATACAAAAGGTTATCCTCCCAGTAAACTCTTTGAGAGTCACTGACATCCCCATTTGCTTGTTTGACAGCTTGCTGCCTTAGACCCTCTAGTGTGGGGCAGGTATGCTGTGCCACACTCAGCTCCTCCCTGGCAGGCCCCCCTTCACCCAAAAGCTCAGCAGCGTCTGCTTCCAGCTCCTCTGGTGTAGGTTCTGCACAGGGTGGAAATTCTTCTTCCTCAGAAGTTGAATTCACTGTAGAGGGAGGGATAGTAGGTAGTGTTTTACCCTTACTAACCCTAGCTTTAGGGAGCACTTGGTCCATTCTTCCAGGATCCAAGTCACCCTGTCCTTTTTGCTTTTTGGCCTGAGCCCTGGTCAAAGCAAAAATATGCCCTGGAATGCCCAGCATTGCTGCATGAGCCTCCAACTCCACTTCTGCCCAAGCTGATGTCTCTAAATCGTTCCCTAGTAGACAGTCTACAGGTAAATCTGAGGCAACCACAACTTTCTTTGGACCAGTAACCCCCCCCCCCAGTTGAGATTTACAACAGCCATGGGGTGGCTAAGAGTGTTGTTATGAGCATCAGTCACTTGGTACTGGTGACCAAGTAGGTGTTGTTCAGGGTGGACCAGTTTCTCTATTACCATGGTAACACTGGCACCTGTGTCCCTGTAGGCCTGAACCTCAACACCATTTATTAGGGGTAGTTGCTTGTATATATCCATATTAAGGGGACAAGCAACCAAGGTGGCCAAATCAATGGCCCCCTCAGAGACTAACACAGCCTCTGTGGTCTCCCTAACAAGACCAACCCCAACTAAATTACCAAAAGTGAGCCCAGCTACTCCCTTACATTGGCTATTAGTAGGTTTGCTCCCACCACCACTGCTATTACTAGGGGCACTAGGTGTAGCAGCAGGGGTTGTAGTGGTAGGAGGCTTGGTGCTTTTCTTTGGGCAACTGGGATCAGTTGTCCAATGGCCTTTTATTTTACATAAATAGCACCATGGTTTCTTTTCTTTGTTTTGATTTGAAGAGGATTTGGGCCCACCACCCCCACCAGAGTGTTTTTGTGGGCCTGATGAAGACTCATTTTTAGATTTGTCCCCACCCTTGTCAGAAGACTTACCATCCTTCTTCTTGCCATCCTTGTCACCCCCTGTATGAACTTTTCTGTTCACCGTTGTTCTGACCCATTTGTCTGCCTTCTTTCCCAATTCTTGGGGAGAGGTCAGATCAGAGTCTACCAGGTACTGGTGTAACAAATCAGACACACACTTATTAAGAATATGCTCTCTCAGGATTAAGTTATACAAGCTTTCATAGTCAGAAACTTTACTGCCATGTAACCACCCCTCCAAGGCCTTCACTGAATGGTCAACAAAGTCTACCCAGTCTTGTGAAGACTCCTTTTTGGTTTCTCTGAACTTGATCCTGTACTGTTCAGTGGTTAAGCCATAACCATCTAGGAGTGCATTCTTAAGAACTGTAAAATTATTGGCATCACTTTCCTTTAAAGTAAGAAGTCTATCCCTACCCTTTCCACTGAAAGATAGCCATAGGATAGCAGCCCACTGCCTTTGAGGGACCTCCTGTACAACCCAGGCCCTCTCAAGTGCAGCAAACCACTTGTTAATGTCATCCCCCTCCTTGTAAGGGGGAACTATCTTGTGCAGATTCCTAGAATCATGCTCTTTTGCAGGATGACTATTTGGAATACTGCTGCTGCCACCATGGGGTCCTAACCCCAACCTCTGTCTTTCTCTTTCTAAATCAAAGACTTGCCTAACTAAATCCAGCTGTTGCTTTTTGAGCTTCAGCCTGGATTCTTCCACTCTCAATCTATTGAGTTCCCTTTCTAACACTCTGCCATCAGGGTGGGTGGGTGGGGCATGCCTTGACACAGAAGTATGGTGAGAATGAACAGAGGGAGACCTTTCCCTAACAGATGGCACTCTAACATTCTGGCCTACAGAAGTAACACTCCTACTATGATGAGAAGTAACACTCTTACTGTGATGTGAAGTCACATCAGTACCAGCCATGCTAGGTGGCTTGCTAGGGGGCAGGCTGGGAAGGTTCCCTTCTAAGTCTCTAACTGGGGGTGCCCCAGAGTCAGAGTGTGAACCATCAGCTAATCTCTCAACAGATGTGCCAACTAAGGTCTTATCCTGTTCAATGAGCATATTAACTAACAGTTCTCTTGAGGGATTCTTCCCTACCCCTAAACCTCTTTCAATGCAGAGACTCCTTGCTCCTTTCCAGCTAAGGTGATCATAAGCAAGTTTGGTCAGATCAACAGTTTGGCCTGTACCAGACATTATAGAAAAGGTTTAAGGGACAGAAAAAGAAAGACAAAGTTTTCAAAACTTTTTAAAGGACAGAAAAAAAACTTTAAAAACTTTTTAAGAACTTTTTGAAAGTTTTAGAGGTACTTTCCAGCACTTAGCAAAGAAGTGAGAGGAGAAAAGCAAAACTTTTTGGTTAGGTGTACATACACTGAACTTGTCTTGTATATTTTTCTCTTATGAAAAGTACAATATGACAAAGTGGTAAGTAGTTGCAAGTACTTATCCCACCGCTGCCACCAATGTAGGAGGCTGGCCTGGCTTGTAGTGGGTACCAAGGGGTACTTACACCTTGCACCAGGTCCAGGTATCCCTTATTAGTGTAGAGGGGTGTCTAGCAGCTTAGGCTGATAGAAAAGGTAGCTTAGCAGAGCAGCTTAGGCTGAACTAGGAGACGAGTGAAGCTCCTACAGTACCACTAGTGTCATATGCACAATATCATAAGAAAACACAATACACAGATGTACTAAAAATAAAGGTACTTTATTTTTATGACAATATGCCAAAAGTATCTCAATGAGTACCCTCAGTATGAGGATAGCAAATATACACAAGATATATGTACACAATACCAAAATATGCAGTAATAGCAATTGAAAACAGTGCAAACAATGTATAGTCACAACAGAATGCAATGGGGGCACATAGGGATAGGGGCAACACAAACCATATACTCTAGAAGTGGAATGCGAACCACGAATGGACCCCAAACCTATGTGATCTTGTAGAGGGTCGCTGGGACTATAAGAAAACAGTGAGGGTTAGAAAAATAGCCCACCCCAAGACCCTGAAAAGTGGGTGCAAAGTGCACCTAAGTTCCCCAAAGAGCACAGAAGTCGTGATAGGGGAATTCTGCAAGGAAGACCAACACCAGCAATGCAACAATGATGGATTTCCTGACGAGAGTACCTGTGGAACAAGGCGACCAAGCCCAAGAGTCACGATCAAGTCAGGAGTGGGCAGATGCCCAGGAAATGGCAGCTGTCGGTGCAAAGAAGCTGCCACCAGATGGTAGAAGCTGTAGATTCTGCAAGAACGACAAGGGCTAGAAACTTCCCCTTTGGAGGATGGCTGTCCCACGTCGTGAAGAGTCGTGCAGAGGTGTTTCCGTGCAGAAAGACAGCAAACAAGCCTTGCTAGCTGCAAGGGCAGCGGTTAGGGTTTTTGGATGCTGCTGTGGCCCAGGAGGGACCAGGATGTCGCCAATTGCGTGAGGAGACAAAGGAGGCGTCCAGCAAGACAAAGAGCCCACTCAGAAGCAAGCAACACCCGCAGACGTGCCGGGACAGGCACTACAAAGTGGAGTGAACCGGAGCTCACCCGAAGTTGCACAAGAGGGTCGCACGAAGCCGGAGGACAACGCTGGAGGTCGTGCAATGCAGGTTAGTGTGCTGGGGACCCAGGCTTGGCTGTGCACAAAGGAAATCCCGGAAGAGTGCACAGGAGCCGGAGTAGCTGCAAAACATGCAGTTCTCAACAATGCAGTCTAGCGTGGGGAGGCAAGGACTTACCTCCACCAAACCTGGACTGAAGAGTCACTGGACTGTGGGAGTCACTTGGACAGAGTTGCTGAGTTCAAGGGACCTCGCTCGTCATGCTGAGAGGAGACCCAGGAGACCGGTGATGCAGTTCTTTGGTGCCTGCGGTTGCAGGGGGAAGATTCCGTCGACCCACGGGAGATTTCTTCAGAGCTTCTAGTGCAGAGAGGAGGCAGACTACCCCCACAGCATGCACCACCAGGAAAACAGTCGAGAAGGCGGCAGGATCAGCATTACAAGGTCGCAGTAGTCGTCTTTGCTACTTTGTTGCAGTTTTGCAGGCTTCCAGCGCGGTCAGCAGTCGATTCCTTGGCAGAAGGTGAAGAGAGAGATGCATAGGAACTCTGATGAGCTCTTGCATTCGTTATCTAAGGAATTCCCCAAAGCAGAGACCCTAAATAGCCAGAAAAGGAGGTTTGGCTACTGCATTTCTCTTTCGAACACGTGGGGGAGGCCTGGAGAGGCTTCAAAGGGAAGGAAATGTATTTCCTTCTCTTTGAAGTCTCTCTGAGCGTTTCAAAAGCTGGATTGCTTGCAATCCGGCTTTTGAAATGCCCACTAGACACCAGGGATTTTTGTTGTTGTTGTTGTAAGTGGCATAAAGGAGCGACTCCTTGGGCAAGGGTCGCTCCCGGGGGGGGGGGAAATTTTGTTGGAAGGCCTTTTCTGCCCCCCGCCTGGGGGCAGAAACCTCTAGGCACCAGGTATCTTTTTTTTTTTTTTGAGGTGGGGCGCGACCATTTAGGCAAGGGTCGCTCTCCTAGGGGGCAAATTCTATTTATGCCATTTCTGCCCCCCTTGGGGGCAAATTGGCCCATTTTGATGAGGCCAATCTGCCCCCAAGGGGGACAGAAACCACTAGACACCAGGGAGTTTATTTTTTTTTACATGAACTTCACGCAAGGGGAGCGACCCCTTAGGCAAGGGTAGCTCCCCTGGGGGGAAAATTTATTTTAGGCCATTTCTGCCCCCCTGGGGGGCAGATCAGCCTATTTTGATTAGGCCGATCTGCCCCCAAGGGGGGCAGAAACCACTAGGCACCGGGGATTTTTTTTGTTTTACAGATGGGGAGCGACCCCTTGGACAAGGGTTGCTCCCCTGGAGGGGAAAATTGTATTTAGGCCATTTCTGCCCCCTTTGGGGGCAGATCGGCCGATTTTTGCCACGCCAATCTGCCCCCAAGGGGGGCAGAAACCACTAGGCACCGGGATTTTTTTTTTGGCGCCAATGTCACGCAGGGGGAGCGACCCCGTAGACAAGGGTCGCTCCCAAGGGGATTGGGGGGGTGGGGGCCCAAATTTATTTTAGGCCATTTCTGCCCCCCTGGGGGCAGATCGGCCTTTTGTTATTAGGCCGATCTGCACCCAGGGGGGGCAGAATCCTTTAGGCACCAGGGCAATTTTTTTTTTGTGTTTTTTTTTGTTTGTTTGTTTTTTGAGAGATGGGGAGCGACCCATTAGGCAAGGGTAGCTCCCCTGGGGGGCAAATTGTATTTAGACCATTTCTGCCCTCCTTGGGGTCAGATTGGCCGATTTTAGGTCAATCTGCCCCCAAGGGGGCAGAAACCACTAGGCACCAGGGATTATTTTTTTGGCGCCAATGTCACGCAGGGGGAGCGACCCCGTAGGCAAGGGTCGCTCCTGGGGGGGGTCAAATTTATTTTAGGCCATTTCTGCCCCCACTGGGTCCGGCTGAGCTAGAGGCCAATATCCACAGGTAGGCACTTTGCAAAAAACACCTCTGTTTTCTGTGAAAAAATGTGATGTGTCCACGTTGTGTTTTGGGCCATTTCCTTTCGTGGGCGCTAGGCCTACCCACACAAGTGAGGTACCATTTTTATCGAAAGACTTGGGGAAACACTGGGTGTGAGGAAATTTGTGGCTCCTCTCAGATTCTAGAACTTTCTGTCACCGAAATGAGAGGAAAAAGTGTTTTTTTGGCCAAATTTTGATGTTTGCAAAGGATTCTGGGTAACAGAACCTGGTCAGAGCCCCACAAGTCACCCCATCTAGGATTCCCCTGGGTTTCTAGTTTTAAAAAATGCACTGGTTTGCCAGTTTTCCCCAGGTGCCGGCTGAGCTAGAGGCCAAAATCCACAGGTAGGCACTGTTTTCTATGAAAAAATGTGATATGTCCACGTTGTGTTTTGGGCCATTTCCTTTTGTGGGCGCTAGGCCTACCCACACAAGTGAGGTACCATTTTTATCGGGAGACTTGGGGGAACGCGGGGTGGAAGGAAATTTGTGGCTCCTCTCAGATTTCACAACTTTCTGTCACCGAAATGAGTGGAAAACGTGTTTATTTAGCCAAATTTTGAGGTTTGCAAAGGATTCTGGGTAACAGAACCTGGTCAGAGCCCCACAAGTCACCCCATCTTGGATTCCCCTAGGTCTCTAGTTTTCAAAAATGCACAGGTTTTGTAGGTTTCCCTAGGTGCCGGCTCAGCTAGAGGCCAAAATCTACATGTAGGCACTTTGCAAAAAACACCTCTGTTTTCTTAAAAAAAAGTGATGTCTCCACGTTGCGTTTTGGGGCATTTCCTGTCGCGGGCGCTTGGCCTATCCACACAAGTGAGGTACCATTTTTATCGGGAGACTTGGCGGAACGCTGGGTGGAAGGAAATTTGTGGCTCCTCTCAGATTCCAACACTTTCTCTCACCAAAATGTGAGGAAAATGTGTTTATTTAGCCAAATATTGAGGTTTGCAAAGGATTCTGGGTAACAGAACCTGGTCAGAGCCCCACAAGTCACCCCATTTTGGATTCCCCTAGGTCTCTAGTTTTAAAAAATGCACAGGTTTTGGTAGGTTTCCCTAGGTGCCGGCTGAGCTAAAGGCCAAAATCTACAGGTAGGCACTTTGCAAAAAACACCTCTGTTTTCTTTAAAAAAATGTGATGTGTCCACGTTGTGTTTTGGGACATTTCCTGTCGCAGGCGCTTGGCCTATCCACACAAGTGAGGTACCATTTTTATCGGAGACTTGGCGGAACGCTGGGTGGAAGGAAATTTGTGGCTCCTCTCAGATTCCAGAACTTTCTCTCACCAAAATGTGAGGAAAATTTGTTTTTTTAGCCAAATTTTGAGGTTTGCAAAGGATTCTGGGTAACAGAACCTGGTCAGAGCCCCACAAGTCACCCCATTTTGGATTCCCCTAGGTCTCTAGTTTTCAAAAATGCACAGGTTTTGGTAGGTTTCCCTAGGTGCCGGCTGAGCTAAAGGCCAAAATCTACAGGTAGGCACTTTGCAAAAAACACCTCTGTTTTCTTTAAAAAAATGTGATGTCTCCAAGTTACATTTGGGGCATTTCCTGTCGCGGGCGCTAGGCCTATCCACACAAGTGAGGTACAATTTTTATCGGGAGACTTGCCGGAACGCTGGGTGGAAGGAAATTTGTGGCTCCTCTCAGATTCCAGAACTTTCTCTCACCAAAATGTGAGGAAAATTTGTTTTTTTAGCCAAATTTTGAGGTTTGCAAAGGATTCTGGGTAACAGAACCTGGTCAGAGCCCCACAAGTCACCCCATCTTGGATTTCCCCTAGGTCTCTAGTTTTCAAAAATGCACAGGTTTGGTAGGTTTCCCTAGGTGCCGGCTGAGCTAGAGGCCAAAATCTACAGGTAGGCACTTGCAAAAAACACCTCTGTTTTCTTTAAAAAAATGTAATGTGTCCACGTTGTGTTTTGGGGCATTTTCTGTCGCGGGCGCTAGGCCTACCCACACAAGTGAGGTATCATTTTTATCGGGAGACTTGGGGGAATGCTGTGTGGAAGGAAATTTGTGGCTCCTTTCTGATTCCAGAACTTTCTGTCACCAAAATTTGAGGAAAATGTGTTTTTTTAGCCAAATGTTGAGGTTTGCAAAGGATTCTGGGTAACAGAACCTGGTCACAGCCCCACAAGTCACCCCATCTTGGATTTCCCTAGGTCACTATTTTAAAAAATGCACAGTTTTGGTAGGTTTCCCTAGGTGCCAGCTGAGCTAGAGGCCAAAATCTACAGGTAGGCACTTTGCAAAAAACACCTCTGTTTTCTTTCAAAAAATGTGATGTGTCGACGTTGCGTTTTGGGGCGTTTCCTGTCGCGGGCGCTAGGCCTACCCACAAAAGTGAGGTATCATTTTTATCGGGAGTCTTGGGGGAACATAGATTAGCAAAACAAGTGTTATTGCCTCTTGCCTTTCTCTACATTTTTTCCTTCCAAATATAAGAGAGTGTGTAAAAAAGACATCTATTTGAGAAATGCACTGTAATTCACATGCTAGTATGGTCACCCCGTAATTCAGAGATGTGCAAATAACCACTGCTCCTCAACACCTTATCTTGTGCCCATTTTGGAAATACAAAGGTTTTTTTGATAGCTATTTTTCACTCTTTATATTTCAGCAAATGAATTGCTGTATACCCGGTATAGAATGAAAATGCACTGCAGGGTGCAGCTCATTTATTGGCTCTGGGTACCTAAGGTTCTTGATGAACCTACAAACCCTATATATCCCCACAACCAGAGGAGTCCAGCAGACGTAACGGCATATATCTTTCGAAAATCTGACATTGCAGGAAAAAGTTACAGAGTAAAACGTAGAGAAAAAATTATGTTTTTTTCACCTCAATCTCAATATTTTTCTTTTTCAGTTGTTATGTTCTGTAGGAAACCCTTGTAGGATCTACACAAATGACCCCTTGCTGAATTCAGAATTTTGTCTACTTTTCAGAAATATTTAGGTTTCTGGGATCCAGCATTGGTTTCATGCCAATTTCTGTCACTGACTGGAAGGAGGCTGAAAGCACAATTTGTTTTACAAATGGGGTATGTCCCAGTAAAATGCCAAATTTGTGTTGAAAAATTGGGTTTTCTGATTCAAGTCTGCCTGTTCCTGAAAGCTGGGAAGCTGGTGATTTTAGCACTGCAAACCCTTTGTTGATGCCATTTTCAGGGAAAAAAACACAAGCCTTCTTCTGCAGCCACTTCTTCCCATTTTTTTGAAAAAAACAAAATTTCCACTGTATTTTCGCTAATTTCTTGGCCTCCTTCAGTGGAACCCACAAAGTCTGGGTACCTCTAGAATCCCTAGGATGTTGGAAAAAAAGGACACAAATTTGGCTTGGCTAGCTTATGTGGACAAAAAGTTATGAGGGCCTAAGCGCGAACTGCCCCAAATAGCCAAAAAAAGGCCTGGCACAGGAGGCGGAAAAGGCCTGGCAGCGAAGGGGTTAAAGAAACAAGTGTTGAAATAGGAAAATATTGAAAGTTAGTAGGAAAGAACAGGCTTTTGGAACATTTTCATTTGTAACTTCTCATTACAAAGGCTAATTCCGAAAAGCTACATACCATTACATCTGATAGACACTGCTGATTGTGGGGATATATAGGGTTTGTGGGGTACCCAGAGCAAATAACTGAGCTACACCATGCAATGGTTTTTCATTTTGTACCGGGTATAGAGCAATTCATATGATAAAATAGTGAAAAGTAGGTATCAAGGAAACCTATGTATTTCCGAAATAGGCACATGAAGTGGAGTTTATAAGTAGGAGTTATTTGCACATCTCCGAATTTGCAGGTACCCATGCTAGCATGTGAATTAGAGGACATTTATCAAAATTACTTCCTTTTTACACATTTTCTTACATTTGGAATTTGCAAATGCAGAGAAATACATTTGGTTTTAACACTTGTTCTACTATTCTGTATTCCCCTGTGTCTCCCCAAAATAATGTTACTTCACTTGTATGAGTAGGCATAGTGCCCGCAACAGGAAACTCCCAAAATACAACATGGATACCTCAGCTGGCACCTAGGTAAACCTTGCAAACTTGTACATTTTTAAAAACTAGAAACCTAGAGAAATCCAGGATGGAGTGACTTGCGTGGCTTTCACCATGTTGTTTTACCCAGAATCCCTTGCAAACCTCACACTTAGACTAAAACACATTTTCCTCATATTTCTGAGATGGAAAGTTCTGGAATCTGCACACCGCCACAAACTTACTTCCATTCAACATTTCCCGAAGTGTTTTGATGAAAATGGTGCCTCACTTTTGGGGGTAGGCCTAGTGTCTGCAGCACGAAACGGCCCAAAAAGCACCATGGATACATAAAATCTTTGCACGCAAAACTGACCTAATTTTTGTAAAAGCTGTGGTTTTCGGGCCATACCTCAGCTGATACCTAAGGAAACCTAGTAAACCTGTACATTTCTAAAAACTAGACACCCAGGGGAATACCGGGAGGGGTGACTTGCATAGATCCCATGAAGTTTATTTTT
This sequence comes from Pleurodeles waltl, assembly GCF_031143425.1. Lineage (NCBI taxonomy): Eukaryota > Metazoa > Chordata > Amphibia > Caudata > Salamandridae > Pleurodeles > Pleurodeles waltl. The sequence goes on along the minus strand of NC_090441.1, from coordinate 107,869,210 downwards.
ACTCACAATGCCCTTGGAACCTCAAACTCTACCTGAAATTATGCATTATCCTTACATTTCTGTGATGGAAACTTCCAGAATCCACGGGAATCCACAACATTCCTACCACACAGCATTCCTCCACTTTCCATTTTTTTGGAGGGTGGAGGCATGGCCATGCCCAAGCTGGGCAGACCCCAAACCTACAAATAAAAACAAGCATTTGCAATGCAATGGGTCTCGCGTTTGCTCGAGTTAGAGCTATTAGCGTTGTAAATTCCTAACTGGACTTTTCTTGTCAGATAAATTGAAAATGAAAAGTAAAACAGTTGACGTAAGCGAGCCAATTCAAAGCACCACATGAGCGTGAGCGCAAAGGAGAGACACAAAAGGAAAAATAAGTTTCCCTCACAGTCAAACTTATCGGCAAACAAGCAATTATCCATGTAACAGGGTTGATGGCCAAGGCGGTAACAAAACTGCCCCAAGGAGGGACACATGTAAAGCATTTACCAATGCTAACAAAGGACTTTTGAAATGCAAGCCCATGAATGAGCGATAGTGATGGATGTGTGGTGCATGTGGTTAAAAGCTCACAGATAGATTACAATAGTTAAGAGCCCTGGCACGCTCAATCTAATGAAAGCAATTCCTCAGAGGGGAAGTAAGACTGTTTCCTTTTTTGGGGGGGCATGGCCATGCCAGGCAGCCCCCATCCCTTCAGAGAAAAAAAATATAGAGAGTAATCCCTAGTGTCTAGTGGTTTTCTGTCCTCCTGTGGGGGCAGATTGGCCTAAGAATAGGGCTAATCTGTCCACCAGGGGGGGCAGAATATGGCCAGAAATATGCGTCTGTATTGGTGAGTGACCCCTGCCCAAGGGACTGCTTCTTGAGATATATTTATTAAAATCCCTGGTGTCTAGTGGTTTTCTTCCCCCATGGGGGGCATATCTGCCTAAATATAGGGCCAAACATTCAGCGCCCAGGGGGGCAGAAAACAGCCAAAATAATTCCCCTATTATAGGTAGCAGCCCTTGCCTAAGGGGCAGCTCCCTGTCCCTGCTCCAAAAAGTAATCCATGGTGTCTAGTGGGGTGTATCCTTGTTTGAGGATTGCCCTCTATGAGTGATCCCCAAGCATTGATCCACTTAGGAACGGTATCATTGGATCCAATGATACCTCTCCTGTGTGATTCGGTGCTCGGGGGTCTGAGATAGGCCCCTGAGCACTGAAGCAGTGAATGTGAAATGAGCCGATTGCCTCATTTCACTTTCACTTTCACAGTAATTACATCAACGCGCCATCCTTTGGGATGACAAGAGGGCTGGTGAATGACTTGTCGATCGGGCATGTTGTTGGTGTCTCTACTGCATTGGATTCTTTGTGTTCTCTCCTGGGAATTGTAGTGCGGGCAGATATGTCTGGGTCCTGTGGTGCTTGCTCTGGCTATCTCACCATGGAGGAGTGCTCCTTGCCCACGACTTTGCGGGGTCCCGTAAGTGGCTGGTGTTGCCCTTGGTCTGGCTCTCACCCTCAGTGTTTGTGGGTGACCCTGGAGACTGTTTGCTACTGCACATATTTATGTTTGGGGACCGGAATAAAATCATAAGACTGGATAGTTGACTATTGGGTATTGTGGCCCATCTGCAAAAATGGTGAAGCCTAAGCAGAGCAGGCTGCTCACTCCTGTGCACAGGGTTATGGCAGACCTCCTGGTGCTGTAGACACCCTCTGTTAGTGGCCCCTAAGTACACTAGAAACCACTCTAGCCAGCCAATCTGGACAATTTGAGAAGATCCTAGAAGCAGTTCTAAACACAATAGCCTTTCTTGAGTCCAAAATTGATGCAGTTCACATTGAGGTGAACCTCCTCCAGGGGAATCACAGAAGATTGGTAGGGTGAGTGCATGAGTTGTCCCTTACACTGATGCGGCCAATGCTCCAGGATGTGCAGTCACAGCTTTGAATTCTGCATGCAGAGGTGTTGCAGTTGCAATCCCAAGCTGAAGCAGCAATATCTGGGTTTTCCTGAATGGTCCGAGGGTCCTAAAATAGAGCTGTTTCTGGTGGGCTGGCTGTTGGACACAATGGTGGGGGGTCTCTTCTATTGAAAGGGTACACCGTGTGCTGAGGCATCCTCCTCTGCCCGGATCAAGGCCACGGCCAGTGATTGCCAGACTGTTGAACTATGGGAACGGGGATCTTATTTTCCAGCTCTTCTGAACCAAGGGCCCACATCACTAGGAGAGCACTGTCATCAAGGCTTATCCTGACTACACGGCGGGTTCCAGCAATGTTGTCATTTCTACATGGCGGCTAAGCTCCAGCTGCGTACTATGGGCATGAAGTATGCTTAGTTTTTCTCAACCAGATTGTGGGTGGTAGATGACGAAGTGGCTCACATCTTTCAAACTCTGGAGGAGGCTTGGATACACCACAAAATGGAGGTCCCACATCCTGTGGACAATGTTGATGTGCCTTGTAGAGGTGCGGAAGGTTCCTGTCACAGGGGGCCACCCATTGGTGCAGCAAGAGGTAGATGAGTGTGCACAAGTGGTGGTGGAGATGTTCCAACATGGCAGTAACTCTTTTTCAGTGTTTGACTTTGATCAAAGGTCAGAATCGTACAGTGGCATGCATACATCAGAATGCTTGTAGAAGATTTGGCCAACCGTCACTCCCAAACTAGCAGATGATATCCTTTGACTGCTGTTTAATGGTGTATTTTGGTTAGTTGGTGTCTACTTCATCCAGGGGGCACTGGCCCATAATGGTGCTGATGAGGTGAAGGGCCTTCCCTATTTGGTTCCCTTTGGGCCCTGCTGGTGAACAAGGACAGCAACACTCCTCACACCCCAAAGGAGACAGAACTACCTTCTTCCAAGAGGTTTACCTATTTATGTGTTTTCGATTATTATATGGCATGTGATGTGTACAGTAGCATGCTGGGGAGGGTGTTCAAGTTGGGTTTTGTTGATTACGGTTTAATATGCTTAATTCCAGACTCTGACCTCTCTAACAGCCATGGGTTGGCAGGATGTGCTGCTGGGGGTTGGGCTGCATCTCCATCTGGTGGGGCGTTAGTGAGACCCTGGGTGACTCGACTAGGGAGTACAATCAAGCTATAATACAGCACTCTCATGCTTGACAACATGACCACATAGATACCCGGATACAATTTCTTGACATGGAACATTCAGGGTCTTGCCACTCTCCGCAAGTGACATGCGGCATACGCATACCTTAATCTCTGTCACGTTCAGAGTGCATGCCTCAAGGAACTATACTTGACTGTGGTGGAACTAGAGAGGCTGCGTAAGAGGTGAGTAGGTCAGATACACAGCAACTGCTATTCTGCATATGCCCAGGAGCATGCTTATATGGCTGTCCCCCTATAGATACATACAGATGACCACCAGCATAGAAGAACTAGAAGGTCGCTATGTCATTCTTGAGGGGTGGCTAGATGGTAGCTCTTTGAATGTAACATCCTATTAGGCACCTAACACAGACCTATCTGGCTTCCTGGAGAGTAGGACCCCGTTCCTATTGCATGATCCACTGGGTCATTGGCATGTTGTCCCACTATATGCTGATGATGCTCTGGTCTATTTATGGGATGCAGCAGCAATTCTACCTATGCTTGAGGATTTGCTGGATGCCTCTGGGAGGTTTTCAGGCCTTCATGTCATTCGGACCAAGTCCTGCTTATTCCCTTTAAGATGGGTGCTACCCTCCTGGCATCTGATGGCTTGGCGTGTTGGCAATATGATCCATTTAAGTACTTAGGAGTGCAGGTATACCATGCAAAGTACGATTTGCTGGAAAGAAACCTGGGAAGGGTGCTGAGCTCGATTCACACCTCTTTGCTTTTCTGGACCTCCCTCCCTCTCTCTCCGGTGGGGAGGGTGGTGATTTTGAAGATGCTGATGATGCTTTGGCTGCTGCACTTATTAACTGATTGCTGGTGGTTCCCCAAGTCATTGTTGTATATATTACACAGCCTTATTTCTGACCTCATTTGGGGGAGTGGTAGGAGGCGAGTGGCAAAGCATGACACCCTATGATGGAATAGGGGTTATATTGGGCAGCGGTGAAGCTACAGTGACCAATGAAATGACCGGGGATGGTCCCAGTAATAAACGGCATGAGATGGAGGGTGTGTTGGGTGATACACTTCTCAAGACTTGGCTCCTCCAGTCTCCAGGTAGAAGGACATCTTCCTCTGCTCTGATGAAAATGGCTAGCTCTTGCTATTGCCTGTATGTGCATGCTGGAGGTGAGTCTTGTACGCATGCCCTTCAGTTGGTCTGGTGGGAGTTATCTGAGGCCCAAAACTTGATGAGTTGGGTTGAGACACAGGTGTGGAGAGAGGTGAGAGTGACATGTTTGAGGGACCTGTTCCTGGATGGGAAGCTTGGGCATTCCAAGATGCTGTTGAGTTGTATGCGATTATGTGTTGGCGGTTCCACACATACAACACACTTATGCATATCATTCACTAGCGTTGAGAAGCTGCACCAACGGAGCCACCCCCCTCTCCACTGTTAGCGGGGGTATTGACTCAATGGCATTGACCTGGAGGCAGTAGTTACATTGTATAGCCTGTTGTTGGAGCAATCGCGCAACCCGACACCCAGTCACAAGGAAAAGTGGGAGACCTTCCTTGCTTCTGTATGTTCGCCCCAGCAGTGGAGCAAGGTTGTGGTCTAGGTCAAACAGGTGTCCCAGAACACATGCTTCCACTTCACACAATTCAATTATGTGTAATCAGCCAACAACTGGAAACCAATAAAGTGCTCTGTGTTGTGTGTGTATGTTTCCTTTTACAAGTCTTGTGGTGGATAAAACAGCTACCACTCTTTATAGTCAATTTAGTAGGGATTGATGCAGTAGCATAAGAAAACGTGAGGTCCCTGCCAGCAAACTACATGGAGGAGCCCCTCAGTTAGGAGCTCTCAGGACAGGGTACTGTGCTGAGCATGCCCACTGGAGCTCGCCCCCCACACCCACACTGCGGAGGCTGATGGGGCCTATGTTATGCCACTGGACTGATGCAGACCTGAATATAAAGAACTACAAATCAGAATATAAAGCACTACAGTACAAGAGTCACTAGAGGCATTCACTACTGTGGCTTACTTTGTTTTTTACATTTTTGTATTTTTATGATGAAAATGACAACTGTTGACTAATAAATACACTGAACTTCAGCGCCAAGGTGGTATTAGCATTAAAAAACCAATATTTATGACTTCTGCTGCTGGATGAAGCAGACGATCAGAAATTGTCAGAAAGGAGATGTTAGCCAATGAGGCCCTCAACTCTTCCCCCAAAAAAGATAGGCTTGATCATTTTGCGTCGTATTCAGGGACACTGGAATTATTAAATTCTGAGGCAACTGCTTTTTCCTCATAATTATACATTTCCCGTGTTTGACACAAAATCCATAGTCTGGTGTATAATATGCAGACTAAAAAATTGTTCCTATCCTAAACGGATCAAAACTTACTAAAACACAACAACGTGTGTAGTGGAAGCCATTTGCAAAAGTAGACAGACTCTCTTTCTGTTGTTCATTGCTGTATTTGATTGTTAAACTGGTACAAATGATATCAAACCTTTGCCTAGAAAATATTAACCTGTGTAAAAATGACAAAATTATGAAGTAATATTGTCAAAAAATGTGGCTCTTTACGGCACATAATTTGCGTTTTCTTTCTGCATAATTTAGTCAGTCCTGCTGCATAATTTGTTACTCCCCTGCCGCTTAATGTGGGGGGCCCGTGTTATACTGCAAGACACATGTAAAGAAGATCCAAGCAAATTGCGACTTTTCCACAACAAATATGCCATCAAATGAACATTTCATGTAAGATATTGTCAAAACACATTGTCTGCCATTTGAGTCATTCCATGTGATTATCAGGAAGCGTATTAAAAAAAAAAAAAAACACAAAAAAATATTATTTTTGCACACCTTTACAAATGTTCATGGCTTTATTAGGAGAGTGAACAATTGTCCACATGATTCAATATAAGTACCTTGGAGTAATACTGTATTTAGTCATCAAATGCCTTCCCCCCTCTTGAGAGAAATGAAAACTGGTTTTGCTTTGGTACTTATGGAGGGCCTTGTCAAGATTAATTATGTTCATGGGGTTATCTGCCATGCAGCCAATTAAGATTTTCACAAACAATAATCTCCCGCTACCCGAAGGGCTCTCTGCCGCTATCCAGAAAAAATATTTGGCTCCTATGTTGTCTTTGTTTTTAAACATATCTTTGTTGGTTTTTTTTTGTAGCAGGTAGTAAGCCACGCTATAGGATCATAAAACATTTACAGTTTCACATGTAGTTCTTAAGCACTCTCATACACATTATCTGTTTTTTTCTTGTTTGGGCCCCATTATACAGAAGTGCCAGTCCTGTGGTTTATCCCTCTCTCCATAGCTCTCTTCGTCTGAGATTTGTTGATTATTTATATATGGGGTCCGCTGTTTGAGTAGGCATTAACATATCAAGGTAAATTCTACTTTCAGAGATCACACTATATAGAGTGAACAGGGTCTGATTGGGGAAGTATGTACGGTAAGTTTGGAGTGGTCAGAGTGTATTCTAAGTGTTGGATTGGGGGTAGCAAGGGTTCAATCATTAGTGCTGAGGTGCTGATTGGCTGGAGCCAGTGTAAAGCAGTAAGGGCCGTATTTGTAGGCCCCTAGCGGCACCGGAGCATCACTTTTTGTGACACTCCTGTGGTGCCAAGTACAGCGCGGTATTAACAAGGTGGCATTAAGGCACTTTATGCGGCTTAACGTCACCTTGTAAATACGGCCCCTTTCCACACAGCACTGTGCGTGGAAGGGGCATGCAATGGGCGTTGCTGTAGGCGTGCCACAGCAACACCCATTGCATTTTGACGCTGCCTCAGATTTATGAAATTTCATAAACCTGAGGTAGCGACAAAATCTAAAGCCCTCCCCAGGGGTGGCGTTAGCAGGATGCAACGAGGAGGAATGCTTTTATTCCTCCTAATTTTTTGCCTTTTCTATGCATGCTGCACTCTGCAGCACACATAGAAAGAGCAAAATGCCAGACATGATTGCTTATGTGCGGGAAGGTGTCCCTTCCCGCAAATAAGCAATCACACCCCTTAACGCAGACATCCTTGCACGATGGTGCAAGGATGCCTATGTTGGTACTGGCAGCTAAATTTAGCTCCAGCACAGGGGTGCGCTGTATTCCCTTAAATATGGCACATCCCTGCGTTTCTAAAGTGGCTCAGCGTGGTGCTGCCATTTTTGGCACAGCACTGTGCAGCACCACTTTTCTTTAGTGTTAGTAGTCATTGCACCTTTTGGTTAATCCCTGGCCCGTTGGCTCCCTCTCAGTTGGCTCTATCGTTCTGTTCTTGTCACCATCTCTCTCTTCTGTATCTGGTGGGTCTGAATCTGCTTTTCTTCCAGGTGGTCATAGTTCTCCAGACCCTCAGCCCACATCGGTGTCATGGGACGTATCCGGACACCTCTAGCATCTTCCCTACAAAGTATGGCTTCTTCAGCACTGGCCCAGATGGTCACATCCCACACCCATGTCCTAATAGTTTGGCCTGTCGGTGATTTCCACATCAGTGCAATTCTGCGCCGGGCCAGTGCCAGGTCCAGGAATCAGGTGCCTATTTTACATACTGGGGGGCGAGAGAAGCCACCCAGTAGGCAAACCTCTACCATGTCCAGTGGCTGTGCGGAGCCTCAGCAGGACCTGTAATTCAAGGTATCTCCACATCAGGTGGTGGAAATCCACATCTAGTGACCAGCACCTTAGCCAGTTGCAGGTGTCCCCTCTATATATACTTCGCAATCTGTGTGGGGTAAGACGTTATGTGTAAAAGGTTGAATTGTATATATTTCAACCGGAAGCAGAAGGAAATCACCTTGGGTAGGCAACCGTCCTGTCTCATTCTCTAACTGTTATGTCGTGTTCTAGAACCACTGTACACCAATCTCTGAGTGTCTCCATCTGGTCCTGACCCATGCCCTACAAAGCCCTATAGAGTCATGTCACTTGGTGTCTTGCCGAGTGAAGGGATAGTAGCAACTACAACACTAAGTGGCGAGGAGGCTCATCCCCACCATGGCCCCACAGCTCCATGTACGTCCATGTCAAAGCCTCATTACTGAGAAACTGGCCACTGGGCAGGTCGAATCGCCCCTGCAACTCCTCTCATGGCAAGAGGGAGCCCGTCTCATAGCAGACTTCAACTGTGGTCACGCTCGCCATGGCCCAGGCTCGGAGCTGGGTCACCGTGAAGTAGCCAATCGGCATCCCATGGGGCAGTCCAGCCAATGGTATAGCCGGTGCATACAGTGGGGCCCTACCAGTCCTTACTACGCCTTGTACCAACCATGTAGTGCTGCCTGCAATAGCACACTCTGGTTGAATATATGTCCTGTGGGATAGCAATTTAGCAAGCAGGAGTCTCCCATGCAGAGCCAGTCCCATGTTAGCCAGTGTATCCCCGTGAGCGTCAGCCAGCCATCTCGTCGCCCACTGCAGTTGTGCTGCTATGTAGCATAACTCAAAGTCAGGACTCCTATTCCCCCTCGGGTGAACGCTTCAGTACCCGAAGGAACACTGTGTCTGCCTCCATCCCATATCAGCTCCAGAAGGAGCCCCTCCAACCATCAGAACCACGCTCCAGGGATCTAAACTGGGAGATTAACAAAAAAGTATAATAAACCGCAGGATCATTACCATTTTAGAAGCAGATACCCGGACCATCAGTGACAATAGCAGAGACCTCCAGAAAGCCACACTGGATTTCAAGGATCGGACCACTTTGTCTAGGTTCCCCTCTCCCACGTCATCCAATTGATGGTATACTTCGACTCCCAGGTATTTAAACATCGCTGGTGACAAGGTGGGCCCCGACAAGAGGCCAGTGGACTGTGGTGTCTGTTGGTTGCAGGGGAAAATATGTCATTGATCTGTTAACCCTCATACCTGATATCACCCGAAGATATCTAAGCACCGTATTGCCTCATTCACCCCCACCAAGACCCCTGACAAATACAGTAAGAGATCATCCGCATAGAGCAGGGTCTTCAAACTGGGGGGCGCACCCCCCACGGGGGGCCTCAAGTGATCCCGGGGGGGGGGGAGCCAGGCTCTGGCCAAAATAAGTATTTCACAGAAAAGTGTTTTGTTCTAAGCAGAAACATGTTATTGCATTTTTAAAATGGAAACAGTACTTACCTGCAATGTTTAAATACATCTAGACATATTTAAACATTGCCATCTTTATAAAATATTTGTGAAAAATTCTGAAGGGGGCCCACTGATTTTTATTTTTCAACTGGTGGGGCGCGGCACTAAAAAGTTTGGAGACCACTGACATAGAGGGATATAATATGCTCATATCTTTCAATGCCAATACATCCTCCCTGTCCCTCCCTTTTGAAGCATTCGGCTAATGGCACGATGACCAACGCAAAGAGGAGGGGTGAGAATGGGCAGCCTTGTTTGGTGCCTCGGCAAACAGCGAATGGTAGTGCCCATCTTGACCTGCGCCTTTGGTCTTGTATATAGTAGAGTCACCCATCGGATCCAGGCCTCGCCTATGCCCAGCTTCTGCATCACCTCCGTCAGGTAGTCCCATCTCACCATGTCAATTGCCTTCTCAAGGTCATCTAACATGATTAATGCCCCTGGGAGATTATGGCCCATATTTATACTTTTTGACGCAAATCAGCGCCAGTGCAGATTTGCATCAAAAAGTTTACCGCCAGCTAACGCCATTCCAACGCGCCAGCCAGGCCCCTTATTTATGGAATGACATTAGCCAGCGCTGTGGGCTGGTTTGCGTCCAAATAAATGCCGGTAACTGGGCAGCGGAGGTGAAGGGAAGACTGGGGGTTGTGCGCCAAAGAATGGTGCAAGTCAGGTAAGAGTAAAAAATATTGGCTCTAACCTGACTAGCGCCATTTTTTGACGCACATCTGTCTTAGAAATGAAAAAAAAATTATACTTGCGCACTTACCTGCACTCACCATGGATCCCCCCATCCATGGGTGTCCTCCAGGGGTGGGCTAGGGTGGCGCGGGTGTCCCTGGGTGCAGGGAAGGGCACCTGTGGACTGCTTCTATGGTCTCCCACCATGGAAATGAGCCCACAGGTTCCTTAACGCCTGCCCTGACCCAGGCGTTAAAAAACGGTGCAAATCTGTCTGGGCGCCTTGGTTTAAGGCCCGCATTCTTCTGTGCGTCATTTTGACGCCGGAGGATAAATAAGGCACACATGCCTTAGAGTAATTGTTTGCACGGGAACTCCTACCTTGCATGTCATTAGCGCAAGGTAGGTATTCACATACAAAAAATTACTCAACTCCATAACTTTGCCGCTGGACAGGTCTAGCGCCAAAGTATAAATATGGAGTTAAGTTTGCACTGAATTTGCGTAAAAAAAAGATGCAAATCCGGTGCAAACAGAGTATACAAATGGGCCTTAGTGTTTCAGGGTGATAAAGAAGGTGGTACAATCTCCTGAAGTTGAGGGAGGTGCAATGGCGTAGAACAAAGCCATTCTGATCTTCATAGACCAAGCTTGTAACATGTGGGAGCAACCTAGTTGCAAGTGTTTTGCTCCCGATTTTAAAATCCAGGTTGAGTATTCACAACAGACAGAAGGCCGTGACCGGTGCCCCAGAGTATGTGGTCTTGGGGAGTGGGATAACAGTCCCACTCCGTGTTGCCTCTGGGCGGTAGCTCACCCTCAATGCTTCGGCATATAACCTTTCCAACCTAGGGTAACAATCCAGGGTACATTGCACAGAATTCCGTAGGCAGGCCATCAGGTCCAGGTGTCTTGCCCACAGCCATCTCTCAGATGGCTTTTTTAATCTTGTAAGCAGCCACTTGTCCCCCCAGACTATTCTGGGCTTCACGCATCAGTGTCAGGAGTGGGAGATCGTCCAGGAATTCTGCCAGGGCGCGGTCTGGGATAAGTGCGGGGTTGTTACACAGGGTCTCGTAATAGTACCAAAATCCTTCATTTGTGTCCCCAGGGGAAAAGAGATGGGCTCTTGTCAAGTGTGTTATAGGTGTCCCTCATAGATCCAGGCGGATCAGCCAGGCCAACAACCTCCCCGGCTTGCCTTCCTCATTATGAGTTCTTTCAATGTAAGTTTTATAGTTGTGATACCGCAGCCTCTTCAGGACAGCATGGTATTGCTCTTTGGTGTCAAGCAGAAGTTGATTATTAACTAGATCCGTCTCCAGGGTGTTATCTAGCATGCGTAATGTGGCCTCTGTTTTACACAGTTCTGTGTTTAGGGCCTTGCTAATTCCTATGAAATGCTCCATGCAAAAACCTTAGACAATGACATTAAAGGTCCCCCACTCCAAGAGGGTGGATGACGCAGTGCCCTGGGTTTTGGCAAAGAATTCTAAAATGGTGGTCCGCAGTGTGTCCCCATAACTCGGGTCCTCCAAGGCTGCGGGCTGAAGATGCTATATTAGGATCACCAGTTTGTCATCCACCAGCCGCAGCCCCATGAATAGCAAACTGTAGTCCGAGAAAGTGCACCTGAGGTATTCTGTAAAGGTAATGTATTGGCACAATTACGCTCCCATTGTTAGAACCAGGCTTGAAAGCCATTAGCTGTCTTATAGGATAGTGTTCCCAGAAGTTGGGGCGGGTGGAATGATCTAGGGGTACATCTAGTACGCAATTGTAATCACCACCAGCAATCAGATCACCATTCATCAATTGTCCAAGTGGGGCTCAAAACATATGGAGGATAGGTGTTCATGGTCAGGTGCATTTATGCTCCCTAGCATAACCTCTCTTCTAAATAACCATCCCCTGACCAGGACATATCTTCCCTCCACATCCACTAAGGTCTGCGAGGGCTCAAAAGGGGTCCTGCCCTTACCCATATTTACACTCCCTGTTCATTTGCAGAACAGGAAGTAGCAAATAGTTGTCCACGCCTTCTACGGTGAAGACAGTCCACCTCAACCCCACCCAAGTGGGTCTCCTGGAGCAGAACAATCTGTACCCCAACGTCTCAGATACCTATTGATGTTATGCCTCTTAGCAGCAGATCCCATTCTCCTCAGAACACTTCAGGTCTGTAATTTCAGCGGACATGATATAATATGAGTCACCCGTGCCGCCATCTTACTCCTCCCCCCGAGCGATATATTCCCCACTGGTAGTAGTACCCCAGAGACAAAAATAAAACATGCCCCAACTATAAACTCCCCTGAAACTCCCATTACAACAGCCAGCTGTCCAAACATGTATTAAAAAACTAAGACATGGAATTAGAGATTGGGTTCCACTTAACCCTAGTAAGATTGTAAGTGGTGGTGTATTGATGGGGGTAAACCAAAGCAGTGTGCTTGTTTTAGCCATTGTGTGTCCAGGCCACCAGAGGCCAATCCAGATTTCGTCTCAGCAGGGCTGCAGCACAGTTCATCCTACAAGTTTGTTCATCCTCTCTCCCCTAATCACCCCCCCAGCCAGCAGTACTAATGCCAATGGGGAAGCAGTAACCCCTCACAAGTGTAACAACAGTGGTGCATTAGCCATCCAAATCAGCCTACTGTTCAGCTCACTGGCTATCAGTCCGTGGATCAAGTCATCTGCTGACTGTGGGGTCACTGTTGGCATGTCCCTGTGCGCCAAGGTCGACTCTTCAGATTCTGAATCTGTTTATCATATGTCTGAGTGCAGGAGTCGATCTGATTCTGTTCAAGCCAGGGCAGCTGTTTGGTCTTTCTCTGCCATTGATCTAGTCAGCTTCTTAGTGACCCTTCTAATTCCAGAGTTCCGGGATCTCTTTTACGGCCTACCGGTGGTCCTTCTCTTCTCTGTCCGAGGGTATGCTGGGGCAATCCTAGCTTATACGGGCCAGATGTATGAATCTGGCCCATTGCGATTCGGTAATTGCGATTCATAAGAAATCGCAATTACCGACTCGTAAAGGGCCATGTATCACATTTGCGATTCGGTAATTGCGATTTCTTAAAAATAGCAAATGCAATTACCGAATCGCAAATTGCGATACTGGCCCCATTCGCAGCTATGGGCCTGCTGGCCCATAGCTGCAAATTTTATGCATCTCCTAAATTATGATTTCTAAAACAGAAATCGTAATTTGGGAAATGCAAAAGGCCAGGGTGCTGGTGGTCTAAGGCCCCCTCTCCTGCACCCCAAAAATTTATTTTTTAACATGTAAAGTACACACATGCCAAAAGGGCATGTGTGCTTTACATATTACATTTAAAAATGCAGTTTTACTGCATTTTTAAATTTTGCACCAGGTTACCACCTGGTTGCAGACAATGGTATTTTGCCTGTGCAAAATACCATTCTGCGAAAAATCGCAATTTGTGATTTTTTGCAGAATTGCCTTGGGACCTGGATTTTGCGAATTGCAAATTGCGATTCGCGCAATCCAGGTCACAACGCAGAAAATCGCAATTTTTGCGATTTTCATTTTGTGGTCTGCAAATGCCATTGCAGACCACGATTTTGCACTCGCAAACGGCCGATTTCGCAGTTTGCGAGAGCAAAATCATTTGATACATCTGGCCCCAAGTGTCTAGCCAGTCCCAAGCTGCCTTAGGGTCATCACAGAAGTATGTGTTGCCATCAAAGGAGATCCATAATTTTGCAGGGAACATCAGGGAATACTGGATTCCTTCTTCGCTGAGTGCCCTATTGACCTCTGCATATGAGACTATTCTGGTCTGGACCGGTGCTGTGTAATCTGGATACAGTGTGGCTTAGCTGTTCCCAACTGTGTAGGGAACTGTGCTTTTTTAAGGAGCATATTTCTATTTCAGAAGTGGAGAAGTTTTATTACCACTAGATGCAGCAGGCGACCAGGAGCCGGCGGCCGGACATGGACCGTGTGTGCCCATTCAAGGGCTATAAACCTAGTCAAGTGCGTTGGGGCCACATCTGTGTGCAGCCAGTTCTCAAGGTAGGCCACCATATCTGATCCTTCGGTGACCTCCGGCAGCCCCACTATTCGGATATTGTTTCGCCGATTGCGTCCTTCCACATCTTCAGCCCTTTACTCTAAGGTGTGGTGTGCACTCTTCTCGGCCACCTTCATTCTGTCCGCCTGTTTATGGTGTTCTGCCCTTAAGAGGCCAAGCCTCACTGAGACTGTTCCGATGTCCTATTGAAGAGTGGCTTTTGTATCTGCAATGGTAGTCTGTATCCTGTGAAACTGTAATTGTAAAGATGGGGTTGAGCATCCAGAGTCTCCGGTATCTCCCTGCTCGGTCCGGTCTAGCTCCATCACCCTTGCTATAGTCATTGTCTCTTTGGGTTTGGGCTTTCCCATCACTAGCAAACTGCCTGTGAGCGCTGTCCCAGTGATGGCACGGATCCAGGCATCTCTTGGAGTAGGCTTCCACTGCGGTTCCCTAGGGACCCCCTAAACTGTAAATGGTGTGCCCAGACCCTGTTTGTTTTCAACTAAGTTCTCTCCAATGGGGTGCCTAGGTGTACTGGTTTCTGGTAGATGTGGGTTTATATGGCTGGTAGGGGGGGTGCATCCCCAATTGGCACTACAAGTGCCTACAGGATGCTTCCACTCCGGTTCCCAAGACGGGGGAATCGTTGTCCCATGATGATCTGTAGTCAATGATAGCAGCAGCCAGAAGTCCCAGACCAAGATGTGGGTCAGGTCCACCCCAATTATGTCACTTAGATCATTGCACTACATAACACCTAACTAACAGGTTGGCACATGCAGGAGTGCCTTTCCTTTTTTGTTTATTCCTGGCTAATTTTGTTGATTTACATTTCTCCTGATTTTGGTCTCTCAATATCTCAGATAGCCGCCCAGGAGGGGGAGGGGGTAAGAGGACTGTCTTAAAATCATTAAGGTGAGCAGACCCCCAGCCAGAGGGGTCCCATGAATGAGAAGGGGGATCCCCCCTCAGATTCCAAAAGACAAAGCAGCTGATCTTTTCAGTATGGGTCTTCATCCCCTCAGTAGAGTGAGCGCCGAAAGCAGCTCCTCTAATCCACCACACCGGCGGTGTAGGCTCTCCACCTGCTCACCTTTGTTGCTCTAGGCCCGCTCCAGGCCTGCCAGCCACTCCCATCACCTTTCAGCATCTTTACGAGCTGCCCATTCACTCCCAGCCACACTTGGCACAGCCAGAGACAGCCCGGGTCTTTCATAGACAGCTCCCCTCCCAGCTGGGCGTCCCCCCTCACTGCAGTCTCAGCGCACAGCTCAGACAGGCCCAGTTGAGGCTCTGGTGGCGTCTTATTGTGACACATCTCCATGGTTATGCAGCCACGGGCCCCCACATCTTTATCCGTCCCGGGCAGCCTGTGATGATCCCCGGTAACTCAGCTCTATCCCCTGCAGGCCACGCAGAGGTCCCCAAGCTATGCAGTTCCTCACCAGTCCCCAGGGAGTAATCTCTCCAGGGGGATGTGGCGGCCCTCAAGGCCCCGCCGTGCTCGATCTGTCATAATCCGCCTCTGTTCATTTCAGTAGTTTCTCACTGCATGCCCTGACCTTGAGCCTACATGCCCTATTTTACGCTGGTTGGACGGGCCCCCTGTGTAGTGGTTTTTACAGGAGAAATAAATAAGCCAGGGTGAAGCAGCATAATCACATGTCTGCCATGTTGCTTGGTAGGCCACGCCCCCTCTCTTATACTGACTTTGGATGTTTTAAAATAGCTTTATCCAAGAACAGTGGAAGAAATTGAGCTCAGCACATGTTAATTTGTGACTTGCTAATCTGTAGGGTTTTCCCTTGCCCTAGTTAGCTAAGCTCAGATGTCTTTTGAATTTCCTTAATACTTAAAAGAACTGAACAGATCTTGTTTTCTGTTCATTAGATAATCCTTATGATGTTTTTATTGCTTTTGTTGAATGTTTAGTCCTTTTGATGTCAGTTTGTTTAAACATCTTCTGATGTGTAAGTCAGCCCATGGTGATTCTGTATCTTTATAACTTTGTTTTGAGAATTGTCTACATGACTTTGAGTCTGGGTTGGTAATAAAACACTTAACTTTACTTGTGGTGTTTTCCATGTGTAGCCACATTGGTCATACTGTCACTCCAAATTGATTTGTTTGCGATATTTTGATGCCTTGTGTCTCCACACCTTTATGCTGAGTGAAAAGGTTTATTGATCGCATAATCCTGAGTAGAAAAATGCTTCAGCACACTTATAATTACACATTGCTTTTCTTCATGTTTAAATACTAACCAATGTCAATGGCTTATATTTGAAAAAAATAGAATCTTCAAACAAAGATCAGAATGTAGATCAGCTGAGAAAAAAGAGAGAGGTATACTGGATCTTCACCATAAACACAATAAGCCAAGCTCTCAATGAAAGAAAGGAAAATTACCATTTTGAAATTCACTTTAATGAAAAGTAAAAAAAAAATAGTTACATATTAAGGAACACAATGATGTCATACATATAAATACAATTTTACATTGACTACAACTAGACGTAAAACAAGCTGTAATAAATAAGAAATTATTGAAATGCTGCCACTTTAATGTGGCCTAAAAAACAGCTTAGTATGTATGTATCTTGATTAATGCATTAATATATGTGATAGAATGAATGAGATACAAAAATAGCACCGGAAGATGCATAAAGACAAATAACGACATAATAAAATATACAAATGCAAATCACACAGGAAATGTTTAAAGATTGCCGGCACAGATACATAAGAAACAGAAGACCGTAACAAGTGAGAATCTCTTTCCAGGAACACACACAGACTATACAAACCTGGATGTAATCATATTGGGGGCACTTGTTTTTATGAATAATATGTTAAAGGGCTGAAGAAATATTTGCAACTGTCACAGAAGATATAGGCTTCAAGTAATTTATTTTATGAGAGGATGCACCTCATACGTAAATACTTTATAACAAACAATGTTACTGGTAACTGCAAGTGACTCACCAATTTAGGAATCAGTTGAGCCTTTATAAGAGACATAATGCACATGGAAATTATTGTAATAGCAACAATTAGACATGCTTTGTGGACTACAACGGTATACTCAGATTGATTTCTGGGGGTTTTCCATATAGTTTGACACTGCCCACTGAATAAGAGTGACTGTTTAGGACATACATTAAATATAAAAAAGTATAATTACTAGAGATTGTCAGTGATTTAAACTTCTGTAAACATGTTTGGCCTTCATATAAAATGAGTAAGGTGCATATGTCAGTATAGTAGCAGTAACATACCAAGAAAGAAGCATTTTTGAACATACAAAGATTTCCGTTCTCTGATCCCCAAGCAACTTACGCTATATTATGAACTTTGAAACACTATAGATCCAATTAACCTAATTTTGTGTACGTTGTTGTAGATAAAAATGTCCAATATGCCAAAACAAATGAAGTTACTTCAAGAAATTTTTATATCAAAAACTTTGAAGTGGAAGTATAATTCTTGCTACATTCTTAAATCTATGATGCTCAGTATTATCTAAATAAAATAACTATATCAAATTACAAGTGGGGCGTGGCCAAGACGGTGGCGGGACTAGATGAGCTGCTACCCATCATGCCCTGGTTAATAATCCTGCTGTCCAGGGTGCACACTGAACGCACACCAAAGATGCAAAACACAAACAGGTATGAAACACTATCATATGCCAAGAGTAAGTAGCCACAGGCCCTGCTTGTTCCTCCAAAACCTTGTCCTGATAATGCTCTCTGCAAAAACAAACAGACGAAGCCCAACTCAAAGCAATTACTTACTACCACAAGGGAGCCAGCACCACCGAGTGATGCATTCATCAGTCACATGGAAGCAACATTGTACTCTTAAACTTCCTAGATCAATGCCATTTAGACTCAGTGGCACTAGATGTTAACTTGCTGAGGGAGGACCACAAAAGGCTATGACGATGCTGAAGCAATGCTCATTGCAATGAGACCAACGGTGTGCAAACTAAAAGACCTTAAATGCAGACACATTCATTTTTCCAACATTGGAGGAGATGCACCTCACATGGGTTGAAATCTGAAAGGTGGCATGCAGGTGGGGAAGGCAGATCTTTGGGACCACTTTTTCTGCACTTTCAATATGGTGTGTGTGGAAACAGCATACACTGATTGATCCAAACAGTAGAAATGTGTTGCTTGAGGGGCTGCTAGTTGGCCAGTCCTTGAAAATCATCATACTCTATACCCCAATCATGCAGCAATTGGAGTTTTTTAAATACCTTATTTCCACTACTGCTGCACGATGTGGTGTCTCACAACTCTACGGGGGACACTTTGACTGCTTAAAGGACACTGGGGGTAACCGATCCACCCCACCGCTACCTGACGTTGCCGTATAAAGGGTGGAACTCCAATTGGAGAACTGGCTGGCAGATCTGCAACTGACTGATGCTTGGAGACACAGTCATCCTGTTGAGAGGGAATACTCACATTACTCCTGTATACACCAACTTCACTCCAGGTTGGACTACTGCCAGAGCCCTTTGTCAGAAATTGTTTGTAAAAACATATCTTGGGCAAATCATATTTAAACACAGTCCACTGAAGCTGGGGCTGTGTTGGGGGGACATCACGCAAGTGTTCCCACATGGAGACTTTGAGCAGAAGCACTAGAGGACAGTCCATACCGGAAACAAATACTCAAACACAAACCTTGGAGGACAATAAGGGGCAGCCACAAACACAACAACAGAATGGGATGCCTTCAAGATGGTCATCAGAGGCCACTGTCTCAAAACTATTAGGGGAGTACAACATGTGCTGCACAGGTGGCTTCTAGATTTGGAGGTGGCAATTGGACAGATGGAGCAGCAAGTAGTTACTGCTCTAGATGCTGGGGTGACATTGAGACCTTCACTGGGTGACATATAGACCTGCACACGCGAATGGATCACTTGGCTACACTGCTACTTGGCTAATCAAAATGTGGAAGGTGACAGAGTGGGGAGGACATTTTCATGGCTGTATCCCTAAACAACAGACAGGGGCAATAAGGAACCAGGGCTTGCTCATAGTGAACACGCAAGAGGCGATATGTGACGTCTTTTGTTACGATGGTTGCAAGCTTTAGACACAGAAGGACTACCTGGCTCCAGACCAGCAGCAACAGTTCATGTACACAGTGCCTACACCTCTGCTGGATCCCTCCAACAACAGGAGCTCGAACAAACTGCTGCTTATAGATGAGGTGCTCATAGCAATATGCCAGATGGCGCGGTACAAGGCGCTAGGGCAAAAAGGACTCCCGGCGAAGGTCTACTCTACCTTTGGGACCCAGCTGGCTGCAAGTTGCTATAAGTGTACAACGCTCCAGGTGTATACGAGAGGCCCTGATTGTGATATTTTCAAACAAGGAGAGAGATCTACTGGATGTTAGCTCCTAATACCCTCCCATCCCTTCGCACACAAGATTATAAAATACTAAGCTGCATTCTGGACAGGTGGTTACTTCTCTTACTAATGACACTCATCCCTACAGATTAAAATTAGTTTATCCCAACACAAGGAGCACATTTTTGAATGTGCACAGACTGCTCATCATATTGGGTGGGGACAACATTTTGAAACAAAGTTGCAGTTTCCTTAGACACTGAGAAAACATTTGATTCACCTTATTGGCCCTACCTGGAACTGGTGTTGTAATGCATGTTGATTGCCTTTTATCTCCATTCCTTTTCACTCTATCCATGGAACCTCTGGCATGCATGGTGCAACAAAGTGCCCTGGAGGTGGGTATCCCCCAAGCTGGTGAATACCATCTGATATCACTGTATGCAGACAATACACTGGTGTTCTTACATAAACCCAGAGACTCTTTGTCAAGTTTCATCACAAAACTGGACACCTTTTGAGCAACAATGAGGACTTAAGTTGAATTGGAATAGGTCCTGTCTTTTCCCCCTCAGAAAGGCACACATCAAGAGATGGCACCATGGCTCTCAATACCAGGCTGTTGCGGGCACTAGACACATTTAAATAACTAGGCGTACAAGTGTATCACAATAATGATGACATGGTAAAGTTCAACCTGGGCAGAATTCTGTCAACCTCGAAACAATAGTCACTCTTGGCACACTCTACCCCTTTCACCATGGGCCACATAGCCACTTCCAAAATGCTGCATAGTCACTGCCGGGAAACAACCTGAACAACTACGTTTGAATTACTACTCGATTTAACATCGAATCTTGAAGAACTACTGGGTATTAACCACGAAGTTTTGAACAACTACTGGTTTAACAACGATTTTACCTTAACAACTAATGCCAGAACAACGAATTTTAAGGTAAGTGAATTATTTTGTGATTAATTTTAAGGTGAGTTTTATGTTTTGTTTTTTATTTGTTTAGGGTTTAATTACTATATGTTTAATTTTTTTAAGTATATTGTGTGGATTAAGTAATGGATTCTATGGGTTGTGGGTGTTATGGGTGGGGTATTGTATTAATACTCAGGTATTATTTTAAGTACTTTTTTTTTTTATATGTTGTAATTTATGTTGTGGGTTTAGGGGCGGGATATATGGGATGTAGGGGTTATGGGTGTGGACGTGTATAAATACCCAGGTATTAATTTAGGTACTTGTGTTTTTTTTATATCTTGTAATTTATGTTGTGGGTTTAGGGGCGGGATATATGTGTTGTAGGGGTTATGGGTGGGGAAGTGTATTACTACTCAGGTATTATTTTAAGTATTTGTGTTTTTTTATATGTTGTAATTAATTTTGTAGGTTTAGGGGCGGGATATATGGGATGTAGGGGTTATGGGTGGGGAAGTGTATTAATACTCAGGTATTAATTTAAGTATTTGTGTATTTTTATATGGTGTAATTTCTGTTGTGGGTTTAGGGGTGGGATATATGGTATGTAGGGGTTATGGGTGGGTCAGTGTATTAATACTAAGGTATTAACTTGAGTAGTTGTGTTTTTTTTATATGTTGTAATTTATGTTGTGGGTTTAGGGGCGGAATATATGGGATGTAGGGGTTATGGGTGGGGAAGTGTATTAATACTCAGGTATTAATTTAAGTACTTGTGTTTTTTTATATGGTGTAATTTATGTTGTGGGTTTAGGGGCGGGATATATGGGATGTAGGGGTTATGGGCGGGGAAGTGTATTAATACTCAGGTATTAATTTAAGTACTTGTTTTTTTAATATCTTGTAATTTATGTTGTGGGTTTAGAGGCGGGATATATAGGTTGTAGGGGTTATGGGTGGGGAAGTGTATTAATACTCAGGTATTGTTTTAAGTACTTGTGTTTTTTTAAATGTTGTAATTAAAGTTGTAGGGCAGAGGTCTCCAAACTTTTTAATGCCGCGCCCCCCAGTTGAAAAATACAAATCACTGGGCCCCCCTCAGAATTTTTCACAACTATTTTATGAACATGGCAATGTTTAAATATGTCTAAACCTATTTAAACATTGCAGTTAAGTTCTGTTACCTTTTTAAAACTGAAATAACATGCCTCTGCTTAAAACAAAGGCCTGTTATCTGTATAATATTTATTTTGGCCAGAGTCTGGGGCCCCCCCTGGGATCACTTCAGGCCCCCCTAGGGGGGCCCGCCCCCCAGTTTGAAGACCTCTGTTGTAGGGTTAGGGGCGGGATATATGGGATGTAGGGGTTATGGGTGGGGAAGTGTATTAATACTCAGGTATTAATTTAAGTACTTGTGTTTTTTAATAAGGTGTAATTTATGTTGTGGGTTTAGGGGCGGGATATATGGGTGTAGGGGTTATGGGTGGGGAAGTGTATTAATACTCAGGTATTCATTTAAGTATTTGTGTTTTTTTATATGTTGTAATTTATGTTGTGGGGTTAGGGGTGGGATTTATGGGATGTAGGGGTTATGGGTGGGGAAGTGTATTAATACTCAGGTATTAATTTAAGTACTTGTGTTTTTTAATATGTTGTAATCTATGTTGTGGGTTTAGGGGCTGGATATATGGGATGTAGGGGTTATGGGTGGGGAAGTGTATTAATACTCATGTATTAATTTAAGTACTTGTGTTTTTTAATAAGGTGTAATTTATGTTGTGGGTTTAGGGGTGGGATATATGGGTTGTAGGGGTTATGGGTGGGGAAGTGTATTAATACTCAGGTATTAATTTAAGTACTTGTGTTTTTTAATAAGGTGTAATTTATGTTGTGGGTTTAGGGGCGGGATATATGGGTGTAGGGGTTATGGGTGGGGAAGTGTATTAATACTCAGGTATTCATTTAAGTATTTGTGTTTTTTTTATATGTTGTAATTTATGTTGTGGGGTTAGGGGTGGGATATATGGGATGTAGGGGTTATGGGTGGGGAAGTGTATTAATTCTCAGGTATTAATTTAAGTACTTGTGTTTTTTTATATGTTGTAATCTATGTTGTGGGTTTAGGGGCTGGATATATGGGATGTAGGGGTTATGGGTGGGGAAGTGTATTAATACTCATGTATTAATTTAAGTACTTGTGTTTTTTAATAAGGTGTAATTTATGTTGTGGGTTTAGGGGTGGGATATATGGGTTGTAGGGGTTATGGGTGGGTCAGTGTATTAATACTCAGGTATTAATTTGAGTAGTTGTGTTTTTTTATATGTTGTAATTTATGTTGTGGGTTTAGGGGTGGAATATATGGGATGTAGGGGTTATGGGTGGGGAAGTGTATTAATACTCAGGTATTAATTTAAGTACATGTGTTTTTTTTATATGTTGTATGTTATGTTGTGGGTTTAGGTGCGGGATATATGGGATGTTGGGGTTATGGGTGGTGAAGTGTATTAATACTTAGGTATTATTTTAAGTAGTTGTGTTTTTTTATATTTTGTAATTTATGTTGTGGGTTTAGGGGCGGGATATATGGGATGTAGGGGTTATGGGTGGGGCAGTGTATTAATACTTAGGTATTATTTTAAGTAATTGTGTTTTTTATATGTTGTAATTTATGTTGTGGGTTTAGGGGCGGGATATATGGGATGTAGGGGTTATGGTTGGGGAAGTGTATTAATACTCAGGTATTAATGTAAGTTATTGTATTTTATAAAAATTTGGTATTTATGTTGTGGGTTTAGGGGTGGGATATATGGGATCTAGGAGTTATGGGTGGGAAGTATATTAGTAGTCTGGTATTATTTATTGTATTTGGTTATTTGTTTATTTTTATTTATTGAAAGTATATTTAGAATTAGGGGTGGGATATAGGGGATGTAGGGTTTATGGTTGGGGTTTTGTTTTTATGATTAGGTTTTTTTTTCTATGTTTGAATTTTTTTTAATTTATTTTACTTATTTTTTTTGGGATGCAATTTGGTTTATTGGTGGTTTATGATTTTGAAATGTATCGATAGTTTAACATTTTTTATTATGGGTGAATTATTTTTTTGTGTTATATTTTTATGTATTGTATTTTTCTTTTGTTGTTATTGAAGGTGTAAAAATAATTTTGTTTAAAAATAGTTATGTTTAAGAATTTATATTTGATTTTTTAATAGTATAGTAGTTGGTATAGTAGATTTTGGAATATAATAATGTTATATTTTTTTATTTAAAATATTTATTAGATTTGTTTTTTTTGTGATTTTAAAAATGTGTTAATTTTTTTGTGATATTTTTTTTTGATTTTTATTTTGATGTGATGTAATTAATATTATTAATATTTGTAATTATTTTTGGGGATGTATAATTCAATATATAAATTAATTTGTTTTAATATTATTTCCAAAAGTTAATTAATTAAATAATTATTTGTAGATTTTTATAGGTTTTTTTTTTTTTTTTTTTTAGGTGTTAGAAATTTTTGTATGTGCAATAATGTTTTTTGATGCAAATTTAATTTAAAAAAAATAAAAATACCATTCATTTTTAAAAAATATTTTTTATTTTGAACATAATCAAGTTTAAAAAATGCAAAAAAAAATGTTTTATTATAATTTTATATTTACAGATTTATAGAAATGTTTTCCTTATTTATTTATATTTCTTTATCTATTTTCTGTGGTATTTTCTTATTTTCCCTATTGTAGTCTATGAGTGAAATAGTCCGTTTTCTATCTTTAGTGCTCTTCCATGTTTACGTTGTTTGACGTCTTCTGTATTCAGTCGGAGAAGCGTCGCGGTCAAGATAGGACGGAAGCGGAGACCTCGTTCAGGTAAGTTGGATTATAATTTTTTTTACAGTATGTAGTAGGGTATTTTTATTACGGAAATAGTTGTCGGAGGTAGTTATAAGGTAGGTAGTAGATTTTCGGTGTTTGTTATGTTTTTTATGTTTAATTATTTGTTTTCGTATATTTTTGTATACAATAGTGGTTTCCTAAAAGTAAACAAATTTGTTTAGCAGTGTTATATCTTACAAATGATTATACTGCTTTTGTAGTAGTTGGAAAGAATTGTATATTTTTTGGATAAATTTCGTTTTGGGATTTTTGAGCAAGTCAGTTGTTCGGTTTATGAAAAAAAAATGTAGTTCATTGTAATAGGTTTTGTGATTAATTTTTCTTTTGTGTTAGTAGTATCCTTTATATCGTTTTCATGTCTTTTTCTTGATAGTTAATGTTTTAATTAATGATGTGGCTTTGGTTAGTATGTGATTCATTTTTTTACTTTTTTTTGGTAAAAAAAAGTATATTTGGTATTTTACGCTTTTTAGATATTTTTCGATTTTCTGGTTTGGTTAAGTATTATATTTTATTTCTTTGATTGTTTGTATAGTATATAGAGTTGGTTTTTTATCATCCATTTAATATCAATAATTTTTAATTGTTTTTGGATGCTTAATGTTTTTTTTTTTCTTTTCTAAGTATGAGATGCTGTTTTCTGTATTAATGAAGAAGATTTATTCAGCATCACGTTTGGATAAAGACATGAAAACGTCAAAGGTAGGAACAATTTTTGTTGTGTACATTTAGTGTAAAACAAATTTGAAAAATGCCAATTTAATTGATGGTGTTTGTTTTTTTTAGAACTGGCAAGTCATTTTTTAGTAGGTTAGTGATTGTTAGTAATGTAGAATATATGCTAGACTGTTGAGGTAGTCTGATGGTGTTATTGTATCAAATTGTTGTATTTTTGCCAAAATTATTTCGGTCATTTCTTTGCTTTTTTACTTGTGCGTGGGTTCAGGCTACCTGACAGTGATTGAACAAGTCTAATTTCTTGGAAACTTTGTTCCTTTTTCAAAATTTCTATGAAATGATACAGGTTTGGGTGGGGTTTACCTATTACTTTATTGAAGGCGTTGTGCCATCCTTCTATGGCATTATTAGTCTTTGCACCACCTTCTAAACAGGTTTGATAGCAGTTCCACCATTCTTTTGGAAATCTTGGCTTTCGTCTGCGACCAGATCTGTTTAGGTGTCCAATCCAGGTTTGTTCGAAGTAATTTAGTAAGGGTTCTAATTTGTCTTCATTTTGTGTGTAATAGTTAGACTCTGTTATTGTGTTGTAATACTCACCTACTTTTGTAGGTGGTACAAAGCATAATGCTGTGAGTTTTTTAAATTCAAATTGTAGTATGCAATCTGAGAAATATTCTCTACTTAGGGATGATTTTTGTATTCTATGCCAATATGCTTGTGAAAAGTGGAACAAGCATCCTTGAATTTGGGTTTGTGGATATATTTTTAGTATTGTTTTTATCATTGATAATTCAAAATCTAGTATTACTTTTCTAGGTGTTTTATTTGATGTTTTGTTTTTGATTGTTGATAAAAATTCATTGTAAGTAGAGGAATGTTTATCAGGCAGTAATTCATACACTAGGGGGATTGCAGTGTTGTTTTTTGTGGCATGTATGGTGTAAATTTGAGTGAATGGATGGGGTGTAGATTTTAAAGGTTCCATCCATCATCCAAATTTCACTATTTTGTAGGATTAGTAAGTTGCATGTTGTGCTGAATATTAAAATTATTTTTTGAGGGTTTTCGTTGTCGTGAATGAGGAACGTTTCTTTGGAGAAGGTAATTGTTAGTTCTGGGGGGATGTTAATGTCTTCATAGGTTTGTGGTGTTATATGTTGGGGATTACTTGCCAGTCTTTGTCGTTGAAATATTCTCCTAAGGTTTGGTACAGAAGGCATGCTACCGGAAATCTGTATTGGAATATTTTGTACTATCTCCCTTATAACCTGTCCGCAGGAGTCATTGGAGGTGTGTGCAATGTTTTTTTATTTTTTGTATGTTTTCTCTTATCTCAATTTCTATTGCAGAGGCAGAGTGGTTGTGATCTGTTGTTTTAACAACTGTATTTTCTAGAGTTACAGCTCTGCCTCTACAATGTGAAGAGTAGAATTGTACACATCTCCAACGGCTCCTGAGATTGACAACTTTGTCTCTGCAATAAAGATAACCTTCATACTTTAGTAGCTGGTTTCCGGTTCTTGAGGTTATGTAACTTGCTTCTCCTTGCGATGCCATTTGTGAAATATCTGTAAATAATATAAAAGAAATAGGTTAAAAGAAGATGCAGTTTTTATTATTAAATTTGTGGTGGATTTAGTTTACCACTTAGTAAGTTAATTAATATATAATGTGTCCTATTTGTAAGTGTTTGGTGTAGGTGGTTTGTTATCTTTTATATTTGGTGATTGTGTGTTATTTATTGAGGTAAGTAATTTTTGCTTTTAGATTTGTATTTGTGGGTCTATTGTGTTCCTAGTTTGTGTTATGAGGTAAGTAGTTAGTGGAGTTGTAATAGTATATTATTTGATAATTATTCTGCAGCATCTATGTTAATGTAAGTATCTAGTGAAGTTGCTTTGATTATTTTTTAATGTTTTGAGTATTTTAATGTGATATGAGGTAAGTAGTTGGTGGTGTAGGAATAGTAATTTTTGACCTATTTATTGTGTAGCAGGTGCTGTGATGTAAGTATGTGGTGGAGTTGTTATAGTAAATTTTGGGAAACAGCCTTTATTATGATGTTTTATTTACAAAGTCGTGGTTAATTAAAGTGACAATGCTTTTCTTAAAAATTAATATGTTATTTTGTGAGTTAATTATGTATGTTCTGAATAATGAACATGTGTGGTTAAGGTACAAAGAAGGGAGTGGGTGAAGGAGGATTATGCAGGTGACAAGGTTTTAATTAGGATAGTGGGGGGTTTTAGGTTTTGGGGAGGGGGTGAGGGGTTAGGGGGTTTTAGGTTTTGGGGTGGGGTTGGGGGGGTGGGGCGTTTTTGGTTTTGGGGAGGGGGTTGGGGTGAGGGGGTTTTAGGTTTTGGGGTAGGTTTAGGGGGGTGGTCTGTTTTTGGTTTTGGGGAGGGGGTGGAGGGTGAGGGGGGTTTTAGGTTTTGGATGGGTTTGGGGGGTGGGGTGTTTTTGGTTTTGGGGAAGTGGTGGAGCGTGAGGGGGTTTTAGGGTTTGGGGTGGAGTTAGGGGGGTGGGGTGTTTTTGGTTTTGGGGAGTGGGGTTAGGGGTTTTTAGGTTTTGGGATGGGGTTGGGGGGTGGGGTGTTTTTGGTTTTGGGGAAGTGGTGGAGCGTGAGGGGGTTTTAGGGTTTGGGGTGGAGTTAGGGGGGTGGGGCATTTTTGGTTTTGGGGAGTGGGTGTGGGGTTAGGGGGTTTTAGGTTTTGGGGTGGGATTGGGGGGTGGGGCGTTTTTGGTTTTGGGGAGGTGGTGGAGGGGTAGTAGGTTTTCGGTTTTGGGGTGGGTTTGGGGGGTGGGGCATTTTTGGTTTTGGGGAGGGGGTTAGGGTGAGGGGGTTTTAGGTTTTGGGGAGGAGGTGGGGGTTAGGGGGTTTTAGGTTTTGGGGTGGTGTTGGGGGGGTGGGGCGTTTTTGGTATTGGGGAGGGTGTTGGGGGTAAGGGGGTTTTAGGTTTTTGGGCCGGTTTGGGGGGTGGGGCGTTTTTGGTTTTGGGGAGGAGGTCGGGGGTTAGTGCGTTTTAGGTTTTGGGGTGGGGTTGGGGGGGTGGGGTGTTTTTGGTTTTGGGGGTGGGGTGTCAGGGGGGTTTAGGTTTTGGGGTGTGGTTGGGGTGGTGGGGTGAGGGATGTAGGGTGAATGGTGCCTATTAGTAATGCTTTTATCAAGAATGCTTTTAGAATGAAATATTGTTGTTAAGGCATTTGTGGAAAAATTATTAGTAGTAAGAACAAGGTTGGTGTTCTGTCCTTGTTGTTAAGGGACTAGTTGTTTTGGAAGTTGGTGTTTTGTTGTAAAATTTATTTATGTTTATTGTTTAGCAGCTGTTTAGAGGTAAGTGTTTGGCGGAGTTGTAATAGTTATTTTTTGGATATAATATATGTAGTGTGTTTGCGAAGTGTTTTTAATTTTATTGAATTTATGTGTGTTTGGTGTTAAGTTAAGGGGTATTTGAATAAGAATGTTTGTTTAGTTTTATTTAACTAGAAAATCTGGTTGTATGTTATAATGAAAATGTCATACTTACTTTGAGTTTTTTTTCTTATTTTAGATGTTATTTTTTTAAAAATGTATTTATTTCACTTTTTTATGTCTTCTGGTGTTTTTTTGGGTTCTTGGAGTCTGTAAGAAATAAGAGAGAGTGTATTATTTAGTTTATGCTTTTGTTTTATTAATTATTTAGTTTTTTTGATTTAGAAGTAATTTTTTTAGTAGGTTTGAAATTTGGTAAATAATATTTGGTTTTTGATTAAATTTATTAGGTGAATTAATTCCTTTTTTTAATTAATTTGTACTTTTAATATTTAATATATATTTTTTAATTATATTATGGTATTCGTTATTTCACACATTTTTTAATGCAATTGTTTGTGGTTTAGTGAAATTGTTTTTGTATAATGGTAATGGTTTACCTTTGATGGTGAAGGTGTGGTGTTAATCTTTTTGGTCAGATTCTTGATATTTATGCCTGTAACAAAATAGTTGAAAGGTACATTAATTATATATTATTTTAGATGTGGTATAGGTTAGTAAATTTTTTTATATTTATTTATGGATATTTTACCTTGTTATCTCAGTAGATGGCGGTGTTGGATAAATAATATTTTAATTCTTTTCCGTAGTGATATGCTCGTCTTCTCTGTAAGTTGTTCGGTGTAGTAATGAGTAGAAAATGGAGGTCGTTGGTATTTATATGTGTTTTTGTAAGTATTGTTTTATTTGTAAATTGAATGTGTTTTGGATGTGTTTTTTTATTGTGAATTCGTTTGTGATGTTAGATATATATAATTGTGGAGTGTATTTGTTTTGTAGTTTGTATTTTTTTTTTATGTTCGTTCTCATTTGTTCAGTAGAGGAAGTACTTCCTGGGTCAAGTAGAAAGTGTTATAGGACTATCGTTTTATATAGGTTTTTTTTTTGTGTTGTGTTTGTTTTATAATTATTTAAGTATTATTTATTTTGATTTAAAACGGTGTTTATATGTTTTGGATTTTTGTGATGTTTTATTTTTTGTATGTAGGAAATATATTGTTATTTTCGATGTAATTTTTTTTTTACGTATTATTGTTGTCCTTTTAATAATTTATTTATTAATCGTTACTTTTTAGTTGTGATATAAATTATTAATATTTTTCGTTGTTTGGGGTTCGTTTTCAATATATTAGGTGTTTAGGCGTTTTCGGTGTTGGGTAGTGTTTGGGTATTCGTTGAGTGGCTAGTCGTTTGTTTGGGTAGTAGTTATTTTAGGATTCGTTGTTTAAGTATTCGTTGTTTGGGTAGTAGTTTGTTTGGGTATTAGTTATTTGGGGAGTCGTTATTTAGGTAATTATTTTTTTGGGTAGTCGTTGTTTAGGTAGTAGTTATTTGGGGAGTCGTTGTTTAGGTAGTCGTGGTTTACAAAGTAGTCGTTTAGTGGAATGTTCGTGATTTAGTGGTTTTCGTAGTCGTTAAATAGGTGTTCGTTGTTCAGGAATCATTTAGTTAATGTTTTTTTTCGTTGTTTAGACTTCGTTGTAAAATAATTCGTTTTATAGGTTTTTTCGGTGTTGGGAAGTCGTTGTTTAAGTAGTAGTTGTTTAGGTTGTAGTGGTTTAGTGTCATATTCGTCACTGCCAAAATGCTCGTACTGTTGCAGTTACTATAAATGTACTCCACAATCCTGATCCTACTGACAAGCTCTCTCTTTGCAGAAGTGTGCACAATGCTGTGGGATCTAACATGGAGCAGGGGGCAACCGAAAGAGAGTAGCACTGCATGAGACACAGCTCCCGCTGAGGAATGGGAGCACCAAGCTATGAATAGTATTATGAAGTGGTGCAGTTACAGTGCCTTCTACACTGGCTCCATAGCCCTGCCTGCTGAGTGTGTACCACATTAGCACATGCCATTGGACACAACTGACTAATATAATGGCTCTTTACTAGAAGTCAGCCAGAGAATCAGCTGCCAAGAATCTATTTAGTGGCGAATACCTGCTGAGCTAGGTATTTGTGCACTTGAGGTGTTCTCACTCCGTATTCAGCATTGCTCCCGCTGTGGGAACTCCCATACACAATTAACATATGCAGTGCATTTTATATGCTCCCATGGGCCACAGCTGGTATCATGCAAGTAGGGGACATCTCTTCACAAGATAAAATAAGCATGTTTGTGCAGATGATGGACATTCATGGGCTAGGTCCTAGACACTTCATGGCATACGGCACATTGGTTCATGTGCTGGCTGGCACATGGAGATGGGGAGAGCCCCACCGAATGCAATACTGCACTGCCTACCTACACATGGGGAAGGGTGCAGAGCTGTGGCAGTTCTGTACGCTGCTCTACAAGAACAGCTGGCAATACTGTGCAATGGCATAAGGGTCCGGTGAGCCTAGTGCTTGCAAAATAACATAATGTATAAGCAGTGGAGGGATGTCAAATGGTACACTAAGCAAATCTTAGGCCACTCAACATTCAAGCTCCTGCAGTTCAACTTCTTGCATCAATCCCACCTCTCCACCAAGTGCATCCTCTCATATTCCCGGGCACACCAGCAATGTGCCCTCGTTGTTGTGCATCCAAGGCATCCTATCGCATGGTGTGGGAGTGCCCGGACATACAAAAGAACCTGGATTGACATGCTGACCCAGGTGTTGGACTTAGTGGAAAGGGAACTAATTTCCAACCCAGGATTCTACTTACTGGGATGGATAACTAGAAACAAAAAGAATAATCTAGAGTGCTGCATGATTTATTTTGCATTGACTCTCTACAAAAATCATATCACAATGGCGTGGAAGGCCCTGGAACCCACTCAGACCGCCCTCTGACTCATGGATTTACATAAATGGGCTGCAGGGGAACAGACATCCATGCACTCAGCATGCCAGTAAGGTGTAACCATATGGGATGCATAATTCAATAAGTTGGAGGTTCATCTGGATGACAAACCACCATGAGTGTGACAGATATTTTGTGAGGTCCTATTTATGGGGAGCTTACTTAGTTTCCCAAGGGCCTGTGTGACAGGATGGGGCAAGACGTTGGGGAGCTAGACGTCGGTCAAAGGCATGAAGGTTAGAACTAACTGCATGGACGCACAAGAGGACCAGGCCAAGGGACTACCTCGAGGGGCAGCAGGCAAGAAGGCAAACACAATGAAGGTGGTTCCAGAAGAAGCTTTGCAGAATTGGCTGCGGCATGATGGAAAATAGAAATATCTAAGAAGTTCTATGTTTGATGCACTTTTAAGCACGTGGGGTATTGCCCAATTGAAGAAATTACAAACAGCATAGTGACTGTGCCTAATATTTTTAGAAGATGGGAAATAAATTATCAGGAATCCCTGTTAGTTGAATATCAGATGAACTTCACTTGCTAACATTTTCCTCCATCTGTATTGTGACATATGAGATGATGATGTGCTGGTACTCTATGAATATACAAGACGTTGTGTTGAAGAACCCTCCCATCAATCAACCAAATAAAAACATTCAATTAAGTGGGTCCTGAAGAAGGTGGCTGTAGAAGCTTTGTGTGATACCTACCAAAACGTGTGGCGATTGCTTTTAGGAGTGTTCCTAATCCTCCACACAACAACGGTTGACATTTAAGGTCTTTTTCCGCTGTGTTCTGGGGTGTACATGAGATGTGAATAGAAAATATATGAATGTGGAGAGGATGTGGTGTGAAAGGTAATGAGTGGATTGGTGGATGCGAGTCGATCAAGGTGTATTTCTAGAGGTTGTTATGTCTTTTTTTTACTGCATATATATATTTATGCAAAAATTGGTATATAAACACTCAGGACTAAGGGAAAAGTAATGACTTGTTGCTGTATTTAAATATATAGAATATTTAGATAATATGTGTATAAGTAAAAAAAAAAAGAAGAATTAAATGTGTATTGAAAAACAACAACGAAAAAGATGTAAATATAAAGTTGTTAGGTTTGGTTCTGGATTTGGCAAGAAATACAGGTCTTGTGGGATATCGTATTACTCCCGCTTTGCTGTGCGTGCCCCGCTGCCTGTTGCCCTCCTTGCCTGGGAGTGAGAAGGACTCGACCTGCATCTCTACATCCCCAGAACTAAATTGACTCCAAAGCTTGCTGGCTTCTCTCTTGTTCCGAAGTCTCAGGTACATAAAGACCTCACTTCATCCTGCAACAGCTCCTGTACTGTGCTTGCTGCAAGTCTTGCACTGCCAAGTGGTGCCACTCCATTCCTGGGCCCTTGGAAGTGGTTATAAAGTGCTGCAACTGCCTAATCCATGCATTGTTGCATTGGTTGGAAACACACCCATCTCCCTTTGATGCAGATGCATTACCGCTGTCGCTGAGGACAGAGACATTGCATCGCTGGTTGTGCGGCTCAGTGACAACACATGCCTGCATCACTAAGAAACCACCACCAATGCATCTCAGATTCTGTGGCTCAGAACCAACACATCAGCAACATCCAGCAGGATTGACACCAACTCATCACTTCCTCTGCTCCATGCATCAGAACATGCTGATGGAGCAACAAGGTGCTTGTTCAGCACAACAAGCTTGGTCCCTGTATCCGACCTGCCCTTCAGTGTGGTCGGCCTGACTTCTCACATTCCACCCAGTTTGCGCTTTATGCTTACGCATAAGCACTGTATTGCATTATAATATTTAAAAATCCATAAATCGACTTCTACTTATTGGATTTTTGTCGTTTTGGTCTTTTTGGTTCATTAAATGAAGCCCTGTTTTCCTAAGTTGGTGCAGTATCCTTTTGTGTAATGTTTTCAGTGTTGCACAATGCCTCCTAAGCTAAGGCTGTCTGCTCTGTGCAAACTACCAAGGAGTGAGCACAGGTTAATTTCTGATGTGCAACCAACTTACCCTGACTAGGACTGTGTTCCCTACTTGGACAGGGTGCATAACTCTGCCACCTAGAAACCCAGTTTCTAACAGTGTGTATTTATGAAATCGTACAAAGCATGAAGCTAGCTGTAAAACAACAGAGTGTTATTCAAGAGGACAGCACAAGATGAAGACCCAGGCCACCCTTTTGCTTGTAACAGGATTATCCTTTATATTGTGGAAATGGAGCATTAACTGTAGTTACGTGCAGACAAAAGTAAAAAAATATCAGGAAGCTCTGAGAATGTTCCTATTTATAGACAAAGAGCAATGGCATAAAACTATTGTAGTTGTGAGCCTAACATTGGTATCATCTTAAACTGATGCAAACCAGTTTCGGAACAGTCTTGATACACAGGCATCACACATACCACAATCATTCTGACATCACAATGGTATGCCTACTTACCTAGCTCCACCGCTTTTTCTTTACCTTTTTTCACTGCTGAGCCATGTAAATAAATTAATTAAGCATTGGCAATGCCAATAAGTCTGACTTTAAAGTAATGTTGCATGATAATGTGAAGCATTACAAGTAAATAGCATGGGAATAAATATGTATTTGTGTGGAAGCAAAGAACTGTAGAATAATATTGGTGTGGGTTAAAAGGTCAGGTTACAAGCAAGAACTAAAAAACCATGCACATTAATGACTTCTATCTTCCTATCTGTGATGCTGTCAGAGAAAAATAACATAAATTATGTAACTATTGAAGGCACTTTAATAGCATTCCAGTGTCATGTGTGTATCCAGTGAAGTTCAAACGTAGCTGGATAAATAAACAATATGATCATAGCTGCTTGACAGGCAAGCACTTTTTTGTGGAAGCAGACAATGTCTGCCCATTTAAAATAAATACTCCTGGCATGCGGACAGGGCCATAGCCCCTCTTTTGTGATGCTCACATAATTGTCTAGTGTTAGAGAGCAAGTTAATTAATAACATTTTAAAGAAATAAATGACTAATCAAAAGAGTAAAGTGTGTTTTAAACGTCCGTTTTGAAATAAATGTGTGTTTAAAATGTGTATTGTGTAAAATGGTAAAAGTGGTGGACACCATAAACAATACATGTTCCTTAGGAATTAATGTTGATTAATGTAGAAATCTGTTGTAATTATTAATAAGGGTTAATATGAACACTAATGCAATGACTACAGTGCGAGAAGAAGGTCCAATCGTGAATGGAGTAGATGAAGAAAAGATACTTCTGAAACGTGGAGTAATTCTAATTGGTTCTGACCTAAACCACCCCATAGACTGACCAGTGGAATTTTAGTTAGTTGCTTTCTAGGGTTTTATTATAGCAATGTTCAGATAATGTAAGCTCAGATCTTTCAGACTTTCAGTGACTTGATACTTTCTTTTTTACTCCGCTAGTGAAATGATGTGTTGTGTCCTTAGCTTTTTGCCATTGGTGGTTCAGATACAATAAGACCAAATATTACTGAACTGTGTCCCTGTTCATGTCCTGTTTGAGTCAAGACTGAAGATGCTCTACTGATGAAGACTTCACTGCTTGCTGATTCAATTCATTAAGGAGAGGTATAAAATGTGCATTTGTCCTTTGCAGGTTTTTATATTTTCTCTCATTTAGAATCCAACCACTATTTTTGGTAGTACCTTAGCTAGATGTTTTCCAAAACTAATTTTTGTCTGTTTTTTCTTTTTGCATGTATGCCCCAACATGCACTTCTAATTAGTGCAATAGGTAAGGATGTCATATTCAAAATCCAATCGAAAGAAAATGAACTGTAATTGATTCATCTGCGTTGACTAAATGTATTCAGTTTTCGTCTATCATATTCTCATGCTGATAGTCATTATTGTGAATTTTAAATGATTGATAATATAATTATACAGAGTTTTTATATGCTTTGGTCAGCTAGTGTTGTTCCTGTACTTGTATCTTTGTATAATTTAAGTGACTTTAGTGTTGTTAATTTAGGGTAATAAATGTTTGAACTTTATTAAACTGGTGTGGTGATTCATGGCCACCTTGGTCATGGTGAAAAATGTATGTCTCCATAGTTGAATATTATTGTTTAAAATTGTTACTTTTGAATTGGTGTTTAATGTTGCTTAGGATGTTATCACACTCCTATCTGAGTCCAAAGATTTGTATCGACCTCTAAGGGTAACTGATGATTGCCCTATAAGTGTAACCTTAGAAAATAAGTATTAAAAAAAAAAGGTTGGACACGCCTACAGAAATTAGTAGTGGTTGGTTTCATCTCATTAGGAGGTAAATGTCCTGTTTTTAATAGTAATGTCATTTAGAAATAATTGGGAGATTTGATTTTACCAGTGCTTGTTGAAATGACAAAATTTTGAAATTTGGTTTTGTCAATGATTGTTGGGATGAAAACTGAATTTGCCAATGCTTGTTTTGAGAAGTTCTGAGCATTCCTAATGTGATTTGTGATTGCATTCGGATTGCGCTTGCAGTGCTTAAGAAAATTGCAAGTGAATTGTGATGTTTGAGAGACTTGGGGAGTACTCCAATGTAGTTTGTTAGAGAGTCGTCGAACTCTAAGGGCATATGTAGAGAAGTTGTTGTACTTCATTTGGGTGTGGCGTTCAAAAATTGCCCACGTGGTTGTTGGTATACGGACCCTGCGTGGTCTATGACTCTGGAGTATTGTATAAGTTTTGTACAAGAAGACACTTAGCTATTGTTGATGTAATTTGTCTGCTTTGTGTGGTCAGTCTAGTGTGGTTGACAAATAGTATTCTTAGTGTGTGTATTAAAAGAGTGTTAGTTTGACAGTATTGGTGATTCCTGAGTGCACAAGGAGGATCTGATATTAGTCAGGGGTAGAATATGCTGGTCGAATTTTACTTGCAAATCAAAGAAAGCTAAAATGGAACGAGTAGTTGTCAGAGCTAAAAGCTGCAATCAAAAATTTGTGAAGCTTCTGAAAGTGATTGTATCCCCTGCCTGTAGTAAGCAGACAAGTTGGTGTGTTGATTTTTTTTAGTGCTCGCAATATTTTGCGTTTAGTTTTGAGTGAATCAGTTTTGGAGAGACAAGTCTGCAAGACTTTGTCAGCTGCTGTGTGATGTCATTGTGTCCGCGCTGGGATTGGTTGGTTGGTGAGAATGAGCAGCGATTGGATTGTTGGACAACCGTAAAGCCTTACTGGTTGTGAGAGGCAAGCAAAAAAGATTTTGGGATTGAATTACTTCCTATTTTTAATTTAAATTGTAGCTCTAAGTCGAAATAAAGTAGAAATGACATTTTTCAAGGCATTGAGGAGTGCGCTTAGGGGAGATGTTTTTATTCCAGTCAGTGTAGGAGAAACGCCTGCATATATTGCAATTGAAGAGAAAGGTGCCTCAGCATGTATTCAGTTAAAACAATGGTGCAAAATTACAGAGAAGGAATGGAGCTTAGCATTTCCTGCCTACAGGAACATTTAATATTACAATTTTAGGGAATTTGAACAGAGTGCTGTATGAATTAAAACCCCCTCCAAGACCAGCACAATTTGAGGCAGTAGGTGTTTGGGAATTTGTGGCCAGACAACAAGAGAAATTCAAATTTGAGAGAAGAATGAGAAAAGCTGAGAAGACTTTATTAGAGGTAAGGTGGGATAATGAGCAAACAGTTTGGAGAACAAAAACTTTACAGGGAATTGGAATGTTTCCTGCAGTTACACAAGAGAAAGAGAGCTGTGTCAGACAGAAGAAAAATAAAAAGAGCAAAGATTCTTCTTCTGAAGAGGAATCAAAATCAGATGAAGCTAAAAAATTCAGTTATGAGGATGATTCAGATAATGATGCAATAACAATGTAATTATTGAGAAGTCATCCTCCACCATATGCTGTACAAGCATTAAGTTCAAATACTACCAGTACTAGTGTGAATGCATTAGCACCAGCACAACCAGTACAGGTTTCAAAGTCCCCAGTTGTGGTAACACAAACTCACGTGCAATTTGCAACTAATGTTCCTACTATTTCTGTAACTCAGACTCATATAGTCCAGACTGTGTCACAGTCTATTTATCCTACTGTTCTGGTTGTAAGTTCCGCACCGAGTATTGCAGTACCGGTAGCACCGCAGATACCACAACAGATACCGCAGAATGTACAAAGTCCAGTAGAACTTCAGAGGGAGTCTACACGTAATTTAATGATGACTCCAATGCAAGCAGAGGCTTACACCCGTAACAGTAAAGCAGTCAAATTCTAAACATTTAGCATGTACAGGTCAGGGTTCTGGAGTAATTTATTCAAGAAATCAGAATGTTACCTCAAGTCGAGAAGCATTACCAGTTCCTGTCACAATTGGTCCTGGTGTACCATTGTATGCTCAGGGAAACAATAATGAGAAAAATGTACAGAATATTTTCAACACAAATGCAGAAATGGAGATATAAATTAAATGCATCTGCTGTAAGCATGTCCATGATAAGCCAAGCTCAGACGTTTGATAAAACAGGTCCACTAATTGATTTATTGTGTTTCATAACTTCACAGTCAAATTCAATTACAAATTAAAATTAATTCCTGCTGATACCTGAGACACTGTGGCCCATATTTATACTTTTTGACGCTAAACTGCGCTAACGCAGTTTAGCGTCAAAAAGTTTTGCGCCGTCTAACGCCATTCTGAAGCGCCAAGCGGGCGCCGTATTTATGGAATGGCGTTAGACGGCGCAATCAGACCGGCGCTGCCTGGTTTGCGTGGGAAAAAACCACGTAGACCAGACAGCGCCGGCGTAGGGGGAAAATGGCGCATGGGCGTCTTAAAATGGGGCAAGTCAGGTTACGTCGAAAAAATCGTCTTAACCCGACTTGCGCCATTTTTTAACGACGCCCATCCCCCATCAACATGACTCCTATCATTGTAAAGATAGGAGTCATGCCCCCTTGCCCAATGGCCATGCCCAGGGGACTTATGTCCCCTGGGCATGGTCATTGGGCATAGTGGCATGTAGGGGGGCACAAATAAGGCCCCCCTATGCCACCAAAAAAAAATATGAAAAATAAAAAATTATACTTACCTGAACTTACCTGAATGTCCCTGGGGTGGGTCCCTCCATCCTTGGGGGTCCTCCTGGGGTGGGCAAGGGTGGCAGGGGGGGTCCCTGGGGGCATGGGAGGGCACCTGTGGGCTCATTTTGAGCCCACAGGCCCCTTAACGCCTGCCCTGAGCAGGCGTTAAAAAGTGGCGCAAATGCGCCGTTTTTAGCCACGCCAACTCCCGGGCGTCTCTTTTGCCCGGGAGTATAAATACCACGTAAAGGCCTGGGAGTCATTTTTTAGACGGGAACGCCTCCCTTGCATATCATTAACGCAAGGAAGGGGTTCACGCTAAAAAATGACGCACATTCCGGGAACTTTGGCGCTATTCGCCTCTAACGCCATAGTATAAATATGGCGTTAGTTGGCGTTAGTTTTGCGTCGAAATTGCGTCAAAAAAAACGACGCAATTTCGGCGCAAACGGAGTATAAATATGGCCCTGTGTATTACTCCAGTGACTAATGCAAATAATAATGATTCATTACAGGGTCTATCGGCACAACTGTTAACAGATTGGCTAGAGAAAGTGGGTAGTAGAGTGAGAATTATTGCTGGAGACAAATCATTGAACTTGGCAAGACTGCAATCAGAATTAAATTAAATGATGGAGGGAACACTTGAGTTAAATAGCATTGATTCATATAATGAAGATGAATTAAGATTCATGTGTAAATATGTCACGAACAGAGCAGGATTGGCACATCAGAAATTATCAGAACTTGAAGGGAAATATGAAATTGAAATTGATAAATCGAAACTACTGAGGAGAACTTATAGATTAGACTTTGAATCAAAAGATATTGAGAACACCAGGAATGAAAACTCACATTAAGGAATTAATTCAAAGTATTAAAACATTGGGAGCATTAGACAAATGGGAAGGCAGATGGGTAAAGAAAAGACATCAGAAGAAAAAGGAGCCTCCAAATGGGAATATTGATGTGCAGCAGACTGATAAGCCTGTAAAGATATTACCAATGAAAGAAATTCCTGGAGGGAAGTTTGTACATGTTCCTTGGAGTAGAAGTGAAATTTTGTCATTTACAAATGATTACCCAAGATTGAGAGAGAAACCAGTGGAATGGTATCAGCAGACAGATAGATTTGTGAAGCTCACAAAATGCCTGTGGGAAGATTTAAATCCCTTCTTAGAAATAGTGGTCCCAGCTGATTCTTGGGTTGAGTGCAAAAGGCATGTTGACTGGCCAACAAGAGAACCTCCAAAAGATCCAGTTGCAGGTGCACCATCTCCTGATGTAATGAAATACTATTACAAAGTGATTTAATTTTTTAAAACGAGAATTTCTCATAAAAGTATTGACTGGCAGAGAATCAATAGGACAACACAGGAAGCAAAAGAGTCAATACATGGGTATTATGAGAGATTGTTGCAAGCATTTAAACATTACAGTGGTACAGAAACAATTAAACCCAAAGACATGATTCATTTTGAGTTCAGATTTGTTGAAGGGTTGAGTCCTGAAATTAGCCAAATGCTTAAGAGTCATTTAATTTGCTGGCAAGCAAAACCAGTTGATGAAGTACTGCAGTTTTCTAAATATTGTAGTGATGATATTGAAATGAAACAGAAGTTGTTGAAGGAGAAGGAAATGATGATACAGATTAAAGCAGCACAGTCAGGATTAGGAATGCAGGGAATACAGGGAGTTTTTCCACAGCAGGGAAACATGCAGGTGTTTCAAAACCAGGCGAGAGGTAGAGGTTGAGGTGGAAATGGAAGAGGCATTGTTGATTTGAATACTGGTGTTAATCCAGGTGATGTTCAGGCGATGAAAAAGATGTTACCTTGTCATGCTTGCGGGGGTCTCAGACATTGGAAATGGGAGTGTCCAACGGTGGTACAAAAAAATGTTAGTGTTGTTACACAGATGAATGAAAACAATTTTCCCAAATTTGAGAGGTTCAAGAATAAGAGGTCCAAATTTAAATGTTCAGTACATGAATATTCAAATGCAGAGTCCTCTGCAAATGCAAAGTTCTATGCCACATTTTCAGGTTCCACAGCAAATGGAACAGCCCCAGTGGCAAAGGATCCCACATCAACAAATGTAGATACCTCAAGCTCCAATGGCACAACAGCAGCAGATGATTCTTCCTCAGCAGAACACAGGTCAAAGATTAAGTCAAAGTCAAAGTAATCAGACAGTACAACAGTTCACACTTCACAGTGAGGATGAATCGTATGATGAATTAATGGGTGAACATTCGGATGTGTGTTAGCAGCTTCATTAGAGGTGGATCGAAAGGGTCCTTATGTTTCTGGGAGCGTTGTGGGTCATCAAGTTTCATTTCTGGTTGATACAGGAACTACACGCTCTACAGTCAGAACTGCAGAAGTTCCTAATGTGCCACTTTCTGAGAAAACACTGCAGATTGTGGGAGTTGCAAATCAATTCCTGAAAAATCCAATTGTGAACCGATTCCTGTTAAAATCGGAAATTTTGAAAGCTTACACAAATTCGTAGTTTGTGATTCAAATCCAGTTTCCTTACTGAGGAGAGACTTGCAGTGTAAAACAAAATGTTGGATTAGCTGCACAAATATTGGGATTGTGGTCCAGGCAAATAGTGATGATGATGATTCATCTATGCCAGTACCAGTTAAATGTGATAATTGAATTAATGAAGAGCTTCCTTTGATTAGTTTCTATCCTGAACTTACAGTACAAGATGTGCCAGCTGACCTTCAAGGTACAGTTATTCTAAAAGTTTGGGATCTTTCAGGAAGAGACATCGGTCTGATAAAAGGAGTTGAACCAGTTAAAGTCACAGTTAAACCTGGTGCAGTTTTTCCGCAGACACTGCAATTTCACACAGCACCAAATATCACTGAAGGAGTTACTCCGGTAATTGCAGATTGTGTGAAGCAGGGAGTTGTAAAAGAAGTGCTGAGCAGCCCATGTAAATCTCCAATTATGGGTTTAAAGAAACCAAGAGGGAAATTCTGAATTGTTCAAGATATGAGGATAATCAATGACATAGTAGTCAAATGTTGTCCTCTAGTGCCAAATCCAACTGTGATTTTGTTTCAAATTTCATGTGATGCAGAATGATTCACAATGGTGGACTTGTCACAAGCATGTTTCTCAGTTCCCCTGCATGCAGATAGACAATTTCTTTTCTGTTTTAAACTCTGTAACCGTGTGTATGCTTAGTGTATAATTCCACATAGCTTTTCAGAGTCTCCTTCGATTTTTAATCAGGTTTTGAAAAATAATTTGGAATCACTGAAAATGCAGTTTCAATCAACATTGGTTCAGTGCATTGAT
Organism: Pleurodeles waltl; assembly: GCF_031143425.1. Taxonomy (NCBI): domain Eukaryota; kingdom Metazoa; phylum Chordata; class Amphibia; order Caudata; family Salamandridae; genus Pleurodeles; species Pleurodeles waltl. The sequence goes on along the minus strand of NC_090441.1, from coordinate 107,827,659 downwards.
GATCTTTTGATTGCTTCAAAGACAAAGGAAGGGTGCAGGCAAGATATTATTGCTTTGTTGAATCATTTGGGAGTGAAATTACAGTAATGTCAGCAGGAAGTGAAATATAGGGACCACCAAATTGAGAAAGGTGCAAGGAAAGGTTCCAGAGAGAGAGTTGCTGCCATTTTGCAAATGACTCTTCCAGTTACAGAGATAGATGTTAGAATGTTTTTGGGAATGGTGAGCTACTGTCGCCAGTAGATTCCGAATTTTTCAGTTACTTCAAAGCCATTGCAGAGACTGACTCGCAGAGACATAACTGATCCTGTCCTGTTGATGGAGCTTGTATGAAAGCTTTTTCAGAGTTGATAGAGAGTCTGTGTAGAGCACCTTCTTTGGGAATGCCTGATTACACAAAACCATGCTTGTTGTTTTGTCATGAGCGTGAAGGATGTGCTCTTCCAGTTTTGACCCAGGTACATCAAGGTGTAAATCGTCTAGTAGCTTATTTTTCTTCTACTTTGAATCATGTAGCTTCAGCTTTGCCCGGCTGCCTAAAAAATGTGGCTTAGGTTGGTGCCAGCATTACTCAATGTGAGAGCATTGTGATGGGACATCCTTTAACTCTTTTTGTCCCACATTCTGTTGAGGTTTTGCTTACCCAAACAGAGACCCAAACATTTGACAAATGCTCACCTCACACATTACAAGCTTTTAATTTTAGGCTCTCCCAATGTAGGTTTACTGTACTTGACTCAGCAACCCTATTACTAATTAAAAATGTTGAAAATGAAAAGCTGAAAGAAGTTGAACAGGACTGCCTGGAAGTTACTGAATTATACATGAAACCCAGACCTGACATTTAGGATACCATGTTGAAAGAGAATGATCAGATAATTTTTGTTGATGGTTCCCACTTAAGAGACAATGCAGGAGTGCTGAAATCTGGATATGCTGTGTGCACAGTACTTGAAGCTTCATGGCTTTATGGAGTATTTGTGGCACAAATGTCTGAATTAGTGGCTCTTACTAGGACATGCTGCATATCAGCACAACTTAACGTTACAATTTTTACAGATAGCCAGTATGGTTTTGGAGTAGTGCATGACTTTGGGCAGTTGTGGTCGCTGAGAGGTTTCATGATCTCTCCTGGTTCACCAATTAAAAATGGTGATAGAATTCACTATTTGTTGAAAGCCCTACAGTTACTGGAGAAAATTGCTGTGTTTAAGTGTAGTGCACATCAGAGATCAAATGATTTTGTTTCAATGGGAAATGCTTATGAAGATCAAGTAACAAGGTTTTGCACATTGAATAGCATGTCTTTTAATGAGGAATGGAAAATGTAATTGGAGAAATAAATGTTGAATTATTTGTTAACAATCTTTGACACTTAGGATGATATTAAAGGCTTGCAAGAAAATGTTCCTGAAGACTAAATGGAAAGATGGATAAAATTGAAATGTTTTCAAAGAGAAAAAGATGATATTTGTGGTTCAAATGAAGGACAAGTGGTTTTGCTGAACTGTCTACTGACACAAATGGCAAGATACTATCATGTTCAGGCACATATTGGCAGGGATGAAATGATTCGAACATTCAAACAGTCCTGGTTCATTCTGAAATTTAGTCAGGTTGTAGAAGCAATTTGTCACAGATGTGTTACTTGCCAACAAACATGGGGAAAAGAACAGTTGTTAATCTGAGCCACATAAGAAGAGCAGGAGTCCATTTAACAGAATACATTTGGATTTAATTGAGATGCCTGTGTGTGGTGGTTTGAAATATGTATTGGTGACTGTATGCATTTTTTGTTACTGGATTGAAGCGTATCCCACACGGAGAAATGATAGCCTCACAGTAGCAAGACTTTTACCGAACGAATTAGTTCCTCGTTTCGGGTTTCTGGCATCTTTAGAATCAGACAGAGGAAGTCATTTTAATAATGAGGTGATTAAATCACTATGTTCAGCCTTAACTTAAATACTGAGCATAAGTTGCACTGTAGTTATCAACCTGAAGCTTCTGGCTTGGTAGAGCAAATGGATGGAACTCTAAAAGCATGACTTGCAAAAATGTGAGCATCTACAAATCTGAAATGGGCAGATGCTTTGCCTCTAGTTTTGATGAGCATGAGAAAAACACCTGAAAAAAAGAAAGGGCTTTCTCCCCATGAACTTCTCATGGGTAGAGCAATAAGATTGCCAACTGTTTCTGCAAAATGCTCTTGTGAATATAACAACTGGCATGGTGCGGATTACTGCAAAGGCCTAGCTGATGTGGTTTGCACTTTCCCTCATCAGGTTGAAGCTACATCTGTGCTGCCATTCCAAGACCAGTGTCACAGTCTGCAAGCTGGTGATTGGGTGGTTGTCAAAAAGCACTTGAGAAAGACTTGCCTAGAGCCTAGGTGGAAGGGTCCCTACCAGGTCGTACTGGTTACTATGACAGCTGTGAAGTGTGCTGTAATCCCAAACTGGATCCATGCCGGCCACACTCGGAAAGTGTATTATCTTTTGGATGGTAAAGAAAATTAGTTGTTGGGAGTACCAACAACTGCTATACAGTCTCAAGGAGTAAGAAGAGAGACTGTGGAAACTGAAATAGAAACAACAGATATAGTGCAAACTGGTAAAGATCCAGGTACTCCTCTAAGAAATGAGGTAAACAAACATCTGAGAGATCAAATAGAGGTTCCTGAAGTTGCTCAAGCATCAGCAGAAATAGCAGAAGAGTCAAGTCAGAGGAGGACTCTTCCAGAAACACACAGTTTGGAAAATCAGTTGAAACAAATCACGTTTCGTGAGTCAGCTGAGGATGGAATTGAGTTGAATCAAAGGCACACAGGTTTGACTCCTCTTGAATTAGCTATTGCAAGTTCAAGTTTGTGTTCTGCTGAACCAAGAAGGTTCGGCAGAACTCAAACTTTACTTGTTGTAAGTCCGGTTTTGCAAACAACACTGTCAAGAAAAGCTGTGAAAGGACATCAATGGCCCCTACTGCTAACAAGTGAGAATGTTCCAGTTGTATTGTCAAATATAAATGAAGAGCAAGAAGCAGTGACAAGCAAATGCAGATGAAGATCTGAGTGAAGGTGAAACAAGTGTAAATCGGAGATCAAAGAGAAAAAGGGTTGCAAAGTCGAGGATACTCAGGCCCTGAATGAGCGTATTTTACAACAGATGAGTGGCAATGTGAATTTTTGTCCCTTTGTTTTGATAGCAAAATTTCAGATCAATATTTTGGAATTTGATATTACTTTTGAACTGAGTCTTGAAATTACAGTGTCAATTAAGCAAGAGAGACATTACATGCTGCAAGTTATAATTAGTGATCATCAAACTATGATGTATTGAAAGAAAGTCTTTCTTTTTGAAACCTGATATTTGACAAGCTGCTACACTTGATTCTGACAAGATAAACCGAATATTGACAAAAGTTCTTGTGAAGACTGAAAGCTGCAAAGAAGAATGAAGATTATTTTTGTTTTGATTTCTGGCTGCATGCATAGTTATATAATGTTTCTTTTTCTTCAACTTTCTGATTCTTCACAGGTTATATATAGATTCAAATCGCAAATGTAAGAAATTGTGTGAGTGTTGTAAATGTATATGTGTTGGAATGAGTATTATATATGTCTGTTGGTATGTTTATTATTCATTGTCAGCATGAGAATGAATAATAAACCTGAAGATAGTTATATTCCTTCTCCAGAGGCTACTACATTTTCAAAGTTAGAAAGATGTAATAGAGATGAGAAATACTTACACTTAGATCACTCACAAGGGGATCTTTCTTGTAAGGTTTTCTATCACTTATTGTATGAATATGTTGAGACGATGGATGTGAGAGAGTGTTGTGTGTGTATGCAGATTCCTTCATCAGTGCAAGAACGATTACTTACCATAGCTTGCCACTAACGTATGGAATTAGTTGCAGTCTTTTACTAACAAGGCTTTATAACCAAGAGTATAATCAATATTTATTTTCCAACTTTGATTTAATGTTTTCATTTGCCCCGATTAATAAACATTTCACTAACATAGCTAAGGAAAGAAATATTGATATTGTGGAAGGCTTCTTTAAACCCGCACTAACATTTGGTACTGCTCATGCACACCACAATAACATGCTTTCTTTCAAAGGTAGAGAAATCTTTTCTGGATCAAACTGATCACAGGAGAAATGCATTAAAGGAGAAGATAGAAAAGGGGTTAGTGAAACGAACATATAAAAACTTGTAAAAATGATCAGGCTTATAGTGAGACACACACACACAAGGGAACCTTGCTTTAGATTTCTAACAAGTAGGAAAGCTTTGTATTTATAGGCCACAATCCAGAACTGATACTAAGTTAGTGGGAACGAGTGAGTGCAGACATGTATTTCTGTTTAAGAATACATGGGATTTTATGCTAAATGGACAAGACCCTGCGATTCCTGGAGTTTATTACATCTGTGGAAAAAGTGCATATTATGGTCTCCCAAGGGGATGGTATGTGACTTGTTATTTGGGAGTAGTATTCCCAAAGATTTATCAGATTGACAATATAGATGACACACACAATACAAAGACCAAGATCTTAAAGATCAAGTTATTCTGCAAAGTGACAGAACTTTTTGGTATATTAATAAAGGCTGTTGTTCACAGGTAAAGATATTCAAAGCATAACTGAGGCACTGTTTACATTTGTCTCAAACCAATAGTTCCAAAAAATGGAACTAACAACCTGTAATGTAGTGCTTAGGAACTAGAGTACAGTATGAAGTGCTATATAAAAATATTTATTAATGCTCTTGCTCGTATATCTCAGCTGTAATAATAACATTAACGTGGGACAAGCAGTCAGCAGTCTGATGTCAAATGCAGCATTATGACACTTCCGCTACCCCTGGCACTTTGGGCACTAGAGGTTTATCTGACAGGGTAACAGAAATTTCTGAGAAAGCCTACCTACACATTTTCACATTGTTCTTTACTTTTTCAATTACGAGGCTTTGAGAAAAATGCATATTTCCAAACGGTCTCTCGAATTACGAGGACAGCACAATAAAGACAGAACCTTTCTTGTCTATTTTCAATGTTGATGCCAGTGGGCACTAAGGCCCATATTTATGAAAATGTGGCACATCAGAGCTGATGTGCCACTTTTTCTGCACACCCTCTCCCGGCACCTAACAACACCATGGTTGTGACGAATTTATAATAGGACACACCATGGCAGTCCTTAGTACAATAGCATCACAATTTTTTACCCTATTGTGGCGCTTTGCTACGCTAGTGTCAAAAATGTTGACGCTAGTGTAGTAAAGTGCAAAGAAGCCCAAAGGTTTCTGTGGGTGCATCATTTTAATGCCTGATCTGAGCAGGCATTGAAAATTATGGCAAAATAGCACAGTGAAATCTGTTAAACTTCACTACACCACTTTTGCGGGCCTCCTCGTGCCGGAGCACCCACCTTGAATACATCATGTCTGGCTCAGGTTAAATGTTGTGAAAGGGGTTACAAAGTGGCCCAATGCAGGTGTTGCGCCACTTTGTAAATATGGCACCGGAAAAGGCCACCTTAGCATAAAAGAAATGGTGCAAAAGGCAGCACAAGGGGCTCTTAAATATGCCCCTGAATCTCTTGCATTACACTACTGGATGACCCTCATTGGAATAAGGACACGTTCTTATCATTCATGTGTGCACAGAGATTTCGTAAATTGTCCCGCTCCCACCCTTTTGTTGTGTGACATGCACCTGGTTTCAGATTCGCTGATGTGGAACACTCCCATTAACAAAGGATCTTTCACTCTCCTGGACATGGTGTTGCTTTGTGTGTGAATTACTGCTACTCATGCGTGACTTATACTGCAATTCCCTGATAGTGACATATTTATCCACTATGCCTAGAGATCAGTCTTGCACCATGTAGGCGGCAAAGGCGGAAAGATTTATTGCTTTGAGATTCCTTCCCAGTAGATACACTGTCATTTGTGGCCGCATATATCTTGCTATTTTTTTTATTTAATTGTATTCTTTTTTAAAAAATTTTTATTCTAATCAACATCTTAAACAGTATTACTATTTCTGACGAAACCAACAATTTAAAAGACATTTTACCCAAGCAATCTACACACGTTATTACACTCACCTCAAGGGATATCGCTACCAGAATCAAGGCACAGAAAGGAGCCCTTGGTAAATTAATTGAAAACGATATCATAAATTAAAGGTCACTGCATGCATGAGCTCGTGAAATAAAGCGAGCTGTAATTACATTTGTTACTCACCATATTATTCCATATGTTCAGAATGTGAGTTATTAATTCGGGAGGTGGGTACCCCTAGCAAGTTAATAAACACAATATTCTTCGGTCACAATACAGTTGAAAGTGATTTTCTGCCTTCACCCATGGAAGATGTGATACAAGCAGCAGGTTATTCCCCTGAGTGGTATCTGCAACCTCCCCGAAGAACATCACACATTAAAGTTTCTGCACCAATTTAGAAACATCAGAAAATAAATTAACCTACACAAAGAATTAGAAAAGGGAACTGAAGATTTTTTTTTTTTTTTTTTTTTTTTTTTATTCTAATCTCAAAGACAATACAAAACGCCATTCAGTTCTCAGTGTTTGCAGTACATCGCGACCTAGGAGCAAGTTCATGTAAAACGCGATGTAGCTGGAGTTGGTTATGCTTCACGTCGTCCCACCGATCAGAGTTTTTACTTTGGAACTTTGGTACATTTCTAGCTCTCAAAATATTTTAGCAAGGTAAAGCTGGATGCTGAAGCTAGTGAGGTCCTGTCCGAGGTTAATCGTCGAGCTTCCATAGAAGCCTTGGTTTGGCACGAAAAGCTCACAGCTGGACAAAGTCAGATTGTATACCTTTCAGTGTCAATTTGCTGCTCACATAGATTTTTTGCCTTGTCCCAATCCTAAGCCTTACAATTGTATTTAGTCACTTTTTTGGTTCTTGTTTTCCTTTAGCTATGCAATGCTGGAGGCTGTAGCTCACAAAATGGTCCAGTAGTTCAGATACACCTCTGAGTGGGAGGAAATTGCAGCCTGTAACTGGCTACTTCACACCTACCTGGTAGAGTTTGTTCTCAGTCCACTGGAGATTGGAAGTCCCAAATGTTTTATAATGCTAAGAAAGTCACTACTGGTCTCTCCTACAGTCCCTCAGTCATCATGGCAGGCCTCGAGGCACTATGTGTCAGTCTATCCAGAGCTTTCTTGAGGTCCTTTGTAGTCAACTTGCAGCTGGCCTGCTGGATATTTTTTACAAGAAGGAACCTTTGGCCTTTTGTGTTCCTGTGAAGATGCCGTCCAGGCAATGTGGTGTAGTCTTCCGACTATGTACACTTACTTAAATGTTAATGCCTTTTTATCCTCTTCCCCCATTCCAGTGTTGGTTCCTGTCTCAGTTATTCCCCCTCGCTTATCTGGTTTTAGGGGTCAGGGCAGGGTGGGGGGTCGGTCTCGTTTTTAAGATAGGGTGGGGTAGGTTTTAGGGTTCAGGGCGGGGGGGATCAGGGTTGTTTTTAGGACAGGGTGGGGTAGGTTTTAAGGCTCAGGGCGGGGGCAGAGATTCGGGTAGTCTTTAGGACAGGGCTGGGTAGTTTTAAGGACAGGGTGGGGTACGTCTTAGGGTTTAGGACAGGGTTCAGGGTAGGGTTTAGGGTGGGGTAGGTTTTAGGGTTTAGGGTGGGGGCAGGGTAGATTTTAGGACAGGGTGGGGTCGTTTTTGGGACACAGGGGTCGGGGTAGTTTTTAGCGCAAGGTGGGGTAGGTTTTAGGGTTCAGGGTGAGGGGTCAGGGTAGTTTTTAGGACAGGATGGTGTGGTTTTCATGACAAGTTAGGCTTTAGTGTTTAGGGTAGGGGTGGGGGTTGGGGTAGTTTTTAGGACAGGGTGGCGTAGGTTTTAGGGTTCAGGGATGGGGCAGTTTTTAGAACAGAGCAAGACAGTTGTTAGGACAGGGAAGGTTTTAGGGCTCTGGGCAAGGTGGGGTGTCGGGGTAGTTTTTAGAACAGGGCGGGTAGGTTTTAGGGTTCAGGGCCAGGCCAGGGACTGGGGTAATTTTTAGAACAGGGTAGGTTTTAGGGTTCAGGGCAGGGGATCGGGGTAGTTTTTATTGCAGGGTAGGTTTTAGGGTTCAGACAGGAGGTTTAGGACAGGGTGGGGTAATTTTTAGGACCGGGTAGGTAGGTTTTAGGGTTGGGGGATAGGGTAATTTTTAGGACAGTGCAAGGCAGGTTTTAGGGTTTAGAGGTGGTGGGAGGGTCAGGGTAGTTTTTATGGCAGGGTAGGTTTTAGGGTTTAGGGTGGTGGTGGGGGTAGTTTTTAGGACAGGGCACATTAGCTTTAAGGGCAGGGTAGCTTTTAGGGTAGAGGTGGGAGGTAGGGGTAGTTTTAGGACAGGGCAGGGTATGTTTTAGGGTTTAGGGCAGGGATGGGGCTTGGGTAGTTTTTAGGACATGGTGGGGTCGTTTTTAGGACAGGGTAGGTTTTGGGGATTAGGGTGGGGGTATGGTAGTTTTCAGGACAGGGTGGGGTAGTTTTAGGACAGGGTAGGTTTTAGGGTTTAGGGCGGGGTCGGGATATTTTTCAGGACAGGGCAGGTTAGCTTTGAGGGCAGGACAGGGTAGCTTTTAGGGTTTAGGGCATGGGGTCGGGTAGTTTTTAGGACAGGGCAGGGTAGGTTTTAGGGTTTGTAGCAGGGTTGGGAGGTCATGGTAGTTTTTGGGATAAGGTGGGGTAGTTTTTAGGACAGAGTACTGTTTACGGTGGGATGGTGGTTAGGGTAGATTTTAGGACAGGGTGGGGTGTTTTTTAAGACAGGGTAGGGTTTAGGGCGGGGTAACGGTTAAGGTAGTTTTTAGGACAGGGTGGGGTAGTTTTTAGGACAAGGTAGGTTTGAGGGTTTAGTGTATGGTGGGGGGTCAGAATAGGTTTTAGGATAGGGTGGTTTTAGGGTTTAGGGTGAGAGCGGGGGTCAGAGTAGTTTTTAGGACAGGGTGGGGTAGTTTTTAGGACATGGTAGGTATTAGGGTTTAGGGTGAAAGCGGGGCGTCGGGGTAGTTTTTAGGACAAGGTACGTTTTAGGTTTTAGGGCGGGGTGCGGGTAGTTTTTAGAACATGGCAGGGTAGGTTTTAGGACAGGACATGGTAGTTTTTAGGGTAAATCGGTGGTCGGGGTAGTTTTTAGTACAGGTAGGGTAGGTATTAGTTTAAGGCAGGGCGGTGGCCGGGGTAGTTTTTAGGACAGGGTTGTGTGGTTTTTAGTACAGGATAGGTTTTATGGTTTAGGGTGGGGGGGCCAAGGGGTTGTATCACACAACCATGCATGGCGTTACCACATATACAGTTACTAAGCTTGCTTTTACAATGCAAATTGTTGTAACGGCATGCGTGGTAAAGACGCAGTAGTAGTTCCAACCGTGTTGTTAAGCCATGTGTGGTTCTGCCGTGCGTGGTTCTGTCATACAGCCCTAAAAACTAAGATGAGACAGCAGCATTACTAAAAATATGGTGAGGCTGCCTTATTGAATCACTCACATGGACTCCGTGGTTGAAGAAAAGATGCAAAATTCTATATAAAGTGCTTACAGTGACAAACCCAAGCAAGCAAATTAATTCTCCATCTCTCTAGTGGAATAATCCTCTGAAGAATGATGCTTGAAATCATTGCCCCCCTGAAAGCCAATGAGCTAGTTGTGAGGTTCATATTGCACTTAATGGATTATCACCCCAAATGGGTAGAGATAAAAATAGTCCACAATACCAACACTACTATAGTCATTGACTTCGAATACAGAGTATTTTTCATTGAAGATATTCTACCAGCTGTAATAATTGACAATGGAATACAAATCACATGTGTGCAAATTAAAGAATTTTAAGTGATATGTCAACAAAACATTTCCAATCTGCTTTACATTGCACCAGAACTAATGGATTAGTTGAGTGTATTAATACAATGATCCAAAAGGTTAGCCAACTAAACATGAGTAATTGCACACAGTTCAGAAAAGCCTTATTGGGAATTATATGGTTTTATCATACTACTTCTCACAGTTTTAGAGGTATTTCTCAATATTTGTCCTTGAAAGGCAGAGCACCAGAGACCCAATTGGCTCCTTTGGGATTGTGTGAAGGAATTCCTATAGAATTAGAGAGTGGAAGAATCATGAACAAAGTGTATGCACACCAAATGAAGTATGTAGAAAGATGGAACAGCAGATTTCGTGAGCAAGGGTCCTCCTGGAGGTCTGGCAGGAATCAAATTACCATCACACACGTATGCCTGAAACTCGCATTAGTTGGATTAGTTGAGTGTATTAATACAATGATCAAAACGTGTAGCCAACTAAACATGAGTAATTGCACACAGTTCAGAAAAACCTTATTGGAAATTATATGGTTTTATCATACTACTTCTCACAGTCTTACAGGTATTTCTCAATGTTTGTCCTTGAAAGGCAGAACACCGGAGACCCAATTGGCTCCTTTGTGATTGTGTGAAGGAATTCCTATAGAATTAGAGAGTGAAAGTATCATGAACAAAGTGTATGCACACCAAATGAAGTATGTAGAAAGATAAAACAGCAGATTTTGTGAGCAAGGGTCCTCCTGGAGATCTGGCAGGAATCAAACTACCATCACACACCTATGCCTGAAACTCTGAAAGGTTTCTTACCCATTAAAGTATATAAAGACAAGAAAATAGGAGTAACCTTGGAAACTGGACAGACGTGGAGCATGGACAGAGTGGTTAAATATAACAATAATGGAGAAAGAGGAAAGCCTGAGATTAAGGCAAAAGAAGGTTTTCTACAAAATATCTTATGGAAGACACATTGGAAGGTACCTGTGTCATAAGGCAATATTGTAGGTGCATGACATATTCTAATCCATTTCTATAGACAGGATATGTGTTGTATTCTTTCAGCTTTGTATACTGAAAGAAATGTTATTTTTCTCTTATTCTGTTCCAGTGTTTGTTCTTTCCCCCATTATTGCCCTTCTCTTATCTACATAGTTTGTCTCCTGACTGTTTGAAATGTGAGGATGTGAAGATTCTAGGGTGGCAGTTCTGATTTGGCATGAGGAAGTTCCAGCTCAGCGAGGAATCTGTGGCTCTTGATGTTGTCCTGCAATAACTTAGCAATAACCTAGCACATCTAGAGAAAAGATTATTTACGACAAAATGCTTGGAGAGCAGCTGTAGGCTCTGGGTGCCAATAGATTTCAGGAATCCTTTTTCCCCCCAGAGATCAGGCTGAAGCATCTTCTTCTTCTTGGTCCAGTAATGTTCTGTGGAGGTTTGATTAGGTGATTATTGCTTATTGATTATTACCCTGTGCTCTACACAATAATTGAAGAGGTGCCTTATTTGGCCTGACATCCTGGGTGTGGTATTCCCTCAGAAGTTTTGCATTTACCCTATCTGTTTCATTGAATTCACTTTTGTTGGAGCTAACACGCCACAGAATCCTAGCTGTTATTAATACTGAATAGTGGATTCGGCGCTAGAAGCTGATGGATCGAAGCGACAAAGGTTTGAGGGGGACACCAATGGGATGAGTGAGGACCATCAATAACAACAACATTCAATATTATAAAACTTCAGTCAATAACTATACCAGTTTAGTAATTAAAAGTCATAGATTTTTTTCCCTATATTAACAATGTTAATGTCACGAAAATAACTCTCAAACACAGATGATAAGCATAGAAGATCAATAGCGGTTGGTTAAAACGACATATGTATCTCAATTTAATTAATCCAATTAAACAAATTATCTCCAAAAGAATCACACTTTTTAATAAATCAAAAACTGGTAATAATGGCAGAGTATACATTAGTTCAGCATCAAATGATCTCAGGACAAACCATAAGCATACCAAGATTAATTTCCTAACTAACCACAAATTAGCATTACATATTGGGCTTCATGTGAAAAGAATTTAGTAACATTAATTTAGAAAAACTCCTAACTTAATTATGTTACTGTAGGAGGCTGGACTGGCTTGTAGTGAGTACCAAGGGGTACTTACACCTTGCACCAGGCCCAGGTATCCCTTATTAGTGTATAGGGTGTCTAGCAGCTTAGGCTGATAGATAATGGTAGCTTAGCAGAGCAGCTTAGGCTGAACTAGGAGACGAGTGAAGCTCCTACAGTACCACTAGTTTCATATGCACAATATCATAAGAAAACACAATACACATATATACTAAAAATAAAGGTACTTTATTTTTATGACAATATGCCAAAAGTATCTCAGTGAGTACCCTCAGTATGAGGATAGCAAATGTACACAAGATATATGTACACAATACCAAAAATATGCAGTATAGTATTAGAAAACAGTGCAAACAATGTATAGTTACAATAGGATGCAATGGGGACACATAGGGATAGGGGCAACACAAACCATGTACTCCAAAAGTGGAATGCGAACCACAAATGGACCCCAAACCTATGTGACCTTGTAGAGGGTCGCTGGGACTGTAAGAAAACAGTGAGGGTTAGATAAATAGCCCACCCCAAGACCCTGAAAAGTGAGTGCAAAGTGCACTAAAGTTCCCCAAAGAGCACAGAAGTCGTGATAGGGGAATTCTGCAGGAAAGACCAAAACCAGCAATGCAACAATGATGGATTTCCAGACGAGGGTACCTGTGGAACATTGGGACCAAGTCCAAAAGTCATGACCAAGTCGAGAGTGGGCAGATGCCCAGGAAATGCCAGCTGTGGGTGCAAAGAAGCTGCTACTAGGCAGTAGAAGCTGAGGATTCTGCAGGAACAACAAGGGCTAGAAACTTCCCCTTTGGAGGATGGATTTCCCATGCCGTGGAGAGTCATGCAGAAGTATTTTCCTGAAGAAAGACTGCAAACAAGCCTTGATAGCTGCAAGTCGTGCGGTTAGGGTTTTTGGATGCTGCTGTGGTCCAGGAGGGACCAGGATGTCGCCAATTGCGTCAGGGGACAGAAGGGTCACCCAGCAAGACAAGAAGCACTCTCAGAAGCAGGCAGCACCCGCAGAAGTGCCGGAACAGGCACTACAAAGTGGAGTGAAACTGTGCTCACCCGAAGTTGCACAAAGGAGTCCACACCACCGGAGGACAACTCAGGAGGTCGTGCAATGCAGGTTAGAGTGCCGTGGACCCAGGCTTGGCTGTGCACAAAGGATTCCCTCGGAAAGTGCACAGGAGCCGGAGTAGCTGCAAAAGACGCGGTTCCCAGCAATGCAGTCTGGCGTGGGTAGGCAAGGACTTACCTACACCAAACTTGGACTGAAGAGTCACTGGACTGTGGGAGTCACTTGGACAGAGTTGCTGGATTCAAGGGACCTCGCTCGTCGTGCTGAGAGGAGACCCAGGGGACCAGTGATGCAGTTCTTTGGTGCCTGCGGTTGCAGGGGGAAGATTCTGTCGACCCACGGGAGATTTCTTCGGAGCTTCTAGTGCAGAGAGGAGGCAGACTACCCCCACAGCATGCACCACCAGGAAAGCAGTCGAGAATGCAGCAGGATCAGCGTTACAGAGTTGCAGTAGTCGTCTTCGCTACTTTGTTGCAGTTTTGCAGGCTTCCAGCGCGGTCAGCAGTCGATTCCTTGGCAGAAGGTGAAGAGAGAGATGCAGAGGAACTCTGATGAGCTCTTGCATTCGTTATCTTAGGAAATCCCCAAAGCAGAGACCCTAAATAGCCAGAAAAGAGGGTTTGGCTACTTAGGAGAGAAGATAGGCTAGCAACACCTGAAGGAGCCTATCAGAAGGAGTCTCTGACGTCACCTGCTGGCCCTGGCCACTCAGAGCAGTCCAGTGTGCCAGCAGCACCTCTGTTTCCAAGATGGCAGAGGTCTGGAGCACACTGAAGGAGCTCTGGGCACCTCCCAAGGGAAGTGCAGGTCAGGGGAGTGGTCACTCCCCTTTCCTTTGTCCAGTTTCGCGCCAGAGCAGGGCTGAGGGGTCCCTGAACCGGTGTAGACTGGCTTATGCAGAAATGGGCACCATGGGCCGTATTTATACTCCGTTTGCGCCGAAATTGCGTCGTTTTTTTTGACGCAATTTCGACGCAAAACTAACGCCAACTAACGCCATATTTATACTATGGCGTTAGAGGCGAATAGCGCCAAAGTTCCCGGAATGTGCGTCATTTTTTAGCGTGAACCCCTTCCTTGCGTTAATGATATGCAAGGGAGGCGTTCCCGTCTAAAAAATGACTCCCAGGCCTTTACGTGGTATTTATACTCCCGGGCAAAAGAGACGCCCGGGAGTTGGCGTGGCAAAAAACGGCGCATTTGCGCCACTTTTTAACGCCTGCTCAGGGCAGGCGTTAAGGGGCCTGTGGGCTCAAAATGAGCCCACAGGTGCCCTCCCATGCCCCCAGGGACCCCCCCTGCCACCCTTGCCCACCCCAGGAGGACCCCCAAGGATGGAGGGACCCACCCCAGGGACATTCAGGTAAGTTCAGGTAAGTATAATTTTTTTTTTTTTATATTTTTTTTTGGTGGCATAGGGGGGCCTTATTTGTGCCCCCCTACATGCCACTATGCCCAATGACCATGCCCAGGGGACAGAAGTCCCCTGGGCATGGCCATTGGGCAAGGGGGCATGACTCCTATCTTTACAATGATAGGAGTCATGTTGATGGGGGATGGGCGTCGTTAAAAAATGGCGCAAGTCGGGTTAAGACGATTTTTTCGACGTAACCTGACTTGCCCCATTTTAAGACGCCCATGCGCCATTTTCCCCCTACGCCGGCGCTGTCTGGTCTACGTGGTTTTTTCCCACGCAAACCAGGCAGCGCCGGTCTGATTGCGCCGTCTAACGCCATTCCATAAATACGGCGCCCGCATGGCGCTTCAGAATGGCGTTAGACGGCGCAAAACTTTTTGACGCTAAACTGCGTTAGCGCAGTTTAGCGTCAAAAAGTATAAATATGGGCCCATGTGTGCCCATGAAAGCATTTCCAGAGGCTGGGGGAGGCTACTCCTCCCCTGCCTTAACACCATTTTCCAAAGGGAGAGAGTGTAACACCCTCTCTCTGAGGAAGTCCTTTGTTCTGCCTTCCTGGGCCAAGCCTGGCTGGACCCCAGGAGGGCAGAAACCTGTCTGAGGGGTTGGCAGCAGCTGCAGTGAAACCCCGGGAAAGGCAGTTTGGCAGTACCCGGGTCTGTGCTAGAGACCCGTGGGATCATGGGATTGTGCCAACAATGCCAGGATGGCATAGAGGGGGCAATTCCATGATCATAGACATGTTACATGGCCATATTCGGAGTTACCATTGTGAAGCTACACATAGGTAGTGACCTATATGTAGTGCACGCGTTTAATGGTGTCCCCGCACTCACAAAGTCCGGGGAATTGGCCCTGAACAATGTGGGGGTACCTTGGCTAGTGCCAGCGTGCCCACACACTAAGTAACTTAGCACCCAACCTTTACCAGGTAAAGGTTAGACATATAGGTGACTTATAAGTTACTTAAGTGCAGTGTAAAATGGCTGTGAAATAACGTGGACGTTATTTCACTCAGGCTGCAGTGGCAGGCCTGTGTAAGAATTGTCAGAGCTCCCTATGGGTGGCAAAAGAAATGCTGCAGCCCATAGGGATCTCCTGGAACCCCAATACCCTGGGTGCCTCAGTACCATATACTAGGGAATTATAAGGGTGTTCCAGTATGCCAATGTAAATTGGTAAAATTGGTCACTAGCCTGTTAGTGACAATTTGAAAGAAATGAGAGAGCATAACCACTGAGGTTCTGATTAGCAGAGTCTCAGTGAGACAGTTAGTCATAACACAGGTAACACATACAGGGCACACTTATGAGCACTTGGGCCCTGGCTGGCAGAGTCCCAGTGACACATACAACTAAAACAACATATATACAGTGAAATATGGGGGTAACATGCCAGGCAAGATGGTACTTTCCTACAGTTACAACAAAAACTATTAATGTGCAGCAATAAAATAATTTGTTGCGGTTGGTACCTGAAATGCAAGAGAGACACAATTCACATTAATAACATACATTACCACAAAGGTAGTAACAGCAAACGATCAGCTTCAGCTTGAGGACACCTTCAGTTATATCACCAGAAGATTTGGGCCTAACGACAGCTAGTCTCGAACCTCGTCTGCTGGAGAAAAATAGCATTGGATGACGAATGACGAACCGTGCCTCTAATCGTTCTCCCCAGGTTGTTATACTAAATTCTAACTAACTCCTGATTGGTCAGTCTATGTGGTGGTTTAATTTCAGCCAATCGACAACTAAATTGATGACCTAAACTTAACAAATCTACGCTACCTATAACATTTTCTTTCAATATAGCTTTTCTTCTTCCGTCTCGTCTGTAACTCCATTGTCTCATCTCCTCTCGAATATCTTGTTCTCAGGAAGAAACTTTTACTGTATCCTTCTACTTCCATCCTCAAGGAAATATCAGATATTAGTAACATATCCAAACAATAGGACATTTCAACTTACGCAATGCTCAGTTAATACACAACCTTGTAAGACATAACACTGCCACACACTAGGGGTAGCTGTTAATACGTCTACACAAACTTTGAAAAGACCTATTATGAAAGCTTTGAATCATGGAAAATAACCACAGCATTTGAATATAATTTTGCTTAGCCAAGAAGAGAAAAACAGACGTTTCAAAAGTTTCTCGTTGTACACGTTAGTTCATTACACATTTTTAATATGAAAATCATTAATAAACATATTAGAAAATTCACACTTTCACATTGGCATGAGGACTCTGTGACCTTTACCACTGTTAACCAGTGCTAAAGTGTTTATGATCTCTCCTTCAAATATGGTAAAACTGGCTTACATCTGATTGGCACATTTAATTTAGATTGAGGTCCCTTGTAAGTTATACTCACTGTACTCATGGCCTGTACATGAAATGCTACTAGTGAGCCTACAGCACTCATTTTGTCACCCACTAAAGTAGCCTTTCGAAACATGTCTCAAGCCTGCCACTGCAGCCTGTAGTGCAGTTTTAAACTGCTGTTTTGACCTGGCAAAATAAACCTTTTGCCAGCCCTAAATCTTCCTGTTTAATACTTACAAAGATATGCCCTGAAGTCTCAAAGGGCACAGTGCATTCTATTTGAAATGTATGACATCCGCACTTACTTTTTGCATGTGCTGGCTTAGTTTTGGACAGGATGGGCCATCCTGGCAGGATGACTGGAACGAGCTGCACCCATCCCCACTTGCACTTCAGAGCACTTTCCCTCACACACACTTTTGTCACCACAAACATCTCGGAGCCTTAACAGGGGAAGGGAAGAGCTTTCCATAATCAGATGGGGGATAGGAAAGTGTGTTTCCCCACACACAAAGACTGGCACGAGGTATAAATAATTAACCTCCAGAGCCACTCATCAGAACACTCCTGGGCCTAAGCACATCACAGAAGAAGGACTGCCCTGCTGCTTGAGGACTGCCTTTGTTATACGGTTCCTACTAAAATAATAAGACGGCAAGTTCAGATATCAGAATGTGGTAGGCTCAGTCTGTCAACACCATCACAAACCACCAGCATAACTCCTGGCTATCTCACAGTGCCTCACCTACATCCCTAATCCTGCAGAGGTAGAAGGTGATTATGGAAACCTGAACATGGCATTATCATCCCCCTCTCCCCCCAGGGAAGTTGTGGAAACAGATCCCACTCTTTTGTCGTATTACTCATAAATGCTCAGGTGAAACACAAGAGAGATATGAGATAAGTTTTCAATGCCTTTATTGAAAAAATTATAATCTTGCATTGGGAGAATAAGATGTGATTATTTGGCAGATGAAACAGAGTAAAGTTATCAGCATTATGAACATGGTAAAGATTATGAACAATCCATCCATGCTAAATGATTCCTAGAGATTCTAAATGTTCCTGCCTAACCATACTGAGAGCCTAGCGAGTGTACCATTGTTCCTGGCCGGAAGTATAGGATTAGCTTTAGCCCCATACCTGAAAAAGATGTCAAGAGTCCGTCTGCAGTGTGGATGGCAATCCTCCCGAGAAGCTGGTAGATTAGGGCTAGCAGAGCTACATACCAAACACAGCATTCATCCCAGGATGGTCCAGGTTGGAATGCCCTGCTGCCCCTTCCAGGTCAGTGCAACATTTATTTATATATTATAGCCACACTGTGTTAGAAGCATAGCTCTGCTGAAAATATATTTCTACATATTATAAGCTGTCTCTGGAATGGGCAACACAAGCAGAAGGCTATTGTGTACTGTGTTTCCAGCTTTGAACAGAATGTACTGATTACATGTCAAGAAATCGCTAACTAAAATAAGCAACTTATACAATATATTCCTAGAAGAATGTCATACAAGCAAAGTCTGTATGATGCCACAGCTAAAGTGATGCAGCTAAAACGTGTAAAATGTTAAATGTAAAATGAAGCTAAGATATGGGGGAACCAACTCAGGTCCCCAAGATCCTCACAACATATGAGAAGGAAGACTGGTTTATATTATCTCAGGCCTGACTCACTCTTTTCTGCTCTCTAATACCATTTTTATTTTTTGGTTCAACCATGTCTCAGGGAAAACGTATGGCACTCTTGTGAGGGTTAGACCAGCTCCTTCTCTTTATTAAATTGTAATCTCATATGGTTAGTGTCTTTTTTTCCAGATTTATAGTACTTATTTGTGGTGCCCTAATGGATACAATCTTCAGTTGAAGTATTACAATTTTTGGTATCGCTTATAATTAGATGGTGTTTCCGAAGAAGAGAAGTAATTGGGTTTCCAGTACAGTGTTTTCCAAGAATTATTCAAATTTTATTTTTTATTTTTTATCTTTTAGAAAATGCATAGTTGTGTTACAGCATATATTTTCTTGAACGTTTCCTATAGTTCTCCTTTAGAGTGGACTAAGCATAGTCTATTGAAATAACATAGTCATTAATTAATCATATTCCTCCTTGGTAACAAGACATTTATGACTGTACTTCACGTTATGTTAGCAAATTAAATACAGATATGATTCACCCTAGTGATTGAAGGAAACAGCTGATAATGAATCATATAGACAGCCAACAGTTGTTTTACCCTGTAGGTGGTCTGCCAGCCATGGGCCTTCTCAAGACTTGAAGTATAAAGGTCCTTATGTTGGTTATTACAATGTATGGTTTCAAAACCGTCTGTGAGAAACCAGTATCTGGCATAAATGCCTTGTTCATGAGCAAGTCCCTGTGGTCTTTTTTGGTATTCAGTCCTTACAGTCCTTTTAGGCATAGTTGTCCTTTAGGTATTGTTGTCTGAGAATCAAGACTGGGTCTGCTTACCTTCATCCCATCATCCTGAGTGACTCCAAGGGTCAGTTGGCTCATGTTTGAGCTACAGGGACAGAACAAGCTCCAGGGGCTATCCTCCAACTGCCCAGCTGGCCTGCAGCAAATGGACATGCCTGGAGCTGCAACTGGAACTGCCAGAGCTCTAGTGGCCTCTGCTGGACTGAGTTTCGAAACCCCAAGAGGTGTCCCCTGTTGTAAAGTCTCTAATTGTAGTAAAGAGATTGCTGGATATGGGGGCAGCACCACTGGGAGTGAGGGACTGAGACTGAGTCCGGTCCTATGCCGTCTGACAACTGTCAGTCTAATGCTTCCAGCTAGCTAGCAGCACCTCACCAGTACCCACGAGTGAAAGGTTATTTGTGCCAGTCCTGGAATTGTAATCTGCATTTCTCAAGAAAATTGTGGTGGAACAGATGTTACCCCTTTCTCTCAGTCACAAATGTCTCACACATACAAAGGCTAAACAGAGCAGGACTAGGTTTAATAAGTTTTATTGAATCAACTGCATTTGATATAAAAAGACATGGGTTGAGATTATAAGGAAGATAAAACATAACAAAAGCAAAGCAGTGACAAGAAAAGTGAAACATAGGAAAAGTCCCACCATATCGTCACAACCATGGTTGTAAAATCCCTACTTGGACAACTAAGATTCTCTACAAGAACATGGCAGTGTAAGCCCTAATCTGCCCATCAGCACCCCCGCGGGAGAACCCCATCCGCTATACCTGTAATTGTAGGTAAAGAATTGGTCTGTTGGTCTACTGCAAATTCTACCACATGGAGGGAGAGACTGCGTCAGATACCAGCAGAAACTGCAAAGGCGACGTGGAGTGTATGAAGACAACTGGTTGGAATTCTCCTCTACCATGTAGGGGGCAGTTAGGTGTTTTATAATAAAATATCTGGTATTCTGAGAAATTTGCTCTGATGTGACAACATGTATATTTCTGTGTATATGAGTTAGTGACATGATGAATGCCTTGGACTGGCAATAATTTGTAACTTATCACATATAACCTTGGATAGAGCACAGAATGAAAATGCCATGCAGAAAAAAGAAAACAGAAGTCTGTGTAAAAGAACAAGCTGATAAGATAATAAAAACATCTCCCCTAAAAGAAGGCTTCTGCTAAAATAATAAAAAAATAAAAATGCATGACTTGGAATGAAAGGGCACAAGCTGCAGTCCCAGACTAAAATATTGTGCCTGTGTAATAATAAATGCATCCTCACGACACCCCCAGGTCCTGCATCCTTAGCTGGCAGCTGTCTGAGCTCCTCCGAAGAGGTGAAATCCTGAAGTTTGGGCTCTTCACAACTGAGCACTGGCTCCTTTGAGTTGAGACTCTGTCACCCGTGACAACCGATAATGCGAAACACCTACCAGTGACCACCTGCACCTCAAGATCTGCACTTTGGGCTCCAGCAACAACAGCCTGAAATGACTGGCAACACGAAACTCCAGCAATGACTGTTTATGATGCCTGACTGGCTCTTCTCTGTATGGTGACAAAAGCCCACACCACCCGGCTTGCTCTTCAGGCTACAGAGACAACAATCCATGATGCTCTACCTGCTCATCGTGGCCTCCTCTACCACGAATGGAGCTCTTTCTGAGCAACTTTATGAATGTAACCATTTCAGCAGGACTAACCTGCATCACAAATCTGGCCTGTGCTCCATCGTAGTTGTACTAAATTAGTGCCATTCCCCCAATCTGGTACGACCAGATTACCGCACTTGGAGCTTTGTGGTTTTAGGTGCCATTCAAAACTGAATATCTCTAGTTCTATTGATTGTGTTTTTATTTTATTTTTTCCAATGTACTTTATTTTTCTAATTTCATATAGGCTTTTTCTTGCATTTTCATTTTATTACTGCTTGTGTGCTGCATAAATACTTTACATTTTGCCTCTAAGTTATGCCTCACTACTTTGTAAAAGGCTACCAGGGGGTTAATCACAGATTAATTTAGTGACTTTTGTTGTTCAACCTGTTAAGTATTGTGGTTGTTGCCTGAGTTGGGTTTCCAACCAATAACCAAATTACTTACATCTCTAGATCCAGGGCCACTCAAATTATGCGGCAGAGCAGGAACAAATAATGTATCAGGTTTATCTAAATTATGCAGCAAGAAAAGGCAAATTATGGGGCATAATGGGGCATGTTTGGTGGCATATTACTTCACTATTTTGCAGTGTTTACACATGTTAACACAGTCTTGGCAAATGTTTAATTTCTTTATTATAGGTTTAATGCATAAATGAAACTGTGGGCCTACTGTATCCATAATAATCTGCATGGCATAGTTGCACCCAAGATTGGGTGGATCGGAGTTAGAGATGGCATCCGTGACATGGTTTCCCCCTGACTTACTGCCTTCTGACCTCCTGTTTCACTAAGTTCATTTTTGCTGGCTTTAGGATTCTGGGCACTTTATCACTGCTGACCAGTGCTAACATGCATATGCTCTTTCCCTAATACATGGTAACATTGGCCTATTCATATTTGGCGTATATATATTTCACTTATAAGTCCCTAGAAAAGTGCACTGTGTGTGCCCAGGGACTCTAAATTACATGCTACTAGTGGTCCTGCAGCACTGACTGTGCCACCCACTTCAGTAGCCCTTTCAACATGTCTCAGGCCTGCCATTGCGGAGCCTGTATGTGCAGTTTGAATTGCCATGTTGACCTGGCAAGTTAAGCCACTTGCTTGACCCAAACCTTCCTTTTTAATATATATAAGTCACTACTAAGGTAAATAGGCCCTGGACAGCCCCAAGGGCAGGGTGAAGTGTATTTAAAAAGCTGGACATGTACTTGTAAGTTTTACATTTCCAGGCAGTGAAAAACTCTTAAATTTGTTGTTCACTACTGGAAGGCCTAGCTCTCCCACAGGTTAACATTGGTATTGTCTTATTACATCTTATATGTGTAATTTCCAATTGAGCCAGAATGATATTACGATGTTTGGTGTCACTGGACTCACAATTAAAAATTATGGCAAAGTTGGATTTTAAGCTGCAAGTCTGAAAATGCCACTGTTGAAAGTTGGCATTTTCTTACTTTAACTGTTCTGTGCATGCCTCTGAATATAAATCTGGGTGGGTGACAGCTGGGCTCTTGTACATTCCCTCCAGTCAGCCACACGCAAAAGAAGCTTATGTGACTTAGTGGCCATCTACATGTTGTTGGCCCATTCTGGGCACAATGGAAGGGAGGGGCTGACACACCTGAATAGACTGGGTCCTGAGCCCTCACAAATAACCCCCTGTAGTGTGCCTTGAGTCAGGGTAGGAAGGGCAGGGACCATGTGCACTTCAGAGTCCTCTCTTTGAAGTCTCCTCCATTTCAAAGGATATAAGTACCGGAGCCCAGACACCACCAAATCAGTAAATTTCTGGACCTGAGGACATTCTGCCAGTAAGAAGGACTGCTGTGCTGCTAAAGGGACAGTCACTCTGCTGGCTTTGCTGGACTTCTGCTTTGGTGTGCCTGCCCTGCTGCCTTCCTAGCCTGGAAGTGAGAAGAGCTGGACCTGCAACTCTACATTCCCAGAACCAATGTAACTCCAAGAGCTTGCTGAGTTGCCTCTTGTTCTGAAGACTCAGGGACATCAAAGGCTTCACCCACCCCTGCTACAGCTGCTGGACTATGCCAACAGTGAGTCCTGTCCTGACCCCAGTCCTGGGCCTATGGAAGTGGCTTTCCCTGTGCTGATGCATCAGAATCCATGCATCACTGTCACTGTGCCGATTGGAACCGTCACATCTTGCCTCTACAACGACACATGGCAGCTGAGGACAAGGACATCACATCTCTCACTGTGCTGGTCAGGATCAATGTATCACCATCAGCCCTTACGCATCATCTTCTGGTAGCTTCGCACAGAGCAGGCAGGCTTAACTCAGAAGGCAATGTATAAATTATTTGTTCAACATCTAATTACAGTAACACAGTGAAAGACACCACAAAAAGACTCCATGTCAGTTTAGACAAATAGAGTATAAGTACCTGAGTAAAACAAGACCAAAACAATAAAAAGCCAATAAGTAGAAGTCGAGATATGAATTTGTAAAGATTAAATGTGAAAACAGTGCTTAGAAGTCACAAGCAGTCAAAAAGTTTCTTGAGGTCGTGAGGGACCGGTGCAAATCCAAAGTTCAGGCCAACTGCGATGGGAGGTAGGCCAACTACAGAACCCAAGCAGGGTCTGCTGATACAGTACCTTTGATGGAGAAAATCAGTGATGTTGAGGGCATGATATGTCGTTTTTTTCCTGAGATCAGCAGCAGAACTCGCCTCTGAGGCCCAGGAATAGAGGGGGCACCTCAGGAAAGGGTTAGACTCTTCAAAGGTAGAGTTCAGCAGCACCAGGAGAGTTGCAGGCAATCTTTGATGTCCCTGAGACTGCCAGAAAACATGGGGCAAGCCAACAAGCCCCTGGAGAATCTTGGGTCCAAGGATATTGAGAACAGGTCCAGTCCTTCTCACTGTAGGCAAGAAGCAGTAGGCAGCAGGCCAACACAGCAAAGCAAGCATCAAAGTGGCAGTCCCTCCAACAGCACAGCCCACAGCAAGCGGTAGGACAACACAGCAATGTAGTTGCAGAGTGGCAGTCCCTCCTGGCAGTGCAACAGCCCTTCCTGGCAGAGTGTCCTTTGTTCCAGTAGAGTTCTGATTTGGTGGGGTTTGGGGTCCAGTACTTATACCCAAATGTGTCTTTGAAGTAGGGAAAGACTTCAAAGAGGCCTTTGAAGATCACAAGGTCCCTGCCCTTCCCTCACTGGCTCCAGACACTCTGCAGGGGGTTATGAAGCCCTTTGTGTGGTGGAGAGGCACAGCCCTACTCGTGTTTAAGTGAGGCAGTACTAAGCTCCACCTCCATCTAGCCAGTAAATGGCCCATTAAGGCCTATTAATCACACCTAATCTCCCACTGTGTATGACTGTCTATAGGGAATGCACAAAGCCCATCTGTCACCAACCCCAGACATGTATTCAGAGACAGGGAGATGCACAGAATAGTTAAAGTAAGAAAAGGCCAACTTCCTAAAAGTACTGTAGTAGAAACGGGGTATGTCCTCTAAAAGAGCGAGGCTAGGCCAATCAAACTACACAAAAGAAACAAGAACCAACACTGTAGTTTACTTGGAAAAAAATATTATTTGCAATGAGAAGACAAACCAATTATCTCTCCTTAGCATCAATTAATAACATTTATCCAGAAAAACAATTTTAATTGAAAAACATTTATCGCACACAGAAAAATGAATACAGAAGTGAGCAATTACCTCATATAAAAAATTGGCACTGCACAAACATTACTTACATCAAAAACATTTGACAATAATACAATATGAAGAACAAATAATAATACATCACATTGAAAAATCAGGTTCTGCACCAATTAGAAAAAGAGGGAACTCTGAGCCTAACTCATTCGCAAAATTTTAAGGCTCCTACATAAAGAGCAGAATAATGCAGATGCACTAATTATACGTCTTTATGGTACCTCAAATAGGAATGATGTTCATTACAAGACAATAATATTTTGTTCCACGTAAACTACAGTTTTGGCTCTTTTTTCTTTTGTGTAACTTTCTAAAAACGGCATTTTCAGACTTACAATTTAAAATCTGACTTCACCATAATTTGTGATTTTCAATTGTAAGTCTACAGACACCAAACTCAAAATGTCTATCTTTTACCAATTAGAAGTTACACGTAAAGGCTGCTTAAAGGTAACCCCAATGTTAACCAATAGTAGAGATAGGCCTTGCAGTAGTGAGAAACGAGTTAAGTGATTTTTCACTACCAGGACATGTTAAACTTAAAAGCATATGTCCAACTTTAAAAAAAAAGCCTGCAGCCTGCTTTTGGGACCAACTAGGGCCTACCATAGGGGTGACATATATGTGAAAAAAGGAAGGTTTGGGCCTGGCAAGTGGGTGCACTTCAGGTACAAGCTACAGTCATGTGGGGTACTCTAGTCCCAGCACGCACAACTATTGTGCCCGAAGGCTAATCACTAATTTTATCACATTTTGAAATATCGATACAGCAGTACAACAATTCATCATGCTCCAATACGAGGTAGTATACAAATTCAGTTTGTTATGTTGTAAATAGCATGTTTTCCATTGAAAAAGTAAAAATGTTGCTTCACACTTAAACAAAGCCGAAAACGTCAACACAACTTAAACTTGATCCCAATGCATTTCGAGTAAAACCCTTCAGCAGTGGGGGGGGGGGAGCAAGACATTAATCATACAAGAAAGTCAGACTGTGAAGGGGCTACATACTAAAATACATTAACCTAAAACAATTGACAAAAACATGGAAAAACAAACCAAAAGCAGAGTTAGTTGACTGCTGATGAAGCAGAAAATGAAGGTTTTGATTTATTAACGCATAAACGTAGTGTGAAATAATCATGTGCGACATTAACCGAACTAATAAAGATTGTACGGGGACAAAATGTGCCCTTAGAGTAGTTTGCCAACATTTATACGCGTGCTTTATGTAACGTGGTGTATTAGAATTGCACTAATCCGACATAATCATAAACGTGTGCTACGATTTGCTTGTTTGAGATGCTTTAGCTTAGCATTACTTTAGCGGAGGCTTTGGCCTAGTGGCCTGGTCTCACGGTTTAGATGCTCGTATTTTTCCAATGTACTATTAAACGTGTATTTCTGCTTGAAGCTGTACTTTTCCACAGAAACTGTTCACATGCTTATCTTAAAGTTTCGTGCCAGCCTGGCATATTTTCTCTTTAATTCAAGGTCGACTTGCAGGTGCGGACAATGGAGGCTCTGAAAGTGAGCTAATTGGTAGACAATGTTGCAATTTGCGTACCCATCTCCAAGGATAATGTATGCTTAAGTAAAAGCTTGAGAACTGTCGTTTTTGATTGGACAATTTGAAGCTAACCTATGAACCCTCCAATGGAGACCCTACTGGATTCGAACTGTTGTCTATAAAAACCAGGTGCACGAGAAGAAAGTAGCCATTACCAGCTCGATACCCGCCATTTTGCAGACTTCGTAGCTATTATGGCCCACTTTGCTGCGACGCCATTTTGAGAGACTTTTGATGCTTTCTCTAATCGAGAGAAAGAGACTTTAATTATTCTTGCCCTAGAGACTTTAACTTTGAAATGCCCTTTGCATGAAGTAGTAGTCTTACTTTGCCGCCGTGAGGCAATTGCCCCGTCCACCCTGCCCCTTTGTCCCGTCCCATGCTGATCGAAGAACGGTACCTGTGAGACGAAGACTTCCTTGTATGCTGATCGTAATTGGTAAATATGAAAGGAAATTGTAAAATTGCATTGTGTTTCTTTTAGGTAACCAACTGCTGATTTTGATAAGAGCCCTAGCTAGGAGTTTTTCTAAATTTATGTTGCTAAATTGTTTTTGCATGAAGCCCCACATGCCGATGCTAATTCGAAGTTAGATGAGGATTCCATATGTCGCACGATGCAATTTGAGATCTTGTTATGCTGACTAAATGTATTCAATTAGTTCATTACAGATTATCGTATTAGTGCTTTGCATTGCTATTATCGAATGCCTTGTGATTCAAATGCTACATAGATTACACTTGTTTCGACGTTATGGACAGCTATTAATGTTCATTTATGTTTATCATTTGGTGTTGAGACACATTTATATTGTGCTAGCTTTGTTAATATAGGGAAATAAATTCACTAACTTTGCAATAAACTGGTGTGGTTATTCCTGACTGAAAGGTCAGGGTTCGCCGAAATGTATTCTGGATTAATCATTAAGTGTTATGTTGATCAAGGTATTGCCTATGTTCGTTATTGATTATTGATTTGATGCGACTGATCGATTAAGAGTACAGAGAGTTCCCACTTAGTCAAAAGATTCATCGGCCTAAAGAGCGTCCGAACACAGGTAAATTGTTACTACGGTTCGCTCTATCAGTAGATGGTAGCAGAGGACGGTTTCGTCTTTTGGGACCCTGTACTATTAGAGTACATGGTGTTGAATTAACGGTTACGCATTTTTTGAGACCCCATTCGAGAAGCTGAATTAGATTTTTTGGATAAAACTGATTGACAGAATGATGATGGGCTAGGTCCACCGCGACTTTCCCGGGATCTCGGAGCTTGCAAATGGAGAGAACTGGAGGTGTGGAAACAGCGTTGGCGGTACTAGTGATGGTATGAGTGAAGTTAGGGTTTTGCGCTTGCACAGCTTATTGCCGCAGGGTGTGTGAAAAGGGTGCGAGGGATTTTTTCTTTTAAAGGATAGCGGAGGTGCGACTCCGAGTGTAGAAGTAGAGAAGTCGTCGAACTTCATAGAAATAGCGGAGGTGCGGCTCCGAGTGTGAGAGTAGGGAAGTCGTCAAACTTCATGTGCGTGTGGCGCTTTGTGCATAAAAAGGTCCACGTGGTTGTTGTTGTTGAGACGGGCCCTGCGAGGTCAAGAGACTCCGGAGTATGTTGATCCATGTTGTGGTCTGGGCGGTTTAGTAGGTTGATCGGGCGTGGTCAACAAGTCGGTACGTGTGTTAGGGAGTGAAAGAAACTTCGACTTCGGGCTTTGACAAGATTCTAAGTGCACTAGAACAGATCATTGACAAGTTGAGAGTAGGTCTGCAGGTCAGATTTGCTTGCGAATGTGGGGACTGAGAAAGACGGAATAGCGGCCGAGGCTAGTGAAAGGTCCCTAAGGTCCTGAAGCGATTGTGTTACCCTTCCTGTAGTAAACTGACAGATCTGTTTTAGTTTTTGGTAGCTCGCGATACATGCAAGAAGTTGTTACGAGAGGAGCTGAGTGAAGGAAGACTAGCCGCGAGGCTTTGTCAGCCGCAGTGTGTGTGAGTGTGACGTCACTAGGAGCCGCGCTGGGATAGGTTGGTTGGAGAGAAGGGTCGCGCACGGATTGGACGCAGTCCGTGGGGCTCGTTTGGAAGGGGAAAGGCAGGCGAAGAGTATTCCGGGAATTAAAGTCACCTATTGATTACAAATTTTGTGGAATAAAAGTGACCTATTGATTATAAACTTTGTGAAATAAAAGACGAGAAAATGAAATTCCCTAAAGCATTTAGGAGTGCGATGAAGGGGGAGTCTTACATCAAAGCGAGCGTAGGAGAGGAGACGCCGCCCGAGGGCACACCAGCTTACATTGTAATGGAGGAAAAAGGGGTAGCTCCGTGTCTTTGGCTAAAGCAATGGCACAAACTGACAGAGAAACATGGGAGCGTAGCGTTCCCGATACATGGGACATTCAATATAAGGATCCTAGAGAATTTGAGATTCACGATGTATGACATGAAGGTGCCTCCAAGGCCAGCACAGTTTGAGGCTCTAGCAATCTGGGAATTAATGGCTAGACAGCAACAGAAGAATAAGTTTGAAACAAGGATGAGGAAGGTAGAAAAGACACTAGCGGATGCTAGGTGGGATAATGCGCAGAAGGTGTGGAGGTCAGATGTATTGCAGGGGATAAAATTGTTTCCCGCAATTACTAAGGAAGAAGAGGAGACAGGTAAGAAAGCTACCTGTAAGACAGACAGGAAGTGTTCCAAGGATAGAGAGGACGAGGAAAAATTGAGAAGAGAAGAGGAGTTAGAGGATGAGGAGTTAATAATGCAATTGCTGAACGACCGTCCACCACCTTATGCGGAGAATGGACAAGGTCCAAGTACCAGTTCTGCCCCTCCGGCATCGGTACGGAACAGTGAAACCCAGAGTTCAGGAGCGTCATCGGGATCTAAGGACCCGAGTTTACTGTTTACCCCGCAGATACAGCAGGTTAGGAGAATATATCCAGATGTGCCCATGTTGAAATCAGCAGAAAATTATCAACCGCAGATGCCAGGGTACTACAGCAGTGACAATAGTGGAGAAATGGTTCTAGAACAAACCGTAAGGGGAGTACAGAATGGTCACAATCCAACAATGACACAGGCTGAATCAACTCAGTTTATGATGCCTCAAAAGCAGATGCAGGGAGGAAACGCACATGCTCAGATGACGGGGAGTCAGATGGGCATGCCGGCAATGATGACCCATAGTATGGGGATGAACATGCCTCAGAACATGGGAAATGGACAGAACCCAGACACGATATCACTACCCATTACTGTAGGTCCACCGGTACCTCTGTACAGTCAGCCTAACTTAGGTATGAGCGGTCAGGGATCAATACTGCAGAAGGGGACAGAAAGGAGGTGCATAGAAAACACTCCAGGGATAACTCCTACAGCGGCTCAGCCAAATGGATCTGGATCCTTGATGGAGTTTAGTCCCATATGTGCTCAGTCTACACTGGTGAGGTCGAGTCCCCCACTGATAATACCTTTAACATCGAATACTGAAAAGTTGCCGCAACCATCAATGGCAGTCGATGTGAATGCTACACTGATGGGGGTAAATGCGCAACAGCTGACACAGTGGTTCAACAGTTTGAATTCCATACAAAGTTCAGACAGTGGGAAAGGAGAAGATTACTTGAATAGGATGAGGCTGAACATGGAAGCACAAGAATTGGTGGAAGGGAATATGGGTGTGAATAGGTTAGAGTCCTACACGGAAGAGGAGCTGAGGTATCTATGTCCAAAGATCACGAAAGAAGTGAACAAGGTACATAAAAGTTTGCAGGAAGTAGCGGACAGAAACGGGATTGACATAGGCAAGACGAAACACTTGAGCAGGAGCTATAGGTTGGATTTTGGGACCACAGATTTTGAACACATGAGGTCAGCAGGTATGAAGGCACACCTTAGAGAATTGTTGCAGAGTGCCCAAGTGTGGAGGTGCTTAGACAAGTGGGAAAGCAGGTGGGTAAAGAGGAAGGATAAGAGGAGGGACAGTGCTACAGAGCACAACGAGAAAAGACCGCAGAGCAGCGAGACAGTAACCATGTTACCAATGAGGGAGACAGCAGGTGGAAAATTAATACATGTACCATGGCACAGAAGCGACATTCAGTCATTTACGGATGATTTTCCCAAACTGAGAGAGAAGCCGATTGAATGGTATCAACAGACTGATAGGTTTGTGAAGCTTGCAAAATGTCTCTGGGAAGACCTGAACACTCTCTTTGAGATTGTGGTTCCGGCAGATTTGTGGGAGGATTGCAAAAGAGCTGTAGGTTGGCCGACAAGTGAACCAGAGAGAGACAGGGAGACGGGTGCACCATCACCTATGGTGATGAGTTTGTACTATAAGGTGATTGAGCATTTGAAGACGAAGGTGGCCGCGAAAAATGTGGATTGGCAGAAGATTGATCGAACTGCCCAAGAGGCTAAAGAATCGATTCATAGTTACTATGAGAGGTTGTTGAAGGCGTTTAAGAACTACAGTGGCACGGAAACAATCGAGGCGAAAGATATGCTTCATTTTGTGTTCAGATTTGTGGAAGGGCTGAGACCGGAGATAGGTCAGATGATAAAGTCGCATTTGATTTGCTGGCAGTCGAAACCGATTGATGAAGTCTTGAATTATGCGAAATAGTGTAGCGACGAGATTGAGGTGAAACAGAAGAAGCTGAAAGAGAAGGTGATGATGATGCAACTTAAAGCAGCTCAGACAGGTCTGCAAGGTTTGCAAGGGATGCAAGGGTTCCAACAGCAGGTACCGCAAACACAGCCGCAGTTGCAGGGAAATATGGCGTTTCAGCCACAGGCGAGAGGCAGAGGAGGTTTTGTGAATAATGGTCCGGATTTAAACACTGTTGTGACGGGTGTGCAGGCAATGAAGAAGGTGATGCCGTGTCACGTGTGCGGAATTGTAGGTCATTGGAAACGCGAGTGCCCGATGGTGGTCCAGGAAGGTGCAGGTGCAGGTGCAGGTGTTGGTCAGCAAAACAATGATGTCAATGCATTTCAGACAATGAGAGGTCCGAAAATGAGAGGTCCAAACCCAAATTTTCAGACCATAAATCAATTGCAGGGATTACAACCTATGCAGCCGCAGCAGATGCAGATGCCTCGTATGCAGATGACGCAAATGCAGCCGATGCAACAGCAGTTACCCATGGTACCTAATCAGCAAATGCAAATACCTTTGGCACCAATGAGTCAGCAGCAAGTGATGGTTCCTCCACAGGTCTCGGGTCAGGTAATGAGTACAAATGGCACCGTACAACAGTTCCCATTACACAGTGAGAGTGGAATAAACAATGTATGGGAGAGTGAAAGCTCAGAAGAGGAAGGAGATTGTGTGCTTGCAGCATCCTTAGAAGTTGATCAAAAGGGTCCGTACGTAGAGGGAAGAGTAATGGGTCATCGTGTTTCATTCTTGGTGGACACGGGAGCCACACGTTCAACTGTTAAGAGTAGTGAAGTACCAAATTTGCCACTCTCAGGGAGGACAGTTCAAGTGGTGGGAGTAGCAAACAGGCACCTGACGAACCCAATAACAGATCCGGTACCAGTCAGCATCGGTAACTATCAAGGGGTGCATCAGTTTGTGATATGTGACTCAAGCCCAATAGCACTGTTAGGGAGAGACCTATTGTGCAAATTGGGATGTTCGATCATGTGTTCAAACGAAGGAATAACGATACAGACGAGCAGTGATGGGGAAGAAGAGGATAGTGTAGAGGGGGATGAAATGGAAACGGTCGATGAAGAGTATCCTCTGATTTGCCTTTTCCCGATGATAACTGAAGAAGATATTCCAGCCGAATTACGGGAAACAGTCGGAAAAGAGGTGTGGGACATGACAGGGAAAGAGGTGGGATTGATGAAAGGAGTGGAACCAGTGAAAGTGACTGTAAAGCCCAATGCAATCTTTCCCCAGACCCCACAATACCACATGCCACAAGATACC
The DNA here is from genome assembly GCF_031143425.1 of Pleurodeles waltl. Classification (NCBI taxonomy): domain Eukaryota; kingdom Metazoa; phylum Chordata; class Amphibia; order Caudata; family Salamandridae; genus Pleurodeles; species Pleurodeles waltl. The sequence continues at coordinate 107,795,532 of NC_090441.1, read as the reverse complement.
CTCATGAAAGTTGCCCAACTCATTGACGAATTTGTGAAACAGGGGGTACTGAAAGAAGTGTTAAGCAGTCCATGTAATTCACCAATAATGGGACTGATAAAGCCAAGTGGAAAGGTCCGACTTGTGCAAGACTTGAGGAAAATAAATGACATCATAGTCAAATGCTGCCCAGTAGTACCGAATCCAACTGTGATAATGTTTCAAATTCCTTGTGATGCTGAGTGGTTCTCAGTCATCGATTTGTCACAAGCATTCTTTTCTGTGCCTCTTCATGAGGACAGCCAATTTCTCTTTTGTTTCAAATTCCTAGACAGAGTGTACAGTTGGTGTCGAATTCCTCAAGGGTTTTCTGAGTCACCGTCGATATTCAATCAGGTTCTAAAGAAAGACTTGGAAGAGTTAGAGTTGCCATTCGAGTCAACCCTAGTACAGTACATCGACGACTTACTGGTTGCATCAAAGACAGAAAGTGGCTGCACAGCCGATACCATTGCTCTGTTGAACCATTTGGGAAGGAATGGACACAAGGTGGCTCCTTCCAAATTGCAGTTCTGTCAGAAGAAAGTGAAATACTTGGGTCACCAGATAGAGAAAGGGTCACGGAGAATAATGAAGGAAAGAATTACAAGTGTACTTCAGATGAGTCCGCCCAAAACGAGAAAGGAGGTGAGGAAGTTCTTGGGAATGGTGGGCTACTGTCGCCAGTGGATTCCCAACTTCTCGACTCTAGCGAAGCCTTTACTGAAACTGACCCAGAAGGATGCTTTGGATCAAATTGAGCTGAAAGGAGATGAGATGGATGCCTTTGTTGAATTGAAAGAATGCATGTGTAGGGCTCCAGCTTTAGGTATGCCTGATTACACAAAGCCTTTCACATTGTTTTGCCATGAACGTGATGCATGTTCTTTGTCTGTCTTGACTCAAGCCCATGGTGGCGTAAACAGACCAGTAGCGTATTTTTCAGCTACTTTGGATCCGGTCGCAGCAGCACTCCCAGGGTGTTTGCGCGCCGTAGCAGCAGTTGGTATCAGCCTCACTCAGAGTGAAGGAATAGTGATGGGACACCCAGTAACAGTCATGGTCCCTCACTCAGTTGAGATACTTTTGACCCGCTCCCGAACACAGCACATGACAGGAGCTAGACTCACAAGGTATGAAACGATAATTCTGGGCTCACCGAATGTGCAGCTGAAAAGGTGCACTACGTTGAATCCAGCAACCTTGCTTCCTGGAGAAAATGTCGAAATTGAGAACGCTGAAGACGTCGAGCATGACTGCCTTCAGGTGACTGAATTTTGCACAAAACCCCGACCGGACATTAAGGATACGAAGCTTGATGAAAATGACCAAATTCTTTTTGTTGATGGTTCATGTCTAAGGGACGGGATGGGGATTTTGAAAGCAGGATACGCTGTATGCACTGTAACAGGTGTCTTGGAAGCGGGATGGCTCCAAGGAGTCTATTCTGCACAAGTAGCAGAACTTGTAGCCCTCACCAGAGCATGTCAACTGTCTGCATTGATGAAAGTCACTATTTACACTGATAGTCAATACGGGTTTGGGATTGTGCATGACTTTGGACAACTATGGTCACAGAGAGGTTTCCTGACTTCTTCAGGATCCCCAGTGAAGAACGGGGAAAGAATAAGGGAATTGTTACATGCCATTCAAGTGCCAGCTGAAGTTGCAGTGGTAAAGTGCAGTGCTCACACGAAAGGACAGGACTATGTTTCTCTGGGAAATGCATATGCGGATCAAGTCGCAAGATTTTGTGCCTTGAACTGTATATTACTGAGAGATGAATGGAACTCAATAAGTGAGCCAGAACTCGAACCAGCTGAAGCATTTGCCTTGAAGGTCGTAGATACAATAGAGGAACTAAAAGCACTACAGAATAATGTCAGGGAGGATGAAAGGGATTCCTGGATTAAATCACAACGTATAAAGAGACAAGACGAGTTATGGGTTCCACATGAGGGAAAATTTGTTTTGCCAAATAGTCTCTTATCACAGCTTGCGCGGTTCTATCTTGGGCAAGCTCACCTAGGGAGAGATGCCATGATAAGATTGTTCAAAACTGATTGGTTTAACCCCAGATTTCGTCAAGCTGCAGAAGCAGTTTGCCATCGATGTGTCACTTGCCAGCAGATGAACCCAGGAAAGGGAACAGTTGTGAACGCGAGTCACATTGGTAGGGCAAGCGGTCCTTTTAGTCGTATGCAGATGGACTTCATTGAGATGCCTGTGCATGGAGGTCTGAAATATGTGTTGGTGATTGTGTGCATTTTTAGTCACTGGATTGAGGCATACCCCACACGTAGAAATGACAGCCTTACAGTTGCCAAGCTATTATTGAGAGAGTTGATACCACGTTTCGGATTCCCGATCTCTTTAGAATCAGATAGGGGAAGTCACTTCAACAACGAGGTGATAAAGTTACTTTGCGAAGCGCTGAACATTGAGCAGAAACTGCATTGTAGCTATCGCCCTGAAGCATCAGGACTGGTGGAGCAGATGAATGGTACATTGAAATCAAGAATGGCGAAAATATGTGCATCGACAAATTTGAAATGGCCTGACGCATTACCCTTAGTGCTAATGTCAATGAGAAACACTCCTGATAGAAAAACTGGATTGTCTCCGCACGAAATTCTCATGGGCAGGGCTATGAGACTTCCTGTAGTTCCCGCAAACGCGCTTTTGAATATTACAGATGATATGGTGTTAGACTACTACTGCTGACGTGGTTCGCTCTTTCTCTCACCAGGTGGAAGCAATCACCTTGCCACCGATCCAAGGTCCAGGACACGCACTGAAAGCAGGTGACTGGGTCGTGGTAAAGAAGCACGTGAGGAAGTCGTGTCTGGAACCCCGTTGGAAAGGCCCTTTCCAAGTGATCCTGACGACAACTACCGCTGTGAAGTGTGCGGGGGTTCCCAACTGGATTCACGCCAGTCACACAAAGAAGGTGTTGTGTCCCACAGATGAGGAAGTTGAAGCGCTGAAATTGCCAGTGCCTGATAAAACAGTGCCGAGTGCTGAGACAGAACAAAAGCGAACTGAAAGCGAACAAGCAGAAGCAGGAGAGAAAGAGATATTGTTGGAGGGCGAAGAGTCCGACTCACTTGGGGAAGACCAAGGTGAAAGTTCAGACAGCGACGAAGAAGCTACAGGTGACAAAGAACCTGAAGCAGCTGAGGGTAGCAAAAAGCCTGAAGCAGCTGAAGGTGACAAAGAACCTGAAGCAGCTGAAAGTGATACAGAGCCTGACGAAAGTAACGGTGACGAAGGGCTCGAAAAAGGTGAAAAAGCAGGAGAGCCTGATCAGAAGGGGGCTTTCCCAGAAACAGACGATACAGAAAAAGAAAAAGAGAACGTGATCGATTCCCCTGAAGGAGGGGACAAGGCAGAGCAGAACAAAAAAGTTCAAACTTCTACAGAAAAGGTTGCAGGTCCATCAAATGGACATGGTGCAAAGAGGAGACTAAGTATCTCACCAGTAAAACAAAGGTCCGGATAAGGTTAGAACGACGGAGAAAGGCCAAAAGTAAAAGAGAAAAGAAAAGAAGTGTCTGTCGTGGTACCAACCTCGAGTGAAGAAAAGGACTTGACAAAAGAGGAAAGTACCAGTGAGGCAGAATCGAAAAGAGAAGCAAAATTAAAAAGGAAAAGAATACCGAACAGAAGGTATTCCGGTCCAGAATGGGCATATGCAGTCAATGACGATTGGACTGACGAGTTTGTATCTCTAAGCATCGAGAACGAAGAAGAGGAAGAGATACCAATAGAAAAGAAAAGTTTTATGGACAGTGTTGATTGAAGGGGTGATAAATGATATTGCTTGCTACAATCTAACGTGAAACAAACAACCAGCTGAGACATTTGCTAAACCGATAAAGACTGAGTTATTGCCGAATTGAGACAAATGCTGCTAACCGATAAGTGACGGGCCCTTGAAGAAGACGGTGTGAACATTGCGCTCGCTCAGCTTTGTAACTGAATTGCTAAATAGTTTCATTTATAAGTGCTTCTAGCTCTCTGATTCTATACAGATCATGACGCAAAACAATAGAAAGAAATATTGTAAATATGTGTGTATAGGCTTGGTAGTTACATGTGTACTAATAATAATGGCAATTGTGCTTGGAATGCATGGAAAGGGTGAGAATGAGAATATTGAGGCTTCTACCTTTGTTCCTGTTACTGTCACTGAACTAACCGCATTGAAAAGGCTAGCACTGGATGAGAGACTCTTGCATGATAGGAAAGAGCTTTCGTATAATGTTTTCTATCGCTTACTAACAGAATATGTTGAGACAATGGATGCGAAAGATTGTTATGTGTGTACCCAGATACCGACATCAGTGAAGGAAGGGGTGACATATCACCACATGCCTCTTACATACGGGATTACATGTAGTATAGTAATGTCTAGGTTTTATGGTCAAACTAACATACAGTATTTTTACTCAAATTATGATGTTACCTTTGCTTATGTTCCTATAATAGCGCAGCTAAGCCAGACTGCAAAAGATTGGGATGCTAAAATTATGAGGGAATTTTTCGAGCCAATGCTACCTTTTGAAACGGCTCACGCTCATAGGGAAAATCTTACCTGCTCACTCTCTGCAGTAGAAATAAGCTTTTTAGATCGCACAGATGATAGAAGGGCTCAAATGAAGGCGAAATTAGAAAAGGAGTTACATAAGAGGACTTCAGTAGATAATTATGATTTTGCTGCAATAAAGACACAAGGGAAAATTGCTTTAGATGATTGGCATGTAGGGAAGTTTTGTATATATCGAGGTGAATCTTATTATGACAACATTTTTGTAGGAGCGAGTGAGTGTAAACACACGTTTATCTTTAAGGCTAAATGGACATTCATGATGGACGGACTTGACCCTGTCATTCCAGGGGTATATTACATTTGTGGGTATAATGCCTATTATCGTCTTCCAAAGGGATGGTGGGGAAGATGTTATTTGGGTATAGTGTTCCCAAAGGTTTATCAACTGGATGACCTATCGATGATTCAAAAGACATCTGGATCCCATCGTATCCAGAAAAGAGAGACCGCAGCTGCTGTGGTAGGAGATATATTTGGAGCCATGATTCCTTCATTGGGAGTTGTGCTGAATTCCATCAAAATAAGAAAGTTGTCTACTATAGTGGATAACATGTTGACAAAGTTTTCAGGTGCTATAATCCTGATAGATGCAGAACTTGCAGCGGAAAGAGCTATGACTCTTCAAAATAGGCTTGCTTTAGACATTCTTTTAGCAAAGGATGGTGGTGTTTGCAAAATGCTTGGTGCAAGACACTGTTGTACCTATATACCTGACAATAGTGTGAAAATTAAAACTATGCTTGCTAATCTAACAAAAGAAAGTGCAGATTTGAAGGAACTGAAAGAACCAGGAGTGTGGGAGAAGGTTGGAAAAGGACTTGCTTCAGTGGGACATTGGATTGGGGGAATTTGGAATGGAATATTGCTAAAAATAATAGAGGGAATTTTAATAGTAATAATTTGTGTATTTGGAATTTGGGGAATAAAAAGGGGAATAATAATGATTATGGAAAGAATAAAAAGAAGAAAGGAGGAGAAAATTATGAAAAGAATGGCAGAAGAATACAAAGCGCAAACTAGGGGAACTAAAAGGAAAAGAGAACTGACAGAATTTTAATGAAATAAAATTTGTGGGCTTAATTTGTGTGATGACAAGTAGTCATCAGAGGACGGATTGATGAAGCAGAAAATTAAGGTTTTGATTTATTAACGCATAAACGTAGTGTGAAATAATCATGTGCGACATTAACCGAACTAATAAAGATTGTACGGGGACAAAATGTGCCCTTAGAGTAGTTTGCCAACATTTATACGCGTGCTTTATGTAACGTGGTGTATTAGAATTGCACTAATCCGACATAATCATAAACGTGTGCTACGATTTGCTTGTTTGAGATGCTTTAGCTTAGCATTAATTTAGCGGAGGCTTTGGCCTAGTGGCCTGGTCTCACGGTTTAGATGCTCGTATTTTTCCAATGTACTATTAAACGTGTATTTCTGCTTGAAGCTGTACTTTTCCACAGAAACTGTTCACATGCTTATCTTAAAGTTTCGTGCCAGCCTGGCATATTTTCTCTTTAATTCAAGGTCGACTTGCAGGTGCGGACAATGGAGGCTCTGAAAGTGAGCTAATTTGTAGACAATGTTGCAATTTGCGTACCCATCTCCAAGGATAATGTATGCTTAAGTAAAAGCTTGAGAACTGTCGTTTTTGATTGGACAATTTGAAGCTAACCTATGAACCCTCCAATGGAGACCCTACTGGATTCGAACTGTTGTCTATAAAAACCAGGTGCACGAGAAGAAAGTAGCCATTACCAGCTCGATACCCGCCATTTTGCAGACTTCGTAGCTATTATGGCCCACTTTGCTGCGACTCCATTTTGAGAGACTTTTGATGCTTTCTCTAATCGAGAGAAAGAGACTTTAATGATTATTGCCCTAGAGACTTTAACTTTGAAATGCCCTTTGCATGAAGTAGTAGTCTTACTTTGCCGCCGTGAGGCAATTGCCCCGTCCACCCTGCCCCTTTGTCCCGTCCCATGCTGATCGAAGAACGGTACCTGTGAGACGAAGACTTCCTTGTATGCTGATCGTAATTGGTAAATATGAAAGGAAATTGTAAAATTGCATTGTGTTTCTTTTAGGTAACCAACTGCTGATTTTGATAAGAGCCCTAGCTAGGAGTTTTTCTAAATTTATGTTGCTAAATTGTTTTTGCATGAAGCCCCACATGCCGATGCTAATTCGAATTTAGATGAGGATTCCATATGTCGCACGATGCAATTTGAGATCTTGTTATGCTGACTAAATGTATTCAATTAGTTCATTACAGATTATCGTATTAGTGCTTTGCATTGCTATTATCGAATGCCTTGTGATTCAAATGCTACATAGATTACACTTGTTTCGACGTTATGGACAGCTATTAATGTTCATTTATGTTTATCATTTGGTGTTGAGACACATTTATATTGTGCTAGCTTTGTTAATATAGGGAAATAAATTCACTAACTTTGCAATAAACTGGTGTGGTTATTCCTGACTGAAAGGTCAGGGTTCGCCGAAATGTATTCTGGATTAATCATTAAGTGTTATGTTGATCAAGGTATTGCCTATGTTCGTTATTGATTATTGATTTGATGCGACTGATCGATTAAGAGTACAGAGAGTTCCCACTTAGTCAAAAGATTCATCGGCCTAAAGAGCGTCCGAACACAGGTAAATTGTTACTACGGTTCGCTCTATCACTGCCTTGCTGACGTGCCTTATAACCACATGCTGTGAGATGCCAGTGTATTATTAAAAAAGTGAAAATACCCTCATGCTTCTAAAAAACACATGCGGTGCCTAACAAGCGCCCCTCCAAGCGTGATTCATGTAGACCGGCATGTGCAGGATGAGAAGCCACCTCCGATTTAACATGCTACAACATAGACAAGTGTTCCCAGGTGATCTCACTTAGACAAATGTTTCCTAAAAAAAGGCCTCCTATCCCCCCATGCTTACAGACCTGCATGCACACGCATATCGATAACATAAACTAAACATACTGAGTGCCACTCAATGGAGGTCAACGAACGGGATATTCAACTAACAGTTTGTGAAGCTTAAGGAGCCGAAACAAAATAAACATGACGCAGTACAGAGGTCAAGATAAATGCAAATACGCTGGCGTGGCAAATATAGTCCTGTACAGGTATGTGACGAACCGCACATTAATGTTTAATTTACTATCAAAATAATGTTCGTGAACTCATAGACACCAAGACACCTACCTTACTGGACGTATAAGGGGCACAACTGCTAGTGCAAATCGATCTCCTCACTATGCGTGGCCCATATTGGACGTCAATAAATACTACTGTAGATGCTCACCATAAATAGAGAAAAGAGACTACAGTGAAAAGTGAACGCCCGCATGCAATGTTAAGTGACCAGTGGTTTTTTGAGAAAAGATCAATAAATACCAGACATCCCATAATAAACAGAGAAAACAGACTACAACGAAAAGTGAACCCCCCACAGGCAACACAAAGCAACCAGTGCTCTCAAAATAAAAGAAGAAATAAACCATACCGAAGAATTCTCAATCTATAACCACATAAACCAACCCCCATATAGCAGTGAATTCAAATCATAAACAGACTGCTGCAGTGAACAGGAAAGCAGGGCAGACAACACACCAAACAAACAAAATATCCTGCTATTGCAGAACAACTCAGAAATGCTGAGAACAACGGTATTTAGCAGTAATGCAAATCATAAACGAGTGTGCAGTATTGCAAGACAATGACTGGATGATACAAATACATGACCCATAAACGAGTTCAACATTAATCACAAAAAAGCAATAACATAAACTGATATAATATGACACTTGTAAATTAAACATGGCTAATAATAAAGTCATGCAAAATCATGTGACAATCATAAACTATGCATGTCTGGCAATAATATAGAGTCAAAAAATAATAAGATAAGATATGAAACTAGAAAAATTGACATGTTCAACATTGATATAAATCAAACCATGTAGGCTACATCTGTACAAAACGCACTGTAAAATAGCTCCAAAGAAAGCACAACATTTCCAGTTTATCATTCAAACCATAAGGCATGAGACTTTTTAAATGCTATGTCCAAAAGGATTTTCTCTACTAGAGCTCTGTGACTATCGATTTCTGGATTTGCTCCCAATACTTCTATGGTGGTGAGCCTTAATAGAGAAATTGTGTGATTGTGCTCAAGCCAAAGTGCCACTAGGATGGAATTCCTATTTTTGTTATGGATCACACTTTTGTATTCAGTTACGCATAGTTGAAAACTTGTGTTCGGTCTTTCCTACATAGAGGTGACCACATACGCATTTGATGGCATAAATAACGTTGAGTGTGCTGCAATCTGATGTATGCTATGAATTTATCCTGCGACCATTAGTTGTGTGTGTTATAGTATCACCTGCCTTTACATTATTGCTGTGTATACAGTTGAAGCATTTCTGCATACCCTTATACTGCGTAGATGATTTTTTGGTATGCGAAGATAGAATTTATTTAATGTTCTTTGCTCTAGTGTAGGAAAACAGCAGTTTGTCCGCAAAAAGACCCTTGAAATATGGTTTTGATTACAGAATCTCCCAGCATTTGCAAATGATGTGTTTAATGGTGGGTGCACTTGCCAGGTCACATTGGAAGTTGAAAACTGCACACGCAGGCTCTGCCGTGGCAGGCTTCAGACGTGTGCAGGGCTACTGTAGTAGGTGTCACAATCAGTGCTGCAGGCCCAGTAGTAGCATTTAATTTACATGCACGTATAGTGCATTTTACTAGGGATTCACATGTAAATTAAATATGTCAGTTGTGGATAAGCCAATGCTACCATATTTAGAGTACAGAGCACATGCACTTTAGAACTGGCTAACAGTATTAAAGTTCCCAGAGTCCTAAAGCCAACAAAAAGGTCAGAAAAAGAGGAGGAGGAAATCAAAAATTTTGCGGGTGACCCTCCAGAAAGGGCCATTTCCAACATCACCATTTAGCCAAAACTAGTTGCCTTGCCTCCTCAACTTTAACCTACCCAACATCATGGCAGCATCATTAGAAACCCTGTAGAAACATAGAGAAGTAGAACATTAACAATGAATTAACATTGAAAGCCACATATATTTATATATATATATATATATGGTTTAAGCTGACAGCAATTACAACTGACACTAGGCAAATAGTTTAAAATTGACCTTTTCCCAAATCTCATGCAAAGAAATATGATAATGGAAAAGCTGGACTAGTAATAATGATCTTTAACTTTAATCAAGTGGACCTTAATCAAACTCTGAACTTGAATGAAGCTCAATGTTTTGCTCCTTGAATTTGCTTAGGAACAATCCCTTCAGTAAGAGTAACTGCTAGATGGTATTCTTGTGAAGCATCTTCTTTGTATTGTTCATCTTGTGATGCAATCTAGATGGCTAAAACACACTTTTTAGGGCATGGCTTCACACAGCTTTATTTACCTGTTTTGAGCGATGATGAAATCAATACTGGGCCACAGCGTTTTGTAGATGTTTTCAGTGTGCCATTATCTTTATGTTATGACTTTGGGCATGTGGCAAAATAGTTCCGCAGTGCACACACAGCCACCACAGATCGGTCAGCTTGTCCAATTCTAATAGCAGCTAACTGCCCCACCTATTTCATTCAGCCACCCTCCTCCTGCTGCAGGGTTACTCTGCATTAGTCCCCCCACACAGAGCAAGCAAGACATGTTGGTTTAATGTTTCTATTATGCTGTCTTTTGAAGGCCTTGGAGTTGTCTTAAGTATTACTAGTTTTGCTGAAGGTGGGGATCAGGACTGAATCCAAAGCATAATTAACCTGTAGACAATCTACAGAATATTCCCACGCTTTTAAGTGGTGAATAAAACACACCAATCTTAACTTCTGATGGTGGAAGCTAATAGCATTCTGGGTTTTGCTTGTCTTATGAACTGTTACTTTGATGCGCTGTGTGAATCTATGACTGAAAATGCTTTTAGTGCTTATGGCTATTAATACGATTATTGATCCGTTTTCACTTTATGTTCTATAGAAAGTGTTTAATTGTATATGTTTTATGAGTTTAATGAGTTGTTTTAATGTAATAGACTATTGATTGGCTGAAACCTACATGACACATACTGGAATGAATAAATATTGGCAGAAGATAATCTCCCATTCAGGGTCATTGCTGCATGAACATGGTTATATAGATTACCGTGTTTGTTTTTTAAGGAAAGAATGCATCCACGCCTGCCCAGATCCTCATTAGATGGGCCAGGCAACAAAACGAAATACCGTGACATCCAATTAAGACACTGCTGTTTTAGGGTGATACTGTTCCCTCTGAACTTAGTTATTATTGCCTGAACCATAACATTCTATAAAAACATTGATAGATTCATTGTCAGCAGCTGTAGAATCAAATCAAAGCACCAGGCTCCCCAGTGTCCCTAGTTCCAACAGTTTCCCTCTTATACCTCAAGCTCCATTCTGCTACAAAGTTGGGCCCAGACTGAAAAGTAGAGATTAGTTTATTTCTTTTTTTTTATATTCATGATTCTAGGTAGCAGCTTTTCAGCAGACCAGCATTTATCTAGCTCGCAAGGTAACCACAAAACCTTCATAAAAATTTACATGAGTCATTATAAAGTAGAATCACCATATTATGGAAGGTTTGCATTTGAGCAACACAGGAGGGCAAATCCATTTACCCCATTTTCTGTTCAAGACTTTTGGAATGGGGCTTCAAACTATTTTTTGTTTTGCTCCAGACAAAAATAATAATAGATGAAACTGTTTTCACACTTTTTATTAAGAAACGTCTTATGTTCTGATGTGGAAGAAGGGGTAAAGAATTAAGTTAAAAGACTTTTTCGAATGTTATATTGCAAATATTCCAAATACAGTTTTCTCACTTGAAAATAGTTAATTAACCAGGAATTCTATTTTAAAATCACTGTGACAAAATTTTAAGAATAAATGTGTCATATAAACGAATTGTCTTGATTGCCAATCGGGGGGAAAACACCACGCACACTTGGTGGTAACACGCAACCTCTATGTGAGTCAACACAGCTAGAGTTGGACAAAACCTGTAATTGTGGTGCATTACAAGTATGGAAAAATTAATGTGATATTATTAAGAAAATGCCTTCAGGATTGGGATTCAACAGGGAAGAAAGGTGTCGGTTTGCAATAAACAATACTGAGTGAATTTTGATTTATAATGACATTTTGAAAAATGAAGAATATTTAAAGACTTGAAAATTGAAAAGAGATTTCGACTTTTGAACAAGTGCGATGCTGTATAACGAATGAACTTGAGACACAACAACACTTTAATTATTGGGTGCAAACTAGTGTTGAATTCGTTTAAAATGCGTTATATGTTTAAGAATGGTTCTAGTATCCATTCCCTCCATGTATTGTATAGTGGATATCTATTTCTGTAATATGGAACAGAGGAAAATATATTTGCTCAATTGTACGCCACTCCAAATATCGATTTGCCCTTTTTGTGACAGTAGAAAGTGTCTGTAATGCGGCCAGAATGATAACGTAAGTGGAAATAGCATAATGTACATTTTATTTTGAAAAGCTCTCGTTTGCCCATTGCACGGAACGCTTTAGCCTGATCCACTAACCGTGGTGTGAAAAAATCACCACTGTGACAGTTTGAAGCAACCGAAACACTATATAAATTCATTTTGAGTTAGAATATTAAAACCGTTGTCAGCTGTTGCAGTTGTCTGCTTTTGCATGCAGTATGCAAGTTCATGGTAATTGAATGTGGGTTTGAAAATGTACTAAGGTAACTTCAATGGCAGAAAGTCAGGAATATTATGTCCGCTGGACGACCTGATCCTCATTTTATCATTCTGTCCAACCGAGTATGTTTTCTACGAGTCTACTGACAAGTAGTCTATGTGATGTTATTGTGTGTCTTTCCAAATGAGTAGTAGTTTGGATTGGGTTGGTTCTCCCAAATGGTACTCTTTTTACCATGGTTGACTAGTTTAACGTTTAGCTGGCCGTGCTGCCACTAGAGGTAGCTAACAGATGCCTATAGCAGTGGGACGCAGGCCTTTGTTTTCATGTGAACCCCTCTGGGGAGACAGCTCACTGCCTCTGCTTGGTAAATTCTTTAGGAATTTGATGAGTGGGCCCCCAATTTCCTGCAGGTTGTACCATGGGAACACACCTAGGTAATTTTATGAGGGCTTTTGTTCTCAAGGCAGACTTTTAACACTAGAAATACCGTTGTGTTTATTAACACAGTAGGGCTGACTATGACATACCCTATCAGAACAAAGCAGTAAGGTAGGAATTTATAAAGATTTCAAGAAGCATTTAGAATTTTTTTTTTTAGACATATTCAGTACAAGGGAACGTCAGCAGTTCAGACAAAGGACATGAGCTACAAAGGCTTTTTACGGGCTCAACGACAGAGATTCAGAAAAGCATAGGGTTTGCAACTTCAAAGTACCCTTTTAAAATATACAAAAGCCGTTTTATTAGTTAGGTATGTCTTTCTGACTTATAAAAGGGATTCTGCGACCTTTTCCAAATTGAAAATTGAAAGGGTCATGAAAGGGGTGAATCACAGAGATGCATAGCACTGGTTTAGGCTGCAATTGCTGTTGCAAACCATTGATTATCTATTGACCGTCAAGTCAGGGTGGTAACTATTGGAAATGGCCCTTCCCGCGGGGCCGGACTTGTTGCCTTCCTCCTAGTTTTCTGACTTTGTTTTTGTTGGCTTTGAGACTCTGTGCACTTTACCATTGATAATCAGTGCTAAAGTGCTTGTGCACTCTCCTTAAAGTATGGTCACATTGGCTTGAACACAATTTGCATATTTAATTTACTTGTGAGTCTCTGGTAAAGCGCACTATATGTGCCCAGGGCCTGTAAATTAAATACTACTAGTGGGCATGCTATTGTACATACATAGGGTTGCCCAAATATAACTCACTTGAGTCTTGGGCATTACAAGTCCATAAAGAATTTGACTCTTGAGGGATCAATTGATGAACATTTCCTAAGACAATAATACATCAATTATTATTGTACTGTTCATCTGTATTTTAATTTCATTCATTAATTACTCATATAGACCTCTGTAAGATATCCACCAAGAAACCAGGTTATTGCATCTCATTTTATACCAATTTACACAACAAACCATATGTTATACCTTCATATGTACATAAATCTTATATTTATTCCTCAGTACATTATCCTTATATCTATATTTTACTTGACAGCCATTATCCACATATATCAAAATATCCAGGAACGTCTAGTCAGGTAGTTCACCATCTGAACACCAATCGTCACAGTCCACTGTTGTTGTCTAAAACTGTGGAATAAAGACTGATGATCTTCACTACTATTTATCTTTATCATGCATTAAGCAGGGACTCCTGGTAGAAAACTGTCCTGTATTTAACACTGAAGAGTTAAGATTGACGGTATTCACCATTACTTATTTTTTTATCAAGCATTAAGGAGGGACTCCTGGTACAAAACTGTTAACACATTTCAGTCTCTTCATTCCTGGCCTCTTCAGGACAAATTAGGATCATGTATTTATGACTTAAAATTAAAAACAAGGGGAACCCATTAAAGGGCCTCTCCCAAATTATCTCAACATAAAAACTATCCTTTCTGTATATGCTGTCATAACCATAAGGAATCAGATCCACCTAGTGATACATCATACTCCAGCAGACTATTTACAAAAAACCTGCCATAAAACTCTATTAGCCATGCAATATCATGTCACATCATAATTTCATACGGTACCCAGTTCATAGTACTGTCAAGGGAGTCAAAATCCAAAAACACATAGGGACCCTTTCCTTGCTCACAGGTGGCCTCCATGCAAAGTACTGATTGTGCCACACACTACAGTCGCCTTTCAAACATGTCTATAGCCGAGCCTGTATGTACAGTTTTAAACTGCCAGTTTGACCTGGCAAGTGCACCCACTTGCCAAGCCCAAACTTTCCTTTTTATTACCTTATTACCTATACGTCACCCCTAAGGTAGGCTCTAGTTAGCCCTAATGACAGGGTGCAGTGTATTTAAAAAGTTTGAAATGTACTTTTAAGTTTAACATGCCCTGGTAGTATAAATCCATTAAATTCATTTTTCACTACTGCAAGGCCTATCTCTCCTATAGGTTAACATAAGGGTTACCTTAAAGCACCCTTTAAGAGTAACTTCAAATTGGGAAAATATATAAATATGGAGTTTGGTGTCTCTGGACTCACAATTTGAAATCACAACCTTATGGTGAAATGCTACTTTTAGAAAGTTAATAAAAAAAGAAACGTAAGCCAACTCCGACAATACTTACAAAATATTTTCAGTCAAAAATTAAGTGGTGGTGCAAATAAATTAACACTTCCACGTTTTAATTATGGAATCTTCAAAGAATTCAATCAAATAGGAGTCTTAATTTATTTGCACCTCCACTTAATTTTGAATGAAAATATTTTGTAAGTGTTTTTTATTTATATTGGCCCAGCCGCATTGTCAAATAGGCCAGACCCCGTTTGGTTCGTTATAACTTTTAGAAAGTTGGCATTTTCTTACTTTCTTTTTTTTAAAATCTTTATTTATGCATTTTCATGAATATAAAAACAGTTGCATCACATTTTGCATTGTATTGAGTGTAAGTGCCTTAAAAGGTCTGTCTCCCAGTAGACAGGGAATTGGCTCCAGTTCTTTGCCTCTCTCCGCCTGGACACAGGTTGTTCCCGGGCTCCCCTTGGCTTTCAGACAGCATGGTCCCTTAAGATATCAGGTCAGGAGAGCAAACCCCATCGCACGCTCCAGTAGTCCCACAATTGTGGCTCCAGACCACACTCCGTGAGTCATGGCTCCCAGTGGCGCAGCCTCCATGCCAGAAGTGTCCAGGAAGGTGGAGGGGGAGCGAGAGAGAGACGGCACCGGTGTAATCTGCCGGTCAGGTCACTCCGCTTTAAACAGCAGCCGCGATGATGCAACTGGGGCCCCCACTGAGCACAGGGAATCCGCCGCACCTAGCCGCCGAGGCCAAAACAGGATCCAGTAGGCTGCCACTCTCTCCACTATGACGCAGGACATCCCGCAGAGGAATCCTTGCTCCCTGGGCTGCCTGGAGAGGAAACCCCAGCTCTTAACTAACAGCCGGGAGGTCAGTCCATCCCTGGCTGACTCGATCGGCAGTGTTGCTTCTCTGTGTAGGATTATGCAGGATGTCATGGGGTGGCTGTGGAGCCGCTCAGTAGGGCGTCCCATCAGCATTTTGTGTGATCACACCCTCTGGCATTTTCTTACTTTTAACCATTCTGTGCCTCTGCCTGTCTCTGAATACACGTCTGGGGTTGGTGACAGCTGGGCTTTGTGCTTTCCCTCTAGAAAGTCACACACAATGGGAGATTAGGTGTGACTTAATGGATCTTAATGGGCCATTAAATGGCTTGATGGGGCGGAGCTGAGCACTGCCTCACTTACACCTGAATAGGGCTGTGCCTCTCCCCACACAAGGGCCGCCACTCTGCAACTGCATTACTGTGTTGGCCTACTGCTTGCTGTGTGCAGGTCTGTTGGAGGGACGGTCACTTTGCTACTTGCTTTGCTGTCTTGTTCTGCTTCCTACAGCTTCTTGCCTGGAATGAGAAGGGCTGAACCTCTTCTCTACATCCTTGAACCCAAGATTCTCCAAGGAGTTATTGGCTTATTCTCTGCAGTCTCAGGGACATCAAAGACTGCCTGAAACTCTCCTGGTGCTGCAGGACTCTGCCATCTTTGAGCCCTACCCTTGCCTGAGGTGCCCCCTTCAGTCCCAGAAGTGGGTTCTGTAGGAGGCTGGCCTGGCTTATAGTGGGTACCTGATGGTGCTTACACCTTGTGCCAGGTCCAGTTATCCCTTATTAGTAGATTAGTAGTGTTCTAGCAACTTAGGCTGATAGAGGTAGCTATAGCAGAGCAGCTTAGGCTGAACTAGGAGACATGCAAAGCTCCTACCATACCACTTATATCATATAGCACTATATCATAAGAATCACAATACTCAGAGTCACTAAAAATAAAGGTACTTTATTTTAGTGACAATGTGTCAGAAATATCTCAGAGGATATACTCCCTTAGGAGGTAAGTAAAATACACAAAATATACACACAAACCAAAATCAGGTAAGGAAACAGTTAGAAAAGTAGTGCAAACACTGTAGAACACAATAGGATGCAATAGGCCTAGGGGCAACACAAACCATATACTCTAAAAGTGGAATGCGAACCACAAATGGACCCCAGGCCTAGTCTAGTGTGTAGAGGGTCGCTGGGTGTGTAAGAAAACACTACGGGTGTCCATGTTACCCCACCCCAAGACACTGAAAAGTAGGAGTAAAGTTACCCTACTCCCCAGAAACACACTAAAGTCGTGATAAGAGATTCTGCAAAGGCAACAACTGACTGCAAAGCAGTGAAGATGGATTCCTGGCCCTGAGGACCTGTAAAGGAAGGGGACCAAGTCCAAGAGTCACACAAGTGTCCGGGAGGGGCAGGAGCCCACTAAACGCCGGATGAAGGTGCAAAAGGGCTGCAAGCTGAAGATTCGGCAACAACAGAAGATGCCAGGAACTTATCCTTTGCACAGAAGATGTCTCATTGTGTGCAGGAGGATGCAGAGTTGTTTCCACGCATAAAGACCGCAAACAAGCCTTGCTAGCTGCAAGAATTGAGGTTAAAAAAATGGTGCTGCTTGGGCCCAGGAAGGACCAGGAGGTCACCCCTTGGAGGAGGAGACAGAGGGGGCACTCATCAGCAGAGAGAGCCCATGCAGAAGCAGGCAGCACCCGCAGAAGCACTTGAACAGGCGTTCAAGAAACCTGAGCATGGCAGTCGTCTCAACACTACAAAAGAGGGTCTCACGAAGTCGGTGGTCAACTCAGCGAGTTGAGCAATGCAGGACGGAGTGCTGGGGACCTGGACTAAGCTGTGCATGAAGGATTCCTTGCAAAAGTGCACAGAAACCCTAGCAGCTGCAGTTCACACAGTACACAGGATTACTGTCTGGCGTGGGGAGGCAACGACTTACATCCACCAAATTTGGACAGAAGGACCACTGGACTGTCGAGGCCACTTGGATCCAGCTCCTGTGTTCCAGGGACCACGCTCGTCAAGATGAGAGGGGACCCAGAGGACAGGTGATGCAGAAGTTCTGTGCCTGTGTTAGCAGGGGGAAGATTCCGTCGACCCACAGGAGATTTCTTCTTGACTTCCAGTGCAGGGTGAAGGCAGACAGCCCTCAGAGCATGCACCACCAGGAAACAGTCGAGAAAGCCGGTAGGATTAGGCGCTACAATGTTGCTGGTAGTCGTCTTGCTACTTTGTTGCGGTTTTGCAGGCGTCCTGGAGCAGTCAGCGGTCAATCCTTGGCAGAAGTTGAAGAGAGAGATGCAGAGGAACTCTGGTGAGCTCTTGCATTCGTTATCTGAAGAGAAACCCACAGGAGAGACCCTAAATAGCCTTCAGAGGAGGATTGGCCACCTAATCCAGGTAAGCACCTATCAGGGGTCTCTGACGTCACCTGCTGGCACTGGCCACTCAGAGGCCTCGATTGTGCCCTCACACCTCTGCATTCAAGATGGCAGAGGTCTGGGACACACCCCTGAGGTGGTGATGGACAGGGGAGTGGTCCTTTGTCCAGTTTCACGCCAGAGCAGGGGCTGGGGGATCCCTGAACCGGTGTAGACTGGTTTATGCAAGGAGGGCACCATCTGTGCCCTTCAAAGCATTTCCAGAGGCTGGGGGAGGCTACTCCTCCCCAGCCCTTAACACCTATTTCCAAAGGGAGTGGGTGTAACACCCTCTCTCAGAAGAAATCCTTTGTTCTGCCTTCCTGGGACTGGGCTGCCCAGACCCCAGGAGGGCAGAAGCCTGTCTGTGGGTTGGCAGCAGCGGTAGATGCAGTGAAAACCCCAGAGAGCTAGTTTGGCAGTACCCGGGGACCAGGCTGGAGCCCCGGGAATGCATGGGATTGGCACCCCAATACCATATTTGGCATGGGGGGACAATTCCATGATCTTAGACATGTTACATGGCCATATTCGGAGGTACCATTGTGAAGCTGCATATAGGTATTGACCTATATGTAGTGCACGTGTGTAATGGTGTCACCGCACTCACAAAGTCTGGGGAAATTGCCCCGAACAATGTGGGGGCACCTTGGCTAGTGCCAGGGTGCCCTCACACTTATTAACTTTGCACCTAACCTTCACCAAGTGAGGGTTAGACATATAGGTGACTTATAAGTTACTTAAGTGCAGTGTAAAATGGCTGTGAAATAACGTGGATGTTATTTCACTCAGGCTGCAGTGGCAGTCCTGTGTAAGAATTGTCTGAGCTCCCTATGGGTGGCAAAAGACATGCTGCAGCCCATAGGGATCTCCTGGAACCCCAATACCCTGGGTACCTACGTACCATATACTAGGGAATTATAAGGGTGTTCCAGTGTGCCAATCAGAATTGGTAAAAATGGTCACTAGCCTGCAGTGACAATTTTAAAAGCAGAGAGAGCATAAGCACTGAGATTCTGGTTAGCAGAGTCTCAGTGACACAGTTAGGCACCACACAGGGAACACATCTAGGCCACAAACTAAGAGCACTGGGGTCCTGACTAGCAGGATCCCAGTGAGACAGGCAAAAACAAACTGACACACAAGTAAAAATGGGGGTAACATGCCAGGCAAGGTGGTACTTTCCTACAGGTTCTGCAACTGGTTTCTGCAAAAAACATCGTGGCCTTGACACTTTGTTCTGTGAAAGGTACTGTTTCAGGGGACCCTGTGTGGATTCTGTAGCTGGCCTACTCTCCATAGCTGTCGGCCTGAACTTTGGATGTGCACCGGTCCCTTGTGACCTCAAGTAACCTTCTGATTGCCAGTGACTTCTAAAAAGTCACATTTAATCTTTAAAAATTCATATCCCAACTTCTACTTATTGGAGTTTTGTGGTTTGGGCCTTGTTTTACTCAGATAAATACTCCCTAGTTTACTAAACTGATGTGGAGACTTTTTGTGGTGTCTTGCTGTAATTAAGTGTTGCACAAATACTTTACACATTGTATCTTAAGTTAAGCCTGACTACTCTGTGCCAAGATACCAGAAGGTGAGCACCTGTTAATTTAGAGTGTGTATCTGACTTACCTTGACTAGAATTTTGGTCCCTACTTGAACAGGGTGCATACCTCTGCCAACTAGAGACCCAATTTTTAACAGTAACCAATTATTAAAGTGGAAGCTGTCCCAAGAGGACAGATTTTTGCTTATAAATAGTGTGGGGGTAGCAGAGAGTGGTCTTCCAAAACAAGTAACTTTTTTTAATAAAGCAGCACATGTCCATTCAAAAGGAATTGAATCCTTAAAATAAAAGCTTTCCCATTTGGGAATTAAAATGCAAGAATGTTTTTCAGCTGAACTTTTGCAGAGTCAGACTGAGTCAGAAAATAGGCTCAGGTACCAAAGTAAAAGAGGCCTCTATTAGCGAATCAAATATATTAAAAAGAGGCCCTCATTTGCCAATCAGGGCAGTATTAAATTGAACTTCTAATGGCACACCGTGCTTTGCAAGGTATGGAAGACTGCATGCATCTGTGCTTGCTGAAGAAAATGTTTGTGCTAATATCATGCAAATCAGCAGAAACAACTGACTGGCCCACAAGCCTATAAAACAGGCCAACAAACAAACAAAAAAATGGCCCGCACACATTGACCTGTCAGACCAGTCCTTTGGGCACTGCCAAATTATCCCCCCTTTATGGTACACAATCCCTTGACTTCCAGCCAATCATTGAGGATCTCAAATTGTGAATTGTCTAATTAATATTCATTAGACAAGCCTTTTCGTGATCTTCTGCGAATGGGCACTTTATGAAGAAATCTATTTGTATACATAGGTCATATCGCAGATGCATGCCTAATCTCAAACCAGTGTGCAAATGGCATATCGTTGTGAATAAGAATTAGTACGTAATGCCATAAAACCATTAAACCTTTAGAGATGAAGGGACAAACGTGCATGTTCCTTATCAAGATACACTATGTACTAGGATTATCATATGACCTATGAGCATGTTAGGCTCCACTGTATGGGAAAGGAGAACAGTGTTAGGTGAAGGTGTTACCTTGGGCCACCAAACTCAGTCAGCCATGATGCTCAAGGAGGGGCAAAGGCACTGCAAAAGTATGTGAATGCCCATGATAGCAAGGCACCCATGTGGAAAGAATTTCAAATATACTAATCAAGTAAAGCATTCTCACAGCCACATTAGATGGATGTTTTGGTATGCTCTGAAACCACCAAGGTCGAAACAAAATTTGTATAATTTTCTAGCCGGTGTCAGGAAGGATCAGAGTGCACTGTTATTCTCTCCCTTACCACTAGTGCACTTTAAGCAGTCATGCACCAATGCACACACACCTGCACAATAGTGTAAGAGTCAATGAGTTCCGTTAATCATAGGTTTTTTACTGGAAGGGTACTCTAGATAGAGGTTTGCCTCAAAGCCTATGAGGGGTTGCAGCTTTTAAATTTTTTCCATACTTTATCAGACCTAGATCTCCGCTCCAACTATGGACTGTGCAAGGGTGTGCGCATTCTATTAATCATAGGTTTCTTACAGGAAGGGTACCCTGGATGGGGGTTTGCTTTAAAGCCCATGAATGGTTGCATTTTTTCGTTTTCCCTATACTTTTCCACATGGAGATCTTCACTCCAACTACAGTCTCCAAATGGTAAATTATGAGGAAAAGTAAAAGAAAATACAAAATTTGTAAAAAGTTTTATGTTAAATATTATTGTAAATTAATGTGTATGTTTATTTTAAATGTAGAACAATTAATTAAAGTAATTCAATTATATTTATTTAAAATATAATCTCCATATATTTTTAAATTAAAACAGGTGATTAAAATATTTTATAGTTAAATGATATTTTTTAAAATGTTTTTAAAATCATTTTCATTTATATTTTTTGACTATTTTAAATTATTTAGTGCAATTTAGCATTATTTCCTGTGAGTTTTATTTTAAGTCCCTACCTCCATTATTTTCTTTGGGGTGATGCTGCAGTACCAGTGGATAGGCATGTATGGTGCTAGACTTACTTCAGCTCTGAGCTAGAGTAATTTACTACTCTTTTGAGTCCATGTATGGCTGTAGTAACTTTAGAAGTGCAGACTGGGAGAGGCGCACAGTTCACCACCCTCATGATTGCAAATGGCTACAACCCTTACTATAAGCTAAATCGCCCAACCACGGTGGTGGCAGCATACCATTTTTTAATGAGTAATCATTAACATGGCCAGATCAGTTTACCTGCACTATTAGAGTGGGGCCTACTGGACCACTCAATTGATATTCCATTGCTGCGTGCTTAGCTCACCCTTGGCTGCCCTCAAAATGGCTGGCAATTAGAGTGTCTTTTACATGGTGTACTGTTATCTGTGTGTGTGCCCATGACAGCAGTACATAAGTACATGGAAAGCTACATGTGGGCTTGTATGCAGTGATAAGGATGTTTGAGTGCCTGGGAGTGGTATGGTGCACAAGTCCTGATTGGGAGCCCCAGGGTTCACTGGAGGAACATGTAGAGTTAGAGGATTTCCCCAACGAAGATTTGTGGATTGCTGTTTTCGCAAGAGCTGGTTTGGGACACAAACTTGAGGAAGGAACAGCCAGGCTTGTCAGTATACTGCAAAAGGGGTTCTTTGATTCTGAAAGAGGTCACTGGTCAAAAGAGATCTAGGGGCATCTCAGGAAGGAGATGGAGCCGAGAACGGAATCATAAAGAGTAAGGTTGGAGCCCTTTTGTAAATTTTTGATGCACATATCATTGAAGCTGACATCAAGGCATGGGCCTCTAGTCACTCCCATGGCCTGTGTTTGGGGCTGACCGGCTGTGACAGACTCCTCTCTGGAGGAAGGGCACAACAGAGGAGTAGGCACTTCAGTGTGGTTGACTCCCACAACATAAACTTCAAAGACAAAGACATTACATCATTGTCATTATCATTTTGTTTATTGTTCATTGTAGGTCCTCTGACAGGGCTGAACTCGAAGAGGCAGCCGAGGAAGCTCATATGAGCTGAGGAATGTCAGAAGGCCTTTTGACACACTGAAAGAGTCTCTGTGTACAGCACCTGTATTTGAGGCACCGGATTTTAGCAAGGAGTTTGTGGCCCGAACACTTGCCTCAAAACATGAGATTGGGACAGTGGGATCACAGCTAAATGATGAGGATCAACCAGTTGCATTCATCAGCAGGTGACTATCCCCTGAGAGCAGTGCTGGAGTGCCATGAAGAAGGTAGCATTTGCAGTGGTTTGCTCACTGAAGAACCTGAGACGCTGCACGGACTCTCTTTAGGGTTCAAAGAGACCACAGGCCTCTTAAATGGTTCGTGCAGATGAGAGGGGAAACTCCAAACACTTGAAGTGGTCTATTTCGCTGCAAGGTATGGACCTTACAGTGTCGCATTGACCTGTGATTGACCATGCAAATGCATATGACCTTTACAGGTTCTTCAGCTTAGATCATCAGAACTGCTAAAGGAACAGTTGAGTTGCTCTTCATGTTTTATCTGCAGTGGTGCATGAAGGAAAATGCCTCCTTTTGCATGATCATGCTCAATTTGGACTGAAGCTGCTGTTTTATTTTGATCCTGCACACTGGAACTCTGCTAACCACGCCCCAGTGCACATGCTTCTAGCACTGAAAAATGATGGATTTGCATATTCCTAATTGCACATTAAACTTATTTACCCAGTGCTGGTAAGTTAAAAGTTACTAGGGGACTAAAGCATGCATTATGCCACCACTAGCATGTTTCACCCTGAAGTCCTGGGTCTCCAAAAATGGAATCCAGAATGAATACAGCATTACTAATATTGCGTGCATTTTGAAAACTGCAAATCGGACCTGTCAAAACAACACCTAAAACCTCCTTTTAAATATTATAGTCACACCTAAATAAGTCCCAAATGCCCAATATTAGAGGATGCATGTTTTTTAAAGGTAGTGCATGTAAAAGTTTAATGATAAACATGTTCTTTCGTAACAAGGCCTTAAAAGTTATTTTCACTGTATCAGTATTTGCTGTTCCATAGGAACGAACGAGAATGCATTATAAAAGCTAATTAAGTTATCTCCACCTAGGAACTAGCTAAAAAGTAAATTCTTCGACATTTTAAAATATTTATTGCAAACCCAATTCATTGGCAAAATCTGGTTTGTACTAAATAATTTACATAAAACGTGTTAAAAAATCTCAAGAGGCTCAAGAGGGTCATTTGCATAAGCTTCTAACTCTTACCCAGGAGATGAATATCTCATTAATGAGATGTGAACTTGCTCTAGGCTCAAGCTGAGACAAAGCTTTTGTGTGTCAGGAGGTGTTCTATTCGTCTAACAAGATAATCATCTGGGCAGTGCCCGGAACTTCATTAACTTCAAAGGGACCTACACTGTGTCAAAGGGACCTACACTGTGTCACAGTTAGATGTAGCTAACACGTGGACCTTCCCCATTTTTCATCCCTCTAGCCAGCCAGGACCAATCCCAGTAGGAGAAGAGCTGCCTCCTGAATCCATTTTGAGGAACCAAACAGGAGGGTTGGCTGACTTCTCTGGTGCCACCTCTAGGGTGAGCATAGAAGCTCTGCACTGGATTCAAGAAGTGAGGGGCTCTGCAGGATTGTTTGCATTAAGGAACAGAAGAACGGCTGCAAATGTGGGTAGGGTTACCCCTGGGAAGGGGTCAGAGGTCACCTCCTTCACAGGCTAGTGCCTCGCATAAATGTGGCACCCTGGACACCCTCTTCAGAAAACTGCTAATTTTAGTGCAGATACTGCTCCACCTTACCTCTTCAAATATAGACTTTCACTGCACCTTCCGATGCCACATTCTAACTGTCCTCTCTTGTTTACACTATCCACGGTCGTAACAATACCAATTTTCAGAAATAAGATTAACGTGTAGTTTGGAAATCCAAAGTTGGACCACACAAATCTATTTAGGGTCAATCACACAGCGGTACTCTTCCCTTTCCATCAAAGAGCCTCTTCAGTATTCCTGTCCCTTGTCCTTTCTTCTGTTTCTAAGATCAATTCATCCTCTTAGACAATATTTTCAGTCTGTCCTTAGTGTCTTCACCCATACCCTTTTCCTTGTGTGCCCACCCTAGTACCTCCTCTGTGTCCATGTCTACCCCACCCTCTTCTGTGCCCCACTGTCAGCACCTGCAAGTACCTCAGAGTTTAGATCTGGCTGTTTTCTCTGCTGTTCCCCATTGCGCTCAGTCAGTGCCTCTGGGTTTGCATTGCCTATGCATCAATGGGAGCGCTGATCAAGTTCTCTGCCTTCCCGGCATGGAATGTGGCTTTTGGGCAACCCTGGACAGTGGCCATGGGGGGGGGGGGTCTTTCAGGTAGGAAAGTGTCAGGTTGAACAGGAAAAGTCAGGTACAGCAGGGAAGTGTCCATCATGTGCAGCAGGGAAGTGTATGATGAATATAGTTATGTGGGAGGGATATTGGGGTATTGCTGGGTTTAATCAGGCACCATGGGGAGGGGGCTGTCTCAGGTGCTGGGAACTATCAGTGCCCATAAGATAACAAAGACATGCACTACGGGATTCCTTCAAGTATGGTTGGCCAAGCTTTTAGAGTTGCAGAGATGATTTTGTTCAACACCATGGGTGAGGAAGACAGCATTAAAGCCCACACCATGTTCAAAGGTGCCCCTAAGAACTCCCTGGTCTATTTTCCAGGTGCTATTCAATTAAACACTCTCTTGCCAACTTATAGTAAAGTATTTGCATCTCCTCTTATTCAGAAAGCCTGTCTGTGCCAGAGCACGAGGGTGGCACAAGATCTGTGTTATTAATGGGTCAAAGCTTGGTCTGACATTTCAAAGGTGCCTGCTACAAAGTACCTCTGTGCCACAAATCGAGATTTGTGTGTTCATGCCACCTCCACACTGCCCAAGTAAACAAACCCACTTCCTGGGCCCGGCATACCTCGAAGGCCTTACCTGCATGACGGTGGTCTCAAAGCTTTGGACCACTCTCTTCCTTGGTGGTGAGGAGACAGGAAGACTGCACTGTGGCATCACCATGAGAGAACATAATGTTCAATGTTAATTTGTGGCTGCCCCACCATTATTTTTGAGTTGGCCCCAGGGCGGGGGTAGGGGTGTTAATGGCATGAATGCTGGGGCTAAGCCAGTCAATGTCTTTGTAGCCTGGCTCTGTATCCCAAAATTGTACACAATCCTGTTACCTAAATGACAGCAGCAGAAAGCAGTCTCTTAGGCCCCAACTGCCCCTGTGACTGGGCGGGCACTGAGCTTCACATGTCATTCACCCTTTCTTTCCTGCTTTCTGTGCATGGGCACCGGGTTCCATCACCAAGGTGGCAGCAGCTTGTTCTTTAAGTGTCAGGCTGTTCTATGAATATCCTGCAGCCTAAGGACAGCAGGGAGACACAGGGAAGGTGAGTATAACAGCATTTACCAGCATAAGGACTTGCAGCTTAATCCATCTCAAGCAAACAGGATGAAGAACCATAACTAGGGGTGGATTTTTCTGTAACTCTGTGGAATTCCACAGATTAAAACTCTGTGAGTTTCTCCCACCCCGTAACACAAGCTGGGTATATTTGTGTCTGTGGATGGTACAATACAGGGATGATGCAGCACACTACAGCATGTGTCTGTTATATACATTTGCTGAAAGTATGTGTGCCTGTGAGTGCCGCAATGCAGAAAGGATTTAGGGCCATATTTATACTTTTTGATGCAAAACTGTGCTAACGCAGTTTTGCGTCCAAAAAATTAGCGCCGGCTAACGCCATTCTGAAGCGCCATGCGGGCGCCGTATTTATTCAATGGCGTTAGCTGGCATTAGCCGCCGGCGCTGCCTGTTGTGAGTGAAAAAAAACGACGTACACCAGGCAGCGCCGGCGTAGGGGGATATGGAGCTTGGGCGCCAAAAAATGGGGCAAGTCAGGCTGAGGCAAATTTTTCGCCTCAACCCGATTTGCGCCATTTTTTTCGACTCCCAACCCCCATTGAAATGACTCCTGTCTTAGCAAAGACAGGAGTCATGCCCCCTTGCCCAATGGCCATGCCCAGGGGACTTGTGTCCCCTGGGCATGGTCATTGGGCATAGTGGCATGTAGGCGGGCACAAATCAGGCCCCCCTATGCCACAAAAAAATAAAAAATAAAAACTTACCTGAACTTACCTTAATGTCCCTGGGATGGGTCCCTCCAGCCTTGGGTGTCCTCCTGGGGTGGGCAAGGGTGGCAGGGGGTGTCCCTGGGGGCTTGGGAGGGCACCTCTGGGCTCCTTCCGAGCCCACAGGTCCCTTAACGCCTGCCTTGTCCAGGCACTAAAAAACGGCGCAAAAGCGGCCGTACGTCATTTTTTTTGACCCGCCCACTCCCGGGCGTGAATTTTGCCCGGGAGTGTAAATACGACGCACATGCCTCGGAGTCAATTTTTTAGACGGGAATGCCTACCTTGCATATCATTAACGTAAAGTAGGTGTCCACGCTAAAAAATGACACAAACTCCATGGACTTTGGCGCTAGACGCGTCTAACGCCAAAGTATAAATATGGAGTTAGTTTTGCGTCGGAATTGCGTAAAAAAAAATGACGCAATTCCGGCGCAAACAGAGTATAAATATGCCCCTTAGTGCCAAAGAAATAAGGACGGAACTTAGTAATCAACTAGTTCTGTTCTCTGAGTAGTAACCTCCTACTAACAAAGGCCACTGGATGTTCTCCAGCTTTGTCATCCAGCTGGGCTAACACACTTGCGACTTTTTTATTGGAGGTGTCGGTCTGTATAGTGAAAGCCTGACAGTAGTAGAAAATGATTTCTGATGCTCCTTAGTCCATATCACATTCCTCCACTTCTTGGAGGTTGAAGCAGTCAGTGGGGCAACTACACTTTTATAGCTCGTCACAAAGTTCCCTTTAATACGGTGCACTCTAAAAAAGCCCTAACTTCAGTATGGGTAGTAAGCACTGCCTACTCTATCACAGACTGCATCTTGGCATCCAAAAAGCAAATCTGCCTATTCCCTACCTCATGCCCAAAATAGACTAAGGAGGACTGCCCCACCTGTCACTTGGTCACCTTGATGGTCAGTGTTGCCTCCTGTATCCTAGCCAACACCTGTTCGATGTTTCTTGGATGGTCCTGCCATGAACTGTTGAACACCACAATGTCACCCAGATAGGCTACACAAAACTCTTCCAGCTCTACAAGAACATGGTTTACTCGGTGCTGAAAAGTGGCAGGAGCATTTTTCAACCCAATGGGCATCACCATGTACTGATAAAGCCCATCTGGCTTTGAAAATATAGGCGGTACTGCCGCCCGCCATGCGGTCACCGCCATTTGGCCGCTCCGCGGTCAAAAGACCGCAGAGGCCATTCTGGCTTTCCCGCTGGGCCGGCGGGCGCCCGCCAGCCCAGTGGGAAAGGCCCTGCAACACAGAGGCCGGCTCAGAATAGAGCCGGCGGTGTTTGAGGGGTGCGACGGGTGCAGTTGCACCCGTCGCGATTTTCACTGTCTGCTAAGCAGACAGTGAAAATCATGCTGGGGCCCTGTTAGGGGGCCCCTGCACTGCCCATGCCAGTGGCATGGCCAGTGGCATGGGCAGTGCAGGGGCCCCCAGGGGCCCCATGACACCCGTTCCCGCCATCCTGTTCCTGGCGGTAAAAACCGCCAGAAACAGGGTGGCGGGAAGGGGGTCGGAATCTCCATGGCGGCGCTGCTTGCAGCGCCGCCATGGAGATTCAGCCCAGACAGGGGAAATCCGGCGGGAAACCTCTGGATCCCCTTTTCTGAATGGGCAATGAAGCACCGCCAGCCTGTTGGCGGTGCTTCCGTTGCCCGCGGCCCTGGCGGTTTAGGACCGCCAGGGTCAGAATGGGGCCCATAGTCTTCTTCTAGACATTTGATCCAAAAGCAATCTGCCTATATCCACTGGTCAGATCCATGATGCTCAAGTACTTTGCAGTACTTAACTGACACAAAAGCTTATCCATTCTGGGAATTGGATGGGCTTTGGTTTTGGTCATCTCGTTGAGGGCTTCGTAACACACACAGAACCGCAAGTCAATAGACACTTGCTTTGTAACTGGAACTACAGGACTAGACCATGGATTATGAGATTTCAATGACCCCCAGGCCCCACATTTTGGCAACTTCTCCCTTAATGCATGACTGAACCAGTTAAAACATTTTGTACATCCTGCCCTTCACTAGCAGACGGTCTCCTGACTCTATGTCATGCACACAGGCAGGTGAGGCTCACCGACTTCCTCTACCTCCTCTGCAATAGCCATGACATTCTTTATTATTTCAGTTTCTTAAAAACTATATACAATGTTCAATAAATACATATCAAAGCTATTAAAATGGCATGACATTTAGGCCCATATTTATACTTTTTGACGCAAAACTGCGCTAACGCAGTTTTGCGTAAAAAAAATTAGCGCCGGCTAACGCCATTCTGAAGCGCCATGCGGGCGCCGTATTTATTGAATGACGTTAGCCGGCGTTAGCCGCCGGCGCCGTCTGGTGTGCGTTAAAAAAAACGATGTACACCAGGCAGCGCCGGCGTAGGGGGATATGGGGCTTGGGCGTCAAGAAATGGGGCAAGTCAGGTTGAGGCAATTTTTTCGCCTCAACCCGATTTGCGCCATTTTTTTTCACTCCCAACCCCCATAGCAATGACTCCTGTCTTAGCAAAGACAGGAGTCATGCCCCCTTGCCCAATGGCCATGCCCAGGGGACTTATGTCCCCTGGGCATGGTCATTGGGCTTAGTGGCATGTAGGGGGGCACAAATCAGGCCCCCCTATGCCACAAAAAAAAAAAAAACCACTTACCTGAACTTACCTTAATGTCCCTGGGATGGGTCCCTCCAGCCTTGGGTGTCCTCCTGGGGTGGGCAAGGGTGACAGGGGGTGTCCCTGGGGGCATGGGAGGGCACCTCAGGGCTCCTTCAGAGACCACAGGTCCCTTAACGCCTGCCTTTTGCAGGCGCTAAAAAACGGCGCAAAAGCGGCCGTACGTCATTTTTTTTGACCCGCCCACTCCCGGGCGTGAATTTTGCCCGGGAGTATAAATCCGACGCACATGCCTCAGAGTCGATTTTTTTGACGGGAACGCCTACCTTGCATCTAATTAACGCAAAGTAGGTGTCCACGCTAAAAAATGACGCTAACTCCATGGACTTTGGCGCTAGACGCGTCTAACGCCAAAGTATAAATATGGAGTTAGTTTTGCGTCGAAATTGCATTAAAAAAAACGACGCAATTCCGGCGCAAACGGAGTATAAATATGCCCCTTACTGTGTAATCTCTCTGGAGGTAAGGCATCCGCCTGTTCACATGGAACACCTTCTTGGGTTCCTTTGTAGCATCTTTTTCCACCAAGTAGTTAAACTCAGAAACCTTCTGAACTACTTGTATGGCCGATAACATTTGTCCTTCAAAGCCCTGGGACAAATAGGCTTTAGCACCAACACCTCCTCATCTTCCTGATATCCAATGTTCTGGTCATACCACTTCTTCATCATATTTTCGTTTGTTGGTAGGTTTTCCTTTGCCTTACTCATGTATAGTTAAAGTATACAGAAAGTGATGGATGGAATGCTTGAATTAATCTAAGCCACTGGCAATAACTAAGGGTCAGTAATAGCTCAGGGCCACACTCCAATCCATCATTATTTTGCACATCATGCCATTTCAGTATGGACCAGCTATATGTAAACCAGTCTTGATCCTGCTCCTGTGGGACCAGTCCAGCCTGAACTGCCAAGCCAGGTCCGCCTTGAACCAGAACACAAGAAACCCAGGACTGTTATAGGCTCATCAGCCGGGAATAGCTTTATTCCAGTGACACACTGTGTACAGGACCCACCTTTGAACATACCCGTCACACTTAGGGTGACATACTAAAGTATTCTACTCATTCTAATCACACAATACACCATGAATGCAAGTCTGAAACAGGACACCATCCACTCTTTTGCAATCCCAGAATCTCTGAAGGTACTGAGCTGGCTTTCCATCCAGTCTTTCACAGGTTTGCTCCCAGTGATGGCGGTACCTCCCAGTGACAAATACCCTATTAAGAGAGCTGCCTTAGAAACCTTATTTAAGGCCTTGGCTTAACAAGCGACCTTAAAGCTAAAAAAACATTCCAAGATGTCCTGACCTTCCACATACAAATGCACATGATCTCTTGGAATCTAAGCCATAGACATGGTGTCGGCATGACTTGGATGTAGAGTCACTTATCCCAGATGGAGTTGTCATTGCTGCCATCCTAAGCTTCTCTTGGTCTAGTGTTATTTTTCCCTTACCAGATCTCTTTCTTTTTCCGTCTGTTTCTCCTCTCACTCTCTCAGTTTTTCCTCCCTTTCATTCTCTTTTCTGTCTCTTGCAATTTCTCTTCACAGGCCTGTTCTTCCTGTCTCCCCCACCTCCTCTACTCTCATTCCTTGTGAGCTTGCCTTCTGCACCTCAAAATCCCTGGCCTTCTCTTCTTTCTCAGTCTTAGCTTTCTGAAGTGCCAGCTGCAAGCTTAAGGTCTCTGCTAGACTCAATCCATCCAATAAATTTACTCCTAAAATTGTTGACAGTGGTACCCTGGAAATTTGAGGCGGCTTATGCACCTGGGGAATTCTAGAAACTAAAGATGGTGAGTGTCTTGGTGAAACCCTGAATAATGCATTAGGGAATGCAC
This sequence comes from Pleurodeles waltl, assembly GCF_031143425.1. Classification (NCBI taxonomy): domain Eukaryota; kingdom Metazoa; phylum Chordata; class Amphibia; order Caudata; family Salamandridae; genus Pleurodeles; species Pleurodeles waltl. The sequence goes on along the minus strand of NC_090441.1, from coordinate 107,764,096 downwards.
TCTGCGTGTGTCTGTGACAGATCTGTCTTAAAGGGATCCTAGAGCCTGAATCCGTAGTGCACTCTTCCTGGCTTCCTACCATGGTTCCATTCTCACAGTCAACTACAGTCTCATCACTTTTGACCAGTGTCTCAAATGGACCCTAATGAAATTAACAAGGATCTCTCTGTTATTACTCCTGCAAATACCCCACCCGCTGCCCTTCCATAAATCCTTCTTCTGATCTATAGGTATGATGCTGTGGTCTTTTCCCAAACCTGTGTTTCCTGCTGTCTATGCTTGTTGTCTTTAAGCGTAAAAAACTGGACTTATTGTCCTACTGGCATAAATTGGAAATGGCCAAGGCCACACCTGTATCCAAGGCATCTAAACGTTAGGTGCTCCATTCCTTGCCAGCAATTGTCAGAGACCCATTCGTTGGGAAACAGGGCAAGCAGGGGTTACTGGGAGCAACTGTGAGGGTTGATGCCTTTTACATGTGATGTCTTGGGGCCTCACCTACTATGGACCCTGAACAACTGGGCCAGGTACCAAATCAGCACTTGACTATCAGTGGTAGCATGGGTCAAGTAGTCCAAATCTTCTCAGGGTGGCGGTGGGGGTGGAGGTAGACACAGGGAGCTGAACACAGGCTCAGAACACAAAATAGGTGCAGCAGCAAAACATGTTTGTCCAGTCAAAAATTCACTTTTGTGATAATAGAAGTATCTATCTATGGCTACAAATTACAATATGACATTCACAAACAATACTCACCATTCCCTGAGGTCAGGAATCCAATGTTTCATAGTCAGATGCCTCAATTCCACTTCCCTCAAGGTAGGGGTAGTGGTTATTACACTTTCAGAATAGGAAACTTTCAGGTGAAGTCCCACTAGTAGTCTGCGTCTCAGAAGTCCTACTTCGACTTCATATTAAATTCGAAAGCACTGAAGCTCTAATTGGCAAGCAAGGCCCCCCAGGCTCCGTGGCCTGAAATCAGTCATACCCGCATGGAGATACCAGAGTTTCTGAATGTGCTTTCACCACGGATGCTGGACCTGCAGTAGCTGTCTCTTGTACATTCTTCACATGCGCCTGTGGTGGGCTACCCTCAGCAGTCTTAGTTTCCTCACTCACAGTCATGCAGCCACAGTGGCTAGGTTCTTCGGCTCTTCCACAGTGGGTGGGAAGTGCAAAAGTCCTGGCACTGGTCCTCAGGTACATTGCAGACCTGCTAGGACATTACAGTGACCTGTCTCCTCCAAAGATAATCTTGACCAGGTCACACTTCTTGCTTGGTCCCAGTGGCCCTCTCTGACATACTGGGTCACTGTTTCTCTACTGCATATGAGCACAAAGGTTTTTTTCTCGCTGACACCCCTTTGGCATATGGGGTTGCCTCCTTTCCAGCATACACGAGCTATGAACCACTGAGCATGGCAATCTCTTCACAGTGGCCCCAGCTGGCAGAGGGGTCACCAGCTTTCCACTGCACACGGGCAATTACCCATTTGGGCAGCAGCGATCACAGCTCACTTCACGGAGTACCTCCTTTGCGAGGTTTGGACAAAACATTGAATTAAAAATATTGTGATACATAAATATTGTGTCAAGAGTATTGTGATGTCAAAAACATCGGGTCAAAGAATATCAAAGGTAAGAATATCATTTTACGTGTTGTTTTTAATATTTTTGTAAAAAATATTGTTGTAAATAATATCGCTGTATGTTACATCTTTTTTATGCGTTCATTTATACCTGTTTTGTGTAATGTTTTCTATTAGGTGTATGGTAATTTGCATACATTTATCTTAGTAATTTAAAAAAGTTAAAATCAATATTTTAATATAAATGTCATTAATGTTTTAAATAATATATATGTAATTATATTATAAGAGGGTGATGTTGGGTATTAGGGTGGGGAGGTTATTAAAATATGTGAATATTAATTTACTTGTAAGTTACATTTCATTTACTATAATAAAATATATTGAAATGTTTATTTCATTTTTTAAATGAATTAGTTTTAAAAATGCTTTATTTATTATTTTATTTTTTAACTTATATGTAAATTGTAGTATGTATTTTCTTTTATGAAATATACACTTTTTGTGTATGTAATTAAATATTTTTTCAGAATTTGTTTGAATTGTAATTTGTTACATTACATGTTTTAGCAATAAATGAGAATTTTTTTTTTTTTATTATTCATTTTGTGTATGCAATAAGGAAATATCAAATTATAAGAACATTTTTTAAAATTTAATGTGCACTTCATATGATTGGTTTGTTATGTGCTTACTTTTTATGTTTTGCGTGTAATTATTTTGCATTAAAATTTATATATGTTTAAAAATTGAGAATTACGTTGTGATACATAATTATTATATACATTTTTAACACAACAATGTTTGATTTTATTTGGGGAATAAATAAGTTAAATTATTAGAAATTCAGTAATTGTGAAAATAATTTAAATATTTATGTGTGTAAGCAGGAATAACTGTATGCATTATAATTAGTACCTAGCATTTTAAATATAAAAATTTAAAATAATGTCTGTAATGTTTGTTTACTTATACTTAATGTGTGATTTTATTTTGAATTTATAATATTTTATAAATATTTAGTAACAATATCAAATATATAGGGGGTCATTACAAACTCGGCAGTCTTTTAACAAGACCGCTGAGGGACCGCCGTGTGGAAGACTGCCAGTAGTGGCGGTTTGCCACTCGGCGTATTATGACTGTTGGCTGCTCTCCGTCCTTTTTAGGACGGAGAGCCGCCAACAGCCATACTGGCGGGCGGCAGGGAAGTGGAGGTTGCTCCACCTCCACCGCCACGTCAACAGAACACCGCCCCCCGAATCACGTCCTGTGATTCGGCGCGGCGGTGTCTGTTGGCGGTGTGGTGTCGGCGGAGCAGCCCCCATGGCTCCCGTCCCCTCCCGGAGGATCGACGGAATGGGTAAGTCGATCGTCCGTTAGGGGAGGGGGGTGAGGGGGTGTTGTGTGTTGTGTGGGTGCATGGGGGTGTGCGTCTGTGTATGTAGAGGGGGTGTGTGAGTGCGTGTATGCTTGCGGGGGTGTTGCGTGTTTTGGGAATGAGTGCGTGTATGTCTGTATGTATGTCTGTATGGATGTGTGCGTGTATGTCTGTACATGGGTGTGCGTGTCTGACTGTGTGTGTGGATGTAGGCATGTATGTCGGTGTGTGTGCGTGTGTGTGTTGGTGGTGCCTGCGTGCATGTCATGTGTGTGTGAGTTATGTGATGTTGGGGGTCGGGGTGGGGAGGGGGGCCCTGCCACCTTTGGAGGGTGGGAGGGGTGGTGGGGGGTGTAGGGGAGGGAGTCGGGGTGGGGGGTGGCGGAGACCCCTATCAGTGCCAGGGAAGGAATTCCCTGGCACTGATAGTGCTTACCGCCATGGATTTCATGGCGGTTCCTACCGCTGGAAATCCACGGCGGTAAGCCGGGTCAAAATACCGGCGGCGGTATTGTGACGGCCGCCGGGCTGGAGACCCAGGTCTCCAGCCCAGCGGGCGGAACGGAGAAGCGGCAGATGACCATGGCGGTCATAATACTGAAAAAAAGACCGCCAGCCTGTTGGCGGTCTTACCGCCGCTTTAACACCATCCGCCTGGGTTGTAATGACCCCCATAATCTTTTTCATGTTATCAATTAAAAATAATGATTTCCTTAGATAATTTGTAGTGATTCTTAAATTACAAATATTCATTTGGTAGCAGTGGGCTATCGGTTATTTCATTTCTTCACTGTTAAAAAAACATATGTATGATATCTTACTATGGAATGGGAAATAGTAACAGTAGCCCCTTTAATGTTCAACTACTTACATTGAAAAATTATAATTGGAGTGGGAATAGTAATGCATCCGCTTTAGTGTCCCACTGCTTCCCAAAAATGTTTTAGATTGAAGGGCGAACAGTAAATGTAAGCCCTTTAATACCCAGCATGTTCCCCGAAAATCTTTCAATAGAATGGGAATAGTAAATCTAACTCCTTTATTGTCCCACACGTTCCCGATAATAGTTTAGATTGGAGTGGGAATAGTAAATGGAACTTCTTTAGCATCCAACACCTTCCCCAAGGTGGTTTAAATTGGTGTGGGAACAGTAAATGACCCATTTATTATCCAACCCCTTTGCCAAAATGGGTTACATTGGTATGTGAAAAGTAAATGTAATAACTTTAGTGCCCATCACCTTCCCCAAAATGCTTTAGATTGGAATGTGAATTGTAAATGTAACCCTTTTACTGTACAACACCTTCTCTAAAATGGTATAGATTGGAATGGGAATAGTAAATGTAAGCCCTTTAGTGCCCAACACCTTCTTCAAATTGATTTAGCTTGGAGTGGGAATAGTAAATGTAACCCTTTTACTGTACAATACCTTCCTTAAAATGGTTTAGATTGGAGTGGAAAGAGTAAATATAAACCCTTTGGTGTCCATTACCTTCCAAAAATTGCTTTTGATTGGAGTAGGAATAGTATATTTGAACACTTTTATATTTTATACCTTCCCCAAAACTCTTCAGTTTGGAGTGGTGATAATAGACAATGTAATCCCTTTAGAGTGCAATGACTTCCCCTAAATGGTTTAGATAGGAGAAGTCACATTTCTCACATAGATTAATAATATATGTATTTTTCGTAATAAGAAAGGTACGTGACACAGTTTGTCATTTTTTTCATTTATTTAACCCCTTAACTGCTTGGCCTGTTCCCTCCCAGTGCTGAGCCATCTTTTGGCTAATTGGGCTAGTTTGTGTTTTGGGCTCAATAACTGTTTGTCCAAATAAGGTATCCGCACCAAATTTGTGTCCTTTTTTCCAACATCCTTGGAATTCTAGGAATGGAAGGTTTGTGGGTTCCCCTGGAAGGGACTGAAAAATAGTCAAAATATGGTTACATTTTGAGTTTTTTTGTGAAAAATAGGAAAAAGTGTTTTCACTAAAAATAACATCAACAAATGGTTTGCTCTGCTAAAGTCACCATCTTCCCAGCTTTCCTGGAACACTCAAAGCTGAATCAGAGATGTAGCCCATTTTCATATTTTCAGTGCTTCAGCCTACTTCCAGTTTGTGGTGTAAACCAGTATGAAACCCATAGGTGATCCAGAAAAGCTATATAGTTCTGAACAGTGGATAAAATTCTGAATTCACCAACGGGTCATATGTGTAGAGCCCTCAATGTTTTCTAAGAGAAACCAAGGACCTGATTTAGAAATTTGGGGATGGATTACTCTGTCACAACGGTGACAGATATCTTGTCCACTGAAAATCTAAATCGCATTATATCCAATCGGATTTACATTTCGACAGATGGGCTATCCATCACCATTGTGACTGAGTAACCCCTCCGCCAATATCTAAATCAGGCCCCAACTGTTGAAATGAAGAAATATTGAAAATTAGTAGGAAAAAACAGCCACTTCTGACAATGTTTTCATCTATAACTTTTTGTCATAATGATCGATTTACAAAACCATTGTACCATTATATTCACTAGAACTTTTTGATTGTGGGGATATATAGGCTTTGTAAGTTCTCTAAGAACCCGAGGTACCAAGAGCCTTCAACTGAGCTGCACTGTACAATAGTTTTTCATTGTTTACTGAGTATAGGCCAATTAATATGGTGAAACATATAGAGTCAAAAATAGGTATCAAGGTAACCTATGTATTTCTTAAATGGGCACAAGATGTGGAATATAGGAGAAGTGGTTATCTGTACATCTCTGAAGCTGTGGGTAAATGTATAAGCATACAATTTAGAGGCTTACTTTTGGAAGGCTCAAATGCAGTGTAATCGTCGAATTGGTATTAACAAATACCCTACTATTCTATGCTCCCACATGTCTTCTGGTTTAAATGTTATCTCTCTTGTGTGGGTAGGTCTAGTGCCTGCGACAGAAAATGGCCCAAAATGCAACATGGATACATCACATTTTCAATCAATTTTATATCAATCAATCAACAAATCTATAAAGCACACAGTTACTGAAGGAGGGTCCCGGTTCCACTCAACTAGATTGTTAAGATCACTTTCTCACCTAGGGGAAGCCAGTATAGGGACTAGAATGGCTCTCACCAGGTTGTGGGTTGTACCCAGAATACTTTGCAAACCTCAACCTTTGGCTAAAAAACTGATTTTCCTCAAATTTCTGTGATGGAAAGTTCTGGAATCTGTGGGGAGCTACAAATGTCCTTCCTCTCAGCATTCCCGAGTCTTCTGATAAAAATAGTACCTCACTTGCATGGGTAGGCCTCATGCCCGTGACAGGAAATGGCCCACAATGCAACATGGAAACATCACAGTGGGTAACTGAGAATTTTAGGCCCTGCATCAGGCAGCACCTAGTGAAGCCTAGCAAATATGAAATATATGAAAACTAGACAACTAGGGGAATCTAGGATGGTGTGACTTGAGTGGATCCCATGAAGTTTTTGTTAACGCACAATTCCATGCAAAACTTAAACTTTGCCTGAAATCACACATTTTCCTTATATGTCTGTGCTGAAAACAGCTGGAGTCCATACAATTCCTACCACCCAGCATTGCCCAACTTGTGCCAATTAAAATGGTGCACCACTTGTGTGGCTGGCCCTAGTGCCCAGACAGGAATGGATCAAGCCGAGGTAAATGGAAGCCCTTGCATGGGGACTCTCTTGTTAATAAAGATCTTTACTTTACAAAGTAGCATGTTGTACATTTTATTGGTTTGTTTATTACTTTTAGGTTTAATTTGGGTTACTGAATTCTCCATTTGGTTTTTTTTTGTAGGGCCTCTATGTGTTTGTAGCATGTATGTTAGGTTCTGCCTGGTTTAGATTGGAAGGCATTGTGCCATTCTTCTACTGGGTACTTAGTTTTGGTTCTTGAGCCATGGTGCTGTTGTAGACATTCCACAATGGTACTTGGAATTCGGGTTGGCATCAGTGACCAGAGCAGTGCAGCCTGCCAAGTTGTGTCTTTAAAGTAGTCCATTAGGTGATATAGTGTATGTTTGTTTATTTGGTAGAATGGATTTTTTAAAGGTAAGTTGTAGTGATTAGCTACCTCTGCTGCAAAATAGGCATTTTAACTGTAATATTTTTGTTATCAATATTTGTGTTTTTATTAATTAAATATAGGAAGCTGATATTTTTGTGAACAATATTTATTTTGCGATATTTTTTTGACTCAACATATTTGCTGTAGATATTATGTCATTGATCTCTCCTGTAGCATACAAGGGTCTCCAAATTTCCTATAGATGGGCAGGGACCTGATTGGTGCAGAAGCCATCTCTTCATACCTGCATAAGGAGATCCACTTGACAGGATTCCCCACTGGAACTCACTCCCTCGAACACTCTACTCTTCCTCACAGGGCACACTGGTCTTCGCAAGCTGACGGGAGCTGGTGCTCCAGGCTTCTGGGCAGGTGGTCTTGAATTCCATGAGTGGGAGCCGGGCAGGCCTTGGCCCCAGACCTGGTCTCAGGCAGAAGTCTTGTAGAGCTTCTCCTCCTCACACAGCCCGACTAGCTGCTTGACAGTTGAATTTGTGTGGTCTCAAGCTCCCATTCTTAGAGTCTGTTTCCAGATACCAAATGTGACTTAGAGTCTGAGTCTTTCAAGTTTATGTTGGGGGTCTGCTTCCTTTTGTGTCCACTCCTCTGCCCTCTCTTCCTCTGGAAAGCAGTCTGTCATAGCAGAAACAACTCCATATCTGATAGACCCAAAACACAGGTCATGGGAGTGACAAGATCTGAATGTCAGCCACATTGATATGTGTATCAAAAGGTTCCCACAGGATCTCAGCCCTATTATTTATAATTTATTATCAGTCCCATACCCTTTCTGTTCTGACATGTACCCAGGCCCCGTCTTTGTGACCTCTCCTTGAATTAAAGAACATCTTTTTTAAGTGTATTGGAGAGCCTGGCTCTCCCTGTCTCCACTGAGCCCCACCCAGCATACAAAAATGCAACAATGCATAATTCTGTCGGTGGATTCCTCTACCTCCTCTCCTCATGTTTCACTGTGCAGCCCTGAGTCTCCCAAAATGGAACATAGAGTCTGCCATGTGTTGTACCATTCATAGGCACACATACACCGAGCACATGCATATAACGTAATGCACAGTACTAGATTCTTCATGTATTGTACCACTTACAGGTACACATTCACACAACACATGTGTATAACATACATACACTGCACAGCACTACATCCTTCATATATGGTACCACTCACAGGCACACATAAACCCAGCACATGCACTGCATAGCACTGTACACCAAAACCGATGATGGCCAATCATGAATTAAGTACACAGCACCAGAAATGTTGGGCGCCCTTCCTTGTCCAACAAAGTCATAATAGGTGTGACAGGTCAGTGCCATGGCAAACGAGCATGATCCTTGGTTGCCTCTTAAAAAAAAATCATCAGTAGTAATCCAGACATCAGTACAGTTGGGACACTCAGGGCAGGGGTGCACATTCATTACCATGTGGAGGACTTTTTTGTCCCAACAATAGTGAACTACAGAGCCATTACAAAAAGTGAAACAGGAATCAGATAATACTCTACAATCATTGTTAGAAATGGGGTCTTTGGTTGGCAGTCAGGTTACCCCCTGTCCAAGCAAGGAGACTCACTCTAGTCAGGGTCAAAGAGAATCCCTCTCTGCTAAGCCCTGCTTACCCCCTTAGTAGCTTGGCACGAGCAGTAGGCTTAACTTCAGAGTGCTAGGTGTAAAGTATTTGTACCAACACACACAGTAATTTAAAGAAAGCACTACAAAATGACACAACACAGGTTTAGAAAAATAGGAAATATTTATCTAAACAAAACAAGACCAAAACGACAAAAATCCACAATACACAAGTCAAGTTATCAATTAAAAAGCAAAAAGAGTCTTCATGTAGTTTTAAACACACATTAACACTGTTACCATGAAAATTTACCTGGGGTGCATCAAAAATAACCCAGCACGGGTGAGGGTGTCAAAAAGGGCTTGTGATGCGTTGATTTCACTCACTCATTTCACTCACTCACAAGACCTTTCGTTGGGTCGGGCGCGTCGTTTCTTCTCTCTGCAGTAGAGCGATGCGTCGATCCAGTCAGCACTCTCGGGTACTGGCAGGCCTTGCGTTCTTTTTACACACCCAGCGGTGCTTGCGTCAGAAATCCAGCCGCACAATGATCCGAAAACCACGCAGCATGGGTTGCGATCTCACCAGCCTCCGTCAGCGATGCTGCGCGTCGTTTCTCCAGCTCTGTGCGTTGAATCTTCAGTCGCGTTGCAGGTGAGGGTGGATTTTCAGCCGCAAAGCCGGCGGCGCGTCGATTTTTCAGCCGCAGATCAGAGTCGCGTCGATCTTTTCCCGCACGGCGTTCTGTGCGTGGATTTCTTCCTCTTAGGCTGCCAGATTCTCGTTCCAGGGTCCCAGAAAATGGATGGGCACCACAGGGCAGAGTAGGAGTCTCCAGGTGCTGGCAGAGAGAAGTCTTTGCTGTCACTGACACTTCAAACAACAGGAGGCAAGCTCTAAGTCAAGCTCTTGGAGATCTTCACAAGATGGAAGGCATACAAAGTCCAGTCTTTGCCCTCTTACTCTGGCAGAAGCAGCAACTGCAGGATAGCTCCACAAAGCACAGTCACAGGTAGGGCAGCTCTTCTTCCTCAGCTCTTCAGCTCATCTGCAGGCAGAGGTTCCTCTTGGTTTCCAGAAGTGTTCTAAAGTCTGTGGTTTTAGGTGCCCTTCTTATACCCATTTTCTCCTTTGAAGTAGGCCTACTTCAAAGCAAAGTCTCTCTTGAATGTGAAATCCTGCCTTGCCCATCCCAGGCCCCAGACACTCACCAGGGGGTTGGAGACTGCATTGTGTGAGGGCAGGCACAGCCCTATCAGGTGTGAGTGACCACTCCTCCCGTCCCTCCTAGCACAGATGGCTCATCAGGAAATGCAGACAACACCCCAGCTCCCTTTGTGTCACTGTGTAGTGTGAGGTGCAACCAGCCCAACTGTCAAACTGACCCAGACAGGGAATCCACAAAAAGGCAGAGTTACAGAAATGGTATAAACAAGCAAATGCTCACTTCCTAAAAGTGGCATTTTCAAACACACAATCTCAAAATCAACTTTACTAAAAGATGTATTTTTAAATTGTGAGCTCAGAGACCCCAAACTCAAAATGTTGATCCGCTCCCAAAGGGAATCTACACTTTAATCATATTTAAAGGTATTCCCCCATGTTAACCTATGAGAGGGACAGGCCTTGCAACAGTGAAAAACACATTTAGCAAGATTTCACTGTCAGGACATATACAACACATTACTATATGTCCTGCCTTAACCATACACTGCACCCTACCCTTGGAGCTACCTAGGGCCTTCCGTAGGGGTGTCTTACATGCAAGAAAAGGGAAGATTTAGGACAGGCAAGTGGGTACACTTGCCAAGTCGAATTTACAGTTGAGAAATGCACACTCAGATACTGCAGTGGCAGGTCTCAGACATGATTACAGAGCTACTTATGTGGGTGGCACAACCAGTGCTGCAGGCCCACTAGTAGCATTTGATTTACAGGCCCTGGGCACATCTAGTGCACTGTACTAGGGACTTACTAATAAATCAAATATGCCAATCATGGATAAGCCAATAGGGATTTACTAATAAATCAAATATGCCAATCATGGATAAGCCAATTACATACACATTTTCTACAGGAGCACTTGCACTTTAGCACTGGTTAGAATTGGTAAAGTGCCCAGAGTAACAGAAACAGCAAAATCAGAGTCCAGCACACATCAACAACCTGGAAAACAGAGGCAAAAAGTTAAGGGAGACCACCCCAATGATGAAAAGTCTAACAATGATCATGATAAGGTCATTCTTCTCCTACACACTATTGAATGTGTCGGGTCATTGGAAACAGATGAGCAACAATCATGGTGCTGCCCCCACTCTACTTCAGAAAGGGAACTTGTGGTGAAGGTAACATGAAGACTGTACAACATTTGCATCTAATGAGAGAGTACATTGAGTTTGGCATCAGCAGCAACAAATCACAAGCACCAAAAAATAAGACAGAAAAGTACATATTGAGGTCACAAACTTCATTTATGAAACTGTATAGGAGGTCCAACTAGGGAGCCTTTATTATGGGAGCAAAATTACAGGATCCCTCTCAAGGCCATCCTGCATGCCATAACACATATTTTTGAATTTGAAGAAATAGGACGACATCCCCCTCATTTCACTGGCTCCCCTTGCCCACTTGTCCCATCTTCAAAACTTTACAATTAGCTGCATCATTTACAAAGCAATAATGACAATCAGAACCACCTCTCTCTGGTTGTTCTCAACACACTCATAGCCAGTGCACCAACAGAGGCGAGGCAAAAAAACTGCAAAAAAGATTGATGCTTTGAGGTTCTGAAACAAAATACCTGTATCTATTAGAAATTCCCCTTCCCTGCTCTAATTTAGGACAGAGCTGAAGACTCACCTCCTTAAAGAAGACTTACCATGATGCAGTAACAGTTTCCCTTTTAGAAACCAGCTACCATCCAACTAGATGTGTTATACGTCTCCCACAAACATAATAGGACTGCATATTAGGGCAACAGAACTTCAGAATGTGGGAGGATGAGTCCGTCCACACCATCAGAAACTGTCAGCCTAATTCCTGGCTAGATCACAGTGCCTCACCCGAACCTCCCTGGATGGAGGGTGATTATGACAACCTGAACATGACACTCTGACGCCCAGGGAAATCGTGGCCACAGATCTAACCCTTTTGTCGAATTACTCATGCATGCCTGAGCGAAAACACAAGAAATATATTACATACGTTTTTGGTACATTTATTGAAACAATCACAATCTTGCTTAAAAAGAATAAGCGAAGTAACCAGCATTATGGACATGGAAGGACAATGAATAATCCAACCATGGTGAGTTCTAGAGGTTTCTACCTAACCCCAAGACTATACTGAGAGCATAGCGTGTGTACTCTTCTGCCTGGCCCAATCTAAGGGTTTAGCCTTAGCCCATACCTGAAGATAGTGTCAGGAGACAGCCTGCAGTGTGTATGGCAAACCTCTCGGAAGCAGGAAGATTAGTCACAGCAAAGCTGCATGTTGGATACAGCATTCATCCCAGGATTGTCACAAATGGAATGTATTTATTTTATCTTCTGAGCTTGTCTGCTTCAGTGACATATTGGGTCCTGGTCATTGTATAGAATCTACATCCCTTGATGTAGGTAGTGGGGGAAGCTGTCACCAGCTCATTACATGAGGCCATGAATGAAGAAGGCGAATCAGAGTAATGAGATTAGTGAAATGTAATAAAAAAGTTAATCTTATTTGGCACATGACAAATACTTTATCTCCTAATATAAAATGCATTTTTATTTTATAGTTGGTTTTTATATTTTGATTCATTGCCAAGTCTTTCCTTTCAAACCATGATTCTTTTTTGCTTTAGGTTTCTCCCTTCCACTTGTGTTTTTATTTTTTGTTGATCTTGCTCTCTTTCCATCTATTTTCTGCTTTCAGCTTTTTTTCTGGTCTTTTGTTACGATTTCAAGTGCAGTTAATTCTCTATCTCCTCTCATCACTCTGCTTTTGTGTTACTTTTTCACAGTTTTCTCATATTCTGTCTACAGTTTCTAGGCGTGTTCTTCTCCTTCAGTTCTTTTTACTCTAACTCTTTCCCCATTTTTAGATCTGGACTTTGAGACAGCTTTAGCTGCATCTCTAGACAACTGTTTTTTACTAAAAACTAATACATAATATACATATGCAGAGGGGCTTTTGGTCAACAGTCTTCATCCATTGGTCTGCTAAATTGTCATTCATATTCATTCACCTCAGCATACAGCCTGGGTGAATGAGTCAGCCCACTTTACCCATTGGCTTCTTTCATTGTGAGCGACTACATAAATCCTGTGCACATTGTTCATATTCGCATAAAATAGTGCCTGTCTTTTCAGTACCGAACCTGGTTCAAAGGAAGCGTTCTTAATGTCTATTTATTTGAATATTAACTTTCAATACTGGCTATTTAGTGTGGTTGCAATTCAAGCTTTCAGTTTGATAGTGATTGATTTTCCTTTCTTTTGAAGGTCGCAGTCATAAAGTGTTAAAGTGACGTTAACATTGCAGCTGTCTGTGATTTGAGTGCTTTGCTAGATGCCTAGCTTGTCTCCTTCACAAATCATAATAATAAAATGCACTGCACAACTATAAGGTGTATTTAAATAAAAAACAAAAAAACATTAGTATAACTGCTACTTCGGTGAATATTCTTTACATCTAACATTTTTATTGCAAACATATGACGGACACATTTAGGTTTTTGTTTCCTATTTATTTTTGTGGAATATGGTTGCAATAAAATAGTACATAAAAATTAGCCATCACACCAAGCGTGCATAATCCACACCTCTTGGCTTTGTCAGTTCGTCTTTACATATTTCCTCCATTGCATCTTTTGCCCGCTTCCATGGTCTGCACTATTTGCATCTTTTTCTTTCCTTTCACCAGTCTTGAGGCTTACTGACTTATTTTCTGCTCTGTGCTTAGTGCTGGTGTGCTGTCAAGTGTAACAGGAATTGCAATGGACAGAGCAGCGGCATTGAGCTTGTGGTAATAGTGTTTTCCGTACTGACTTCCTGCAGAAGCACGAGGCCTGAAAGACCAGGTAAAAGCCCAAGGCTTATAGCAGGGGCATGAGGGCAGCACTGGACGTCAAACACGTCCGCTTTTGATAACCTTATCAAACTGTATATCAGTCAACCCGGAGGACCCCAGCTAGCTCTTGGCATTGAGGCCGCTGCACATCAGCTCCATTAATTGATGTGCTTCATAGTAGCTTACTATATGCCCAAACTCAAACTATAGCAACTGAATTCAGCAGAAACCATTTATAATTTGCCAGCTCCAATTAACACTAGGAACGCTGACAAATTAGTATGTCTCGACAGGATGCAAGACTAATTAACATAATATACACCCTACCTCGCTTGCTTCAGCCTTGTTAGCTCGAGCGTGCAAGCGCTCTGGCCTGTTGTAATCTCTCTGTGGGCTTTAACCACACCCACTGCACGCCCATCACTATCACTGTTCATGGGCTTGCCTTTCAAAAATCCTTTGTTATCATTGGTAAATGCTTTACGTTTGTCTCTCCTTTTCTTACTGCCTTGCAGACTGCCCCTGTTACATGGATAATTGCACTTTTGACGATACGTTTGACTGTGAAGGTACTTCTTTTTCCTTTTGTGTGTCTCCTTTGCACTCATGCTCATGGCGGCTCTGTTGCTTTGAATCGGCTCGCTTATGTCAACTCTTTTACTTTACATTTTTAATTTATGTAGCAAGGAAAGTCCAGTTAGGAATTTACAACGCTAATGGCTCTAACTCGAGCATAAGCGAGACCCATTGCATTGCAAATGCTTGTTTTTACCTTACACCTGCCCTATGCCTCCTGATTTCAGTTTTTGTTTTCTTCTTCCAAGTGATAACCTCCATGTTACGTCTACTGTAAAGGGGCCTGAATTTCCTCAAAGTATTAAAAGTCCATAAAGTATCCGGGTTACTTGTTTTTTTCAGTGCCTTCCTAAAGTATGAAAATCATTTTCTGGCTCACAAAAACGAGCACATAATAATAGTTTTAGTGAAGCAGCAAGCCAGTTTCATTCACAAGTTAAACTATTCATTACAGTGTGAGGATCTACTGCACTACTCAGCTACTCTTGAAAAAACATGACAATTGTGCATGAAAAAGCATATTTTGCACCTGTAGTCCTGAAATAGTGCTGGAATGGTTTAACAATAATTGCCACTCTCCAAGTCCATTCACCCAACAGGGATTTTCAAAGCCATTAAAAACTCTTTATGCCCTGTAGAGAAATACAGTATTTATGCCTCAGGAAATGTGGTGCCTAAAACTTTCAATTAGAAAATGTGATCATAATAAAACAAGTGCCAAGCAAGAAAAAGAAACAGCTTTAGAAATCGTGCCACAAGATATAGGGACAGATATATCATAGTATTACGTTGCCCTTGCATCACGCATGGTGTTTCAAGGACAATGTAATACTAAAGTCAGATTTACCAAGCAGCACAAGACCACCTTGTGTGGACCTGAGTTGCTTGGTAAATCTGAAGTAACGCAAGGCAGTGCAAGTTGCTCTGGGAAGGTGTTCCATGAGCTTGGGTGCACTCATGAATCCACCCATGGATGCTGGTGCATTCCCAGATTTACCAAGACTGATAAACTTGGGAATGCAGAAAAATGCTAATTGAGAAGTAATACCTTTATTTCTCCATGTTTTCTCCATTTAATAAGTGTGCTGCATCCCGCAGAAGGCTTAAAAAGAGGAAAAAGTCTCAGAGGATTGTTTTTGTGCAGGAAGACACCCCTTCCTGCACAAAAACAATGCTACCTCCAATGCTCTTGCACCATGGTGCGAGGGTGCCTGTGTTGGTGCTAGCCAGCAGATTGTGCACCAGCACAGACAGAGAGCAGGAATGCTCCATATATTAGTAAATATGGCATATTCCTACCTTCTCCCTTTCACACAGCACAGCACAGCAAGTTGTCTTGGTGCGTTGCGTGAGAGATTGATAAATCTGTCCCACAATGACTATGGGAATTCCTGCACAACTGTACAGAAACAAGAATTCTTAAGCAGAAAGTTAACTACCCTCAGAGTTGCTTCTACAACATGTGCAATTATATAATTGTGTCAAGTTTTGCACCAATCTATAAAAGGGGGTTATTGTAAAAGAGAGAATCAATACATTTTTAATTTGCCTATAACTTTGCCGCTACTTGATCAGCCTATCAGGTGTGAAATAGTTTGTAAGTGATGTTCAGTGCAGGTATATTAGGTTTCATGAGGATCCAATAGGGGGAGGGGAGCAATGCTAAAGGGGGAGGGTCATAAACATTTTTGAATTACTAATAAAGTTAGCAGCCTTTTGATGGATCTGCACAAAATGTATCAGGGACCTAGCATATTTAACTTCTTTAAGTATTTTTTTTTTTGTTTGTTTATATTTCTTTTTTAATTGAATTTTAATATATAATAGGGTTTTATGCATCATACAATTCATCAAAAGCTTAAAATATAAACTACCATATACGTAGGAGATAAGCCAGATAGTAAAACCTATAGGGTGTAAATATGAAAGACTCTTAATCACGATCACTTTCTTTTAAAAAATTTAAATTTGTGTAGATCACCGTGTGGCGGCTGATTTAAAAAGATGGTGGCATAAAAGTGTCGATTTGCTAATGGCATTTGTACTATATGATGAATCTGCACATAATTTAGTGGCAAGTCGTCAAAGAGGCAAAGTTAAAGGGGGCTATAAAATGTTCAGTTGTTGAAAACTTTTGCAGTGTTTGATGAATCTGCTTCAAATGTGGCAGGACGTTAGTAAGTTACATACAGTGCAGATGATGGATCTATATAAAACTCGTCTGAGACTTAGCATGTTTAGCATACTCTTAGTATTCTCAATTTCATGCAGGGCCATTGCTCATGGGGGGGCGAAAAAAGTGTTCATCTGCTAATAAATGGGGTACTGTTTGATGACTCCACATAAAATTTGGCAGACGTTGCTTACTGTTGGTTATGTCAAGTTGCGAACAGAGCCGTTGGGTAGGGAAGGCAAAGATAAATAGAAGAGCAATCAGAGTTTCATTTCCTAATAACTTTGGTGCTGTTCAGTTATTCAGCTTAATTTGACAGTTAGCAAATTAAACCTGGTGAAAGCCCAGATATGCCCTACAACTACGCCCCCTGCACACAGTCAAGGTAAGGTTGTTGGAAAAAGTCCTGGCTGAAGGCTGTACACAGTGCATAATGGATACATGCCACACCGTGCACAGTGATTGCTGGGTGGCCATGGTAGCATGGGCACAGGGGCTGGTCCTGCAGACAACCCCTAAAGTGTACAGTGAAAGTGGGTTTGGAGCAGGTCCTGGCCATTGGCCAAAGACAATGTGCAGTGGAGGAGGATGAAAATTAATTAATTGATAAAAACACTAAGGCCCTCATTACAACCCTGGTGATAAATCCCGCTTTCCGCCGTGCTGAAGACTGGCAACATACTGTTGCGGTGGCAGAATTCCGCTGCAGGTATTACGACCCACATCACGGAATCCGCCACAGTACAGACAACCACACAAGTCCGCCACACCAAAGGTCAGTGATAAACTGGCGATACCAAAACCTCCACCGTCACGCCAACAAGAATCCGCCCACACTATCATGACCCACGAATCAACGCGGCGGTCTTACAGCTGCGGTAATCCATTGGCGGTAAACACCGCCCGCTCAAAATACACACACATTTACAAAACACAACCACATTGGACAATTTAAAATACACTGATACACATATACACACCACACCCACAACACTATAAAACACACACCCACATTACCCACAACCCCTTACAACAACATTTTTGTGAGGAAGCAGAGAGAGAGAATAGCAAACACTACATCAGCATCCACAGACACACACCAACACAACACATCACACGGCACAATAAACAGCACCTCACACATCACCCACGCAACATCATGGCACCTCAAAGACACCCCAGGTTTTCAGAGGAGGAGTTCAGGGTCATGGTGGAGGAAATCATCCGGGTAGAGCCACAGCTTTTCGGATCACAAGTGCAGCACACCTCCATTGCTAGGAAGATGGAGCTATGGCGGAGAATCGTCGACAGTGTCAACGCAGTGGGACAGCATCCAAGAACACGGGATGACATCAGGAAGAGGTGGATTGACCTACAGGGGAAGGTGCGTTCAGTGGTATCCAGACACCAGATTGCTGTACAGAGGACTGGCAGTGGACCCCCACCTCCTCCCCCACAACTAACAACATGGGAGGAGCACGTCTTGGCAATACTGCATCCTGAAGGCCTGACCGGAGTAGCAGGACTGGACTCTGGTAAGTCATATCTTTACTACTTTATCCCCCCCACCCCACCTGCATGCCATCACATGCCCCCTCCCTCACCCCCATCACTACAACACCTCACATATGCCCACTATCACAACCCACACATCCCAATACCAAGGCCCTGCATGCAACACCTTTGCATGGACCACCATCACCAAAGCATGTCCAGTACAGATACCCACACAGACCCCAGACCAACTATCACAAAAGGGCAAACACAATTATGCAAGCACAGGAGTAGAGGGTACCTCACCCAATGCACAAGATGGCACACACAGATACTGAAACTATGCATTTACACCCCAACAGGACCCATACCCAACATCACCGGATAGGAGGTGCCAGACATATCCAGTCCCCCCACAGAAGAGGCCCAGAGTGATGACAGCAGCTCTGCACGCCTGGATCAAGATGATCAGCCCGGCCCATCAGGGACCTCTGGACAGTCGGTTCTCCTGCCACTGTCACAAGCCACCACAGAACCTCCTCCCTCAGGCAACACCAACACAGCACCCACCCAGCGGGCCCATCCCTCTGTCCCCAAGACACGTCAATCAGCAGTGTGTCCACCATTACAGGGAACCCAGGCAAACCCACCAACCCAAGAAAATCAGGGACCTGGGGTCAGTGGCAGTGGGCACACGGTTCAGGGGACAGAGGCACAGGATAACAGGGAAGCTGGGAGGACAGGCCCAGGGAACCGACACTCCACAAGGCACTCTCCAACATCATGGGGGCATACCACCATTCCCAGGAGACCATGGGCACGGTACTGGCCAAGTTTCAGGAGACTCAGCGGCTGCAGGAGGATTACTACCTTGGGATTAGGAAGGACATGAAGTCCATTAACAACACCCTGTTCACCATTGGAAGTGTGCTGGCAGACCTTGTCAACACCATGAGGGACACAGTGGCACACAAACGGGCACCTGACACTGGCCTGGACGATGAACAGCCCTCCACCTCCACCCCTGCTAGTGGACAGGAGGCACCGCCACAGGACCAACAGGCCACCAGCACCCCACCCCCTGCAGAAGGAGAACCACCCTGCAAATGGTCCCTGAGATCCAGGAACAAGACAGAGAACATTGCCAAGACCCCCGCCAGGAAATAAGACCCTCCTGAATGTCACCCTTCTGTCCCACTTTGTCACCCTGTCCACCTTAAACTGCCATTGCTCCCCTTCCTATGCCCCATTGGACAATGCACCTGTGAGACCAAGAGACTGAACTCTACCATGGACATTCCTCCACCATCACCACAGCCCATTTTACACCCCCCTCCACTTATTAGCACAGAAATAAACACCCCTGAATCACAAATCAATCTGGAGTCAGTCTGTGCTGTCACAAATGTGTAATTGCAACCTCTCTGAAATATAGCAATGTCAATGTACTTGTTCACATACCAATGTTACACAGTTGTAGGCCAGCAGTAAACATAGCAGAGGGCACAAAGTGGGACCCATATCTGTGAAATGGAAAGCCAAAGTGACAACTCAGGGTACATACACAGAGGTAAAAAGGCAGATTTATGCTAGGTCCTACAATAGTATGGGATGTGGGAAGCAGTTCCATCCTCTTACCTATGTCTCACTGGAAGTATTGCATGATGATGTTGTACGGTTGTCTACATCTTCTTCTTTTGCCTCCTCTTCTTCACTGTCCACAGGCTCCACAGCTGCCACAAGACCACCATCGGGACATCCTCCTGCAGAAAAGGCACCTGGCGTCGCAAAGCCAGGTTGTGCAACATACAGCATGCCACGATTATCTGGCACACCTTCTTCGGTGAGCAGTATAGGGATCCACCTGTCAGATGAAGGCACCAGAACCTGGCCTTCAGGAAGCCGAAGGTGCGTTCTATTATCCTCCTAGTTCGCCCATGTGCCTCATTGTAGCATTCCTCTGCCCTTGTCCTGGGATTCCTCACTGGGGTCAGTAGCCATGACAGGTTGGGGTAACCAGAGTCACCTGCAAATATCGAGGGACAACTGTTAGACATCCTAACATTAGGGAATCTCCCATACCCAGACAGCAAATTAAACTGTGTGGGGACCTTGGGCTCACCTATGAGCCACACACGGTGCCTCTTGAGTTGCCCCATCACATAAGGGATGCTGCTATTCCTCAAAATGTAAGCGTCATGCACTGAGCCAGGATACTTGGCATTCACATGGGAGATGTACTGGTCTGCCAAACACACCATCTGCACATTCATTGAATGGTAGTTTTCCGGTTTCTGTACACCTGTTCATTCCTGCGGTGGGGAAAAATGCCACATGTGTCCCATCAATGACACCAATTATGTTTGGGATATGTCCCAGGGCATAAAAGTCACCTTTCACTGTGGGCAGATCCTGCACATGAGGGAAAACGATGTAGCTGCGCATGTGTTTCACCAGGGCAGATAACACTCTGGACAACACGTTAGAGAACATTGGCTGTTAAATCCATGATGTCATGGCTACTGTTGTTTGAAAAAACCCACTTGCCAGGAAATGGAGCACTGACAGGACCTGCACTAGAGGGGGGATTCCTGTGGGATTGCGGATAGCTGACATCAGGTCTGGCTCCAACTGGGCACACAGTTCCTGGATTGTTGCTTGATCAAGTCTGTAAGTGATAATGATGTGTCTGTCTTCCATTGTCGACAGGTCCACCAGGGGTCTGTACTCCCGAGGATGCCGCCATCTCATCACCTGCCCCAGCGGATGTGCCCTATGGAGGAGAACGGTGAGCAGAGGGTCATACACCACATAGGTTTCACAAGGCTGTTTAGCACAATCGTTAAATTATCTCTATGTGCCTTTGTCTGTTCGTATTCCTGGCCTAAATAGGTGTGACGCAGTTAGTTGGCCTGCCATGTGGCCCCCTGAAATGGCAGCTGCCTGATCTGTAAGGTGGGACAAGGGGAAAAGAGGTAACTGCGCTGGCGTTGGGCAGTGTTGCGGTAGGCCCTCGAAGACCACTGCGCAATTCAGCATTGGTTATCTGTCAACACCAGGACAGTGCGCGCTCTACGGGCATCTAGAATGCAAAAACCCAACACTCGCAAGATAATGTAATTTATGCATTGTGATGATATGTTATTGTTTAACCTTTTGCATTGCAGAATTCCATCCAAAAGATTCATTTTTAAGGTGCTTAGAAATAGTGTACAATTGCAATGTATTGCTGCAGACATTCAGAGTGTGTTAGGGTGTGGTCCCTTTCCAGGGCCTTCTAGAGACTTTCCCTGCAACATGCCTGGGCGTGGTTCTAGGCTAGGCCAAGACTCTATAAAAGAGAGTCAGCCCAACTTCCAGTGCTCACTATTCAGAGGTCCCGGTGCAGAGCAGCAGCTTCTTCCTGAGCTCCTGTCCCGACGGCCTATTTGGATTTTCCAGTCTTCTGCACTCATCTCTCATTGGTGATCACTGTTTCCAGGCGGTAAGACAGTGTTTGGACATTTCCCAACACCGTAATTGAGAATTTTCATATTCTTGATTTTAATTCTTAAATGAATAACAGATTACTTGTGTGCTGCCATTTTTTGACATTTGTGTGGTGGTTTGCAAATAGGGAGGACGCGCAATTTATTCCATAAAGATTTGACTTCGTTATTACATTGTTGTTCATTGCGCGCTGATATTTCTTGACATTTACATTATGTTTTACGAGTTGGCAAGACGTGCAACTCGATCCTTGAGCATTTAACTTTGTTGTTCATTGCGCGCGCGCTACCTTTTCTTGACATTTACATGGTGGCATTCGAATCGGCGAAACGCGCGATTCACTTCTCGTGTGTAATTCATGCTGTCCATTGTGCGCTACCATTTTCTGGCATTTACATGGTGGCATTCGAATCAGCAACACGCGCAATTCTTTCCTTGAGTGTTTTTTCATGTTATTCATTGTGCGCTACCATTTCTTGGCATTTGCATGGTGGCATTTGAATCGACAAGACGCGCAATTCTTTCCCTGAGTGCTTTTCATGTTGTTCATTGTGCGCTACCATTTCTTGGCATTTGTATGGTGGCATTTGAATCGGCAAGACGCGCAATTCTTTCCTCGTGTATAAATAATGTAAATTACTGTGCGCTACTATTCTAAGACATTTTCTTGGTAGCATTTCAAGTTGACACATTGCGTGATTTATTCCTTGAATCTACGTTGTGTGATTTCATGGTGCACAATCCTTTATGGTGTTTAATACTCATATAAAAATCTGCAATGTGCGCAATTCACTTCCCAATGTTTTTTCTGAGATGAACACAACAATACCAGAGTTCTAGATGTAATGCTGTGTGTTCCTGATATATATTCTTAAAAGGAGATTCATATGGTTGTTTAGAAATTGCTCAGAGTGTTTCCTGATTCTCATGCTAAAGAAAGTACTCGAATCTGAAAGTCCTATTTAACTTTTCCTGTTTCCTCCTCAGGCATTCGCTCATCTAAAGCCTAGTCAGTTTTAGGACTATTCTAGGGTTGTTCATGTTTTTCGGAAAAGACGAAGCTTAGAGTTGTAGCATGGTACTGATTTCATGAGATGTAATTTTGATGTTGTGTTTTAACCTCTTGCTTCCTACAGGTCTCCTTCCCAGCTGTTCCCGTCCTAATCCCCTTTTCCCCACTTGGACTCTCTTAGCCTCTGTGATAAATCTAATCAGAGTATTGGAGCTGTCTTGTGGTGGAAGTGTTGGGAACGTGCACAGACCCCGAGGATCTGGTGACTCTGACATTATCATTGGGCCCTATGGGTTCCAGGAGCCAATGACGATGTACGCCGGCGGTGACGGTACGCACTGCCGCGGACGTGACCGCCATTTTCTATCTGTTCACTCACTTGATACCTGACCTTCAACAGGAGAGGACCTACACTGCAAGTGCTACTGTGACCTGCGTCTGGAAGAGACAATGGCTACAATGTCTGAGGAAAGGGCCCCTGCCTTCACTGCGGAAGGGTTGGAGAAACTGGTGGATGGGTCCTCCCCCAGTACACGCAACTGTACGGTCCTCCAGACAAACAGGTGAGTAAACTGTGTGCATGGTGGATGGCACATGATTCTATGGAGTGTCATGGATGGAAGAGACGGGGGGACAGGCCAGCAAGTGAGGATGGTGTGTGTATGTATTTCTGGGCCAGGGTGGGAGGTCTGTGGCCAATGTGTGAGAAGAAATGTACAGGGGAGTAACATCCATTCTTATTTCACTTTTGCTCTAGGTCAGCGCCCACCAGACGAAGGGGATTTAGCGTGCCATCGCCAAGGAAGTGCGGACCCTGGGGGTCTACCATAGACAGAGCACCCACTGCCGGAAAAGATGGGAGGACCTGCACCGCTGGAGCAAGAAGACGGCGGAGGCCCAGCTGGGGATGGCCTCCCAACGTGGAAGGGGTGCCCGTCTCACCATGACCCCCCCTGATGTACCGGATCCTGGCGGTGGCATATCCTGAGTTGGATGGGCGCTTGAGGGCATCACAGCAACCACAAGGGGGTGAGTACAATCTCATTCAGCTGACTCTGCGTGCTTGACGAGGTGTCTGGGTGGGGGAGGTGGACTGTGGGTTCCCCTAGGCCAGAGCAGACGCGCAAAGGTAGATCCATTGATTTGCAGCCTCATTCCCAGTCCAACCCCAAAGGTGGTATTTGCACTCTACACCTAGTCAGGCTCCTATGGGTTCCAGCTGTGCATGAAATGGTTCTCAACAGAGTCCGCCGTGGGCATGTGCTTTTCCCCTGCACTGTTAGTGCATGGCTTAGTGCATAGGGCTGCTCCCTGTGTGTTGTGCCTGCCAACGGTAGTGGTGTTGCAGGCATTGACCATGTGTCTCTTGTGTCTCCCCCCCCTTTTTGTTTTGTCACCGTATCCTTGTGTGCATTAGCATCATCTGGCAGAGGAGCAGTGGCACCGGAGCAGGAGGGAGCTGCATCCCACATGGCCCTGGAGGGTGAAGTAACGGAGTCCGAAGGCACCAGTGGGGCGGAGGGGGAGGGGAGCTCCACAACGGGGACAGGAGGAGACACCAGCGACAGCGACTCCTCCTCTGATGGGAGCTCCCTTGCGGTGGCAGGCACCTCTGTGCCCACCGCATCAACAGGGACAGCCGCCACCCCCCCTGCCAGCACCGCCCTCCCAGCAGCCCCTCATTGAGTTTCCCGTGCCCGCTCACCCAGGAGGGTGGGCATCTCCTTTGCCCCAGGCACCTCAGGCCTTCCCCCAGTTAGCCCTGCTGCCCTCAGTGAGGAGGCCCCCTGAGATCCCTCACTGTTGGGCAATCAACCATTTTGAATGCCATCCAGGGTGTTGAGAGGCATTTGCAGCAAACAAATGGATACCTGGAGGGCATTCATTCTGGCGTGGTGGCCCAACAGAGAGCATTTCAGGCTCTGGCCTCAGCACTGATGGCAGCCATTGTCCCTGTATCCAGCCTCCCTCTTCCAACTTCCTCTACCCAGACCCAAACCCCTGTACCTCAGCCTATTCCAAGCACACCATCAGACCAGCATGCATACTCATCAACACACAAGAGTGGACATGGCAAACATAAGCACCACACATCCCACAGGCACTCACACAAACACCATCCCCATGCAGACACACCAACATCTACTGCCTCCACTGTGTCCACGTCCTCCTCCTCCCTCCCTGTCTCGTCTCCACTGACACCTGCATGCACTACATCTTCATCCACTACCTCCATCACCAGCACGCCCATTACCACACACCGCTCACGTGCAATCAGCACCCCCACTACCATGCACACATCCCCTGTGTCCTCTCCCAGTGTGTCTGTGAGCCCTCCTCCCAAATTACACAAACGCAGGCACACACCCACCCAACAGCCATCCACCTCACAACAGCCTCCATGCCTCCATCCCATGCACCTTCACCCCAATTCAGCAGACGTACACCTCCTACAACCACTACCTCTTCCTCCACTCCCAAACCCCCTCCATCTTCCCGTCCCAGTGTGTCTAAGAAACTCTTCCTGGCTAACATTGACCTCTTCCCTACACCTCCCCCGTCCGTCCATCCCCTAGGGACAGTCTGTCCAGGTCCCAGCCCAGCACCTGAGCCACCAAATCATCCAGCACAGTGGTCTCAGCAAGTCCGGTCACATCGCGGGCGGCACCCATCAGGGCTGCCAGTGTGCCACCTAGCGAGGCCAAGGAGCAGGCCATTCCGCCACCTGTCAAGGTGAAGAAGGTGCCCACATGCCGGAGGGAGAAGCCGCACCTACCACCAAGCAAGGGCTCTTCCAAGCCAAAAGGGGACAGTGGCAAGGGAGGAGCAGCGACATCAAAGGTGGGGAAGGGACACAAGGCAAAGAGCAAGTCAGGACAGGGCACGGAGACTTCGGCTGAGGGACCAGAGTCACCCCTTCTGTCAACCAGAACTTCAACCTGTACGGCGGTGGACACCGCCACCTGCACCGCCACCTGCACCACCACCTGCACTGCCACCTGTACCACCACCTGCACCGCCACCTGCACCGCCACCTGCACGTCTGCTGCCTCAGCAACAGTCCCCAGCATCATCCCCAGTGGGCAGCCATCTGAGGCTGCTGGAGACATCCTGCTGTGTCCCTCCACAGGTGCAGACACATGCACCACCGCCAGCACCTCCGCCACAGACACCGATGCAACCACCGCCACCAGCCCTGTGACGTTCTCAGACAGTGCCACCACAGCTGACATGGCAATCATCCCAGTGGCCAGCCGTCCGAGTCTGCAGGAGATGTCCTGGACCCTGCACAGCGTACATGAGGCACAACACCCAGCACTGTTTGTACCTGCAGGTGGCAGGCGAAGTCTCAGCAGGGTGGAGTGTGTCTCTGCCTCCATGGAGTATCATGCTACCTGTTCCCAGGCAATCTCGTGGCACACACACCCAGGTGAGGGAATGGGACCTGCCACACTGCATGTAAAGCACTCTGGGTACAAAGCCCCCTCCAGAACCAGTGGAGATTCACATCCACTACCTCAGTCCTTGGCAGGATTAAGCACTCTGGGCACAAAGCCCCCTCAAGAACCAGTGGAGATTCACATCCACTACCTCAGTACTTGGCAGGATGAAGCACTCTGGGCACAAAGCCCCCTCCAGAACCAGTGGAGATTCAAATCCACTACCTCATTCCTTGGCAGGATGAAGAACTCTGGGCACAATGCCCCCTCCAGAACCAGTGGAGATTCACATCCACTACCTCAGTCCTTGGCAGGATGAAGCACTCTGGGCACAAAGCCCCCTCCAGAACCAGTGGGGATTCACATCCACTACCTCAGTCCTTGGCAGGATGAAGCACTCTGGGCACAAAGCCCCCTCCGGAACCAGTGGAGATTCACTCAGTCCTTGGCAGGATGAAGAACTCTGGGCACAAATCCCCCTCCAAAACCAGTGGAGATTCACATCCACTCCCTCAGTCCTTGGCAGGATGAAGCACTCTGGGCACAATGCCCCTTCCAGAACCAGTGGAGATTCACATCCACTATCTCAGTCCTTGGCAGGATGAAGCACTCTGGGCACAAAGCCCCCTCCAGAACCAGTGGAGATTCACATCCACTACCTCAGTCCTTGGCAGGATGAAGCACTCTGGGCACAAAGCCCCCTCCAGAACCAGTGGAGATTCACATCCACTACCTCAGTCCTTGGCAGGATGAAGCACTCTGGGCACAATGCCCCCTCCAGAACCAGTGGAGACTGACATCCACTTGTGAGACTGTGGCTTGGCACTCCCCAGGATAAAGCAGTTTGCAAACCACCCACTGGAGAGACTTGTGAGACTGTGGCTTTGCACTCCCCAGAATAATGCAGTGGGCAAACCACCCACTGGAGAGACTTGGGAGACTGTGGCTTTGCACTCCCCAGGATAAAGCAGTGGGCAAACCACCCACTGGGGAGACTTAAGAGACTGTGGCTTTGCACTCGCCAGGATAATGCAGTAGGAAAACTTCCCACTGGAGAGACTTGTGAGACTGTGGCTTTGCACTCCCCAGGAGAAAGCAGTGGGCAAACCACCCACTGGAGAGACTTGAGAGATTGTGGCTTTGCACTCCTCCGGATAAAGCAGTGGGCAAACCACCCACTGGAGAGACTTGAGAGATTGTGGCTTTGCACTCCCAATGAAAATGCAGTGGGCAAACCACCCACTAGAGAGATTTGTGAGACTGTGGCTTTGCACTCCCCAGGATAATGCAGTGGGCAAACCACCCACTGGAGAGACTTGTGAGACTGTGGCTTTGCACTCCCCAGGACCAATCAGTGGGCATGGAGCCCCCTCGTGGAGCAGTGGCATTGTCCGTTCATCCTGCTGAGGTGCCCGCCCTCCACCTCCCCCTGAGGTGCCTGTTTATTTTCCATCTGATGCCCCTGCAGTGTTCTCTCCGTTTCGAGTCAGGTATCTTGTGTGGGCTTCATCCATGCATTTTGGGACACTGATCCACGGACAATGATTTCATTCATATCCGGACTTGTGTAGTTGGTGTACATATTTGTATACACTGATATTTGAATTTAGCCTATCTGATATTTCAATGATTACACTTGTTACAATAATTTCCTTTTGTCCTTGCATTCTTCCAGGGGGTGACGGGGTGTACATGTAATGTTGCTGCATGTATTTGTGTGTATGGTTTTGTGGGTGAGGGTGGGGGTAGGGGTGTTGTGTGTTGCTTGTTTGTGTCACTCTCTTTTTCCTCCCCCCCTCCCCTCCCCTGTGTGCTAGGTGCAGTACTCACCGTGGTCGTCTCCGGCGTCTTTGCTGCTCCTGATACAAGAGAAGGTAGACCAGCATCAGCAGGACCTGTAACTCAGGCTCCATGGCGTCCTGGTTTTTCGTAAAGTATCGAAAGATGAGTGGTTTCCGTTCCAAGTACTGTTTCCGCCGTGCTTTTGATGTCGTTGGTACCGCCCCGGAAAAGGTGGCGGATAGGCGTGTTGTAATACAGTGGGCGGAACCTTGTCTTCCGCCTGTCTGTTGGCGGTTACCGCTGAGGTGTTTGTTTCTACCACTGTGGCGGTCGGAGTGTTAAAGTGGCTGTCTATGTTGGTGGTTTCCAGTAAAAATAAGAAAACCCCTTGGGGACGCACACCGTTCATTCGTTTTTCACCCGACAATCCAAACACACCCAACATGAACACTCAGGTGGTCATTCTAACCCTGGCGGTAAAAACCGCCAGGGCGAATGACCGCGGTAGCACCGCCAACAGGCTGGCGGTGCACCGCTGGGCATTCTGACCGCGGCGGTTCTGCCGCGGTCAGAAGCGGGAAACCGGCGGTCTCCCGCCGGTTTCCCGCCGGTTTCCCGCTGCCCTGCAGAATCCCCCATGGCGGCGGAGCGCGCTCCGCCGCCATGGGGATTCTGACACCCCCTACCGCCATCCTGTTCCTGGCGGGTCCAGGGGGTGCCGCGGGGCCCCTGGGGGCCCCTGCAATGCCCGTAAGAGGGCCCCAAAAAGAATTTCAGTGTCTGCCTAGCAGATACTGAAATTCGCGACGGGTGCTACTGCACCCGTCGCACTCCAGCAACTCCGCCGGCTCCATTCGGAGCCGGCTTCATCGTTGCTGGGTCTTTCCCGCTGTGCTGGCGGGCGGCCTTTTGGCGGTCGCCCGCCAGCACAGCGGGAAAGCCAGAATGGCCGCCGCGGTCTTGTGACCGCGGTGCGGTCATTTGGCGGTAACCGCATGGCGGGCGGCGACCGCCGCCCGCTGCGGTTATAATCAGGCCCTCAATCTTGATACTTTTATTTAAAAAGATAATTTAATGATAATTATTCCCATAAAAATTTTTTTTGTTTACAAAAGATCTTATATTCAAGTTAAAAAACAACCAAACACTACATCAACATGGGAGACACAACACAGACAATTCCCTAGTCTATTGTTATCTGCTGTCCATAATATGATTAGTCCTTTCCCATTGATCCATTATTTCGGATCTTTATGGGGTGGTTCCAATCGGTCCAGCAAATTTGCACACGTCGATGCGTTTCAGTGGTTTTTCTAATTCTTTTGACCACCTTCTTCAGGACAATATGATATTCTCCCATCATAACTAATTTGGTCATTCACAACCAAAGCACCTTCCAATTGTTGTTCTTGTTTTCGGGGTGTTCTTTATTTCGACCTTTTCCCCGACACTGGTAAGTTCCTTGCTTTTCTCAGTAATCTTCCTTTTTTTCAGCCGAATCCAGCAGGGTCAATTGATTATGGTCCTATCTTATTCTCCAATCTGATATTATTTACCCATGGGGCAGCAATTCCATCCTCCATCTTTTATTTTTCAACAATGTTGGCTGTTTCCACCATGGTCGTGATTCCATTTTTTTTGCCACCGGCCTGTTGGCGGTATTACCGCCACTTTAACACCGACCGCCAGGGTTGTAATGAGGGCCTAAATTCATTAAAAAACACAGTTCAAAAGTGACCATTACAGAGAAGAACAACGTGCAGGTGTGAGTTAACTGATATATCTGTTGTTCTAGTTGTGAGAATTCCATAGTAAGAAAGAAACCATTTACATATATAGGCCCTCATTATGACCCTGGCGGTCGGTGATAAAGTGGCGGTAATACCGCCAACAGGCTGATGGTAATTACTGCCAAGTTATGACCCTGGCGGTTAGATCTCTGAAAGACATCCACTGACTGCCAGGGCGGAAACAACAGCTACCACAGCGGTAGTCGCCTACAGCCAGGCGGAAGTCAAAGTTCCGCCCACCATATTACAACTACAGAATCTGACACCTTTTCTGGGGTGGTACTAACGACATCAAAAGCCTGGCAGAAACTGAGCTCAGAAGAGAAAGGACTCACCATTGAAGACACAGGGAAGAACCACGCCGCCATGGAACCCGAACTTCATGTATTTCCGATGATTCTATGTTCTGCTCCACCATGAACACCAAGGCCGGAGAAGACGACGACGGTGAGTACAGCCGCCTAGCACACAAGGTAGGGGGGGAGGAAAACGAGTGACACACATATACACAACACACACCTCACACACACACACACACACACACCATACGCACAACCAGATGCACAAGAAAACAAGTTAAACCCCATAAATCGGCTGAATAATGCAAGGACAAAACAAATTTACCAAAGTGATTGTAATAATATCAACACATTAAAAAAATAATACGTTAGCCAATGTAACAGCTATTTACAAATGTACAGAACAAGGCACAGTGCCCAGTCCTTAGTTCACGTGGGCCACATGGCCACAGGCCAAAGTCCAAGGCCCCACTTGTCACCTGCATCAATACAGAGAGAACACTGCAGGGGCATCAGTTGGCAAATAGGAAGGCACCTCAGGGGGTGGGGGGAGCACCTCAGCCGGGAGCGGGCACAAGACCACTGGTTCTGGAGGGGGCAACATGCCCTGGGCTTGGTCCTGGGGAGTGATAGGCCACAGTCTCTGGAGTGGGTGACTTGCCCACTGGTTCTGGAGGGGGCAACATGCCCTGTGCTTGGTCTTGGGGAGTGATAGGCCACAGTCTCTGGAGTGGGTGACTTGCCCACTGGTTCTGGAGGGGGCAACATGCCCTGTGCTTGGTCCTGGGGAGTGATAGGCCACAGTCTCTCGTGTGGGGGACTTCCCCACTGGTTCTGGAGGGGGCAACATGCCCTGTATTTGGTCCTGTGGAGTGATAGGCCACAGTCTCTCAGGTGGGTGACTTGTCCACTGGTTCTGGAGGGGGCAACATGCCCAGTGCTTGGTCCTGGGGAGCGAAAGGCCACAGTCTCAGGAGTGGGTGACTTGCCCACTGGTTCTGGAGGGGGCAGGCTACACAGTAGCCCATGGAGGCAGGATTACATAGTGTCCGATGGTGGTGACGGCTCCACTGTGGTGGTGCTGGTGGTGGTGGGAGGCTCCTGCACATCCCCTGCACCCTCGGATGGATACACTGTGGTGGTGCTGGTGAAGGTGGGAGACTTGTGCACATCCCCTGCACCCTCGGATGGATGCACAACCATGGTTGGTGGTGGGGGCTCTGTGACAGTTGCTGGTGCACGCTCCTTGCCTTTCTTGCCTGCTGGGGCAGACTCCTTGCCCTTTCGGGTGGCAGGTGCAGGCTCCTTGCCCTTCTTGCCTGCTGGTGCAGGCTCCTTGCCCTTCTTGCCTGCTGTGGCAGGCTCCTTGCCCTTTCAAGTGGCAGATGCAGGCTCCTTGCCCTTCTTGCCTGCCGGTGAAGGCTCCTTGCCCTTCTTGTCCTCTGGTGCAGGCTCCTTTCCCTTCAGTAAATGTGGCCTGGATTCCCTTCCACCACGAGTAGGTGCAGATGGAACTGGGCCTGTGGACTGTGTGGCTGAGGTGCTTGGCTGGGTTTTTCCTACCCTGGCCATACGTGCAGGAGAGGGGGGAGGGGCAGGGAAGAGGTCAATGGTGGATAGGAAAAGTTTCTTAGGGGCATTGGGGCAGGAAGAGGGAGAAGGAATGGGAGTGGAGGATGAGGGAGTGATTGTTGGAGGTGTCTGTCTGCTGGATTTGGGTGCAGGTGCATGGGTTGTTTGCTGTTGTGAGGTGGATGGCTGTTGGGTGTCTGAGTGCTTGCGTTTGTGTACTTTAGGGGGGGAACAGACACAGTGGGAGAGGACACAGGGGACGTGTGCATGGCTGTTATGGAAGTGTCTGCCAGTGAGGTGTGTGTTCTGCCTGGTGTGGTGATGATGCTGGTAGTGGATGATGATGTAGTGCCTGCAGGTGTGAGTGTGGACGTGGCTAGGAGGGAGGTGGTGGAGGGGGAGGAGGGGAAAACAGTGGAAATAGTGGATGTTGTAGTGTCTGCAAATAAATGGTGTTTGTGTGAGTGCCTGTGGAATGAAGTGTGGTGCTTGTGTTTGCCTGTGCCACTCTTGGGTGTTGTCTTGTGTGCATGCTCGTCTGTATGTGTGCCTGGGATGGGTTGGGGTTCAGGAGAATGGGACTGGGAAGTGGAAGTTGGTAGAAACAGGGGCAATGGCTGCCATCAGAGAGGAGGCCAGAGCCTGAATCGATCTCTGTTGGGCTGCCAATCCAGTGTGAATGCCCTCCAGGAATGCATTGGATTGTTGCATCTGGGCTGCCAGCCCCTGGATGGCATTCACAATGGTTGACTGCCCTACAGAGATGGATCTCAGGAGGTCAATAGCCTCCTCACTCACAGCAGCAGGGCTCACTGGGGCAGGGCCTGAGGTGCCTGGGGCGAAGGAGATGCCCACCCTCCTGGCTGAGCGGGCACGGGCAACTTGAAGAGGGGCTGCTGGAAGGGCGGTGCTGGTACGGGGGTGACGGCTGCACCTGTAGATGGGTTGGTCACAGAAGTGTCCACCATCACAGGGGGCTTCCATCGGAGGAGGTATCTGTGTCTGAAGTGTCCCCTCCAG
Source organism: Pleurodeles waltl (assembly GCF_031143425.1). Classification (NCBI taxonomy): domain Eukaryota; kingdom Metazoa; phylum Chordata; class Amphibia; order Caudata; family Salamandridae; genus Pleurodeles; species Pleurodeles waltl. The sequence goes on along the minus strand of NC_090441.1, from coordinate 107,731,751 downwards.
TCTCCGCCGTGGTGCTCCCCTCGCCCTCTGTCCCACTGGTGCCCTCGGCGTCGGTGGACTCTGCCTCCTGGGTCCTGTGGGATGCAGCTCCCTCCGTTGCCGGTGCCTCTGCTCCTCCGCCAGATGATGCTAATGCACATATGGACAGGATGACAAAACAAAAAAGGGGAGAGAGAGAGACAAAGGAGACACTGAGTGCACCAACACCACCACAGGGAACAGGCCTATGTACTATGCATTGCACCACCACTGATCTCGCTAGCCACCAAGGCATGAGGAGGGGCACACACCGCTAACCGCAGCAGACCTGCGACCCAGGCAGCCCTGACCAGTAGTGGATGCCTACAAGCTAGGTAGGCAGGATTATCCCTTCAGAACATTAGCCAACAAAGGACCTACGCTGTTATGTCAGGCCTGGCCTAGGGGCACCCACGGACACACATCCACCACCCGGATACCACCCCACCAGTCACAAGTTGTAATGATACCCACCCCTTTGTGGATGCTGTGATGCCCTCAAGCACCCATCCAGCTCTGGATAGGCCACCACCAGTATGCGGGCCATCAGGGTGGTCAGGGTTCGACGGGCACCCCTTCCTGGTTGGGAGGCCATCCCCAGCTAGTCCTCTGCCGTCTTCCGTGCCCAGAGTCTCAGGTCCTCCCACCCTTTGTGACAGTGGATGCTCCGCCTGCCATAGACCCCCAGGGTCTGCACCTCCTTGGCGATGGCACGCCATATACCCTTCTTTTGATGGGCACTGACCTGAAAAGGCAATACACACAGGAAAATACCATTAGACAAACAGTCCAGCCTGTTACACATATGGCCCACCATACCTGTTCCCATCACCATTGGCACACACATAGCCCAGCACACAAGCTGTATGCCTCAAAGAGGACATCCACCCAACCCCTTTACATGAGGCCTTCACACACACCACTCCATGCATCCAATGCACATGCATCGTGCCCACAGTGTACTCACTTGTTGGTCTGGAGGCCCATACAACAGTCTGTACTGGGGTAGGACCCCATCCACCAGTCTCTCCAACTCCTCCGAAGGGAAGGCTGGGGCCCTTTCCCCGGTCACACGGACCATGGTAGGTTCCAGACATCGGTCACAGCAGCACATGCAGTGTAGGTCCTCTCGTAAGGAAGGTCAGGTAGCAAGTGAGGATTGAGATAGGAAATGGCGGTCATGTCTGTGGCGGTGCATACCATCACCGCTGGTGTAGATCATCATTGGCCACAGCGCACAACGTCAGAGGAATTACCTCACTTCCACCTGTCCCTCCACACAGGACAGGTGGATGCCTTTTCAGGGAGGGGCAGCCCTATGGATTCATGCTGCGTCACAGGAGAAATAGGCACATACTGGACAAATCACACTGACACATTACAAGTTTACAGATTGCAAACTCCTGTTGTGGCTCTAATGTTCTGTTTGTGACAGCCTCCTCACTCTTGTGTCCCTTAGATACCTACTGTTGCGGATGAATAGGAGATGGAGACATACCCCCGTGTACAGACCCCTGGTGGACTTGGCTACACTGGAGGATAGGCACATGATACTCACCTATAGACTGGACAGGGCCACAATCACAGAGCTGTGTGCCTAATGGTAGCCTGACCTGATACCTGCTATCCGTCACCCCACTGGGATACCCCTCTTGTGCAAGTGCTATCTGTACTCCATTTCCTGGCAACTGGTTCTTTCCAAGTGACAGTGGGCTTGGCAGGAGGAATGTCACAGCCAATGTTTTCAATCATGCTGACAAGAGTCTTGTCTGCCCTGATAAAACACACGTGCAGCTACATTGTTTTCCCCCAGGTTGAGGATTTGGCCACATATCCCCAACATAATTAGGGCGATTGATGGCACATATATTGCATTTTTCCCCCCGCCAGAATGAACAGGTGTTCAGGAATCGTAAGAGTTTCCCCTCCATGAATGTTCTGATGGTGTGCTTGGCGGACCAGTACATCTCTCACATCAATGCTAAGGATCCTGTGTAGGTGCATGATGCCTTTGTCCTGAGCAATAGCAGCATCCCAAATGTGATGGCCCAACTACAGAGGCACAGGGTGTGGCTAAAAGGTGAGCCCTGGTTCCCACCCAGTAGATGTTGGTGTATGGGTATTGTGTTGGCCATTTAGGATAGTGTGTGGCTAAATGTTGTCCCTCAATATTTGCAGGTGACTCTGGTTACCCAAACCTATCATGGCTGTTAACCCCTGTGAGGAATGCCAGGACAAGAGCAGAAGAGCGTTATATTGAGGCACATGGGTGAACCAGAAGGATCATTGAAAGGACCTTTCGCCTCCAGAAGGCCAGGTTGCGGTGCCTCCATCTAACATGCGGATCCCTTTGCTACTCACCCAAGAAGGTCTGCCAGATAGTAGTGGCATGCTGCATGTTGCACAACCTGGCCCTCAGACGACATGTCCCTTTTCTGCAGGAGGAGGAGACTGGAGATGCCCGTGTGGCAGCAGTAGACCCTGTGGACAGTGAGGATGAGAAGGCAGAGGATGAGGACAACAGAACATCAGTTATTTGACAATCCTTCCAATGACACACAGGTAGGGCAGTGTAACTTTACATTTCAATGACTTTCGTTGTCATCTGTGTGGCAATGACATGCTGAATTTCCTACTTCAATGCCCACTTACTGTTCCCTCTGGCAATTCATTTTGTAGATGTTGGTGACTTGAAATATACTCCTGGTGTGATCACTACAGCCAACTACAGGTCATTAATCTATGCTCATTTTATGTACAGTTCATTTTCAATGTTTGTACCTGTTTCAATCAATACATATTTGATATACATGACATACACCAAATTGATTTTTTTCAAAGGGTGTTCATTGAAGTGCTAATATATAGAGGGGAAAGTGCAATGGGATGGGGTGATGATGGAGGAAAATCCAGGGTATTGTTCTAGTCTGTTTGTAGCACAGGTGCATTGTCCAAGGGGACATAGGAAGGGGGGCAATGGCAGTTCAAGGTGAACAGGGTGACTGAGTGGGACACAAGGGTGACAGTCATGAGAGTCTAATTTCCTGGCGGGGGTCTTGTCAAGTGTCTCTGGCTTCTGTCTGGATCATAGGGAACGTTTGCGGGATTGTTCACCTTCTGCAGGGGGCGGGGTGCTGGCGGCCTGTGAGTCCTACGGTGGTGCCTCCTGACCACTAGCGGCAGCGGAGGTGGAAACCTGTTCAGATGTCTGGCTAGTGGCAGGGGCTCACTAGTGTGAGACTGCCTCCCTCATAATGTTGGCCATGTCTGCCAGCACCCCTGCTATGGAGATCAGGATGTTGTTGATGGCCTGCAAGTCCTCCCTTATCCCCAGTTACTGTCCCTCCTGCAGCAGCCTGTTCTCCTGCACGTTGTCCAGGATCTGGCCCATCATGTCCTGGGAATGTTGATAGGCTCCCAGGATCCCGGAGAGTGCCTCCTGGAGAGTCGGTTCCCTGGGCCTGTCCTCCCCCTGGCGCACAGCAGTACTCCTAGGTTCCCTGTTGGCCTGTGCCTCTGTCCCCTGAACCGTGTGCCCACTGCCACTGACCCCAGGTCCATGATTGTCTTGGGGCGAGGTGTGGCCTGGGTTCCCTGTAGAGGTGGACACACTGCTTATTGTCGTGTCCTGGGGACAGAGGTATGGGTATGCTGAGTGGGTGGTGTGGTGGTGTTTCCAGATGGGGGAGGCTCGGTGATGGTGTGTGACTGGGTCTCGGTAACCAGCTGTCCAGTTTTCCCTGATGGGCCAGGTAGATCATCCGGATCCTGAAGACCAGAGTAGCTGTCATCACTGTGGGCTTCTTCAGTTGGGGGACTGGATAGTGCTGGCACCTCTTCTCCGCTGACATTGGCTGGGGTACCTGTGAGAATGTAAATGATTTGTTATGGTTTATGTGTGTGACATTGTGCATCTGTGGCTTCCCCTCTATGGTTGGATTAACCCTGCCAGATTTCACTTGTGTATGTCAGTCTATGGTTGGATTGTTAGTTCTCTCTGCTACGCATGCTTTAGTGATTAATGTCCATGCAGGGCTGTGAGGGGTGTCCATGCATTGATAGAGCATGCATGGCTTGGCATTGGGATGAGTGAGATGTGATGGTATTGTGTGTGGGATGTCGTGGAGTGATTGGAGTGAGGGTATGTGAAGGCATGCAGGTGGGGGGGTGAAAATAGTTGAGAGTTGACTTACCCGAGTCCAGTCCTCCTCCGACTCCAGCCAGGCCCTCAGGATGCAGTATTGCCAAGACTTGCTCCTCCCATGCTGTGAGTTGTGGGGGAGGAGGTGTGGGTCCATCACCAGTCCTCTGTACAGCAAGCTGGTGTCTTGCTGCTATGGAACGTACCTTCCCCAGTAGGTCGTTCCACCTCTTCCTGATGTCATCCTCAGTTCTTGGGTGCTGTCCCACAGCGTTGACCCTGTCCACGATTCTCTGCCATAGCTCCATCTTCCTGGCTATTGATATCTGCTGCACCTGTGCTCAAAATAGCTGTGGTTCTACCCTGACAATTTCCTCCACCATGACCCTTAGCTCTTCCTCTGGGAGGTGAAACAGGGGTCTGTTTGTGGTGCCATGGGTGTTACGTGATGTGTGTTGGTGAGGGTGTGTTGGGTAATGTGTTGGGGTGTGTGATGTGGAGTGCGCGAGTGGTGTATAGGTGTGAGTAGTGTGTGGCTCTGGTTGTGTCAGTGGTCTTGGTGTCGCTCTCGTGCCAATGAATTGGGATCATAAAGGGTTGTGGGTACTGTGGGTGTGTGTTTTATAGTGGTATGAGTGTGGTGTGTGTATGGGTGTCAGGTGTGTGTTGTTTGAATTGTCCAACGTGGTGTTATTTTGGATGTGGGTGTCCATTGTGAGTGTGGTGGTATGTACTACCAATGGTTTACCGCCGTTGAATGTCCGCCGTGGTGATTTGTGGGTCATAATGTGGTGGGCGTTGTTCTGTTGGTGTAACGGTGTGGGTTTTGGTACCGCCACTTTATCACTGACCGTTGGTCTGGCAGATTTGTGTATGTGGCTGAATTCTGTCAGATTGGTGTGTGTGTGTCATAACATGGTGAACGGAGATCCGCTGCTGTGGCGGTAAGTTGGCGGCCGTCAGCGTGGTGGTAAGTGGGATTTACCGCCAATGTTATAATGAGGGCCATAATCCTTTATTTTGGCTCACATAAAGCCATAAAAGGCAAAAAACATGGATTCATATAGAAAACATTGTATTCATTACAATACAGAAAAAATCTTGAAGTAGATTCACACAATATAAAAGTATAAATAAGTTTTAAAAAACAAACGGCCTAATTAAGAGGCTGGCGGTTTTAAGATCACCAGCTTTGCAGTGGCGGTCGGACCGCCACAGCTGTGGTGGTCCAACTGCCACATTACGAGGTTGGCAGGCAGATCTGCCAACCTACAACTGCACCTGCCAGGATCAGGGACCCCAACGGGCTGACAGTGGTCATGGAGTAAACATCCAGGGTGGCGCTAAACCCGGCACTGCCCAGCTGATAACAACCTTGTTCTCCCACCAGCCTTTTCATGGCGGCTCACCGCCATGAAAAGACCGGTGTGAAACAAGTGCAGGGGGCTACAGGGGGGCCTCTGAAATGCTCATGCGTATGACATGGGCAGTGCAGGAGTCCCCCTGCCCAGCACCCTCAAAATGCACACAGTGTGCATTTCGCAGATGCTGGTGCCCTGTGCATGCAGCAGCATTGCTGTGGCTCTATTATGAGTGGGTGACAATGCTGCTGCACCTTTCCCACTGGGCTGAATGGCAGAAATCTTTGCTTTCGTCATTCAGCCCAGTGGGAAAGTCATAATGGGGCCAGCGGGGAGGTCGCCAGCACTGCAGCGACCTCTCCGTCGGGAGTTTGGTGGATGGATATTTCCATCCACCAAACTCATAATAAGCCCCAAATGTCTAATCATGAACACCAGCATACTGCAATCTATGAACCTCTCTCAAAGCAATATTGTTCATCTCTAGACAAGGACTTTTAACCTAATAAACCATATTGCCGATAACATTTTTGTAATGGAAAATACAGCCGGGCCGCTGGTGTTGGTTCTGCATACCCTCATGGCTAAGAGATGATACCTAAAGCCCATAAGTTTGCATAAGTGTACAATCCAGCGACAACTTTGCCTCTTAGAAGCTGTACAGAAGAACAAAACATTATTGAAGTTTTCCACTACCTCACAAGCCATCAGACAAGTGTTTGACATGTCATTCTTATGATTCAATCAACAGGTAAAAGCTGCTAATGGTAAAATTCCTAGTCTAAACTCAGCACAAAGTGCACTTGCAAAAGGGTTAGATACCATGTCAAGATAAAAATCTAAATAGAAAGAGCCCTAAAATGATAAAAAGCAGTCAACCAAGTTGCCTGTAATAGCTCTTGATATCTTCTCCCACAGCACAAAGTTCCAATAAGTTGATTTTAGCTTTACATGTACGTTACACGGGAGCCCTGAAGGGTTTAGCCAAAAGTCCCCCAAGCCTAGCTTAAATAGCCATCTCTTTATGTGGCTGCACCAGAGAATCTTATCTATATGAGAACCGTGTATCAGGTTTTAGTTCCATTCCCTGTAGGCCTCTAGGTCCTCAGTCAACCACGGTCTTATGCAATATTGGATGGGCGTCACTCAATGCTGCCACAATAGAGATGGATCTCAGTTTTAAAACCATGTGGTTGGGAAGTGTTGAAGGCTTTGGGGGATTTTTAAGAATGACTTTAAAAATGCATTCTCAGCTTTCTCTAAGATATCCAGATTACAATGTCTCCAAATATCTGCTCGATAAAGAGCTGCACCACAGACTTGGGTCTTGTACATTTCCATGGGTGTGAAAATGGGATAAGTGGATGTCCTGTTGGCAAATCTTATAATAGACCCAACTCTTTGTTTCATAACCATAGCGCTCTTCTGCAGTTGGTCTGACCACCCATGAGACTCCTCAAAGTCTGACTCCCAAGTAGCCAAACTTGGGACCCTCTCTAACACCTCCCCTCCTAGGTATAGTTTTTCTTTTCATTTTCATCTTGCAGTCACCAAACACCATATATTTATTTTTATTATAATTTATTTTCAAGACATAGGCCCTCATTCTGACCTTGGCGGTCGGCGGAGAGGCGGCGGTCGGACCGCGAACAGACCAGCGGTATTAAAAATGGCATTCTGACCGCGGCGGTCACCGCCGCGACCGACCGCCACTTCCCCACTCTGACAGCCACGGCGGTCATGACCGACGGGCTGGCGTCGGCGCACTCCGGTCCGGCGGTTGACCCAAGACCGCCAACGGTATCATGACCCTGCTTACCGCCGCGGTTTCTGGCGTTCGGGAACCGCCATGCGAACCATGGCGGTAGGCACTATCGGGGCCAGGGAATTCCTTCCCTGGCACTGATAGGGGTCTCCCCCACCCCCCACTGCCCCCCCGAGTCCTCCCCCCACACCCTCCACCCCCCTGCCACCCCCCAGAGGTGGTACGAACCCCCTCCCCACCCCCACCCCGACATGCACATACACGCACCCCGACATGCACACACCCCCAACATGCACATATACACACCCCCTACACACACACATACACAACGGGGACACATACCCGCACACATACATGCCGACATGCGCACCCGCCGAACTACACACATCGCCCATAGGCACAGCAGCACTCCCCGCCCGCATGCACGCACTCACACACCCCCTCTACACACTCACACGCACACCCCCATGCACGCACACATCACACAACACCCCCCCACCCCCTCCCCTCACGGACGATCAACTTACCTTGTGTGTTGGTCCTCCGGGAGGCGACGGGAGCCATAGGGACGTGACCGCCAACAGAAGACCGCCAACAGAAGACCGCCACACAGAAATGTGGGTCGTAATTCTGGGGGCGGTGTTCTGCTGGCGTGGCGGTGGAGGTTGACCAGTCTCCACTTTCCCGCCGACCGCCAGTGTGGCTGCTGGCGGTATTCCGGCGGAACGCTCCCAGCGGTCGGAATACGCGCAGCGGCATACCGCCGCGGTCGGCGGTCTTTACCGCGGCGGTAACTCGGCGGTCTTGCGAAAAGACCGCCAAGGTCAGAATGAGGGCCATAATCTGTGCAAAAATGGAAAACTTCTCTAGAAGAATAGTTAAGCCTGTAGGGTTTTTTCATAGCAGAAAAGTGTCGTCAGTGATCTTTCTGATTCATTTTCACAATTGAAAAAATACGGGCTGCACGCATTAATATACAAAAGGAAGAGCGTGGGGGCCAGTGCGCACCCTTGGCACACTCCTCTTTGTATCAGGATTTCCCGTGTCAATACGCCAGAGGGTCCCCACCTAACTCGTTCATAATTGTCTGTGTACAGCAGACCCCTGGGTATTTCAATCCTAGATAAAATCTTCCATAGCTTTGCCCTTGAGCCAACATCGAATGAGGATTGAAGATCTACGAAAGCAAAAAATAACCTCCCCTTTTCAATGTCAACCATTCTCTATTTGATGGTTGGAAATCGTATAATCTGATGCATAATGCTGCTGTTTTTCTTAAACCCTGACTGCAAGTGGCATAAAATCCTATGCTTAGTAATCCACTCCCATAGTCTGGTGAGTATTTCTGTACTAAACACTTTCTGGATGTTATCAGTCAACTTTTGAGTCTGTAATTACTTGGGCTAGCTCAATTTCCCTTGTCACGGATTGGGATTATCACAGCTCCTTTCCAGAAACTTGGGAACTGACCTCCTGCAAACCGAGGGTTCGACAAGGCATTAATGTATGGGTCTCAAATCAGGCGGGTCACTATGGTAGAGATCTAAAGGGATGTTATATAAGCCAGAGGCTTTACCGGGTTTCTGAGCATGAATAGCTATGATAGTTTCTTTTAATGAAAATTCTATTTGTCCATCATCCTGATGATCATGGAGGGATATTGGCTTCTGATCTAGCAGCCAAGTTACCAATTTTTTTTCCTCATAAAGACCCTGAAAGTGATTGAACCACCCCTCCAGGGGAATGTGGCAGTTGGCTCCTAGTGAATCAGTGAGCCCATTTTGTGGGTACCAGCTGCCAAGAGTTCTTATTATCTTTGACCCTAACTCCTTCGAGCAAGTTGTCCCAAATACCCTCCTCCCATTGAGCTTTGCTGGCCTTAATGACTCTGGCTTACTCCTGTCTGGCCGTGCCAATCAATGGTCTTTCTTTGAGCTTCAGAGCTCTGACCAGAGCACTTTTAGCGCTTTTGCACCTATTATTAAACCATTCATTTGACCTCAAAGTCCTATGGCCCTGTGTCCTCGTGTAGTTTTTCACAAATAAGTTGCTCAACTTACTAAAAAAGATATTATGGACTGCCACCATCTGCCCCCAAAGATCTTCCTTCCAATGAATACACTTATTTTTTCATACTCGAGTTGGTATAACTTCGATGTCGATTCATCAGATTTAAATAACACCTCCCATTTTACGGTATGCTTATTATTGCTAACCACCACTGCAATTAAGGAACCTTGCATATCTGAGACCTCTCTCCCCCTACCCACCATCTTGTCCCAAACCACCAAAATTGGAAAGTGATCACTGTCATGGTGCTCAATAACTGCAACATGTGAAATTTCATGCCAAATTCTTAAAACCACTAAAAAAATAATCAGTATGGCTATTGCAGTGCCCTCCATTGTAAGTGGGTTTTGCACCACTATCTGAGAGGATTCCTTCATTACCAGGTCTTAGGCCATTAGAAACCATTATATCTATTTCATGGAGATCCGCTGTACTCATTTTTTGCAGTTTTCACGTTACACTAAGGGGTGGTATTCCCCAATAGTGATCCTCCTCCATAATGAGTTCCAAATAAAGTGAGTAGGGTTAAAATCACCAGCGATAATCACATGATGAGTGGGAACCAAATGTACTATAGATGCAATTATAATTTTCAAGGTGTGAGATGCTTGGGCAAAGGGAGTTGATCTAATATGTATATTTACCACCAGATATGGGGGCCTGTGCTTTGGTGTTGTACTGAGAGCTAATAGGTCGTGGGAGTCACTATTAATGTTCTTTACAGTGCATCCAAGAGACATTTTTATCCATATGGTGAGGCCCCTCAATGACCTTCCTGCAGATGAGGGTATGGCTTCGGTGCTATAAGTTATAACACCCTGCCTTTGCACCTGAGTGATGGCCCACGTTTCCTAGAATAAACACAAGTCAAAAGTATCAATAAACTTTCCCCAATCTTTAACCTCCAGAGGGAGAGACCCACAAATGTTCCATGGAATATGGAGTTCTGGATTTGGCACAAATGTTGATGAAGTTGCCTCCACTGTAACTGTGGAGGTATATTTCTCAAATTCTGAAAAACTGGTGCTTCTTCTTGAAGTACACAACAATACCTTTCCAATCTGCCTAAAGGCCAGTCAGTCCATCTCATTGCAATCCGATAGGGCTGCAAACCTGTTTTCACATATCAGGCCCCATTCACATAGGCGCTTTGAAGGAGTACTAATTGGCTGGTTTGTAAAAATACCCCAAGGGTAATATGACAATCTTAGGGCCATTTGTCATCTCCGGAGAGTAAGCAGCTAGCAAGGGAGTATCCAGTATTTTTCTCAGGCTGTCCGGGCATCTAAAATTGATTACAATACAATGACCTGCTATAGATTTCCTGGATGGCCCAATCCAGCCAACCCTTTGTGCCATTATGATGTCACGGCTCATGACAGGAGGGAAGTTCCTATACATCCCGAGCCAATGGATTACTTTGTTGTGTAGCATGCCCCAGGTCTCTGCCTGGTTTTTATGCAAGGATGGCACCCCTGCCATTATTAACGCATAAGGACAGGACTCAGGGGTTACTTTTAGTGTTACAGAACAGGGGGCTTTGTCCATAAGTGTACTACCTCCCCCTTGTATAACAGACTGGATCCAATGGCAAGTGTTCCAGGTCAGGTATCCTTATTAATATCTCTCCTGCCTTGAAAAGTGCCCACAGAATCCTTGATACCAGATTTCCTAGGCTGCAGCACTGCATGTGAAGGAGAAGGAGGTGAGTGTGTGGTGGCCTGCACAGTGACCCCATCCAGAGAAGATTCACCACCTGCATGATCCAATGACCTGCTACTAAGTGTAGTACTGGGTACATTTATATTGCGTGTAGCTCCAGCAGCCATTGTAGTGCCAGTTTTCAGTATAGTGGCTAGATGGGATTCATTTGTTTCAAGGAGCTCTTTTAGTGGTTGTAAATGGACCTCCAATATATTTGAGAATTTCTTGTGGATCTCCTCAATGTTTATATTGCTCATGAACAAGGAACTGGACTCCCCTTTGCTATTGTTTCAACCATATAGCGTTTTTGAAACAATATTTTCAGATTCGCACCGACCCAAGGACCACCCTCAGAGGATCCCTCGTCTACCGTCCTCCCGGACCTCGCGCCTCTTTCAGCGACGCCATCGCCGACTTCATCTCCCCGCACGCCCTCGCCTCACCGGACTACATCCTCCTAGGCGACCTCAACTTCCATCTGGAACAAAACAACGACCCCAACACCACCACCCTGCTCGACAACCTCGCCAACCTCGGCCTCAAACAACTGGTGAACACCGCCACCCACATCGCCGGACACACGCTCGACCCTATCTTCTCCGCCAGCAAACACGTCTTCTTCAGCCACACCTCTGCCCTACACTGGACCGACCACAGCTGCGTCCACTTCACATTCCGACGCGAGACCTCCCACCTCCGCACTCAACCCACCCCTCGTCGACAGTGGAACAAGATCCCTGAAGAGCAACTCTTCTCCGCTCTCGCCGCCAACCAACCCACCCTCACCACCGACCCCAACGACGCAGCTCTCAACCTCACAAACTGGATCTCCAACTGCGCTGACAACCTTGCTCCCCTCAAACGCACGCATCGACAGACCAACACCAAAAAACCTCTCTGGTTCTCTGACACCCTCAAAGAATCAAAGAAAACTTGTCGTGCCCTTGAGAAGGCCTGGCGCAAAGACCACACCGCGGACAACATGACCGCCCTCAAGAACGCTACACGCGAACACCACCACCTGATCCGCACTGCCAAAAGGAACTTTTTCACCGACAGACTAGACAAAAACAGCCACAACAGCAGAGAACTCTTCAGCATCGTCAAAGAGTTCTCCAACCCCAGCGCCAGCGCCAACGCCGTCACGCCCTCACAGGATTTGTGCGAATCCCTCGCCACTTTCTTCCATCGCAAGATCAGCGACCTCCACGACAGCTTCGGACACCAGACCCAACCATACACCACTGAACCCGCTTCCCCGGACATCACCCTCAACAACTGGACCCACATCAACACGGAAGAAACCAAATCCATCATGAACTCTATCCACTCCGGCGCCCCTTCGGACCCCTGCCCGCACTTCATCTTTAACAAAGCCGACGACATCATCGCCCCGCACCTCCAGACCGTCATCAACTCTTCTTTTTCTTCTGCTACCTTCCCCGAATGCTGGAAGCATGCTGAAGTCAACGCCCTACTAAAGAAACCTACGGCTGACCCAAGCGACCTGAAAAACTTCCGCCCCATCTCTCTTCTACCTTTCCCAGCCAAGGTAATAGAAAAGACCGTCAACAAACAGCTGACCACCTTCCTGGAAGACAACAACCTGCTTGACCCTTCACAAACCGGATTCCGAACCAACCACAGCACGGAAACCGCCCTCATCTCAGTCACAGACGACATCAGAACCCTGATGGACAACGGTGAAACAGTCGCCCTCATTCTCCTCGACCTCTCGGCTGCCTTTGACACCGTCTGTCACCGCACCCTAATCACCCGCCTACGCTCCACCGGGATCCAAGGCCAGGCCCTGGACTGGATCGCCTCCTTCCTCGCTAACCGCTCCCAAAGAGTTTACCTCCCTCCGTTTCGCTCAGAACCCACCAAGATCATCTGCGGCGTACCTCAAGGCTCATCGCTCAGCCCGACACTCTTCAATGTCTACATGAGCCCCCTCGCCGACATCGTACGCAAGCACGACATCATCATCACCTCCTACGCCGACGACACCCAACTTGTACTCTCCCTCACCAAGGACCCCGCCAGCGCCAAGACCAACCTACAAGAGGGTATGAAGGACGTCGCAGATTGGATGAGGCTCAGCCGCCTAAAGCTGAACTCTGAAAAAACGGAAGTCCTCATCCTCGGCAACACCCCGTCCGCCTGGGACGACTCCTGGTGGCCCACGGCCCTCGGCACCGCACCGACCCCCGCAGACCACGCCCGCAACCTCGGCTTCATCTTGGACCCTCTTCTCACCATGACCAAGCAAGTCAACGCCGTGTCCTCCGCCTGCTTCCTCACTCTCCGCATGCTCCGCAAGATCTTCCGCTGGATCCCCGCCGACACCAGAAAAACTGTGACCCACGCCCTTGTCACGAGTCGCCTGGACTACGGCAACACCCTCTACGCCGGGACCACCGCCAAACTCCAAAACCGCCTGCAACGCATCCAAAACGCCTCGGCCCGCCTCATCCTCGACGTACCCCGCAACAGCCACATCTCCGCACACCTGAGACACCTGCATTGGCTCCCAGTCAGCAAAAGGATCACCTTCCGTCTTCTCACCCACGCACACAAAGCCCTCCACAACAAGGGACCGGAATACCTCAACAGACGCCTCAGCTTCTACGTCCCCACCCGCCCCCTCCGCTCCGCTGGCCTCGCACTTGCTGCCGTCCCTCGCACCCGCCGCTCCACGGCGGGTGGGAGATCTTTCTCCTTCCTGGCGGCCAAGACCTGGAACTCCCTCCCCACCAGCCTCAGGACCACCCAGGACCACTCCGCTTTCCGGAGACTCCTAAAGACTTGGCTGTTCGAGCAGCGATAACCCCCCCTTTCCCCCCTAGCGCCTTGAGACCCGCACGGGTGAGTAGCGCGCTTTATAAATGTTAATGATTTGATTTGATTTGATTTGATTTTGCCCGTATGGTGTGTGTGCTGGGCTTTTTCCGTTTGGTGGCAAGCTCAACAAGGGATGTGGAGCTGATCATCCTTAAGGCAGGCAATGGAGAGACATGGTTAGTTCTAATAATATCATTACCTCCTTGCAAAACTCTAGGAAAACCAGGAGACAATGTTCTCTCTGTTGCTTCAGTACCAACTACCTCCATCGAGCTACTAGTTGGATTAGGAAAAGCTACCTTAAGTCCATTTGTTTTACCACCAACACAACTCCCCTATTCAAGAGACAACCTCTGTTCGGTTAAAGCAATTTCATTTGATACCAAAGTTACTGCACGTTCCAGCATGATGTCAATGCTGGCAGGTTTATGTTGATCTTTCTGTAAGAGGCCAAGCCCAGAGCAGCCGCTGTTTTACTTTTTCCAATAATTGAAGTGGGTTCAAAAGGGGATCCCAAGAATGCCTCATCTTATTGTCCACAGTTGCTAATACCTATATCAGGCGAGTAGCCCAGCCAGCAGTGGCGGTTTCTGTACATGGGCGTCGGGGCTCCGCCCCCTTTAAAAACAAAGCAATCATTTTTTTTTTATTAAAAAATAATACCTCTATAAATCTTTATAAAACAGGGGGCACTATCTCCCCCACTCACTCAACACCAGCATTATTGTTGCTGGACAAGTGAAGTGACGTGACATCACGTGCTCACTTTAACTGCTCCTGTGTACATGTAGGCAAGCCCAAAGTGAGTCTACTGCCGGGCTGATAATCTCACAGCCCTGAGGCCTGTGAGGTCATCAGCTCAGCAAAGACCCAGCTTCAAGGCCTAGTCTCCACCCCCTGATGACGCAGAGGCCAAGTTAGCCCGGGAGTTTTTATTCAAGCCCTGAAGCGCTTAGCCTCCATGTCAATCAGGGAGTGGAGAGCATTTGTCACCCCACCCTTTCCCAACTTGCCAGAGGCAGAGGGCGTGGTGGGACCCCTCACCCCCTGAGGAGCTGGGAAAGGGTGTGGCAGGCGGGAAGACTTGCATCGCATCAATCTTTCACGAGAAAAACAGTGCATCGATGGATTGACTGAATCACTGAATGGAGGTATGTGAATATCATCAATATTAGCCATAAATGTCTCTGTGAATGCGCTTTCGCAGGTTGTCTCTACTTTTTCTCCCTTTCTTTTCTGCTCACAGTTTCCTCTACGATGAGTCATTATGAAACTGTTCGCATTAACGTTCTTCCGCAGAAAGCCTCGTTATTAGTCAATAGATATATGTATGGTCACGAAGACAGACTGCCACAGAGTCATCGAGAGTTCCCCCAGTGTCTCCTGATTTCACCCTCGTCTCCTGATTTAATCCTGGTGACTCCTCTAGAGCTTGCCTGGCTGCATCTTTACAGACTCCTGATTTCACCCTCGTGATTCGTATCCTAATTTCACCCTCGTGCTTCTCACTCATTTGACGACCCCCCCCGAGTTGCACCATTGCCGTCTCCTGATTTCAACCCAGGCTATACCCCCTTCTTCTCATGCCTCGCCTGAGACCCCAAGGTGAGTTCACTCCCAGTCTCAGTGCTGGTGATCCCGGGGGTGAGTGGATAGTAGTTACCAGGTGACTCCCAGTTTGGAGGGGTCACCATCTTCCAACAAAGCCGACCAAGACACCTCCCTAGTCCCAGAATGTATTTGTTAAAAGTAAATACGAGTTTAATTTTTTCTCCGTTGCCGTTTTGTATAGCGCTAACTCGACCCACAGGTATTGGAGCGCTTTACATGAGCACCAGTTATATTAAACAAGGGCGCATTCAGGCACGGGGAAATGAAGTGATTTGCCCAGAATCACTGGCTGCTGAGCCGACGCTGAGACTCGAAACTGGTTCCCCAGCTCCATGGTGGGCAGCTCTGGCCGTGGGGTTATCTAGTGATGCTCAGTGCACATGGCTTCTTGTTGCTTGTGGCAGCCAAGAGTTGTTTGTCCAGGACTTGTGTGTTTGATACGTCCTGCATCCAGTAGATTACTGCCACAGTTTGCAGGGTTAAGTTGCTGAAAAGGCCTGTTTTATTTGAAGATTTTTCAGGGGCTTGGCAGTTGGCGGAGTTACACGATCGCCGCTGTCACATTCTATGACGCGCAGACCGTGGTTTCAGTGTTCGCCTCGGACTCGGGGCTTTTGAAGACCTCAAATCACACGCCGGTGAAACAAGAGGGGAGATCAGTGAAGATATCTATAAATATGTATATTTATGATATAGTGGTGCCGTGCAAGGAGCCCTTTAAGGCGGGTTTAGACATGCCAGGGAGTTCTGCCGTTGTGCCGTTGTGGTGTTTTTATAAAATGTCGCAGTCACTATTACTACGTGTTGTGTTACACACTTGTACAGACATTGGGAGTTTGGGCGCCAATGTCTCCCCCTCTAGCGCACCACAGAGTTTCAGAAGAGGGCAGCTGCAGGCTCTCCTAGAGGAAGTAAAGCACTGAAAAGGTGGGTGGATAGATTGATGACCATTGCATGGATTGATGAGTGAATGAAAGGATGAATGCATGAATGAGTGAAAAGATTAATTGTTTAATGAAAGCGTAATTGTATGGGTGGAAGATTGGGTCTGTGAGCGAAAGGGAGGATGGATGGGTGTATGTCTGACTGGCTGAAAGGGTGGGTGGATGAGTGAAAGGGTGGATGAATTGTTGGAGGAGAGTGAAAAGATGAATGGATGAGTGAGTAAAAAGATGGGTGAGTGAAAGGGTAAATGGAAGGGTGGATGGATGAATGAAAGGATGGATAGCTGACTAAAAGTGTGGATGGATGAGTGGAAGGTAGGATGGATAAATGAAAGGATGATGTAAAAATGGATGAGTGAAAGAATGGATGAATGTGTGAAAGGGAAGATGGGTGAGTGAAAGGTTAGATGGATGGATGATGAGTGAAAAGCTGAATAGATGGACGAGGGAAAGGCTGAATGGATGCCTGAAAGGATGGATGGCTGAGTAAAAGAATGGGTGGATCGAGGGATGGATAGGTGAAAGGATGGAAGAGTGGATTGATAGGTTTGGAGATGAGTGAGGTATCAACCCCAAAACGTCTTGATGCTGTACACATTGCTAAAGAAGGAAGTCAGGCTTGCCTACCAAGCCAGGCCAATGAAAGCTATTTTGGTTCTTTTTATTTTAAAAAATGTATCTCAATTTTGTTAAATAGGATTTGCAGAAGAAAGGGAAATTGCTACTAACCTCCTGAAAAAATGCGCACGCCCATCCCCCTCGCCGCCAAGCCCAGCCCCACCACTCACAAACCTCACTAGCCGCCACTGCCAGCCAGCCTCGTCTGGACCCGGCCAACCGCAGACGGGCCCACCCATGGCTGGGTCGCGTCCCGTGCCGCAGTGCGGTGAATGCGCTTTACAGCGCATGACCACCAGTGGAGGGTTGTGGGATCAGAAGTCCCCAATGGCAGTTGTCACCAGCTCCCCTAAATGAGCATGGAAAGGAAACAATGCAGGCAAATCTCCCCCAGGTGATCGGGGCGGCGAAGGCGCTTAATAGTGCTTGACCAGCTGCAGAGGGTTGTGGGCTCTGAAGTCCCCAATGGCGTGTCAGCAGCTTCCTTTCATGATCATGAAAATGTTCTCCTTCAGAGGATACAAAGGGTCAGGGCCAGTTTTTTTTTATTCTGGAAATCATGATACACACTTCACAGTGGTCTTGAAAGCATGTCTTCTTTGGCTGGAAAATAATGTCACCTTATTTTAAAAAAAGACTCCTGATCATCTGTAGTGATTTAAATAAAAGAAATAGCACAGCAGGAGACCCACTGTTGCATAACGCAAAACGTTGCTGGGATTTTAAGCATGGCAACTTTTTATTTGCCCTGCATTTGTGATGACAGGCGTGGAAACATTAACACCAACTAAGGGGTTCTTACCGTGCAACGATTGTATTCCCCCAAAAAAGAGACTTTCAAAGTACATCCCAGCAATGCCCCAAGGCTGCTTTAGTCACATCCTCCTCATAGCCTCAGGCCTCCTTGAAGACCTGGAGAGCATTTGCCGCCTCAACATAAGCAATAAAAACCTTTCCTTGCAGAAGAAAGGAGCGGGATGGTTACCCAAGCCTAGCCCCTGACAGCATGCGGGTCCCCACCTTCCCAGGACCAGAAAGATGCAGAAAACCAAACTTTTTAACTACTAGAGAGGTACCTTTTAAATTTGCTGAATGGCTTATGATACAGTTTTGGGAGACCTCAATAATGCTCCTGATCCCCCTTCCTGAACTCCTTCAGTGCCCTTTCCCTCATCAACACTCAGCTGCTGCAAACTACACCTGCTGCATGTGTGCACATTGCAAACTAACTCAAGCACTAAGATGATTGTGAACATCTGAGCATGACACTAATTCAGGAAAGATTTCCTCCCTAGCATGCATTTCTCACCTGACCTCATAGTTGACATCACAGATTACATAACCGATAACTTAAGTGGTAACATCAGATGTCACTTAAACACAGACATCACCGACGCCATCAATTAAGTTCATTTGGTGCAGGGTAGCTGAGTGTTGAACCTGTAGGAAGTCCAACATCTGCACTCACAGTCTATTAGGAACTATAACCAACCAACCCCAAGGGCTTTAGGCTATGGGGTGCAGAGCCTCAGACCTTCTTTAAAGTCAAGCATTACACACAAAGTATGTCAGGCAAGTGTTACGCTTTTGCCTTGTAGGCTTGGCAGAGATTCTTCAGGAGATTTATTAAGGAGATGCCTTATGAAAAGGGTTATCAACCACCTGGACTCACCCACAGCCCACAGGCGTTGCCAAGTTGAGTGGGCTCGTGGGTGAGGCATCTTTGGTGCAGAGCTTGAAGGAGGGCCGGGCAAGCACCTTGCATCCAATGAGCATGGTTATGGCAAATGTTCAGTGGGATCTGTTAGTAGGCATGCAAGTGTAGAGCTTGGCTTAATGCAAGGCCCTGCTCTCATCAGTCAAAATAAGCACTGTGCACTGTTGCCTTACGCCATCATGCCAGGACTGGCATGAAGGTGAAGTGCCATCAGTACCTTTATGTGGCTACAAAAATGATATCTACTCTTAGTGTCACTTCATCTTTCATGTATGTGGCAATAAGTACTGCCCTAGGAGGCATGCACTGCAGTGAGCTATATTTCCGCCATCATTTCATAACATGAGCGCAGCATCGCTATTTGAAATGGCCAATCATCTGTTTCGTTATTCTGTTTTGCAGCCCATTGCACCCCTCATTTATGGATGCATTCTGTTCAATTAAACGCCAACATACTAAGTATCCCTTGGCCCTGCTTTAATATATCTGGGCTCTGCATACATGTTTCTTAGTGCTAGTGGCTTATGCAAGTGATGAAAAAGAGGAGACCTATCAATGAGATAGCCACTGCCTCCAATTTAACTGTCAGTGATACAAATACTTCTCTCCAAAACTTTGTAAGCATTCTCTTTGGCTAACAATGGGTTCACCATCAAATTTGGTGTTCTTTAATGTTGGTGGTAAATTTGGTAAGTGACACTGATCTGACCATGTGAAAATCAAAGTGCCTAATGCAAGGTGGTACTATGAGGTCCTCTCTGAGGAACGTAGGAAAATAAGTCCTATATAAATGCAAAAACATAAGCTAGAATATAGAAACATTTAGCAGAGGGGCTGTGGATGTTGCAGGTTATGTACACGTTAATCCATATGCAGTGTATCAGTAATCAAAAGTACGTGGTTAGATTTCTCTTTAGTGAGAGCCATACATATACCTGAAATGTGTCACTTTACTCATGTTAACTGTACTTGTTTGGAATTAATTTTAATTCAAAGTTCGCCTAACGTGTAACCAGGCCTGAGTAGCCTGAATTTTATTTCATTAAATGGTTTGCTAGTATTTTATTTTTCTCTCATCTGCAGGTGTCTTATCTTCACGTTCCTTAAGTTAGAATAAACTGAATGTTTCTTATGTCTGGCTGGAAGACAACTGAACCTTAATTAGAAGTTAGCCTCGGATATGTAGACTCAGAAGATGGGAGAGATTCTCCTGTACCAGGCAGATTGGATTTATGTTACATCCAAGGTAACCCAGATGGCTATTCCTTTGTTGAGAGCTGGGAAACTAGGAAGTGTACCTGCTCCCAGAGAAAACTAACTTTAAATTGGTTAGTTTGTAGGAAACTGATGTGGAAAAGCTTTCCAGAATATTCTGTCCTGTTTGATTGTGTGTTCCTTAGAATAGGTGATGAGCAGATAGTTTCTGACCTGAATTTTCTGAGAAAAGACTCCTTCTTGACTCTGCTAATCTTCCACCGCCCGAGTATTGAGATTCATGCTTGAGTACTTTTCTCTCTTGAATTTTATACTTGAATCATCTAATGCTGACCGTCCCCTTTTGCCACTTTAAAGTCATTATTTAGAATAGGAAAGATCCTTTATGGAACCTGGTTGGTTGATATTTTGTTTGCCATAAATAAATATATTTTGCATATTTTCCCTTATAATATACAAGTTCAGATCTACATGATCATTTAAATATGTATGCTCCTACAATAGTTTTACTTCAATTTCCTTCGCTGATTGATTTAACTTGTAACCTGAAATAGATTGTTAAAACAAGGTTGGCCTCCATTCTCTCGGTCATTCTTGTGAAAACATACTAGTTTCATTATATTTGAAATGTATTGTTAATGTTATCTCCTTTCTCACACTTCCAATCTTTGACTATTTTACTAATAGACTGAGATTCAAGAAATTCTGCTCTATCACCCTTCAAGGCAAGTATAAATAAGGAAGTGCAGAGGAAAATATACTGAAGTACAATGCATGAATCAGGTTGATAATACCTTGTTAGGATAGAAATAAAGCATTTTAGAGTTTTAAGGGTTTATCAGCCTTGTCACAGTTGCAGTGAACGACTGTTTATGTGCAGAAGTGTCCCTTCCTGTACATAAACAACCAATAATGGTGATTTTCTAGTTTTCTGAGGTCTGCATTCTGCAGCACACATAGAAGTTACAAATTGTCATTATTTAGTGCTTGTATATGAGCAGGAAGGGACACCTTCCTGCACATAAACAATTGGTAATGGCAATTTGCTCTTTCTATAAGTGCCGGAGAATGCAGCAAACATAGAAAAAGCAAAAAAGAGGAGAAATAAAAGTATCTCTCCTCGTTGTGCTAATCTAACACCACCCCTGGGGTGGAATTAGTTTTTGGCGCTGCCTCAGGTTTACGATTTCTCATAAATCTGAGGCAGCCTCCAAATGCAATGGGTGTTTCAGTGGAACGCCGACAGCAACACCCATTGCACACTACTTTTTCACGCAAAGTGAAGCGTGTAAAGGGGCCGTATTTACAAGGCGGCATAAAGCCACAAAAAGTGGCTTAATGCCGCTTTGTAAAAATGAACCTGGGCATTGCACCACCCGAACGTCACAAAAACTGATGTTCTGGTGGCACAATGCCCTTGTAAATCAGGCCCTTAGGGGCATATTTATACTTTTTGGTGCAAAACTACACTAACGCAGTTTTGCATCAAAAAGTTTTGCACCGGCTTGCACCATTCTTGACCGCCATCTAGGCACCATATCTATGGAATGGGGCAAGCCAGTGCAAAGGGTAGGCTAGCTTAAAAATAATGATGTTAGCTGGGTGGTGGTGGAGGTATGGGAGAAGGGGGTTTTGCACCACAAAATGACATCAGACAGGTTAGAGTAAAAAAAAAATGTCTCTAACCAGCCTAGCGTCATTTTCTGATGCAAAACCATCCATACCGCATGACTCCTGTCTTAGTCATGCCCACCACCCCAATGGCAAGCACAGGGCACCAGGGTCCCCTGGGCATGGCCATTGCACCCAGTGCCATATAGGGGGCCCATGTCAGGGCCCCCAAGGGCACTTAAAAAAAAAGACTTACCTGTACTTACCTATACTTACCTGGGATGGGGTTCCCCATCCTCTGCTGTCCCTCTGGTGTGGGTGGGGGTGTCCCTGGTGCCTGGGGAGGGCACCTGTGGGCTTATTCCATGGTGTTCCACAATGGAAATAGGCCCACAGGTCCCCTAATGCCTGCCCTGACCCAGGTGTTAAATAATGGTGCAAAGCCAGCTTTGCACCATTATTTGACCACTCCTCCCCCATGCGTGATTTTAGCACGGCGATAAATATGGTGCTAAGGCCATAAAGTAATTTTTTGTATGGGAATGCCTATCTTGCATTTCATTGACGCAAGGTAGGTTTCCACGTCCAAAAAAATGACTTTAACTCCATAGCGGGTCTAGTGCAAAAGTATAAATATGGAGTTAGTTTTGCACCAAATTTGTGTAAAAATAATTGTGCAAATTCGGCGCAAAACAAGTATAAATATGCACCTAAGTGTTTTACTTGTAGCACAGGGCACATGTGATTGGAGAAAATATATGCTAATTGTAATGAAAAACAAATTGTAATGTTCTTTATTGTGAGTTTATCATTTTTAAATCCATTCAAATAAAATTAAATGTATTTAAACAACTGATAATCCAGGTGTAATCCATATTTTGCTAGTTGTTACATTGTAATGCACCCTGGCCAAGCATATGATGACCCGACGCAATGAATAAGTATACATAATTCTTCTTCAGGAGTATACACTTTGGCCCTCATTACAACCCTGGCGGTCCAAGACCGCCAGGGCTGTTCTGGAGGAAGCACCGCCAACAGGCTGGCGGTGCTTCCCAGGGCATTACGACCGCGGCGGAAGCGCCCCGGTCGCACCGCCGGTTTCCCGCCGCAATGGCCCCGGCGGTTGTAATCCGCCAGGGCAGCACTTCTTGCAGCGCTGCCCAGGAGATTACGAGTCCCCCTACCGCCAGCATTTTCCTGGCGGTTTGAACCGCCAGGAAAAGGCTGGAGGTACGGGGAGTCGCGGGCCCCTGGGGGCCCGTGCAGCTTTTCACTGTCTGCTATGCGATGCTCCATTTGGAACCGGCTCCTGTGTTGCGGCGAGATCCCTGCTGGGCCGGCGGGCGGAAACTAGGTTTACGCCCGCCGGCCCAGCGGGGATCTCCAAATGGCCGCTGCGGGGGTGCGGCCACATTGGCGGCTGCCCGGCGGTCCGATCGCCAAGGTCGTAATGAGGGCCTAAATGTTTCAATTAACTTTGCTCGCCAGTACACTGGCACAAATATTATTAGTTAAAATAAACATTCCAAATGTTTTATTATTAGCACTTATTATTTGTACCACAATGTTCCAAAATCAATGCAAATAGTCATAAAAGTGTTGCATATTTAGGTGTCATTCGGCAAACTGCAACCTTCCACACTAATGCACTCATCTCTTCTACCTTCATTTCAACATTACTCCCATATAGATAACATCCTACATAAATGCTAGAATTAATCTTTAACCCCATAGCTGCTGAGCCTTCACCCCTCGCCCACAGTGCTTAGCCTTATTTTGGCTAATTGGTAGTTCATGCTTTGGGCTCCATAACTTTTTTCCACATAAGGTATCCATGCCAAATGTGCGTCCTTTTTTCCAACATCCTGGAGATTCTGAAAGTACCTAGGGTTTGTGGATTCTCCTGCTGAGGACTGAGAAAATAGGCAAACTATAGCTACGTTTTGAGTTTTTGGGGAAAAATAGGAGAAAAAGTGCTCCATATAAAAGCATCTATTTTTTTCCCCTAAAAATGGCATCCACTAACGGTTTGCTGTACTAAAGTCACCGCCTTCCCATGTTTCAGAAACATGCAGAGCTGAATCAAAAAACATATTTTTTTATCACAGTTTTGGCATTTCGCAAAGAGGTAGCTCATTTTTCCTATTTTATGGGCTTTCAACCTACTACCTGTTTGTGGTGGAAACCAGTGTCAAAACCATGGGTGGTCCAGGAAAGCTGTATATGTCTCAAAAGTGGACAAAATTACGAATTTAGCAAGGGATCATATGTGTAGATTCCTCAATGTTTTTCCAAAGAAACTAAGGTGGTCATTATGACATTGATGGTGACTGTTAAAGTGGCAGTAATTACCGCCAAATTATGACCATGGAGGTGATACCTCCCTTAGACAGCCAATGTACCACACCAACCGCCAGGGTGTAAACACCACTTACCACTGCGGTAGCCATCAACAGCCAGGAGGTGGTCAAGGTAGCGCCCACCATATATGACGTAGCAAATTGCCAGGATTTTCAGGGCGGTACCAATGCCATCAAAAGCCTGGCAGAAACACACTGGCTGCCATGGAACCGGAACTCCAAGTCTTCCCAATGCTCTACCATGCCATGGTCATCCTGGAGCTCCAACGCCAAAGAATGCGATGATGGTGAGTACAGCCGAGTAGCACGCAAGGGAGGGAGGAAAAGGAGAGTGACACACACATGCACAACACACACCATTCACATACACACCATACACAGAACCAGCTGCAGAGTAAAACGAATGTTACAGGACCCACGTTAAATCAATGCAAGAACAACAATTAGAATGTACGAACACTGTAGTTTGCTGCCAACAGCCACTATAATGTAAAATTAAATGTAAATGCAGGCGTCAATGTCCAGATTGGGCCAATGGCCAGTCCAAAGTACAAAAGACAAACATGGCCACAGGGTACAGTCCAAGGCCCAACTTCACTCCTGACATTATCCAGACTCCACTGTTCAGGGGCATCATGTTGGAAATGGGCAGGCACCTCAGGGGAAAGGAGGGTGGGGAGTTCACCTCGGCTGAAGTGTGTAACATGCCTATTGGTTCTGGAGGGGGCTCCTTGCCCAATTGCATCTGGTGGGGAGTTAAAAAGGCCACAGTCTCTGAAGTGGGTAGCATGCCCACTGGTTCTGGAGGGAGGTCCTTGCCCAATTATCTCTGGTGAGGAGTGAAAGGCCACAGTCTCTTAATTGGGTAACATGCCCACTGGTTCTGGAGAGGGCTCCTTGCCCAATTGTCTCTGGAGGGCAGTGAAAGGCCACAGTCTCTCAAGTGGGTGACATGCCCACTGATTCTAGAGGGGGATCCTTGCCCAACAGTCCCTGGAGGGTGGCCTAAATGCCTTCTGCTGGTAGAGGGGGCTCCTTGGCTGCCTCTGCTGTAGGAGAGGGCTCCTTGCCCTCTGCTGGTGGAGCGGGCTCCTTGGCTGCCTCTGCTGGAGGAGAGGGCTCCTTGTCCTCTGCTAGTGGAGGGGGCTCCTTGCCCTCTGCTGGTGGAGGGGGCTCCTTGGCTGCCTCTGCAGGAGGAGAGGGCTCCTTGCCCTCTGCTGTTGGAGGGGGCCCCTTGCCCTTCTTTGGTGGTGGAGGAGGGACTTTGGCTTTCTTTGGTGGTGGAGGGGGGTCCTTGGCTCTCTTTGGTGGTGGAGGGTGATCCATGTGTCCACTCTTGTGACGGGACCCCTTGGCCTTTGACATGTGACTTGTGTCCTTGCCTCCAGGAATAGGAAGTGCCTCCACTGTCCCCGTCCTCTGTCCCTTGGGTTTTGCCACCCCAGTCCTACCTTTCTGAGGCAGAGGTGTGCTCTTACTAGGAGTGGCTGCTGTCACACTCAGGGGCCCCTTTGTGCCAGTAGCTGATTTTTTGGTGGGAGCAGTGGCAGACTGTTTGGGTGAGGTGCCGAACTGGGTTGTTGGGACCCTGCTCTTACGGGCAGGACAGGGGGCGAGGGGGAGGGAAGAGGTCACGTTGGGCAAGGAAAAGCTTCTTAGGGACGTTGGGGCGAGATGTTGGAGGAGGGATGGGAGTGGAGGTAGAGGGAGTGGTTGTAGAAGGCGTACGTCTGCTGGATTTGGGTGCAGGTGCATGGACAGTGTGTGTGTGTGAGGTGGATGGATGTTGAGTGTCTGAGTGGGAGCGTTTGTGGCTCTTAGGGGGGAGAAGACAAGGAGGATGTGTGGATGGATGTTGCGTAGGTGTCTGCAAATGAGGTGTGTGTGCTGCATGATGTGGTGATGGTGGTGGTAGCTGTTGATGCAGTGCATGGAGGTGTGAGTGCGGATGTGACTGTGAGGGATGGGGAGTAGGATAAGGAGGGGGAGACAGTGGAGGCAGTGGATGTTGTTGTGTGTGCAACTGTCTGTTGAATGTGTGAGTGCCTGTGGTCTGAGGTGTGTTGCCTGTGTTTGTCTGTGCCACTCTTATGCAATGTTTTGTGTGCATGCTTGTCTGTATGTATGCATGGTATGGGTTGGGGTTGGGGAGACTGGGACTGGGAAGTGATATTTGTAGAGGGAACTGTAGGAACAGGGACACTGGCTGCCATCAGAGAGGAGGCCAGAGCCTGAAGCGATCTCTATAGTGCCGCCAACTCACTGTGGATGCCCTCCAGGTAGGCATTGCATTGTTGCATCTGGGATGCCAGCCCCTGGATGGCATTCACAATTGTTGTCTACCCTACAGAGATGGATCCCAGGAGGTCAATAGCCTCCTCACTGAGGGCAACAGGGCTCACTGGGGCAGGGCCTGAGGTGCCTGGTGCGAAGGAGATGCTCACCCTCCTGGGTGAGCGGGCATGGGCAACTCGGTGGGGGGCTACTGGGAGGGCGGTGCTGGTATCGGGGGTGGCGGCTGTACCTGGGGTGGTTCCAGAGGTGTCTGCCACAACCAGGAAGCTTCCATCTGAGGAGCAATCAGAGTCAGTGTTGTCACCTCCTGTCCCCGCCGTGGTGCTCCCCTCGCCCTCCCTCCCAGTTGTCCCCTTGGTGTCAGTAGACTCTGCCTCCTGAGTCCCGTGGTTTGCAGCTCCCTCAGTTGCCGGTGCCCCTGCTACTCTGCCAGATAATGCTAATGTACACATGGACAGGATGACAGAAGAAAATGGGGGGGAGACAGAAAGGGAGCACTGGGTCAATTACAGCACCAACACCACACATGGCATACACATTACCATCAGACACCGGGATCAAGATTGAGCACTATGCACCGCACTGGCATACCACAGCAAGATGAGAGCCAACCACTGCCATCTGCACCCCTCCTGGGACCTACTAAACCCTTTTCATTTTGCAGATGTTGGTGTGGTTACAACTGTGTACTGATGTGATGACTACAGACAGCTACAGGCCATTATTTGTACGCAATCACAAAGTTAAGGACAATTGCACAAGATGAAACTGTCAATATTATTGCAAATTTTTTCATCACATAAAGCACTATTACTCAAGTTGTGTTCAAGGGCGTTTATTGTAGTGAAAAATATAAAAGGAATAGTGCAATGGAATGGGGTGATGGTAGAGTTAAGTCCAGGGTATTGGTCCAGTCTGTTTGTAGCACAGGTCCAATGTCCAAGGGGCCATAGGAAGGGGAGCAATGGCAGATCAAAGTGGACAAGGTGACAGAGTGAACACAAGGGGGACATTCAGGAGGGTCTAATTTCCTGGCGGTGGTCTTGGCGTCTGGGTCGCAGGAAACATTTGCGGGGTGGTTCACCTTCTGCGGGGGGAGGGGTTCTGGTGTTCAGTGGGTCCTGTGGCAGGGTCACCTGTCCACTAGCTGCAGCAGATGTGGAGGGCTGTTCAATTGACTGTCTAGTGGAAGGGGCTTGCTGGTGTGCTGTATAGTGCCTCATGATGTTGGCCATATCGCCCAGCACCCTTGCTATGGAGACCATGGTGGTGTTAAGGGCCTTCAAATCTTTTCTGATCTCCTGGTGGTGTTCCTTCTGCAGCCACTGGTTCTCCTTCATGATGTTTAACATCTGGCCCAACTTGTCCTGGGATTGTTGGTAAGCCCCCAGGACATTGGTGAGTGCCTCCTGGGCAGTCGGTTCCCTGGGCCTGTCCTCCCACTGGCACACAGCTGTCCTACCAGTGTCCCTGTCCCCCTGTGCCCCTTGAACCGTGTGTCCACTGCCACTGAACCCAGGACCCTGATTGTCTTGGCTGTGAGGTATGGACTAGGGTCCCTGTACAGGTGGGCACACTGCTGATTGACGTGTCCTGGGGAAAGAGGTGTGGGGATGTTGGGTGGCTGCTGTGGTGTTGGATACTGAGGGGGAAGGCTCTGTGGTGGAGTGGGTGTGGGCTGGAGTAGCCAATTGACCAGTGGTCCCTGATGGGCCAGGGAGTTCATCCAGATCCAGAAGTCCAGAGTTACTGTCATCACTGGGGACATCTTCTGATGGGGAACTGGGTAGCCGTGGCACCTCCTCACCGCTGAGATTGGCTGGGGCACCTGTGGGGATGTAAATGGTGTATTATGCTACATATCTGTGACATTTTCTACGTCCCTAGTTTCCCCTATATTGTTGTAGTTGCCCTGCCACCTTTGTTTATGTATGGTGATGCCTTGTGGGATTGGTAGTTCTCCATGCTATGCATACATTGGTGGTGGGTGTACATGGAGGGCTGGGAGGGATGTTCATGCAGTGGGTATGGCATGCAGGTCTTAGCATTCAGGTTAGTCAATTGTGGTGGTGCACTGTGGGGGGAATTGAGTGGAGTGATGGGCGTCAGGGTGAGGGGTGGTGGTGGCATGCAGGTATGTGGGGGGATAGGTAGTAAATATTGACTCACCAGTTTCCAGTCCTCCGGCAACTCCAGTGAGTCCCTCAGGATGCACTATTGCCAAGACGTGCTCCTCCCATGCTGTCAGCTGTGGGGGAGAAAGTGTGGGTCCACCGCCAGTCCTCTGGATGGTGAGCTGGTGCCTTGCTGCCATAGAATGTACCTTCCCCCGTAGGTCGTTCCACCTCTTCCTGATGTCATCCCTTGTTCTTGGATGCTGTCCTACGGCGTTCACCCGGTCCACGATTCTCTGCCATAGCTCCATCTTCCTTGCAATGGAGATTTGCTGTACCTGTGCTCCAAACAGCTGTGGCTCTACCCTGACTATTTCCTTCACCATGACCCGCAACTCCTCATCTGTGAAACGGGGGGTGAATTTGTAGGGACATGGGCTGTGTGGTGTATGTTGTGCAGTGGGTGTTGAATAATGTGGTGGGGTGTGGGGTGCATGATGGATGGATGGGTGTTTGTGGTGTGTGTAGTTGTTACTGTGATTTGCGTGGCTATCTCTTGGCTATATTTTGTGTTCGTAAAGGGTTGTGAGTAATGCGGGTGTGTGTTTTTTAGTGCTGTGTGTGTGGCGTGTGTATCAGTGTCAGGTGTGTGATTTTAGTTTTGGCCAATGTTGTGTTGTTTTGTATTTGGGTGGCCAATCTTACTGTGCTAGTGTATACCACTGTGTTAACCCCAGGCACGGTTTTGGAGTGGGATGAGTGCTTTGGTGAGTACATCGATAATATGCTATCCAGAGGCCACTATACAGTCCTCAGATGCAGCAGAAACATACAGAAATGTACCAATTACTAGTGAGAGTCAGACAGTAAAATGGGTAAGCATCATAGGACAAATGGGATAGATTGGTAACCTGACCTCAAGAATCCTTGCCTGTTCAACATCACCATGAATTGACCAAGAGGCATAGAATGCAATGCCAAAAAACAGAACCAGGACTCTGTCAGTGTTGCTCTCTAAACATTTTTAGAAAAAGAGTTCACTTTTTAACTTTCCCCCTTGATTTCTCTTGTTGGCCCAAGATACGAGGATTAACCTGGGCAGATGTGGGCATGGGTATGTACTACATGCTCTGGTCAGGTCTTCCTGATTTATTTTCAAGCACAAACAACCACCTCCTTAATTAAGCCATACAGATTTCCTCCTCACAGCCCAGGTCTTGAGTTGTACTATAAATTAGAGAGAGAATCTAGAATTTCCTGCCAGCCTGCCACATGCCCCAGTATTATAGGTAACTAAGCATGAAACTCATGGGCCATCCCCTGTATCCTAGTCATCCTTATATTCCAGAAAGACTAGTTGCTGTTGAAGGAAACCAATGTGCTTTTGTTATGACCTGTTGTTTCCTTCCTCTCCCTCCCTTCTCTCCAACCTAGCTTGCAGAACAGTTTGATCCTTACTACCTGACGAAAACCTGTAGGCCCACTAATCAGGATATAGGCCCTCATTATGGCATTGGCGGCAACTGCCGCCTACCCCCACGGCAACGGCCGCCAACTTACTGTCACTGTGGCTACCAGCCGCCCACCCGCATTATGACCCTCAACAGAATTCCGCCATAAAGCTAGTGGAATACCGCCAACGGTCATGGCGGCCGATGGCGGTAAGGTGGCGCTGCTGTCAGCAGCAGTGCCATGCCAGCAAAACACCGCCTACCGTATCATGAGCAATGATACGGCCTGGCGGTGTTTAGCTGGCGGACACTGCTGCTGACAGCAGCGCCGCGTCCCATCTCCAGCCGGAGGACCCCCTGCACGCAGGTAAGTCGGGTGTTCCGACAAGAGAGGGGGTGGGGGGTGTTGTGTGTGTGGGGGGGGTGTCTGTTCAGGACTGCGTGCATGCAGGTGTGAGTCGCGTTGAATGAGTGCGTGAATGCCTGAATGTGAGTGTGAGTGTACATGTATGTTGTGTGTTGTGAATGCATGTGTGCGGCAGAGTATGTTGGTGTGTGTTGCAGTGTGTGTGTATGTATGTGTGCGTGCGTGTGTGTATGTGTGTGTGTATGTGTTTGCGCGTGTGGATGTGAAAATGTGCGGGGCGGGAGAGGGAAGGGGAGGGCGGGGGAGGACAAAAGAGGACTCTGGGGAGGGGGGCGTGAGAGACCCGTATCAGTGCCATGGAATGATTTCCCTGGCACTGAAAGTGCCTACCGCCATGGTTTTTGTGGCGTTACGAACGCCACGAAAACCATGGCGGTAGGCGGGGTCATAATCCTGAGGGTGGGATTGTGATGGCCGCCTGGCTGGAGACCGAAGTCTCCAGCCCAGCGGCTGTTACAACCCTAGCAGACGGAGTGGTACATTGGCGGTTTGGCTTAAGCCAAACCCCCAATGTCATAATTTGGGGAAAGGTACCACCAGCCTGTTGGCAGTACCTTTCCCCAAATTACCGCCGACCTCCAGGGTCGTAATGAGGGCAATATTGTCAACCCTACCATTTAGCTGTAAGAGATAAAGAGGGTGAGTCTTTTCATGCTAGTACATTTCTATACGGATTTAAAATTTACTTGGATTAGAAAAAGACTATCTCATATTCAGAAAATTGTTAAAGGCCCACCTCTTTGCTTTGGTGCCTCTGTGGCAGATTCTAAAACAAACCTCCCAACCTGATTTTTTGTCATGTCCAGATATACAACTAAGACTGTGTTTGTGACTGTTGGGCCTGTCCCTTTTTGCAGGGTTATCTCAAACATTTTGCCTTCCTTCTCCTATTTCTCTGGCCGCCTTTTTGTTGGCTTTGCACTTTACCACTGCTAATCAGTGCTAAAGTGCATGTGCTCTCTCCTCTAAACATGGTATAATTGGTTTATACCTATTCGACATATTTGATTTACTTATAAATCCCTAGTAAAATGGTATACCATATACCAGGGCCTGTGAATTAAATACTACTCGTGGTCCTGCAGTACTGATTGTGCCACCCACAGAAGTAGCATTTCAAAACTGTGTCAGGTCTGACACTGCAGTGCCTGTGCGTGCAGTTTGCTGCCACTTTGCATTGGCATTTAAAACTACTTGCCAAACCTTAATCTCCGCTTTGAATACACATAGGTCACGTCCAAGCTAGGCCCTAGGTAGCCCTATGGACAGGGTGCTGTGTACATAAAGGGTAGGACATATACTTTTATGTTTTGCATATCCTAGTAGTAACAAACAGCCCATTTTTTTCAGTTCTGTGAGGTCTGCTCCCCTCATAGGTTAGCATTGGGAATCCCATTTTTCACTTTTAAGTGGTAATTCCTGATCAGAAAGGAGTGGCTTTGTCATGTTTCGTATGTTTAGAATGGTATTAATAAATCCTACTTACTGGTGAAGTTGGATTTGACATTACAATCTTAGAAACACAATTTTTTAAAAGTGACCATTTCTCCGTGCTTATAACACTGCATGCTTTACACCATGTCTCTAAGGCACATCTGGCCTGGGTGACAGATACAATTGTGCATACTTTCCAGACAGCCATAACTCAGGAAGGACTGGGTGTGACATGAGATACATACGCATTTATCTGTGTACTGATAATCCTCCTGGCCTGGGAGAGGGAGAAGTCATTTACACTTATATCTGAATAGGTTGTATCCTTCCTTCAGACACAGGGATGATTTACACCCTATTGATCGTCTGCAATCGGGGCTGGGCTGAAAGGAATTGTTGTGCACTTCTAAGGGTGCCTTTGAAGTCATCCCTTGATCAAAAACATTTTTGAGTATAAGTACTGGGTCTCTGACCCCATGTTTTTAGAAACTGTGTGGGACTTGTAACCAGAGGATACTGGCTCTACAAACAGCACAAGGACTGCTGTGCTGCCAGCAGGAACTGTCATTTGGACTACTTGCTTTCTGTACTTGCCTGCTGCCTGCTGGGCTGCAGGAGAGACTTCCACACTGCTAAAACTAATTTTGTGTGCTGGCCTGCCTGACTGTCTGCTACTCCTTGTATGCCCCAGTGTTCTTCAAGGGCATGTTTGTTTGCCTCCCAGTCCTCTCCCTCAGTTCCCAGAGACACCAAAGACCTTATGACCAGTCTGAACCCCACTCATCTCACTGTTTTGCCCGAGCCAGCACTCTTTTTTGTAGGAGCATTCCTGGTTGCCAGCTGGTGCTGATGGGGCTCAAGGTCAGTGTTAGTGTTTCAGTTACATGTCTGTTTTGCACCAGCTGAGGAACTGGCACTTGAGCCACAATCAGCGCACAACGAGCACTGTGCCTAGTTTTGAGGAGTGCATGGCAGGCACTCCTTACTTCCTAAGGACAAGTGGCGTATGTTTTCCCAGAGCAGCACCCAGTAAGGGGACTGTGATGTGCAGTGCTGGGGAGAGAAGTGCCATCTCCCTGCCTGGAAGTGGCAAAGCTGGATGCTAGGAACCACCCCTAAGTGAGGTCTTTCTGGCATGAAAGATGCTAGCAAGCCACTGTACCAAGGAGTGGGAGCCACTCAGGAGGGCTGTGTTGGAGCCTCTCCCTATGATGCTGGGTACTAAGGGGTTGCCAAGGCAAACCCACCCTCTGCACTCTCTTGCAGGTGACTCCACCCCAGAGTACTGTGCAAGATAAACGGTAGTGTGCCTCTTAAATGGGCCCCATCATCCCCCCTCAGAGGTATACACACTTGTTTGAGTGCTCTGTGGTATCTTGGCTCCGAGGGACCCACAATACCACCATAATTAGGAGAGCCAGCACCTGCATGGCACAAGGGTCGTCCCTGCTGTGCTCCGACTTAAAGTCACCAGGGTTGAAAAAGATGACCACAGGAAAATCAGGATCTATAAAAACTATATTTGCATGGCTAAGGGTCACACCATCACCATCACCCAATGAACTAGTAGGAGACTTCATCACCCACAAGGTTTTTCCCCATGGAGCAGACCTGAGTTACCTGTTGTCACATAATTATAGGCCTATGTAAAATATATTCCCACATTTCCCACTCAAGGGCATGCTCACATCTATTTGTCACAAACAAAAGGACCCAACATAAATAAATGATGTCTCAAAATCCTGCCATGTTGATGACAAAAGTACTATAGTCTGGAGAAAGTGACAGGAAATACTCATGTCACACTGGAAGCAGTTCCACTATGCACACTTCACCAAGTGACATTTGTCCCAATAGAGTCAAGGAGGTATCATTGGTGTTGCTCAGATAGGCCACATATGTGGCATAGAAATGAACAATATAGACATCATTTGTAAGATGTCAGGGAGCAATAGCGTCCCAGGATGATCAGCACTAATGTCTAGCCCCCCTTAAAATGGCATTCTCTGAGTGCTTCAGTAGAAGCCATTAGACCTTGTCATGTTGGAGAGACACAGAAGTTGCAAGGACTTGTAGCGGTCCCTCAACAAGTTGCCTAATGGGAAGCTACATCACTATCCCCATTTTGGTCATGCAAACCAAGATGTATGTCTGTGGATGAATGCCTGTATCCAAACATATGTGACTGAAACATTAATGCAAGTCACTCCATAATGCATGCCAACAGTCAAATCTTAAACATGCCAACATGTGCAGCACATTTATCAACATGATGCCACATCAAGGGTATAGATATTCACATTGTAACACTAAACTAGAGGCCTACCAGTCATGTCCTGCATTAGTACTGCCGTTGTACATGCCAAATGACATGCTAAGACACTTGAGGGTATGTGTCAGCCAATAGACAGTGGTGATACACTCCTGTATGTGGCTAACATAACATGTACCCCATTTTAAATGGCTTATTCCACATACAGGTTGCCATGAACATATATATATATGGGAATAAAGACATCATCCCATTAACATAGTTAGACCATGCATGAAACTAAAGCTCATATATGTATACTAAAGAGAAAGGGACACATGCCAACATGTAGGCCCAAGGAATGTTGGCAACAGTCATGGCACCTTAATCATGACAATGGACTGTCACCACTTACCAAGGGAAAGTAGTGAGCCATAGCTGCATACAAAGTAAAATGTAAGCCCTGTCTCATGTATGTCAGACACCTTCACATTACAGACTTCAGTGAGGCAACAGAACCCATCAGACACTGAAGAAAGTAAGCTTCTGGGTGGCAGATGCCAACATATATATTTACCCAGACACGTGGCTGAGTAACCTTTGGCCTGGAACACTGAGGGGTAGTGGTCTATTGCATAGAAAATGCACACACTACTACAGCAAACTGTACATGAATGATAACTGTACATAGCGACATGTGGTCCTTTCAAAGCTAGTGGTTTGAGGTTCCCACCGAGTGCAGCCCTAAGTCCCTGGTAAAATAGGCCAAGGCACATCAGTATAAGACACATGACATGCCAACAAAAAGAATCCTTCAGCTTCTGTGTGACACATGGCTCATCCCTAAATGTAAGGGTGAGCTGTCAGAACCTAACTTAGTCACTTGGCAATGGGACAGGTAGGACTATGCCCTGTACTCACCCCTTTGTGGCTGCTGTGCTGCCCTCCTACACCCACACCCATCAAGCTCTGGATACATCACTGTCAGGATGCGGGCCATTAGGGGATCATTGTCTGATGGGCACCCTGCCCACATTGAGAGGACAGCCCCAGCTGGGCCTCCACAATCTTCCAGGCACAGCGTCTCAGGTCCTCACACCTCTTGCGGCAATGGGTGCTCCACCGGCTGTGGACCTCCAGGGTCTGCACTTTCTGGGCGATGGCTCTCCATATCCCTTTCTTTTGATGGGTGTTGACCTGCATGGATGCAAATGACAAATCAAGAGATCATGTTCACCAGTCCCATCACAAATGGCAGTCACATGCTTGTCAAAAACAGCAAGCTTGGCCTTTCCCATTTTGTCAATACTCCCTAAGTATTGAGTATCCAATCCAATAAGTTCTGGGCCATGATTACAGATATACATTTCCCAATCTGCAGGACATCCCACCCCCGGCTCTAGTCCTACAATTACTAGGCAGGCTTACTGACATCGTGTTGGGCATGCTCTAGCAACCTGACTGAGATGGGAGCCACCATGAGGCACTTCACACCTCTGTGGCTTCTGAAAAGTAGACTCTCTAGGTATGAATGAACCAATACATAAACAGTCTGTGAGACAGACTTCTTCCATGCATTCCCTATAGGCCACTGCAAGAGTACAAACTCAGACAATGGGAGTCAATGAAGGGACTGGCATGGTGGGTACAGAAAGTGTCTAGCCAATCCCTGTGTTAAGCTGTGCAATGACAAATGCAGACTCATGCCACTTCAGGGGGTGGGGTTCTGTGTCATGTGTCATGTATCTTTCGAACATATGTGTCCATCCTGAAGAGATGGCATCCAACAAACAAAGGCATGCATTGTACAGTTCCTACTATGTGACCAAGCTACTGAGTCACATATCATGGTCTCACAGGAAACAGCACACTCTCTGCACTATAGAAATGTCAGTCATGCAATGAGCCTGCACAGGGCATATATGACCTGTGGAAAGGTGACAACAGGGCTGAGGGAGTCATGAGTTAGAGACGCACAGTGACAATGATGCTAACTGCACATCTATCACAGAACAGTAACCCACCCCTGTACCCATTCCCAATCTGATCAAAGGAATGAGGCATTCTGAGCAGGATATTATAACATAACCTCATATTAGTCACATGACAAGATCTGCTGGGGTGGGAACAGGGAGTGGGCACTGTGCCAGAGTTGTATAGCCACAGTGACTCCAGCTCAACCTAGACTAGGACCTACATTGGGAGATACATGTGACATGTCATAGCATCTGAAAGCTGAGCAGACTGAACCTAAATACACTACCTTCCCATCACTATTATGCATTACAGTACATCATGTAGCCAATAACAATCTGGCATGTGATGTGTGTGGCAACCTGAAGGGCAGAGGAGGTGATGTCATACCTTCCACAGAGTGACTAGCAAGGGCAGATGTCTGAAGTAATCCCAGTGCAAGATACACATAGCTTCTCAAAATTGACACAACAGGTATACTCAGCTCATGCTGACATGCACATTCGTGTTGTCTCACATATTCAACAATGTCGATGAAATAGATGTTAGTGGGAAGGTGTGATGTCACCTCACCTAGTTCTGTGCATCCAACCCAAGTTTGTTTAGGGAACACAGGAAACAGGAACAACACAATGTAAAGGAACTCAACATATGGCACTGGTCACCAATACCTACACATTGACTCTCCCATAAATACCACACACTGCAACAACAGGCACATAAGTATGACATCTAGCACACATGAGAACAATCTAGCCTATGAGGAGGGAAAAGATGGTGAGATACAGAGAAAATGATGGTGCACATGAAGCATTTACCTGCTCCTCAGGTGCACCACAGAGCTGTTCATACAGGGGTAGGGCCTCAGTCACCAGCTTCTCCAGCTCCTCTTGTGTGAAGGCTCGGGCCCTGTCACCTGCTGGACATGGCATGATTGTTCCCAGAGAGGGAACACAGCAGCTCGGTAGTGGAGGTCTTCTGGGCAGCAGTGTCGGGAGGCTAGTGAGGGATTTTTCAGAACATAGCATTCAAGTCCACAACATATGCAGTCATCACCAGTGGAAGACACAACCATTGGCCCAAGACCACAACTGGCAACAATGTTAGCCTATGGTGGGTTTTTGCCGCGGCTGCTTCTACCTACCGCCAGGATGACTTCTGCCAGCGGTCGCGGGCAGTTCCTAATGTCCAATAGAGTAGGTCAGGTAGCTGCCATTTTAGAGGCCAGTAATGCAGTATTAGGAGTCATAAACTGCATCCCACCTCATATAACTTTGTTTTGAGCACTAAAAACTGCTCTTGTAGTTTGGTTATGTTGGTTCTACTACTCAAACGCCATTGTAGTATGTTGCTCACCACATATGGAAATTTAGTGGGTCACAGTCAACCCCGGTCAAAGGTCATTTTATTCGCTCAGGACATTCCATTTACATTCCGAGTGGCATCTGTAGGGAACAATGTTGCTTTCATTCCTGATGCATGATGTTTACACGCGTGGCAAATCAAGGGGGGTAACATGTGATCCTTGTGTTTTGAGCAGTTGTGATGTGTACTGTTTGCCATGTCCCTTCATTCAAAATTGTCATGTCACATGTAATCCTTGACATACAACATGGACACAATTACTAAGGTCAGAACTCATTTCTTGTCATGTATAGGTACCTAGGGAGAAGGAGGATGCAACAACCACCTCTCTACCGTCCACTGCCAGATCTTCAGACCGTGGAGCAAAGGCACATCATAACATATTACCGCCTGGATAGGCAAACAATAGTGGACTCATGTCACCAGTTGGAGCCAGATATGATGCCAGCTATTAGTAATCCAGCCAGCATACCACTCATTGTACAGGTCATGCCAGTGTTCCACTTCCTAGCCACAGGGTCCTTCCAAACACAGTGGCCCTAGCTGGTGGAATGTCCCAACTTATGTTCCGTCTGGTGTTGAAGGATGTCCTCTCAGCACTGTGGAAACACCTGGACAATTATATCCAGTTTCTCTGACATGAGGATTTATCCCATGTGAAGGCTGGCTTTTATGGTTTTGCACACCTCCCAGAAGTGGTGGGGGCTACTGATGGCATACATGGTGTCTTGGTCCCACTGCATGCCAATGAGCAAGTATACTGCAACAGAAAGAACATCCATTTATCAATGTCCAAGTTTTATGTTTTGCAGACTCATACTTTTCACAGGTATGTGCCCGTTATCCGGCTTTAGTCCATGATGCCTTCATAATGCGGACAGCACAATCCACTAGCTGATGTCACGAATGTAACCAGAGAGGCCTGGCTGCTTGGTAAGTCACATCTGTCCTGGCTGTGAGTGTGCAATGTCTTGTGCGATAAATCTGATAAGAGGGACTCATAGTTTCACATATGTCCCATTCCTTAAAAGGAGACTCAGCAGATCCAAACCATCCTTTGGTTGTTGACACCACTGAGGACTCCAACTACGCTAGATGAAGTCCGCTTCAATGAGGCCCATGGAAGAACAAGGCTGGAAGTGGAGCAGGCTTTAGGGCTCCTGAAGGCCAGATTCAGGTGTCTGGACTGCACTTTGTGGAACCCTCCTTTACTCCATTAAAGTCTCCAAGATCATTGTGACCTGCTGCATTCTACATAACACTGCCCTGTGGAGGAATATCCCCAACAACCCAGGTGCAGCGCTACCAGGTGAGCCTCCTAAAGGAGTTGACTTGTGGGAAGACCTCATCAATAACTACTTTTCATGAGTTTAAATATATCATGTTGTCGTGTAGGCTCTCATTATTCTAATGAGATTACTGGATTTGGGCGGCAGAATCACTTGCACTGTGGGGGACTGAGTCTGAACCCACTACAGGTGACACCTGTCTGCCTAATCCGGGTTTTGCTCTGGCTAACTAGCAGTGCCTCATCTCCACCCAAGAGCAGGGATGATTGGGCAGCCGAGCGCATGACACAATTGATTCCTCAGGGAAATCGTGGTCACTCAGATTGCATCTGTTTCTCTCAGTTACATTAGTCTCACATATACAAGGACAATCAGAGGCAGTATATATTTCAATACGGTTTTAATGAAGCAACTGCATCTTAGATAATAAAACATGTACTGCAATAACTAGGACGATGAAGCATGACAGGATTGAAATTGTGACAAAGAGAGTAAAGCATAAAAATAACGCTACCATATTGTCACTAGAATCATTAAAATAATTCCTACCTAGGCTTTGTTGGAGCATAGCATGTTAAGCTCTGTTTCTGCTCTTCAGTTTCCCCTGGGAAGACATCATCCCTCTACATAAGAAGCTGTAGCTAAGCACTTAGCAATCAGCATACAGTCGTGGTCATCTGGTTGGAATCTCCCTCTAAAAGTACATAGGTCAAAGTAGTTTTTTTTTATAATAAAACAACTGATGTTCCAAGAACGTATCCCTACATAAGAGTGTGAATATTTCTATGAACACTAGAGACAAAGCGTTACCACGTTTACTGCCAACCTATCTTACTGCAGCTTTGAGAAAAGCACAGAGTGAAAGAAATGTCTTGTTTAAGAATGCAGTGCTGACCAAGGCAAAGAACAGCTAGATAGAGAGAAATAAAACAAGACCACAAATGTGGCTATTGTTAAAATAATAAACAAAGCTGAATAAAATATTTCTAGGTTAAAGTGCACAGCTGCAGGCCTAATTCGCTAAAATAACGTGTATGAAGCTATAACTAAAATGGCTACACAACAATGTGATGTAATGACTGTGACTGTGCAATGAACTGTAGTTGTCAGAATGTGTGGAGGAGAGTGATTTTCAAGACAATTTGGAGCTAAGGCTTTCCAACATTCATCCTAAGGGTGCATGATGAGATAGCCTTTGACATATCCCTACCTTGATATAGCTGTTTTGTTTGCGTCAGTCTCATTGCAATGTAACCTCATTTCTAGATGCTTGCTATTTGATTTGTGTTGTATGCATGCTATTAAATCTATTCTCCTTGTCTTGTCTTTGTCCAGGTACCTTCACCAAGACATCCTCATGTGGGCAATTCAGAGTTGTGACATAGGTATCTGATGCTATTCTGACATGTTAAGTGGGCATGGACTGTTCCAAGGAATGTAGGTAACATATTTGGGGTGACCTGTTCCACGGCAGCCTAGTCATTGTTTTGGTAGCTGGTCTGAAGTGCACAATGTACTTAATTTTTGATGCCATGTTGGACCAATTGCATCATGTGTATGAATATGTGCATGGAATGTGTTGTCATCAAGACTAAGCCAGGCATTCACCCTTCACATAGGCTAAACACTCTTCTTGTATTATCTGAATGCAGCTCTTGATGTGGTTCATCATTGCAGACCACAGTGCCTGTGCCACAACACTGACATATTTTTGTGTCATACCACCAGATGCATGGTCATTAGAGTATGAAGGACCTGCTATCAGGGACTATTGTCCTTCTCTCTGTCTGTACCTTATGTGATGTTGGATTACTTTGGTGTGGTATTTGAGAAACCTCAAGCTGGTGACACCATTCACTTTTCTGTTTGCCCTTTCTGCAGGTCAGTGTCTGACAAGGACCTTTTATAGCCACCTTGACACAATATGAGTGAACCATTCCTAGCTTTGACAGTCCAGACATTTTGACAACATATGTGCTGTACAGTGTAATGAATGGTTTGGTGTGACCAGACACTTGTACCAATGTGCTTGTGTGTCTTATTAGTAATCTTAAGCAGGACAGTATACCTTTTACATAGCCCTCCATGCACTAGTATCTTGTGTCTTCCTCATTTGCTTTACATAGTCTTACTTCTCTACATTGCAACAACTGAAACAAAAGCAAGCAGGCACAAACTTTGTGATAGGTGGTATTTATTAAAGCTTAAGTGCATAGGATGAAAATAAAGGGCATGGCCGAACAGAACAGTAAAGGGTTCAGTCATGGTTGATAAAATCATTGTATTAGATGTCACAGCATTTGAAGTCCAACTTTCAGAGACTCCGTCCATAGGAAATGGAAGGTAGTTGAAGGACAGTCAACAAAGTGATTATGTGGAACACAAAGGTGTTCATTTAGGAAGAGGTCACTTGCTGGCAGTGGAAGGTATCTTGCCATCTGCACCTCCTGTATTTTTAGCTGGATGTCCCCATTTGCAGGGGGATGATCTGATGCTGCATGGGTATTTGTTTTAGGGTTTTTCACCTGACAGGGCCTCCTTCCCAGGGGCTGGCACAGATGAGGAAAATCCTGGTGTTGCTGGGCCAAAGGAAAGGGTATAGTGTTGCTAACAATCCCTGATCAGGGTACCGCTAATCTGTCTGAACACCCCTGTTAGGGAGGCCATAATGGTATTTGTGACCTCCTACTTTTGAAGCATTTCTGTATATATGTCCCTCCTGCTAATCTGCCTGAGCAACCCTGTTAGGGAGGCCAGGTTGGTATTTCTGGTCTCCCACTTTTAAAGCATGTCCATATAATATGTCCCTCTGCAGCTGCTTGATCTCCCTTGGCACCTACTTGGCCCATCATGCCTTGGGATTCCTGATAGACTCCAAAGACTTGGCTGATGGTGTCTTGGCCAGGGGTATCCCCAGAGCCCATATCCCATTGGCCTACTACATCCCTCCCAGCCACCCTACCTCCACAGGCCTGTGCCCTTGCCACAGGGTGCTCCCTACTACTGGTTCTAGAACCACCACTGTCCAAGGTGTAGTGATAAGACTCAGGATCCTGGACTGGGGGGCACAAGA
Organism: Pleurodeles waltl; assembly: GCF_031143425.1. Lineage (NCBI taxonomy): Eukaryota > Metazoa > Chordata > Amphibia > Caudata > Salamandridae > Pleurodeles > Pleurodeles waltl. Next base: position 107,690,096 of record NC_090441.1, on the reverse strand, counting down.
TGGTTGTCACTCTCCTAGAGGCACAGGTTGGGGGAGGGGAATGAATGGCTGCCTGTGAGGTTTATGCAACCGGGCTGGGAGGTATTGATGAGGGCACACTGATAGTCACTGATGGTGCCTGACCAGGTTGCCCAGATGGGCCAGAACTGTCATCAATGTTCAGATGTACAGGAATCTTATTGTCACTGAAGAGTCATCCATGGGGGCAGTCTCTTCTGTGGACTCTGTGTGCCCATTGGCAGCTCGACCTGTTGATGTGAAAGGTACAATGTTACTGGTTGTATTGTGACATCTACCTCCAAATGTTTAAGGTGACATTTAGCGAAAACCTTGTAGTTACTTTATTTGCAGGCTATCCTATTGTGACAGGTACCCATGGTAATTGTTGTATTGACCTGACATTTGTGAAACATGCTAATTCCATTGACGTCAAGCAACTGCTGAATTTGGGTGTTCATTGGCACTTGGGAGGATTGGCAGAGAATCCTATCTTGTCACCAGTGCAGGCAAAACAGTGGCTAGGCAGGATGTGGCCTTGACCATTTTGAGGACTGGTTGATTGTTATGCAGGCAGACCAAAGAGTCTGTTGTTTAAATGATTGGAGAAATCATGTGGTCAATCCATTGTAAATGTTTCTGCAACCTATACCATTCTGGTTATGCATCTTGAGGCCTTGTTGTTCATTTATGTTGCACACTGGTTGTGCTATCCTTCCTGTCCTCATTAGTTTCATCTTGGCTTAGCAGTTCAAGATTTAGCCAGGTGGCCAGCCACATCGCTGAGTTGAGTATGATCTGTATCTTGGTCCCTCCCAGGTGAGTATGTGTCATTTGAGAGTGATCATGCAAGTGTTTTTGAATGAGTGATCACTGTTCTGCTATTTGGAGTCAACTGAACAGTGCCTCCAGTGAGTTGCGTTCAGGTCACTCCCTCAACACTATCCAAATGTTATCTTCCCAGGTGAGTGAACTTCCTTTGAGAGTTCATTTACATGTGCATTGGGGCAAGTGGGCACTGGGCTGGCAATTATAGTTAGCAAAACGGGCCCATTGGGCGTGGCATTCAGGACACTCCCTCTAGTTCCCTACAGTAGACAACTGTTGTCCCCCAGGTGAATTGACTTTATTTGGGAATTGAGATCTAGTGGAGTTTTGAGAAGAGAATACTGTGCTGATGTTTGCAGTTACAGAAACAGCGCATGCTGGTAGTTGCAGTTATGTCACTCACTCTAGTGCACACACTTGATCATTGATCAATGTTCTCCCCATAGTGAGCACACCAATTGAGAGTTGATTTACAGCTGTATTTGGACAAGAGACCACTGGTCTCGTGTTTGGAGTTATAGAGACTCTGCCTGCTAGGAGTTGCAGTCAATTACCTCTCTTTACTACACACACTTTACAAATGTTTTCCTCCCAAGCGAATAAACTTCAATTGGGACTGACCAAACAGGGGTATTTAGACACTTGTGCACTGGGCTGGTGGTTGGTTTTAAATACACAGGCCCTCCTGTCCTTAGCAGTCCTGTCAGTCCCTATACTGTACACACTATACACAAATTAAATCATCCAAGGTGAGTAAACTTCAATTGGGACTGACCAAACAAGTATATTTGGACAATTGTACACTGGGCTGGTGGTTGGACTTACATACACAGGCACTTCTGTCCTTAGTAGTCTTGTCAGTCCCTGTACTATACACACTATACACAAATGATATCCTCCCAGGTGAGTAAACTTCAATTGTGAGATGCCAGACAGAGGTCTTTGGACAGGTGTACATTGGACTGGTCTTTGGAGTTACAGACAGAACACCTCCTAGGATTTGCAGTTATGTTGCTGCCTGTACTACACACAGTATACAAAAGTAATCATCCTAGGTGAGTACAGTTAATTTGTGAGTTAAGTCACCATGGTATTTGGGCATGTGAAAACTGGGCATGTGTTTGTAGTTAGTGAGACAGAGTCCCCTTAGCAGTCATGTCACTCCCTCTACTTCATGCACTTGGTAAATATCATGTCCCCAGGTGAGTACACTTCATGTGTGATTTCCCAACCATGAGTGTTTGGAGAAGAGGTCCCTGGACCAGTGTTTGGAGCGACAGTAAGGGAGCCTCATGTGAGTTGCTTTCATGTAACTTCCTGTACTACATACACTATGCATATGCTTTCCTTTCAGGTGAGTAAACTTCAATGGGGAGTTGAGACACAGGTGTCTATTGAGGTAAGAACCCACACTATACATAGATGTTGTTCCCCCAGGTGAATCTACTATAATTGCCAGTTGCCAGACAGGGGTCTTTGGACAAGTGGACACTGGGCTAGTGAATGGAGTGATAGTAAAGGTGGCAGCAGGTGAGCTGTGAGCATGCATGACATGGCATTTAGGTGACATTTTTATTTTCCTACCAGACTCAACTCTCTCAGGTATTCCTGTCAAACCCTCAGCTTGCAGAATGGTCAAGACCTTCTTCTCCCAGGAAGGGAGTTGTAAGGGTGGAGTGTGGGTGCCATTGCCAGTCTTCTTGGCCTGCAGCTGGTGCCTGAGGAACACGGAATGGACCTTGCCCGAGGTCATTCCACCTCTTCCTGATGTCCTGCCTTGTGTGCAGGGTAGTGCCTACACCATTCACTCTATCGATGATCCTGTCCCACATTTCCATTTTCCTACTGAGAGAAGTGTGCTGAACTTGTGCTCCAAACAATTGTGGCTCTACTTTTATGATTTCATCCAACATGGCTTTTAACTCATCATCAGTGACACGTGAATTTTTCATAGGTGACATGGTGGTGAAAAAAAATGGGTGACAGTGTCTTACTAAAGCACTGAAGTGCAAAAGTGTGTGACTGAAAACAGTGTGTGCAGGGTGTGGTATGTGTTGTATGAGAAATCGAATTGATGCCTATTCTATATTTTTGGAATGTGATCTGCCTAGCTAGGTCTTTCTGGGAAAATGCAAAGGATTGTGGTTCGTGAAGGAATATGTTTCATAGTGTCCTTGCAGATGTGTAGAGTGTGGCAATGTGTGTCAGCTGTGTTGTTTTCAAATGCATCCAATGTGCAATTGTGTATTACTTTAGTGACCGCAGACTGCTGTGGTTCGTACTGCCATTGGCTGGACACCATGGATGCCCACCAGTGTGACTTTGGACTTGTAATACGGTTAGTGGTTGGTCGCTGGACTGTCAGGGCTGGAGGTCAGACCTTATATGTCTGGCCCTCCACGCCATTGTCGGTCTGCCTTTTTTGCTTGGTGGTTGGTGGACTTACCTGTATAACTCATGACAGAGCAGTATGTAAGACCCCCAACATGGTGGTCTTTTTAAGACTGCCAACATGGCTGTTTGTCTGTCTGACTGCCAAAGTCGTAATGAGGCCCTTAGAAACATTGGGGCAGATTTAAAGAAAAGTGGCGCAGCGTGGTGCTGCGCCAAAATTGTCAGCGCCGCACTGAGTAATTTTAGAAACGCTGGGATGCACATATTTAAAGGAATACAGCGCACCCCTGTGTTTCCCCCGCGCTGGTGCTAAATTTAGCTGCCAGCGCCAACGGAGGCATCCTTGTACCATCGTTCAAGGATGTCTGTGTTGAGAGGTGTGATTGTTTATGTGCGGGAAGGTGTCTCTTCTTGCGCATAAACAATCACTAATGGCGCTTTGGCACTTCTGTGTGTGCTGCACAATGTGGCACATACAGAAGTGCCAAAGTGTCATTTTCAAATGATTGTTTATGTGCAGGAAGGGACACCTTCCAGCTCATAAACAATAACTTCTGGCATTTTGCTTTTTCTATGCGTGCAGCAGAATGCAGCATGCATAGAAAAAGCAAAACATGAGAAGGAATAAAAGTATTCCTTCTCGTTGCGCCCTGCTAACGCCACCCATGTAGGTGGCGTTAGATTTTGACGCTACCTCAGATTAACAAAATGTCATAAATCTGAGGCAGTGTCAAAATGCAATGGATATTGCTGTGGCATTCCCACAGCAACACCCATTGGACGCCCCTTCCACGCACAGTACTGCATGGGAAGGGGCTGTATTTACAAGGTTGCATTAAGCCACAAAAAGTAGTTTAACACCGCCTTGTAAATACGGTGCTGTCGTTAGCACCACAGGAGCGTCACAAAAAGAGACGCTCCTGTGGCACTAGGGGCCTATAACTACGGCCCATTATGACTAGAGAAAAGCAAAGAGTCTCAAGACCCGCAATTGGGCACATTTGGGAAACTGAAACCGTAACCGTAAGGAGACATTGAACTATTCTAATTAAATATTTTGGAAATGGAAAACAGAACTCTTATGCAACATTTATCAGGATATCAGTGAGAGTTTGGTGACTCTATAGAAAAGGTCCAACCATACTTCAAAATTGTAGAAATACTTGTGTCAATAGGAGTTGAAGTTTATCAACCAGTTATTACCATTACCAAGAGCAAATGTGATACTACTATTGTTTTGTATAATGTATTGCCTTGGGTAATCTGAGGTTGCTAACCTTGACTTGTTGGCCATTCAATGGACTCCGTGGACCACTGAAGGGCATAGTAGGACTACTGTTGTGTATCACCACTGCTGGGCTGAATTCCTCAGGCTAGTGCTACAGGCTCATAATGTGGTGGTCAGACCGCCACAACCACTGTGGTCTGAGACTGTCACACTCGTAATTAGGCCAAAGTGCCAATCGTAGTTATCTGGTTGCAATGGACCACATCAAAGTCAGAAGATTAGGTCTAATGTGATGAAGTGAGTGCCTAATACAGGGACCTTCTTCATCCCGGTAGAGAGCTTTATCTTCTAACTTATTTCAATTCCAAGCAAGGAGCCTCTGTCAGAGTTTTGTGTTGGTGGTGCAGTTGTTGTTGATGTGAAGAGCTGGCCAATGGTCAGAGCTTTAGGTTTGCAGGAAATGCTGGTCTGTTGTTGTCAATGTGAAGAAGTTTATTTTGCTATGTTGAAATGGCTGTTAAAACTGCACTTCGGGCTGAATTAAAAGCCTGAGAAGTGTTTTAACATGCTACTTTAGTGAGTGCCACAATATGTGCTGAAGGTCACTAGTAAGATTTATTATACAGGACCTAGGAACATGTGGTACCATTTACTAGTTCCTGCTAAGTAAATTAAGGCCCTCATCATGAGTCTGGCAGTCGAACCGCGAGGGGACCGCCAGCTCCGCCAGGATCAGGGATCCCAGCAGTCTGGTGGTAGGTGGCGGTCCTAATCCGCCAGGGCAGCGCTGCAAACAGCCCTGCCCTGGGGATTACAACCTTGTTCTCCGCCAGGCATTTCATGGCGGTAGTGCTGCCGTAAAAAGGCTGTCAGAGAATGGGTTCAGAGGGCCCCAGGGGGCCCCTGCACTGCCCATGCACTTGGCATGGGCAGTGCAGGGGCCCCCTTGCCAGCACTCTAACAATGTTCACTGTCTGCTTTGCAGGCAGTGAACACTGCAAGGGTTCTGGTGCACCCTGCAGCCTACAGCATTGCCACTGGCTCAATTACAAGCTGGAGTCAATGCTGTAGGCGTTTTCCTGCTAGGGAAGCGGGCGGAAACTCAGGTCTCCACCCACCGACCTAGCAGTAAACTCATAACGGACCCGGTGGGAGGTAGCCAGTAAGGCAGCAACCTCCCCATCTGAAGTTCGGAAGATGGTGTAAACCGTCTGCGAACTCATAATCAGGCCCTAAAAATGGCAATCATGAGTAGGCCAATTTTGCCATTGTTAAGGGAGAAAGCACATGCACTATACCTCTGGTTAGCGGTTTAAAGTGCAGGGAGTCCTAATGTCAACAGAAAATGGGTTCAGCAATGGGCAAAATAGGTTTTAGATGGTTCAGAATGCCGCTGCGAGATTACTTTTTCATCTGCCTAAATTTTGCTCTAGCTACTTTGTAAAATGCATTGGCTCCCAATAAAGAAACGTACAGGGACAGCTCCTCCATTAGGGTGGAGGAGCATCTGCCCCCCCCAGCAGCGGCAGCTGCAAACCATTTCCCAAAAACAATTATAAACTGTGTTTATTATTGTTTTTTGGGAAAAGGGGTTGGGCCTCAGAGGTGAGAAGCTCCCCCTCAGAGTGCACGTGAGTTTGGCCAGCCGTCTCGGGCCAACCAAACACACATGTGCAGTGGGCTCTCTCCAGCCCAGCAATACAGTTGCTGGGCTGGAGAGAGCCTGCACAGGCTCCCAGTCTGCCTGAGAGCGCCCTGGCTGGGCACTTCCAGCCAACCCTGACACTGCTCTAAGCAGCGTCAGGACTGGCTCAGGGCACGCTGGGAGTCTGTGCCTGCAAAGGAGCAGGAGGAGTGGATGGAGCGGTGACGGGGGAAAGTGTTTTTGTTTTATATTATTTTGATTTAATCCCACGCTGCCCCACCCCTTTTGCATGCTGCGAGCTGCGACTGGAAACGTATTCAGTTTAAAGCCTTGTACAAAGCTCATTGTATTATGAAGAAGCAGGGGGACACCCAGGTGGCATCAGTGGTGCAGTTGTACATATCTACTAGGCCCTTGGCGCTTCTGAGCTGAATTTGACTTTCATACTTCGAACCAAAAAGTTCAGGATGGGAGATCAGGCTTTTAGAGTGATGGCTACGGTTTGATAGAATAACCCATCATTACATCTATGGAATATTCAGAACAATTTTGTTTTAGAAAGTAGCGGAAGACGTGGCTGTTTGCAGCATAGGTCTTTTCTGTCTTGGCTCTGTATTGTATCACCCTGGTAGTAAGATATCGCTTGGAAGTCTAGTTTCTGGGGCAGCTATGCTCTTTGTAAGGCTTAATAACATAGCAGAACGCAAGGCAAAAGTCTTGGGTGACCCTGTCGAAAGGTCTCGGTCCAACCGTATGGGTTACTTGAGGTGATTGAAAGAGATTTACAAAACCCAAATAAAAAATTTAAATAAATAAATGATTGTTTGAAATTTAACATTGTATAATGCAATGGGATTATTTGGAAATAAATAAAAAAATCTAAACATCTTCGTATATTTCCGTTACGTTTTTAAACTGTTATTACCTATTTACAATTGTTGTTGATTTACAGGCTCACATTATCACTTTCCCATTATCTCTGCAAAGTCTGATTCAATGACGCTTCTGTTTTTGTCAGAACGAGTTTCTTACGCATTGGACCAGAAAAACCGTTAATCTCGAACCCGGCTGAAAGTCGTAGCTTCAGAGCTCTTGGATAAAGATCTTACACTCCAGCAGAAGAAAAGTAGTGTCTTGCGCACTTGTGTGTTATGTTCTACATTCTGGATGACTTGTTACAAGGGCTGTTTCATGTAACCTGGAATTACTCTGCTTGTAGTACTAGACGTCTTGAAGGTTTAAACCCATTTGAACACAATGGACATAGCATGACTCATCCCACTAAGTGATACGGGTCGTGCAGCTCTCTGTTGAAGAACAGGCTGAGTGGAAAGTGATGGATGGGGCACTTCAAAGCTGTGACTTGGTCAATTATGACAAATGGTTCGTGTATTAAAAGTGGCAGAATTTAGCTGTGAGGGAGACGGCGGGAGGGAAGGATCACTCTTAAGAGTGCTTAGAAATCTGTCTGACCCTGTTTCAGTGTTATGTTTTGCTTGTATGGAGTGCGTTCGTATTAAGGGGCATATTTATACTCTGTTTGCACTGAATTAGTGTCATTTTTTTTAACTCTAATTCGGTGCAAAACTAACTCCTTATTTATACTTTGGTGCTAGACACCTCTAGCACCAAATTTATGGAGTTAAAGTCATTTTTGAAAGTGGAGACCTACTTTGCCTTAATGAGATGCAAGGTAGGCGTTCCCATGCAAAAAATGACTCTATGGCCTTAACGCCATATTTAGGGGCATATTTATACTCTGCAGCATATTTATACTCTGTTTGCACCGAATTAGTGTCATTTTTTTTTACTCTAATTCGGTGCAAAACTAACTCCATATTTATACTTTGGTGCTAGACCCATCTAGCACCAAGGCCCTGATTTAAACTTTTTTTGCACTGCATTAACGTCATTTTATGACACAAAAGTGGCGCAAACTTACAAAATATTGGCCCTTATTTATACTTTTTGCTGCAAAACTGCACTAACTCAGTTTTGCACCAAAAAGTTTAGCACCGGCTTGCACCATTTCTGTGCACCAGCCGGGCACCATATTTATGGAATGGTGCAAGCCGGTGCAAAGGGTAGGCTAGAGTTTAAAAAAATGACTTTAGTCGGGTGGGGCTGGCAGTATGGAAGAAGAGGGTTTAGCATCAAAAAATGGCTTTAGGCAGGTTAGAGTAAAAAAAAATGACTCTAACCAGATTAGCGTCATTTTATGGTGCTAAACCTACCATGCCACATGACTTCTGCCTTGGAAAAGGCAGGAGTCATGCCCACCACCCCAGTGGCCAGCACAGAGGACAGGGGTCCCCTAGGCATGGCAATTGCACCCTGTGCCATGTATGGGGGCCCATTTCAGGGCCCCCTATGGCACTTTCAAAAATAAAATGCACTTACCTGTACTTACCTGGGATGGGGTCCCCCATCCTCGCAGTCCCTCTAGTGTGGGTGGGGGTGCCCATAGGGCCTAGGGAGGGCACCTCTGGGCTTATTCCATGGTGTTCCACCATGGAAATAGGACCACAGGTCCCCTAACGCCTGCCCTGACCCAGGTCTTAAAAAATGGGGCAAAGCAAGCTTTGCCCCATTTTTTTTACCCCTCCTCCCTCCCTTGCACCATTTTTACATGGGAGTATAAATATGGTGTTAAGGCCATAGAGTCATTTTTTTTGCACGGGAACGCCTACCTTGCATCTCATTAAGGCAAGGTAGGTTTCCACTTCCAAAAAATGACTTTAACTCCATAAATTTGGTGCTAGACGTGTCTAGCACCAAAGTGTAAATATGGAGTTAGTTTTGCACTGAATTAGAGTAAAAAAAAAATTACGCTAATTCAGTGCCAACAGAGTATAAATATGCCCCTTAGCGTAAAAAAATTATGCTAATCTGGTCAGAATCATTTAATTTGACTCAAAACTGCCTAACGTCATTTTTTTTTAAGCTAGCCTACCTTTTGCACCTGCTTGCACCATTCCATAAATATGGTGCCCAGCTGGTGCTAAAAAATGGTGCAAGCCGGTGCAAAACTTTTTGGGGCAAAACTGCCTTAGTGCAGTTTTGCACCAAAAAGTATAAATAAGGCCCTAAGTTCTCTTTTGGAAGCTACTTTCTATGTCTTTAGGCTAGGGCGTGCCCCACTAGCCTTCCCATTGCTATTATTAAAGGCATTTAGGAAAAAGAGATTTGACTAAGGCGTAATCTTCTGCAGGTGAGTGTTGACAACTTTTCGAACTCATTTTACAGTTTTATGTTAATCTGAGTTTATAATCAGAGACAAATTCAGACTTTAGTGCCATCAGCGCTTAAGTTATTAAAAAAATGTAAAAACGCACTGGTACTCCACATTTTTCACAGGGGACCTCCATTCACTCTCCGTACTGGAGCCACCTACCTTTTTCAACAGTGGAGTGAATTTTACAGACCCATTTTCACGTAGGCTGTGTGTAGGAAGGTCTTCTTTTTTGCCCTGGTTAACCCCAAACGTTTTGGACAGATACTGGTGGTTACTGACTCTTTGCTGTGCCCTGGGTACTGGTAACCAGTCCTAGGGCCAGTGCTCTACGTAAAATGGATTATGCAAATCAGGCTAATTATAATTGGCTGTTCCAACCTACTTATAAGTCCCTAGTATATGGTAGGGCATGTAGGTTTAGGGACCCCAGCACAGGTAGTGCACTGCCCTTTGAAATTAAAAGTGCTTCCAAGTCCTAGGCTGCCTTATTTTTACATATGTCACCCCTAAGGTGAGCCCTAGGTGCCCCCCATGGTTGGGCACAGTGTAACTTTAAGCAGGGACTTTATAAAATATGTTTTATAAGCCGTGGTGGGGAAAATATCTAAATTTGTTTTCCCCATTGTATTGAGCGGGCTCCATAGGCTAACATAGGGAGACTTTATTTTAAAATAATAAAGTCTTATTTTCCATAGAAAGAAGCAAGATATGGCATGTTTAGTATCAAATGAAAAGTTATAATGAATACAACAACTGGCCACTATTGAATTTAATCTAACATGCACCTAGAAAGAGTTTTAGAACTCTTCCTAAAAGTTACCAGTTTCAGCTCTGTAGTGCCCTTCACTGATTGGTCAGCCTTGATGAGGTGTGAAGTGGCCTGGGCTGATACATAGGAAGCATCTGGTGGGAGGAGATCTACCTCAGCAGATGGTAAAACAGGATTGAGGAGAGCAGCCAAACTGATCTTCAAAGGAGAGAAGGACATTTGGAACAGCAACTGTACCTCCCCCATTTCCTGCAAACCCTGACAGCCAGGTGCCCCCTGATTAGATTGAAAGAGATGGAAAGCGGTGTGCCAAATGAAACTTGGCTACAACGTTGGGCAAGCCCTGCCAGACCTAACCTCTGAGATAAAAATTTTGGCATCTTGGATATTTGGAGAATGTTGCTCCCTGAAATTGATTTTTGCCACACTTCCCAGGAAGTGGTCACCCCAGAGGGTTGTGGCCTGCAAGTGGTTGGACAGAGACCCTCCTGCTTTCCACCCCCTGGAGCAGGGATAAAACTGGCAGATCTGCACCCCACCTCAAATCTCTACGAGGAACAAGGCAAGAAGAAGAAGGACTGCTCTGCTGGACCCCTGATCTGCACCTGCACCTGCACACTGCACGCCGAAGGACTGCACCAGCAGCACACTTGGGCTTCATCACTAAAATGACTTTGCCTGTCTTCTAGTGCTTCAAGAAGGGACTCCCTGTTTGCCATAGGTAGAAAATAGCTGACCAGAGTCCCCTGCATCAAACCCTGAAGAACCAGGGACCAGTGGTCATTTTTGGATTTGAGCTCTGTGCATTCTGGGAGTTGGAGTCCTAACCCTCAAGGAGCAACTCAGAACTTGTGAAGCCTTAGGGTGAGATGTGGACTCCTAAAGGACCTTCACAGACCTTCTGGAAGAAGAACCAGAAGTTTGGAGAAGTCTGTTGCAACTTTGGAAAAAAAAGCTCCATAAGTGGACCAAACCGATGCCGTGAGTCAAGCCGGCTTACATCAACTGCGACCTGGCCTGACTTGTGGATTCATCCTGCTGAAAAGCTTTGGAGGCCCAAACTTCCAGAATTTCACCAGGGTCTTGTGGAAAGGCAATCCGACGATGTTGACTTAAAATTGGCCTGCTCTGCAGGGTCGTCAGACACCAGAGAGAAAAAGCTCCCAAAAAGTTTCTAAGTCCCAATGTAAAAAGTAAACTGAGGCTACCCGTGCAGCCTATCCGAAGAGTGCTCGAGGGAGGTCAGTTTCAATTTCAAGTTCGTCCTGGATGAAGATTTCTGTCACGAAAAATCATCTAAGTCTGAACATAGAATCCTTCACCAAGGTTTCCTTTGACGTGTATCCGAAGAAGGCTCCAGGGAAGTCGGATCCAACTTGTGACTTCGTCCCGGTGAAGAAAATCTTCAAGAAAAAGTCTAAGGGCTTGATTACAAGTCGGGTGTGTGAGAAATTGATTGAAAAATAGACAGAAACAGAAAAAAGAGAGTGAGAGAGAAAGAGAGAGCTTTTTAGGCTTTAATATCTCATATACTTAGAATGAGATATTTTTGTTGGATTGAACAAAAAAAAGTCTTTAAAAAAGTATATTTAACAAAAAAAAAAGGAAATGAATCAAGCTGGACTCGAACCCCATTCCCACCCGCTCATTGTGAAGGACTGCAACCTTCACACTGAGCTTTGGGGGTTTTCTTTTTTTTAACTTTATTTTTAGCCCTTGGTGGGATTTGTATTAAAAAAAAAAAAAAAAAAAAAGTAGGGACCTTGGGGGGAGCCAAGCCACAGCAAACAGCTATGTTGTGGTGGTGTGCACCCCGGGACATAGCAGGAGCCGGCCCTGAGGAGTGGCGGTCCCCAAGGCAATCAGAGGCTCCTCGAGGGGCCCCCCTCCAATGTTTACATAGCCCCAGAGAGGTGATGGTCCCTGGGGCACAGAGGTCCTATTGGGGTCCCATATCTTTTTGTAAACATTTGCCTCGGGTGGTGGTCCCTGGGGCAGTTGGTGGGCACGTGCCCCCCCAAAAAAATATAGGGGGTCATTCCGACCCCGGCGGTCATTGACCGCTGGGGCCGGGGTCGGCGGGAGCACCGCCAACAGGCTGGCGGTGCCCCGCAGGGCATTCTGACCGCGGCGGTTTAGCCGCGGTCAGAACAGGAAAACCGGCGGTGTCCCGCCGGTTTTCCGCTGCCCTATGGAATCCTCCATGGTGGCGCAGCTTGCTGTGCCTCCATGGGGATTCCGACACCCCATACCGCCATCCTGTTCCTGGCGGTTCGCCCGCCAGGAACAGGATGGCGGTATGGGGTGTCGTGGGGCCCCTGGGGCCCCTGCAGTGCCCATGCCAATGGCATGGGCACTGCAGGGGCCCCCGTAAGAGGGCCCCACAAAGAATTTCAGTGTCTGCCTAGCAGACACTGAAATTCGCGACGGGTGCAACTGCACCCGTCGCACCTTCCCACTCCGCCGGCTCCATTCGGAGCCGGCTTCCTCGTGGGAACGGGTTTCCCGCTGGGCTGGCGGGCGGCCTTCTGGCGGTCGCCCGCCAGCCCAGCGGGAAACACAGAATCACCGCAGCGGTCTTAGGACCGCGGAGCGGTGTTCTGTCGGGGGAACTCTGGCGGGCGGCCTCCGCCGCCCGCCAGAGTTGGAATCACCCCCATAGTGTTGCCCTGGCGGTGGTGGTCCCTGGGGTAGTGCTCCAAATAACTTATTGCCCCCGGGGCAGCTGGGGGGGGGGTGGCAGGAAGCCCCCCCTACTTTTTTTTTTAAAAAGCCCCTGGGACATGGCCCACCCGGGGACATTAGGCTAACAAAGTGGGGGAGCCCGCGCTTCATTTTTTTTCCCCTTTACTAGTGGATGCACCGATCCACTGCGCCTCCGCTCATAAAATAAAAACAATGCATTTTAGCCCTGGGGGACCCTCCCACCAGAGCTAAGGGGTCAGGGTGTTCATACCCTGGCCCCTTTTGTTTTTTTTTTACTTTTATTTTGGGACCAGGATGAAGCCGAGTACAAAGATGGCTGACAGCTTCTTTTGTTGCAGTGTTGTCAGCCAATCAAATCTCAGCACAAGATTGTTAGGGGCTGTGAATCCTTTGCGTCCCTAGATATACAAATTTGTTTTCCCCTTAATTTATCAAAAACTACTGAATTGAATTACACCAAAACATTTAAAACACTCTTTCCGGACCAGGACCTACATTCCTGCCAAATGTGATGTAATTCCATTCCAGTAGTGTTTGCGCTATCGCTGTTCAAAATCCCTAAGGAAAAATAAATAGGGAAAAAGTTTTTGGGGACCTCCCTTTTTTCTCAGCCACCCCTGGATGGATCACTCCAAAACTTTCCAGGCAGCAGCTGATAGTACTGGCAACTTTTTTGGAAAGTTTCGTAAAGATTTGTCAAGCGGTGCCAAAGCTATAGGCAAGTAAAAAAACGCTTTTTGTATTGAAATGTGCTCCTACCTATAACTACCTGGTGGCAACCACCACTGGGTAATGTATATATATATATATATGTATATATATATATATATATAACTTAATTACATAGTCCATGGTTATCCAGAAAATCTAACCTGATCCGATATGCACTGGTGATAAAAGCATGGCAGGTCACTCTACCATATTTAGAGTGGGGTGACCATCATAAGATTAAATAATGACCCTGATGCTGATGGGCCATGTTCTTTTGCTTTTCAAAAACAAACTTCTTTTCTCAGAGTTTTTTTTTGAAAAACAAGAAAACAGTGGGTTGGGGCCAAAAGTGCTGTTGGTCAAATGGACCAGCGAGGGTCCAATTGTTCTCCTTTTTCCCTACATCCCTTTTTTACACATTAAAATGAATACATTGATACTACTATAAATATTGATGCTTATTTGTTTTTTTCTAGAAAGTTGTAAATCTGCATTCATTGGTGTATCATCACGTTTTGACACACACTTATAACAAATATTTCTAGAATAACACCTACAAAATATATGCCACTCACAGTTTTCCTTAAATATTTTTGACTTTCATTTTCACATGAGTAGATATATACACTTGTTTGTTTGCCCATGGGACAAGATGGCGAACAATTTCAGATTCGCTTGGGTTCTCTTTTTACATCCTATTCAACCACACAAATTTATGGGGTGTTTCTTTCCTCTATCCATACTTTAAGAGATTCACTTCTGCCATTGTAAAACATGGACATTTTCAGGGTAGGAAGGGGCAAGAGAGTAGTTTGTGAATAACCACTAACATTAAATCAAATATGAAACTTGGTGTGTAGGCACAAATCCACTCTCCACCATATAAGTAGATTTACTCACATCAAAATCATTGTGTGAGTAAATCCTTCTACAGGTAGACGTACTAACACAAATATGAGATTTCCAAAAGAGGATCTGCACTTATAAAAAAATTATTTGTGCATGTCAGCTAACCCTACACTTAGAAGGACCATTTTGAACAGAAATGTGCATTTTGGGGACTTAGGATACACCCAGGTTCTACATTCAGTAAAGCTGTGGAATGTATGTTCTGGAACAAGCAGCACATAAATAATAAATATAATGGCGTTCTTACTGGGACTTCGACTTTAGAAAGTGATTGTTCATGTAACGATTTCATTATTTTTAATGTTAGTGTTAAATGAACGCAACAACATTTCATTCCAGATCTTTGTTTAAACAGTTTTTCATTCTGACATTCTTCTGACAGTCTTCTAACATCTTTTGAAACTGCCACCTCCCTTTCCTTTGTTTGATTTTTCTTATTTTTGATCTATTACAATTTCTACGTAGCACACCCCTGCATTATAGTAATTTCATTCTTACCTCCTGGTATGGTTGAGGCTGAGCCACTTCACAACCCCTTATTTAGTCTGTAACCCTTTTCAAAAGAAGAACAACATCAAAGAAAATTCTCTCAACCCAAAATTCTGCTATGGTATGTGAACTTGTGCCTCACTCCTTGACTTTTCGTTGTTTTTTTAGTTTTAATTAAATAATTTTACTTTTTATTTATCATTTTTCACTACAGGCTTATTCTCACCACCTGGTATTGTTTCGTTGCCTAATCTGTAGTGAAAGTTTCCTTTAAAACACGTTTTGATTAGCAACTTTGCCAAATTGTTTTACTTTAAATTTAGAGGAATTTTTCAAAACAAGGCTTACATTTTCTCATAGCCAAAGATAAAAATACACAAAGCCCTATTGTGTAAGAAGTAAATTCACCTGAATGTTCAATAGAATTGGTGCCATACTGAAATTATGGGCCTGATTAGGAACTCGGTGGACGGTTTGTACTGTCTGCCGAACGTCCGATGGGGAGGCTACCAACACACTGGCTACCTCCCCACCGAACCCATTAAGAGTTTCCCACTGGGCTGGCAGGCGGAAACCGAAGTTTCCGCCTGCCAGTCCAGCTGGAAACAGCGGCAGCATTGTCACTGGCTCACATTCGAGCCGGCGGCAACGCTGCCAGCGCAGGGTGCACCAACACCTTTGCAATGGTCACCTTCTGCACAGCAGACAGTGAAAATCTGGGATGGTGCTGGGCAGGGAGAGCCCTGCACTGCGCATGCCAAGGGCATGGCAGTGCAGGGGCTCCCCTATGGCCCCCTGCACCTGTTCTCTGTCAGCTTTTTCATGGTGATAAAACCACCATGAAAAGGCAGGCGGAGAATGAGCTCATAATCAGCAGGGTGATGCTGCATGGATCCCGGCAGTGGTAGCAGTACCCTGGCATTCTAACCACCAGGGTCTTAATGTGAATGTCGGACTGCCACAGCAGGGGTGGTCCTGATGACAGACTCGTAATAAGGCCCTATATGTGAAACATTTTTCCTCAGTTCTCTACCATAAAATATTTGTTATATAGTAATGTACCCACATTTTCTCCCTTACAGAAAATGAAGAAGTTCTCATGGACAAACATGTTTTCAACTGACAAGATAGCTATTTCCACTTTTCAGTATATTCCTTTCTAAACACGAGGTTTACAATCCCGTAGTAAAAAGCAGAATGTCCTTGCCCTGCATTCTATTCTCATTGAAGAGCATCTAGTAAAGCTAGACCATCTTTCATGCGACAAAGCAACCCAGGTTCAATGTTGGTGTTTGTGAAATATTTGGACAAATTATCTAGTTTTAAATATCGAGATACAGAATATCTGAAAAATAAATAGCGTGATATAAAAGTATTGTGATGTAGAAATTTCGATGACAATAATATCGATTTTTTAGGTAAGTAATATTGTTTTCAAAAATATCTGTTTTAATATGGTTTTAAATAATATAGTTGTGAAAATATTGGTTTTTAATTAATCCTATGTGTTTTAGTTCACATATTCATTTTATAAGTTAAATGCTGTTTGTATAATTATTGACAATATTTTACATATAGTTTGTCATTATAAGTGTTTTAAAATTGTTTTATTGAATTGCTAATAGTACAATATAGTGTTGTAGTAAGTTATGAGGTTTTATAGGGGTAAGTGTGGGTGGTTAATTATAATTAACTAGCAATCAATTATTCATTTAATATTAATTATGTTGTTGATTATTAATTATGTGCATTGTGTATTTATTATATTTTTGGTTATATATTAGGTGCAGGTTGTTGAGGTTGTTGGGTGGGCAGGTAAGTAAATAATAATTGATTAATAAATAATTAATAATGTATTAATTATTTGATTCTTAATTATGTGAATTGTCTCATAATTATATTTTTGAAGTTAAATGTTAGGTGTGGGTTTTTGGGTTTGTAGGGTATAGGGTGGGAACTTAATTAAGTAATAAGTAATGACCAATTGCTTATTAAATTAATAGTAATCGTTTTATTTATTGTTAATGATGTAAATTATAAATTATGTTAAGTATGTAAATGAAGTAGGAATAGCAAATATTACCCCTCTGGAGTCCAGCACTTCCCCTACTGTTGCATAGACTGCAGTAGGCATAGCAAATTTAACCCTTCTGAAGTTCAACACATTCCCTACTGTTGCATGCACTGGAGTGGAAGTAGTAAAATGTACCCCTCTGAATTCCAACACTTTCCCTACTGTTGCACAAACTGGAGTGGGAATAGTAAATTTTACCCCATTCCCGAAGTCCAACGCTTTCCCTACTGTAGAGCTGATTGGAGTGGGAATAGTAAATGTTACCCCTCCAAAGTCCAATGCTTTCCCTACTGTTGCAAAGACTAGAGTGGGAATAGTAAATTGTACCCCTCTGAATTTCAACGCTTTTGCTGCTGTTGTATAGACTGGAGTGCAAATAGTACATTTTACCACTTATAAGTCCAACACTTTCTCTACTGATGAACAGACTGGAGTGGGAATAGTAAATTTAACCCCTCCGAAAAGCAGCAATGTTTTCCCTACTGTTGCACAGATTGGAGTGGGAATAGTACATTTTACCTCTTGAAAGTCCAACAATTTTTCTACTGTTGCACAGACTGGAGTGTGAATAGTGTATCTATTATTTTCTGACTTAAATTCTTATTTCTGATATTGTGTGTGTGTGTGTGTGTGTGTGTGTGTGTGTATATATATATATATAAATAATTTGTTTGTTTGTTTAATTTTACATCATTTGTTCCTATATGAATGGTTTTCATTTTTGTAATTTTTTTAATTAAAAAAATGTTGTTTTTATGTTTAATTAATTTGGTAATTTAGTTTCAGGTTTTGTGCTTGTGTTTTAATATTTGTCATTTAAATATAAAATTTTCTATATATATTTATGCTTTTTACAATAGTAAATAAAAAAATAGTTCCAAAAATGTAATATAAATTAAAATTGATAATTTTGTCAATAGTTGTACAATATATATATATATATATATATATATATATATATATATATATATATATATATATGTGTGTGTGTGTGTGTGCATGTGGGTTCATATAAGTATATATTTATATGTATATATACATTTTTAAATACTATGTACAATTATTTAATTTACATTAATTTAATGATATATGTTAAAATATTGAATATTTACTATTTTATACTTTATATATAATGAAAATCAATGTCTGTATATTTTTTAGCAATATTAGTGTAAACAATATTTTTGTTCCGATATTTTTGTATTTACCATTATAAGTATAGGTAGACCTATTTCCTGAAAACAATATATTTGACTTGTGTGTTTCGATATTTGTTGTTCCAATGTTCTCTCAGATATCCGTTTGTGACAGCCTCAAGAAGGAAGAGGGGAAGTGGCTGCAGTATAATGCGTAGCTGTTTATTCTATGTAACTGTTGGATCAGCTACCTACAATTACAATTTCAAGAGGTCATGAGGGCTTTAGAAAAACAAAACATAGCAGCTAACATCAATAACCCCTTAAACAGCAAGGTTTCCTTTGCCATGTGTTCAGGGATCATATTTAGGCATAGTTGCAACAGGAAACAGTGCTGCACTTACTTATGTAACATGAAATGTCAATGTAATTGAATTACAGCGATGTCAAGAAACTGATTTACAATGACACACTTGTGTGCTCTCAAAGAGGTATCCTCTGAATACATACCATAACATGGAATGGCCAACTTCTAATACAGCTCAAGCCACCATGTGAGTGTATCTACAGCAATCACTGACTTAGAGCAGCGTTGTTTATCTGACCTAATGCAGAGAGTGTGATTGGTGCTGAGAAGATGCCCAGATGGACTGGTAAGGACTGTGCAGCAGAGCATTTCAGAGGGGATGTGAACCAAAACCTTGAGGCATAGTAACTTTGGCTCTCATTAGAAGTTTCATGGTCCCGGGACCGCCAAGGTAGCAGTCTGACCGGCATCAGTCTGGGGGATGTGACCGCCTTCTTACGAGTTTGGCTGTCGTACCAACAGAAGACTATCAGTGGTCCGCCGGCATCACCAGGCATCATAGAACGCCACACTCACGAGGAAGCACAAACAGGCCGGCGGAGCCTGTGTTTCCGCTGGACTCGTTACGAGGTTGCACACCACCAATGTGACCATGGCGGTTCAACCATCACGTATTAGAAGGTAGAAATGGACAGTAAAAAGGGAGACACTCACCTGCATGCAGCCGTACACGTCCGGTGCCGCCATGAAGCCATTCACAAATGTCATGCTGCTGCTGATCATTGATGGACAATCAACTCAACGCCACAGTGGACACCAACACCATAAGTACACGCCCCTACCTGCATCACCAACCTTAAAAATAGCTTTTAGAGCCTGCGAACACAGCATGGGGGCATGACACAGGCAGCAGGCGCTGAGGGATGCCATGGTGGGTGGATGAGTATCTGTTGGGATGGTAACTGTGTCCATAGGTGTGGTGTCTGTGGGTGTGGTGCTTGAGGCGGATGTCTGGGGATCTGTTGGGGTGGTGTCTGCAGGTAGGATGGGTGTGGTGGCTGTGTCAGTGAGTGTTGTGGTGGTGTCTCTAGTTATTCTTGATGTCGTGTGTGATACTGGAGTCGTGAGGGTGTCAGGGAAAGTTGCTGTGTCTGTGGGTGGATGTTGTTTGTGTGCATGCCGGTGTGTCTTGTGGTGCTTGTGTTTGTATGCCCTCCACTTGTCTGTTGAGGTGGATGCCTGTGGATCTGTTTGTATGCTTTGGGTAGGCAGGGGAAGGGGGATTTGGACTGAGAAGGGGGAGTTGAAGGGGGGACGGAAGGTGGGGAGTGACTGTCTGCCATCAGTGTGGAGGACAGAGCATGAAAAGATCTCTGAAGGCCAGCCAATGCACCATGAATGCTTTCCAGGAATACATTAGTCTGTTGGAGCTGATTTGACAATCCCAGGAAGGCATTTATAATGACTGACTGGCCCACAGAGATATTTCTCAGAAGGTCAATAGCCTCCAAACTGAGGGCAGCAGTGCTAACAGGTGCTGGGACCGAGGTAGCTGCAGCAAAGGAGACGCCACCTTCTTGGGTGAGTGGGCACGGCCTACTGGGTGGGAAGCAACAGAGAGGGCGGTGATAGAATGGGGGTGGTGGACAAAGATGATACTGGGGGATTCCCCGATGTGTCTGCCACCACTAGGGAGTGGCCACTGGAGGAGCAACTGATGATGATGACTAAGTCCCGGTCTCTCCATGGCACTCTCCTTGCCCTCTGGGCTACTGGGTCCCTCTTGTCAGTGGTGTCATGACCTGAGGTCCCGTGGACCAATGCTTCCCCACTTGGCTTGGCCCTGCCTCCTTGCCTGTGCTTCAAAAACAAAGAGAAATAGGGTCATAACATGTCCATTATGACACTTAAATCACAACTCTGATTGACAAACAATACCATCATGTCAAGTAGGCCACAGCAAAAATGTACACCTAAGTGGCACATACATGTGTCAAAATATGTGTACACATGCCATCTGGATTTACTAAAGGTGCCCACAGAAAAATCTAGATCTCAGACAACTACAATTGCATGGCTGAAGTCTTGCAACCACGATAACCATGCAACAACTAGGAGACCTCTAAATCCTCAAAGCTGTGCCACATGGAGCAGACCTAAATTGTCTTTTGGCAAATAATGGCATAACACTGAAAAGTCAATTTCGCACACACAGTCATGTACACATTCATTTGGCACGTACATAGTGTACCAACAATTAGAAATGTTGCCACGAAATCCTGTAATGTTGATTACAAAAGTGCAATATCCTGGAGTAGGTGACATGCAAATACCCATGTCACACTGAAAACATTTCAACAATGTACACTTCAACAAGTGACGCCTGTCCCAATAGAGTCAAGGAGGTAGTATCCATGTTACTTAGATAGGCCTCACATGTGCCATTGAAAGGAACACTATTGATGTCTGGTTCAATCTGTCAGGGAGAGATGTCTCTAGAATACACACAGCAATGATTCAATAATTCCCAAGATAGTCACCACTAATGTCTGACACCAATTACAATCACATTACCTGAGTGTTTCTGTAGTACATATCTGTCCTTTGCATGTTGGAGAGACACAGAGCTTTCAATGACTAATAGAAGGACCTCAAACTGTTGTCGAATGTGAAGCAATATCACTATCCACATCTTGGACATTCCAACCCTGGTGTCTGTCTGTTGATGAATGCCTCTACCTAAACACATGTGATGTTACCAATCACTGCAAGTCACTCCATGATGCATGCCAACAGTCAGGGCACAATCTTCAACGATTACACATGTGCAGTGAACTTTTCCACATGAGTTCGCATCATGGCATAGATAAACACAGATGGGTTCCACAATCTGGGATTAGCTGTATGTCCCTCATTGCTGCGGCAATTCTACATGCAAAAAGACATACTATGACACATAAAGCTATCTGTCAGACAATAAACAATGGTGACACACTCCTGTCTGTGGCGCAACATGAAATGTACCACCATTGTAACTATACTATTCTACAAATAGTTTCCATGCACATATATGTGAGGGAATACAGACATCATCACATCAGCATGGGTAGCACATGTATGATATTGCAGATTAAGAATGTTTCCTGAAGAAAAAAGGGCACAATCAATCAATCAATCACGATACTTATAAAGCGCGCTACGTACCCGTTAGTGTTTCAAGGCACTGGGGGGGGGGGCTGCTATTGGTCAAAGAGCCAGGTCTTGAGGAGTCTCCTGAAGGTGAGAAGGTCCTGGGTCTGGCGCAGGGTGGTCGGGATGGAGTTCCAGGTTTTGGCGCTGAGGTAGGAGAAGGATCTGCCGCCAGAAGTCTTGCGTTGGAAGCGGGGGACGATGGCGAGGGAGAGGTTGGCGGAGCGGAGTTGGCGGGAGGGGACGTAGAAGTTGATTCTGTTGTTCAGGTAGGCGGGTCCGGCTTTGTGGAGCGCCTTGTGCGCGTGGGTGAGGAGCTTAAAGGTGATCCTCTTGTCCACGTGGAGCCAGTGGAGGTCCATCAGGTGGTGGGAGATGTGGCATCGGCGGGGTACATCGAGGACCAGGCGGGCGGAGGCGTTCTGGATGCGTTGGAGTCGTTGGATGTCTTTTGTTGGGATGCCTGTGTAGAGTGCGTTGCCGTAGTCAAGTCTGTTACTGACGAGGGCCTGGGTTACCGTTTTTCTGGTTTCTGTCGGGATCCATTTGTAGATTCTACGGAGCATGCGGAGGGTGTTGTAGCAGGAGGATGAAACTGCGTTGACCTGTTTGGACATGGTAAGGGCGGAGTCGAGGATGACGCCGAGGTTGCGTGCGTGGTTGGCTGGTGTTGGGGGGGGGGGTCCCAGCGCGGTGGGCTACCAGGAGTCGTCCCAGGCCGAGGGGGTGCGTCCGAGGATGAGGACCTCCGTCTTGTCGGAGTTCAATTTCAGGCGGCTGATTCTCATCCACTCTGCGATGGATTTCAATCCCTCATGGAGGTTGGCTTTGGTGGTGTGTGGATCTTTAGTGAGGGAGAGGATGAGCTGGGTGTCGTCAGCGTAGGAGAGAATGCTGAGATTGTGCTGACGGGCCAGTTGTGCGAGGGGGGCCATGTAGACGTTGAACAGCGTCGGGCTTAGAGAGGAGCCTTGGGGAAAGCCGCAGATGAGGATAGTGGCTTCGGAGCGGAAGGGTGAGAGTCAGACTCTCTGGGTTCTGCCGGAGAGGAATGAGGAGATCCAGTTGAGGGCTTTGTCTTGTATTCCGTCTTCGTGGAGGCGTGTTAGTAGGGTGCGGTGGCAGACTGTGTCGAAGGCAGCGGAAAGGTCCAGGAGGATGAGGGCTGAGGTTTCGCCGTTGTCCATTTGCTGTCTGATGTCATCTGTGGCGGCGAGGAGCGCCGTCTCGGTGCTGTGGTTGCGTCTGAAGCCGGATTGGGAGGGGTCCAAGATGGAGTTGTCCTCGAGGAAGTGGGTGAGCTGGGTGTTTGACGATCTTCTCGATGACCTTCGCTGGGAAGGGGAGGAGGGAGATCGGGTGGAAGTTTTTGAGGTCGTTGGGGTCGGCCTTGGGTTTCTTGAGGAGGGCTTGGATATCGGCGAGCTTCCAGCTGTCCAGGAAAGTCACGGTTTCGAAGGATAGCTTGATGATCTTTCGAAGTTGGGGGGCGATGGTGGAGTCGGCTTTGTTGTAGACGTGGTGTGGGCAAGAGTCTGATGGGGATCCTGAGTGGATGGAGTTCATGATCTTGCGCGTTTCGGCGTCGTTTACGTGGGTTCAGGTGGTGAGGCGGTTGGTGTAGGCGGAGTTGTCGGGGTGGGGTCTGGCGGCGGTGTGGTGTTGAGGCTGTCGTGGATGACGGCGATCTTCTGATAGAAGAAGGAGGAGAGTGCGTCGCAGAGTTTCTGGGATGGTGGGACGTCGTTGACGTTGGCGCTGGGGTTGGAGAGCTCCTTCACGATGCAGAAGAGCTCCTTGCTGTCGTGTGCGTTGTTGTTTAGGCGTTCTGTGAAGTGGGATCGTTTGGCGAGTCGGATTAGATGGTGGTGCTTGCGGGTGGCTTCCTTGTGGGTTGCCAGGCTGTCGGGTGAGCGTTCGAGAAGCCATTTCTTCTTAAGTTTCTGGCAGGTGCGTTTGGAGGTGATGAGTTTGTCTGTGAACCAGGCTGCTTTTTTAATTTCTTGGTTGACGGTGGGCCTCTTGAGTGGTGCGAGGGTGTTTGCTCAGTTGAGGATCCACTGATGGAGGTTGACGGCGGCGGTGTCCGGGTCGGTAGGGTCGGTAGGCGGGTTCTGGGCGAGTGTGCTGGTTAGTTGGTCTTCGGAGACTTTGCTCCATCGGCGGTGAGGAGGTAGTGGGGTGCGGTGGTGCTCGGTGTGTTTCTTGAATGTGAAGTGGACGCAGTGGTGGTCGGTCCAGTGGAGTTCGGAGGTGTGGCTGAAGGTGACGTGGTTGCTTGCGGAGAAGACCAGATCGAGCGTGTGGCCGGCGATGTGGGTGGGTGTGTTGACCAGTTGTCTGAGTCCGAGGTTGGAGAGGTTGAGGGTCAGTGATGCGGTGTTGGCGTCATTGTTGTTCTCCAGGTGGAAGTTGAGGTCTCCAATGAGGATGTAGTCCGTGGAGGCGAGGGCGTGGGTGCTCGCGAGGTCGGCAATGGTGTCACTGAAGGGGGCTCTAGGTCCTGGTGGTCGGTAGATGAGTGTCCCTCTGAGGGTGGTTTTGGGGTCCGTGTGGATCCGGAAGTGAAGGTGTTCAGCTGTCTTGAGGGTGTCGTCTGTGTGGGTGTGGATCTTGAGGGTGGATTTGTGGACGATGGCTATTCCTCCTCCGATTCCATTGGTGCGGTCTCTTCTGGTGATCTTGTAGCCGTCAGGGATGGCGATGGCGATGTCAGGGGCCGAGGAGTCGTTCCACCAGGTTTCGGTCAGGAAGGCTACGTCTGGGGCGGTGGTGTCGAGCAGGTCCCAGAGCTCGATGGCGTGCTTTCGTGCGGAGCGTGTGTTGAGGAGAATGCAGTGGAGGTGGTTGGTGTTGGTTGTTGCATGGTTCCTTGTTCTGTTGCAGGTGAAGTTGCAGGCGCGGCAGGAGAAGGGGCCCTTGGTGTGTTTCGGAGTGGCCTGGAAGCAGGCTGTGGAGGAGCCGGTGTTGAGGGCACGGAGTTCGCTGGCTGAGTAGCGAAGTCAGGTGGTGCGGGGGGCGTGCGGACCAGGGGGGGTGGCGCTGGGCGCGGTCCAGGCGCAGACACGCAGCGCCAGCCATTAAGAAGGGAGGGGGGAGGGAGGAGCAGCTGGGAGGCGGGAGGCGGGAGGGTGCGGTGAATGGGGGCGCAAGGGGGGCGGGGCCGCAGGGAGGCAGCGGCAGGGAGAAACGGCAAGGGGGAGCGCCCAAGGGGCGAAAACAAGCGGAAAAAGGCACAAAAGTGAAAAAAAAGCACAAGGCAATCACAAATTACGGAATACAGTCACAAATGCGGTAAATGGCACAACACAAGCGGAATACAGAAGTCGGGAAAAAGGCACAAATTGGGGCAAGCGTGCAAGGAGGCAAGGCGCAGAAAGAATGAAAACACTCTCAGATACGGCGAAAGCGGCACAGTCCACACGGATCTAGCGACGCTTACCAGAAGCCCACTAGACACCAGGGATGAGGCGCAGGAGGATGCCTGCGGGTGGAGGAGGGCCTCGAACACGTAAGCAGCAGCGTGGGTGGGGGTCAGGGACACAAGACAGCAAGGTGGTGCTGCGGACGTGGGGGGCGAGCTCTAGACCAAAAACAGGTAAGAGGTCGCTCACCCTCGACGCGCAGCGCCAGCTATTAAGAAGGGAGGGGGGAGGGAGGAGCAGCTGGGAGGCGGGAGGCGGGAGGGAGCGGCGAATGGGGGCATGAGGGGGGCGGGCCACAGGGAGGCAGCGGCAGGGAGAAACGGCAAGGGGGAGCGCATAAGGGGCGAAAACAAGTGGAAAAAGGCACAAAAGTGAAAAAAAGCACAAGGCAATCACAAATTACGGAATACAGTCACAAATGCGGTAAATGGCACAACACAAGCGGAATACAGCAGTCAGAAAAAGGCACAAATGGGGGCAAGCGCGCAAGGAGGCAAGGCGCATAAAGAATGAAAACACTCACAGATACGGCGAAAGCGGCACAGTGCACACGGGTCTAGCGACGCTTACCAGAAGCCCACTAGACACCAGGGATGAGGCGCAGGAGGATGCCTGCGGGTGGAGGAGGGCCTCGAACACGCTAGCAGCAGCGTGGGCGGGGGTCAGGGACACGAGACAGCAAGATGGTGCTGCGGACGTGGGGGGCGAGCTCTAGACCAAATGCTGACATGTAGGCACAAGGAATGTTGGCAACAGCCATGGGACATAATTCGTGTCAATGGACTTACAAAGGGAAAGTAGTTTGCTACATCTGCAAACAATTAGCCATGCGAGCCATGTCACATGTATGATGGACACTTTCATATCACAGAGTGCAGTGAGGCACCTAACCCATCATATACTGAAGATAACTAGCTTCTGGGAGGCAGATGTCTACGTACACCTATACCCAGGCACAATGTCAGAGGACGGTGATCCATAACCTACTTACCTTTGGCCTGTAACATTTAGGGGTAGTGATCTGTAAGTTAGAAATTACACCCACTACAACAACAAACAGTACATGAATGATCACAGTACACAGTCATGTATGCTCCCTGCAAAGCAAGTGGTTTAAGGATTTCCCCCAGTTGTGTACTAAGTCCCAGGTTCAAAAGACAAGGCACACCAGTTTGATGCATGGCATGTCAACACAATCTCCCATCTACTGTGTGACACATGGTTCATCCCTAATTGTCAGGGGGCACAGTCAGTACCTCACTCAATCACCTGGCAATGGGACAGGCAGGACTTTGCTGTGTACTCACCCCCTTGTGGCTGCTGTGCTGCCCTCAAACGCCCATCAAGTTCCGGGTAGGCCACTGCCAAAATGTGGGCCATTGGGGGGTCGTTGTCAAATGGACACCCCACCCATTTTTGTAGGACAGCCAGAGGTGGGTCTTCGAGATCTTCCAGGTCCAACTTCTCAAGTCCTCCCACCTCTTGTGACAGTGGGCGCTCCACCAGCTGTGGATCCCCAGGGTCCTCACCTTCTTGGAGATGGCTCTCCATATCCCTTTCTTCTGATAGGCATTAACCTGCATGGATGCAAAAGACAAGACAAAAACGTATGTCCAAAAGTCCCATCCAAAGAGTCACATACATGTCAGTACACAAAGCTAGGAACATTCTTCTTTTGCCCAAACTGCCCAAGTGTGACATATACTAGCCATTGAGTAGAGGGACATGACTACAAACACTACCCAATCTGCAGACCAACCCACCACCCTGCTCAGGCTGTCCACTGACTAGGTAGATCAAATGACATCTAGTGGGACAGGTTCTAGCAAGCTGACTGAGATTTAAGGAACTATGGGACACATCACACCTCTGTGGCTTCTGAAAGGTAGACTCCCTAGGCATGAATGCATGCAAACATTCAGACTCTATGAGAATGAATCTCTGCATATAGTTCATGCAGGCTACTGTCAGAGTACAAACTCAAACATTACACATGGGTAATATTAAGGGCACTGGTATGGTGGGTACAGGAAGTGTCTACTGTGTCCATGTGTGGACATGTGGGCTAACAAATGCATACTCAGCCACCTCAGGTGGTGTGGTTCTGTGTCATGTACTTGTGCCACATAACATGCTTTTGAACATATGTGTCCATCCTACAGAGATGGCATCCATTAAACAAAGGTATGCATTGTTTATTTACTGACATGTGACCAAGGTCATGAATCACATATGGCTTCCCAGGAATCAACTTTCTGTCCGCACTGTGGGACCATCATTTATGAAATAAGCCTGCACAGGACAAATTTGACCTGCGTGAAGGTGACAACAGGGATGTGTTAGTAAAGGTCCTGCCAGGGGACAGATACACACATTGACAATGATGCCAAGGGCAGATTGGTCACAGATCATTAACTGTCCCCTAAACCATGTTTATACTCATCAGGGAAAGAGCCTCAATAAGCTGCAGATTTTCACAGAGCCTAGATTTGGCCACATAACAGGATCGACTGGGATACAGGAAGTGGGCACAGTGCAACAGTTGCATAGCAAAAGGGACTCACAACCAGCCTGGACTTGAACCCATACTAGGAGATACATTTGACAGTCCGTGGACTCTTCAGGCTGAGCAGACAGAAGTTACATGAAACTCCATTTTCATCACTTCCATGCACTTCCTGGCCACAGGGTCCTTCCAAAATATAGTGGCCTTATCTGCAGGTATGTCCCAGCCCATGTTCAGTCTTATTTTGAAGGAGGTACTCTCAGCAATGTTGAAACATCTGGACAGCTACATCAGGTTTCCTCCACGTGAGGATTTCACACATGTGAAGGCTGTTTTTTATGGCTTGGCACACATCCCACATGTGGTGGGAGCCATTGATGGTACACATGTTGCCTTTGTCCCACTGCATGACAATGAACAAGTGTACATCAACAGAAAGAACTTCCATTCCATCAATGTACAAGTTGATTGTTTGGCAGAACTCTACATTCACAGGTCTGTGCCCCTTATCCGGGTTCAGTCCATGATGTCATCATTATGTGGAACAGCGCAATCCCCCAGCTGATGTCACGACTGTACCCAGCGAGGTGTGTGCAGTGTCTGCAGCAAACATTCAGATGAGAGGGACTCATGGTTGTACATGTGTCCCATTCCATAACAGGGGACTCTGCATACCCAAACCAGCTATGGTAGTTTACACCAGCGAGGAATCCAACTATGGCAGGGGAAGTCCACTTCAACAATGCCCAAGGAAGAACATGGCGTATCGTGGAGCGGACGTTTGGGTGTCCTGAAGGCCAGATGTGTGTGTCTGGACAAGACAGGTGGAGCCCTCCTCTAGTTTGTAAGATCATTGTGGCCTGCTGCATGCTCCACAATATTGCCCTGCGGAGGGATATCCCATACACTCCAGATGAAGGGGAGCTAGCAGTGCCACCGTGTGAGAATCCTGAAATGTCAAGTTGGGATGACAGTGATGAAGAGGAAGGTGAAGACTTCCAGGCAGATCTCATTAATCATTACTTTACTTGAGTGTAAGTATGTAATGTTATGTGATTACTGTGACTGTATGAGGAACTGTAGTTGTCAGGATGTGTTGAGTAGGGTATGTTTTCCAAAGGACAGGGGATCTTATGCTTTGCATTATACAGCCAAGGTTTGATTGCAAAGTCAGACTTTAACATTTCATTACCTTGATTATCTCCTTTGTTTGTGTCAGTCTCATTGCAATGTAAGTGGATCCACTGATGTTTAATATGTGGTTTTGGTCCTAGGTATTAAATATCCTGCCTAAACTCCTTGTACTGTTTTTGACCATCCTCACGTGAGCATTTCAGAGTTGTGACATTGGCAGGCATCTGTTGCTTTTCTCACACATGAAGTGAACATGGAATGATCCAAGTAATGTTGGTCACAGGCTTAGAATGTAGGAGTCCTGTGCCAGTGCAGGTTGGACAGTGGGTGGGCAAAATTCTGAAGTGCACAATACACTGGGTTGATGTGGTGTGTTGGTCCAATTGCCTCATGTGTGTGATCATATGGAATTGAAATATTTCCTCATCAAGGGCAATCCATGCATTCTCCCTTCACAGTGTATTGGCAATGATTCTGTATGACCTTTTTGTAGCTGTATATATGTTTCATCAATGCAGGCTGCATTGCCTGTGCCACGACACTGACATAGGTTTGTGTCATACCACCAGACGCATGGTCATTGTAATGGGATGGATCTATGATCAGTGACTTTTGTACTGCCCTCTGTCTGTGCCATGGTATATGTTATGTTGGTAGACCTGATTTTGGTATGTTGTAAGGCTCAAGGTGGTGTCAACATCCACTAATCTGTTAGTCTATTCTACAGGATGAGGTCTCACAAAGCCCTTTCTTCTTTGGTCTGCGGGATGGTACCTTGGGATATCTAGCCTGACTCAATCTGGTTCAGCCATTCTTGGCTATGACACTCCTGGCAATTTAGCAGCCTATGTTCTGTACAGTGCAATAAAAAGTAATCAGACACTTGCATCATTGTGTTGCTAGTAATCCTTCCTTCCATTACCATCCTGTGTCTTCCTCATGTGCATCACATGGGATCACATTTCAACATTTCAAAATGTGGAAAAGAATGTTGCAGGCAATGTTTTAGTGATAGGTGAATTTATTGACATAGGTACAGGAAATAATTGATGGATGCAACAGAAAAGTAAAGTGGAGGAATTAGTTATGATGGATGTAATCATATTAGTAGATACCACAACATTTGAAGTCAAAAGACCCATGTCCTACTACCATAGGAAATGGGAGGTGGTCAAATAACAGTCAACAGAGTACATATGTGGCACACAAAGGAGTTCTTTCAGGAAGAGGTCACTTGCTGGCAGTGGTTGGTGTCTTGCTTTCTGCACCTCCTGAATGCTTGGCTGGATGTCCCTCCTTGCAGTGGGATTTTGCTGCTACAGAGTCAGGGATTTCTGAGGTGGGTCCTTCCCCTGACAGGGGCTCCCTTCCAGTGGCTGCCACATATGTTGAAGGAACTGGTGTTGCTTGGCCCAAGAAAGGGGTGTGGTGTTGCTCACGGTCCCTGATGAGGATACTGCTGATCTCCCTGAACACACCTGATACGGTGGCCAGGATGGCCCAGGATGGCGTTGCTGGCCTCCCACTTTTCCAGAGACTCATGATGGAATTCCCTCTGCAGCTGCTTAATCTCCATGAGTTCAGCAAGTACCTGGCACATCACCGCTTGAGATTCTTAATAGCCTCCCAAGACTTGGCTAATGGCGTCCTGGCCAGGACCATCCCCAATATCCTCATGCCACTAGCCCACAACATCCCTCCTATGCACCCTATCCCCACATGCCTGCGCCCTTGGCACAGCTTGCCCCCTACTACTGCTTCTTGGACCATCATTGTCAGAGGTGTTTTGCTATGACTCAGGATCCTAGACCGAGGGCACAAGATGGTTGTCACTTTCCTTGGGACACAGGGTGGGGGGTGAATATCTGCCAGCGATGTAGGTGCAACTAGAACAGGAGGAGTCAATGTGGTCACAGTGAGGCTCACTGATGTCATCGGACCAGGTTGCCCTGATGGGCCAAAACTGTCCTCAACATTCAGACGTCCAGGAGTGTTCTCCTCACTGAAGGCTTGTCAGTCTCTTGAGTGACCTCGGTGGCAGCTTGACCTGTTGATGTCAGAGATACTATGTTACAGGTTGTATTGTGACATCTATCTCCAATAGTTGACAGTGATATATAGCAAAGGCTGTGTAGACATTGAAGTTGCAGGGTTTCCTTATGTGACAGGTACACATGCTATCAATTATATTAACCTGCCATGTGAGTAACATACCAATTACATTTCAGTCAACCAGCTGTAGAATGCATGAGCTCATTAGCACTTGGGAGGATGGTGATAGACTTACATCTTGCCAGCTGTGCAGACAAAACAATGGCTGGGCAATATGTGGTTTCGATCATTTAATTGCCTAGTTGACTGTTATGCAGTCAGACCCAGATCTTCATTGTATTTGTGATTGTTGTTGGTCAGTGCATTGTGCAAGTGTCTGCTGCCAATACCAATCAGGTGATGCATCTTGAGGTCTTTGATTTTTTTCTTTTTTTTGTTGCACACAGGTTGAGCTGTCCTTCCGGTTTACAATATTTTCATCTAGGCTTAGCTGCTCAAGATGGATCTAGGTGGTTAGCCACATCACAGAGTGTACCCTAATCTGCATCTTGGTCCCTCCCAGGTAGGTAAACTTAATTTGCGAGTTCACAGACAGATGCACAATGTCCTATGGACACTGGCCTGGTTATTGGAATTACAGGGACTGACCCTCCTGGGATCTACAGTCATGTTACTCCACGTACTACACACTGTATACATAGGTCATCCTTTCAGGTGAGTGCATTTCCATTGTGAGTTAATGAGCAAGGATATTAGAACAGATGCCCACTGGGCTTGTGTTTGGCTTTGGGGAGATAGATCCTCCTGGCCTTAGCAGTCATGTGACTCGCTGTATCTTATGCACTTTTTCTATGGCATCCCTCCAGGTGTGTATTCTTCATGTGTGTTGTCCCAAATAAATAAGGATATATTAGCAAGTGTACACTGGACTGGTGTAGGGAGTGACAGTAAGGGAGCCTCCTTATGGGTTGCATCCATGTAACTCCCTGTATTACAAACTATACTGATGGTTTCCTCCCATTTGTGTACACGTCAGTGATGATTTGGTACACAGGTGTATTTTGGGAGAGAAGTGAAAGTTGAGTTGTATGCAGTTAGGGGAGCATTGCCTGCTAAGAGTTGCAGTCCTGTCACTCTCAGTGCTTCACAATACCTGACAGATGCCAACTGTTCCAGGGAGTACACATTATTTGAGATTATCTTGCATGTTGTGATAAGGTATGTTTTGGTTCCACACCTAGGAGACTGCTGAGGCCTGTTGTGGGGAGTAATGGAAGATGGCAGACCTACCTACCGGGCAGTCATTGGGAGGGATGAACTGGCTCTGGTGCCACTCCTTGCCCTAATGTTTCATTCTGACATGAGCTGCTCATGTGCCATTGTTCACTGTGATTGAGTCAGTGGAAGGAAGAGGGAAGATCTCAATGAAGCATGGTGGTAGGGACCACTCAAGAAACAGTGTGCTTGCTCCGAAAGGTCAGAGGGCATTGATGGCTCACTGCAGACCTCTCTGAAGAACGCCTGCATTAGCACACATCCCTCTCCTCGACTGTGTTCCTAATTCAAGTTATTTCACGTCTTTTACTGGATGGTCCTGCAGGCTAGACTTCTGAAGGTTGCCTTTATCTTCTTGTATGAGACTGAGTATAGATCGATTACATCTCTCTATATAGACTCCCCTTTGGATAGTCCAGGGGGCATGGCTAGTATATTGGCCCATAACACTACATTCCTTACATTTTGCTAGTGAGACGCACTCAACTATTGCAGGAAATAACAGTGAAGTTTTCTGCACAGCGAGTCAGCTAATTTGCCTTTGTAGTCAGTGATCCTATTATTGATGGGATAAACTGAGTAATTTGCTGCATTGTGGGTGGGTTACCTTTATACTGCCTGTCACCAACTGCTGAGCTGTCTATTCCTAACATCGTCACCTACTGCATTTTGAAGGGGATACCACTATGTCTTAGTTGAGAGACTTGTCATGACTATTATTCTAAAAATAAAGTATCTGGGAAAACAAGATCAAAGCTGCCTGGAGTATCATCACCATCATGGCAGAAATTATGCTGGACACACTGATAAAAGAACACTCAACGATAAATCACCCGTTAAGGGAAGTGGAGGACAGTAATGTTAACAACTATAAGACATTCAGAAGTGACATTCTCCAGTTGCATAAGAGTATAGAAACATCTAACAAGAGGCTCAAGGAAGTGGAAAGGCAACCAGTTGGTTTGTAGAATGACCCAAACTAGGGGCAATAATTGTGGAACACCCAAAGTAAGATTAGAGACCAAAGCAGACAAGATGACTTGCAATTAATGGAAATTCTGGAAGGTTCTGAATAGTTCGATATGTTGTAGTTTTTGTCCACAAAACGCCTAGACTTGCAGCAGCATACTTTTTCTTGGTCATAGAATTTCAGATGCCCCACTATGTTATATTTTGCTACCCGTGCAAATCGAGTGATCCAAGGCAGATTATTGCATGTCTGTTAAGACACCAAAAAGACAGTCAAGTCCATATTGCTTAGTAAATTAAACAATGGTACTTTCATGTATCTAACCACAAAATTTGTGCTGTGGACATTTTTTCATAGGAGATCAACTTTAAACGCTTTTATTTAAATTAAATTACAGCTGGGAACCCTCCTAGTGCACTGAGGTGGTCATTGCTGGTAATCTTTGACATAGTGGTTACGGTTCACTGACGAAATATCGAAACCCTGATTATTGTGATACAGAAATATTGTGTCAAAAATATAACGCACAAAAATATCATTTTCCTATACTTATAATTGAAAATACAAAAAAAATCGAAAACAATATCGTTTTAACATTGTTTTTTAAAAATCTACATAGTTAAAAATAGTAAACATCAAAAAACATAACATGTAACAGTAATATAATGTAAATTAAATATATTTAAACAAAAATATACATAAACATATACTTAATTAAACAAACACCCACATATATATGTATATGTGTATGCTTACACACACATAGGGCCTCATTACGGAATTCCAACGGGGAGGTTGCTGCCATTGTGGCTGCCTCCTCGCCGGGCCCATTACGAGTTTTCTGCTGGGTCAGTGGATGGAACCTCAGTTTCTGCCCACTGGCCTAGTGGGTAATGGCCTACAGCAGGGTCTCCTGCTCGCAATAGGGTCTGCAGCAATGTTGTAGTGAGTAGGATGCACCAGCACCTGTCGCAATGTTCACTGCCTGTAAGGCAGACAGTGAAATTTGTGGCAGTGCTGGCCAGGGGGGCTCCCTTGGGGCCCCCTGCACCCATTCTCCACCAGCCTTTTCATGGCAGTAGAACAAAGTCATAATCTCTAGGGCAGTGCTGCGTGCAGTGCTGCCCTGGTGGATTAGGACCACCATGACCTCCAGACCGCTGGGATGAATAATCCTGGCGGTGCTGGCTGTCTGACTGCGGCATGACCGCCGCGGTCATAATATGGAGCTCGGACCGCTGCCACTGTGAACCTGGCGCTCATGAGAGCACCAGGTTCGCAAAGAGGGCCATAATGTAAAACTATTATTGGAATAATAATGTTAATTTATAATATCATTCAATATTTTTTTTTAAATGTAATAATATAACAAGTATATATAGATTTATAGATATGTATATACATATGTATATATTTATATATGTAAATACAAATATATACGTTTGTGTGTATATATATATATATATATATATATATATATATATATATATATATATAAAGGAGAGGAAATACTTCTCGCACACTCAGGTCTCCAGGAAAAGCAGAATTCCTTTAATCACAAACACAACGCGTTTCGACTGACACAGCAGCCTTGGTCACGTGATAATTACCACCAATAGACATCAACTAAATACTAACATTCCATGAACATAAAAATAAGACAAAAATCACCAAATTCAAAGCAGACAATCCTTGCAATAGTACATATAAAGAGTAAAGGGTTATCTGACCTAAAGTATTTTTATGTACCACCTGCAAATATAATATGGCTATTTATATACACATATTAGATATTAAATACTATCAAAACAAAAGAGAGGAGAATCATATTGCAAAATATTTGTTACATTGGACCATAATATATCTTATAAAATATCATCACTTTCGGCCCCAATGAGAAATAATCAATCAATATAAATTACTCACTCACAACCACGATTTTCAACTAAGAACAGTCCGGTATCAATGATAATCCTATCATTAATTTGTGTATACAAATTCATTCTGAAAGTTAACACTACTAGGACAGACAAACCATAAACTATAAATAGAGGATCTCTTTAAATCTGTACAAGGAATGTCATCA
Organism: Pleurodeles waltl; assembly: GCF_031143425.1. NCBI lineage: Eukaryota > Metazoa > Chordata > Amphibia > Caudata > Salamandridae > Pleurodeles > Pleurodeles waltl. The sequence continues at coordinate 107,655,031 of NC_090441.1, read as the reverse complement.
CCAATATTAACGTACAAAATAGAGAGACCGATGTCAAACAGAGCTCAGTAGTTCTTCATCCAGCCACCACATCTGAAAAAATATATACAAATAAGACAAATAAATATATACAAAATAATTAAACAACCCACAATGTCTTTCAAATATATAAACACAAATATTTTAAATTCATCGTCTTAATTAAAAAAATATATATGTATGTATGTGTACATATATATATCTACAACTCCCACTCCAGTCTGTGCAACATTAGGGAAAGCGTTGGACTCAGGAGGGGTAAAATTTTATATTCCCTTTCCAGTCAGTGAAACAGTAGGTAAAGCGTTAAACTCAGGAGGTTTAACATTTATTATTCCAGTTACAGATGGTGCAACAGTAGGGAAAGCATTGGGCTCAGGAGGGGTAAAACTAACTATTCCCACTCCAGTCGTTGCAACAGTAGGGAAAGTACATCACTTCAAACACATACCTTCTTTTAATACAAAGATTAATTTCATAAAAATTATAAAACTATTGACATAAAATCAAATATATACATTAAAAAAACAATTAAACAAAATGTTATTCAATAGTGATTTCATTAAATTTCCACTCTACAGTCACACATTAAACATATATCTATATTAAAAAAATAATATTTGCACAATGTACATAATTAATTAACAATTAAATAATTAATAATAAATAAATAATTTAGAATTAATATATTATTATTTACTTAATTTCCCACCCTATAGCCCTACAAATTCAACAACCCACACATAAAATGTAAATAAAAAAATGATAATAATTACACAATTTACATCACTAACAATTAACTAATTCATTGTTTATGAATAATTCATTTTTAATAAGCTATTATTTAATTAAGTTCCCACCCTATACCCCTACCAACACAGCACCCTCCACCTGAAATATAAATTACATTTTAATATTTACACAGTTTGCAAAATTAACAATGTATTAATTCATAATTTATCATTAATTAATAAATTATTATTAGTTATCTTCTCACTCTGAAGCACTACAAACCCAACAACTCACACCTAAAATAGATCTTTAAAAAATATTATTTAGGCAATTTACAGACTTAGGCCCTCATTACAAGTACGGTGATCCATGGACCGCCATACTCATGGTGGCGGTTGGACCACCGCAACTTGGCAGTCCGACTGCCACATGATGACGCTGGCGGTCAGACCACCAGCACACCACCACCACCTCATGGCTCCTGACGGTTTGGCGGCAGTGCAAGTCATGGTCAGTTATTGCTGTGCTGATTATGACTTGCAATTTTGATGGCTTTTCCATGGTGGGGACCGGTATTGGTGGTCCGGCGGTTAGACCGCCAAACTTGTAATTAGCCCCTTAATAATAAAATTCAGAATTATTATTAATTAAAAAATATATATAAATTAAGTTTGCATAATTCACTTCCCACCTTATACCCTACAAACTTCACAGCCCAATATGACACTATAAATTCCTATTTTACAATTAAATTAAAAATATAATTGCCTTAAAATTACAAACTATATTTAAAAACTTTCACGATTACACAAACAATATAAAACATAGACAGTTAAAATATTATTTAAACACATAAAGAAACTTAAAAAAATGATATTTCTTACCTCAAAACACCAATATTTCCATCAACGAATTTTTTGCACACAATATTTCTGTCACAATATTAAAAGTTCCATATTTCTTTGATTCAATATTTTTGATTCAATATTTTGTCTGATCACCAGTGGTTACTAATGTAATCTTGTCTGATGTCACTATTACAACACTAATACTATTGGTAGCACGCAATGATTTTCGATTAACATAAGTAGCTCTTATTTCACAAAAGGTTGGAGACCACTGTTCTTACGAGGGAATGATCAGAGCATCGTGAAGTGTAGAGAGTTGTGAAACACCACCAGGCAGAATGAATTTGAGATTGAGCTCTTTAAGATTAGCAAACCAAAAACTGACCTAGGGCCTGATTATGTGTTCAGTGGACGGGATGACCCATCCTCCAAAATTCAAACGAGGAGGCTGCAGCCATACGGGCCCATTATGTTTTTCGCACTGGGCTGACCCAGTTTCCACCTGTCAGCCCAGCGTGAAAGTGACAGCAGCATTGTCGCCAGCTTGTAATTGAGTGGGCAGCAATGCCGCCCACAGGGTGCACCAGCACCCTCGCAATGCTCACTGTCTGCACAGCAGTGAGCATTGCGTGGGTGCTAGACAGGGGGACCCCTGCACTGCCCATGCCAAGTTCATGGGCAGTGTAGGGTCCACCCTGTGGTCCCCTGCACCTGTTCTCCACCAGCCTGGTGGAGAATCAGGTCATAATCAACAGGGCGACACTGCCTTCAGCACCGCCTTGGCTGAGTCTGACCTCTGATCTCTGCCACCATCAGCTTGTCGGGATCAAAGAACCCAGCGGACACAGCAGTAGGTTGGCAGGGCTGCCTGAGAGGTGTGCAAAGATCCAGATGAGAAGTTGTCCCTCTTCTTGGATGTGGAAGAAACTTTGGATTGTTTTGGATTTTCCAATCTATATTGTCCCATGGCAGGGGCAGAAATGGGCAAGTACTTTGTAGGAAGGGTAATGTGGCCATGATGTAACCCCATTCCAAGAGCTAATTGTAGAGTATTCATTTCAGAGGTCTCTCCATAGCATGTGGTATTAAATAGGAGTGTCCCCGCTCACCTTTATTATTTATAATTTCTTTCAAACCCATGGTGACTTCTATAACAAAAACACCAGTGATAAAGCGCAATTTGTCATCAACAGATGTTCAGAAACTATTTTATATGCTGTCAACCTTCCTTCTAATCTACCAAATCAGTTACTTTTAATAAGAACCATATCTCACTCATATCTGATTTTCAGAACTTTTTTGAGATACGAAGTGCACTAGATCCTGCCACTTAAGCTAGCTACTGGAAAGACCTCACTAAGGGGGTTATTCCAACTTTGGAGGAAGTGGTAATCCGTCCCAAAAGTGACGGTAAAGTGACGGATATACCACCAGCCGTATTACGAGTCCATTATATCCTATGTAACTCGTAATACGGCTGGTGGTAAATCCGTGACATTTGGGACGGATTACCACCTCCTTCAAAGTTGGAATAACCCCCTAAGTCTGTTACCGATTCAGTGCATATCTATGCTACTTCCCCACATGCTCATACATTACCTACCACGCAGGTTCACTCCCCTAATGGACTTGATAAATATACAGTGCAACTCCATTATGTGGATGGGGATGGAAAACAAATCCTCCTTTCAAGAACAAGTCATAGGGCCTGATTACAACTTTGGAGGAAGGTGTTAATCCGTCCCAAATGTGGCAGATATACCACCAGCCGTATTACAAGTCCATTATATCCTATGGAACTCGTAATACGGCTGGTGGTATATCCGTCACATTAGGGACAGATTAACACCTCCTACAAAGTTGTAATCAGGTCCATAGTCTGTAGTATGCATCTATGAACATTTGGGACGTTGAACAGTAGTACTGCAACATAGTGGCAAACACAGGAAAAAGGTGCAAAAGTTGCTCAAAATTCCCTCTTACTGGCACCCAGGGGAAGAAAGGTGGAACTTGGAATAGGCAAATGCCCCTTTCATTGAGGTTATTGGTCCGTAATCAGCACCCAACAAATTGGTAACTTATTGTCTGACTGACGCTGCAAATATTTTTCTGACTTGCATTCAAAGTTTGGATTATAATATGAATAAAAGTTGCGGCATCTGCAACTTGTCCGAAAAGAAAAAGAAACCCCTCCTTGTGAGCCTTTCTCCTTTGGTCTATATCCAGCGACTATATGAACAAGGTTCACCAACACCATTGCATCAACTCACAGAAGTTAGGGGAAGGAAAACCTCCGAGAGGATTTCACTCAGAAGGCTTGGATCAACATACCGCTCCATCAAGGTAAGGGACCACAGGAGGGGAGGGGGCTATGAGAGGGGAGGTTTAAGTGAAATTCTGCATCAATGGTATTGGGCACTGAAGAGGCTTTAGAGAGCTGGACTATGCGTTTTGCCTAATTGTCAGAGGTGTAAACAGAATGAATGTGAGGTGCATATTATATGGGCTTTTCCTCTACTCTCCCGTTAGAGCTGACATCCTTGGCATAGCATTCCCCCACACTTTTTGCCTTCAGTCCCTGGTTTTTGCAGAACTCTTTTTTGTTGGCATTAAATTTTCCCTCCTAACCACTGGTAAACTTGGTAAAATAGGCCTATATCAAATTAGCACATTTAATTTACTGCTAAGTCCCTAATATGTGCTGCTACGTGGATCCAGGGCTTGTAACTTAAATGTTACTAGTAGTTTTCAGCACTCATTGTGCCACCCTCCAAAGTAACCTTTTAAAACATGTCTCAGGTCTGCCACTGCAGTCTGCAGTGCAGTTGTAAACTGCCACTTCAACCTGGCAAAGTAAACTTTTGCCATGTCTAAATCTTCCTTCTGCATACTTGTACAACACCACTAAAGTAGGCACTAAAGGCCCAAAGGCTCATTGGGCAGGGTGCATAATTTTTAAAAGGTAGGACATTTTTACTTAAGTGGTACATGTCCTGGTAGTGAAAAACTCCCCAAATCCTTTTGCTATATAGTAATGCTCTCTTTCAAACAGACTAACTTTGGGCTACCTTATTACACTGAACAGGTGATAACCTCAGTTTGGGAACAGAAACAAAAGTACTGCTTCCTCTCAATTGAATTGTAGTTTAATGGTAATTTTAGATTTTAGTTTACTATTCTGAAAATGTCCCATTTTCTGCCTAAATTAAATGTGCCTTCTCGCCAGTGTCTCCCCGGTGATGTTTTGTGTATTGCTTCTAGACATGGGGATAAAAGGGACTTGGGTGTGGGGCAGGTTGTCTCTGACCTGCCCAGGATGTTCTGGGGAGTTGTATTCAGTCTTCCTAGGCTTCAAAGGGTAGCCCAAGAGCTTTTCCCACGTTATTGATGACTTCCAAGGGCTGCCAACCCTGCCACTAACAAATGCACCTCACATCCATGCCTTCCTATTCATCATTACCCTAGACAGTTTTAGAGTCAAACCCAGGAATAGGTGAAGGTAAGCCAAATGGGCACCTCCAACCCACAGGTTGGCAATGGAGATAAAAGCTGCCCTTGCAGAACCTGCCATCAGAACACTTCTGGACCTGTGGAAGATTCAGAAGTAGGACTGCTCCAAGACAAAAGACAAGACCTACTTGCCTTGAACCCATGCTCCACAAAAGAGAATCTATGGGTCAGATGGCTAAACTCCTGTTTGAGTTACAGGGACTCAACTAGCTTCCAGAGGCCGCCCTGCAGCTGCCCAGCTGACCATCACCAATTAGACTGTCTGGATCTTCTTGAGCCTTGCTGATGGCCTCTACTGGGATGATTCTTATTTACCAAGAGTTTCACCCAGGTCCTGGACCCTTGGCAGTATCATGGTGGCCTGTTCCTGAACTAAACAATGACATCCCTCTTTGTGAATCTCCAGAAATGGCATCAGCAACAACAGTCCGCATCAGCAGAGACAGTCCATGTTGACCACCAATGCAAAGCTACAGTGACGACTGGCTATTAGGGCTGCAACATCGACTGTTTGCTATGTCAGACCTGCTCCTTGCACCAGCATTGACCTTCTTGTGACCCCCTCCATCACAAACCTCAATCTGCAACTCCTTGCATGGACTTGGATTCAAGGGGGGAATCTCTTCAGAGGGATTAACTTAGGGCACGATTATGATCCTGACGGTCCGACCGTCAGACTGCCAAGATGACAGTTGGGAGGACACCACCAAGCTGGCAGCCTCCCGACTGCTGTAATACAATGCTACTGCAGGGACGGATGGTGGAGACAATGTGGTGGCATTGTCTTCACCTCTAACGGAGAGCCAAGGCCAATGACTCCTCACTGTCTGCGTCGCCAGCACAGTCGGAATGCGCACTATTGCCATTGCAGACAGTGAGCATTCCGACTGTGATGATAAGGGGGCCTCTGCACAGTCCATGACATGGGCAGTGCAGGGGCCCCTCTGTGGCCCCATCTCTGCCTTTCCGCTGGCATTTTCATGAGGGGCCCCAGCCATGAATATGCCAGTGGAAAGGCAAGTCATGATCAGCATGGCAGTGCTGACATCGGCACTGCTGTGCTTGACCACAGCTTTCTGCACCTCCACAACTGCAGGATCTCAGATCCTGGTGGTTGCAGCGGTCTTGTGGCGGTCTGACTGCCAGCATCCAAATCTGGCAGTTGAACAGCCAAGGATGTGGCGGTCAGACCACCAACGCATGTATGGCGGTTCTAGGACTTCCGTACTTGTAATCTGACCATTAGCCCCTCTATCTGATCCACGCTCATTGCAGTCTGCCTGAATTTAGGACTTTAACCCGGTCCAAAGTGACCAAAAAACTGTAAGTGATGCTTTGTGCTTTTTGGTGCTATTTTCACCTAAAACCTGCAGAATTTCAGTTCTACTGAATGTATTTCTTGCTGTTTTGGTGTAATTGTATTTATTAAAATGTATTCTATTCTTTCACTTGGTGTGATATTTTATTTGTGTAGTTTTACCTTCATTACTGTTTGAGTGCTGTACAAATATTTAACAAATCGCATCTATTTTTAGCCTGGTTGTCTTTGACCGAAACTACCAAAGGATTAAGCACATTAATTTTGTGACTTTTTTATGGTTCACCCTGACAAGGAATATGTTTATTATTTGAGTAGCACATCCACCCCTCTCAACTAATAGCCCGATTTCTTACATCTCCTAATTCTTGTACAAATATATGACACCGTGAACTAACCTATGATTGCTCCCTAGCATTCACTGCATGACATCTCTGATGTGGTGAGGTTGAACTTGTACTGGAGGTAATGGTTTGCTTCCTCCCTAGCAGTGGCAAAGATGTGCATATTGAGGAGGTGGTGAACTGTACATGCCTCATCCAAAGAGGACTGGATTAGTGACATGATGGTAAAGGCAGTACATGAAAGCTTGAGCTGTAGGATTAGCAGCCAATCCTGTCATCTTTGACAAGTTTGACCCAGTTCCCTTTCACTGCTGACAAATAAACTAACCTGCTTGACTGGAGAGTATACTTGGCGGGCTCGGGATGACATTGAAATAAATATGAATTACATTTCTTTGAGCATACTGTGGGGACTCCATACTTTGAGGCCATGGTAGGTTGGACATGTGAGGTGGTTTTCTTAGATTCTGTACTAGTAGAATGGACAGATGTTTCTTGGTAAAGGAGGGAGGGTGCAGTGATGTGTGGGACCTATGCTCCCAAATTCCAGATGAAGGACGATGCCGAGTTCGTCCATACCTTTACTATGCCAAGATGAATGAACATAGGATGACTTCAATCTCTGATTTAGTGATCAGAGATGGAATATTAAGATCCTCAGCCTGAGTTACCGATGACAGCTAGTGTTCTTCCACCTGCTGCATCTTTTTATGTCATCTTCTTCCATTGCTCATTGTTAACTTGGTTTAGGCCACCTCTGTAATTATATAAATACATTGTCTATTACCTTGATACGTATATTTTATCATGCATTTTTGAGTGATTTTAATTTGGAGTAGTGATTCATTGTTAACATATACATTTACACTAATGGTTTTTTATGTATGTGTTTGTTTATGATTATATGACTGTTAATTATGTATGTAATAACCTATTTTTCACAGAAAAAAGCTAATTTACTTGTTCATAATCCAACCAATGGGTTGCTCAATTCTGGCAAGTAAAGAGAAAAGTTAAACATAGTCCTCCCCAAATTAGGTCACAGGACTGTCCTAATACTAGTTAAACCCACTCTAAATGAATGAAAAAATAGAATAAAAGATCTTACTGTGAAACATAGATTGTCACCTATAAATCATACTACTGAATATTAGTCAAGCCCTAGTTTGTCCCCAAGTGAATCTGAAGTCACCACAACATCAAATTATATCTCACACACACTTAAGGACCCAGAAAAACACACACTTAGAGGTAAAAAGGAGGAAAAGGGAAATAGTATAGTGTATTTGCACTCAAGCATCCACCCAACTAGATACTAGTTCATCTAATTATAATTCATTACTTTTGCCTTGATAACATCTGTGGGCTTGATCCACAAAGGTAAACTTGCACTTTTGTGTAAGTTTACTCTTTTTCGGTATTCACAAACTATGATTAATAGTAGCCTTACAACTGTGGATATTCCACAGTGGGGGCAGAGAAATCTGCACATAAAAAAATAAGACTGTCCCATCTCTTTATGTGTGTTATCCACCCTAATCGCAAACTCCTTGCAATTGTAAGGTTAATGTTAAATCATAGTTTCAGTGTCAGGCAGAGGCCCACAGCAGGGTTCAGTCTGGGCACAGGTGTCGTTCTCAGCTGGCTACAGGTAATTCCAGGAAACAACTTATTCCAGTTGGGTATTTCCAGGAAACAGCCTCTTGCAGCTTGCTGTCTCTCTGTACCACACAGGTCAGTCAACTGACCCTTGGAGTCCACTTTTTTGTCTTTTCAGTAGGTCCTGTTTGCTTTACTGCAGACAGGCCCTATGTGGACATTCGATACATCACAATGTGAGGAGAGTAGTATGAGTGACAGTGATTAGATTCTAACTTTTCAGTTTGAACTGCATTGAATGTAGGACTGGTAACTACACAAGTTTGAACTGTGTTTTATGCAAGACCAGCAGCTACACAAGTAGGATAGATAACCATGTCTCATAATCCAACAGCTCATGGTCAATAATAGACTATTGGATAGGTACTCATGACATCTGTACCTGGACCACAATGGTGGACAATTTGCTGTGTGCCTTTCAGATCATTCCCCAGTACATCTAGGGATCCCTTTACCTGCTACTAAATATAGAGTGTTTTCCTGCTGACTTTCCCCATTAGCACCGCAGAACACTGTATTAAAGTGATTAGAGAGGAGATAAACAATTACTTTCAGCATAATGAACATTTAGTGAGCAGTACCAGCATCCTCTGGGAGGCTTTAAAGGCCTATATTAGAGATGTCTGCCTAGCCAAGGAGCATAGAATTAGGGCTGGGTGGAGGTCACACAGTTTCACTCCACGCAGTTCTGCAGAGTTTCTCAAGAACTCATCGAATTGCAAGGAATTCCGCATGCGGGAGGAGTTTTTCTCAACCACCCCAAATTCTGCCAAAGCCTCAATTTTAAGCTTTAGTTTTACAACTGGTGGGACTTGAAGGAAGCTTGTCTACTGTGTGGTGGACACCTATGGTGTTAGCACCTTATACCAGACCCAGGGAACCCCTATTAGTGAATGAAGACAGTGTCTAGGAAGCCAGGGTAGCTGTGGATGAGTAGCCAAGACTTAGCTAGGAGACATGCAAAGCTTCTGCAATACCATAACAGTCACACAGCAGCTTATCACACATGAAAGGAACCACACAGTGTTACAAAAATAGAGATAATTTATTACAGTACCACCACACTAGATTACTTATAGGCAGTCCCCCCAACTGGAGGGGAGTCCGGGCTGACCCTCAGCAGTTGAAAGAGTCCGGTCCCACAGGCAATCCACTGGCAGCAGGAACAGGAAGTTGCGGTGAGGCCCAATCAGTACACCTGCAGAGGAGTCCCACGTCGCTAGAGCAGCAGAGTAGAGACTGTCCTTGCAAGAATGAGGTGCTGGGGCCGGGGCTACTATGAGCCTGAAGATCCCTTAGAGCAGGAGACAGCAAGCCTTGGTTGCTGCAAGAGTCACAGTGCACAGGGGTACTGTCCTGCAAGGAGATGTAAGGACTCACTGTCTCCCAAGTTGGACAGCGGGCAGAGAGGACCAAGGAGACCACTCCAGACCACCACCTGTGATAGGAGGGGTCTCTGACATCACCTGCCTGACCTGACCACTCAGATGCTCCCAAGGTCCTCTGCACATCTTGGTTTTAAGATGGAAGAATCAAGTGGCCACCTGGAGGAGCTCTGGGTTCCACCCCAGGGGTGGTGATGGACAGGAGAGTGATCACTCACCTTTCCTTAGTCTAGTGTCACTCCAGAGCAGACACTGGGGCTCCCTGCGGTGGTGCAAACCCGTTTATGCAAGGAAGGCACCAAATGTGCCCTTCAAAGCAAACCAGTGGCTTGGAGAGGCTACCCCTCCCAAATCTTGTATTTCCAAGGAAGAGGGTGTTGCCTCCCATCTCCCACAGGAAATCCTTCATTCTGCCTTCCTCTGCCTGAGCTGGTCAAGCAGCAGGAGGGCAGAAACTTGTCTGAAGGGCTGAAGCAGCGCGGGCTGCCTGGAAAATCCTGGAAGACTGGTAGGAGCAATACTGGCGGGTCCTCTAAGGATCCCCCAGAGTGCATGGAATCATGCAACCACTACTGGCAACAGTATTGGGATATGATTCCGACATGTTTGATACCAAACATTCCCAGGTTCGGAGTTACCATTATGTAGGTAACCTGTATCCGGTACAAGATTAAAATGGCTTTCCTGCACTTACAAAGTCCAGTGTATTGCAACTGGAGTTTGTAGGGGCACCTCTGCTCATGCAGGGGCACCCTCACACACAGGGACCTGCCCCCTGCCCTCTGGGTTAGGAGGGCCTACCATAGGGGTGACTTACAGCGACCTGGTGCAGTGACCTGTGCTGAAACGGTGCATGCACCTTTTCATGCAGGCTGAAGTGGCAGGCATGAGCTTGCATGGGTGGCACAATACATGCAGCCCATGAGGGACCCCTGGTGTCCCAATGCCGTGGGTACCTAAGTACTAAGTACTAGGGACTTAAAGGGAACACCAGCATGCCAATTGTGGAGTGCACAAAGGGCCAAAGTAACCAAATTTGGAAATTTTGGAGGGAGAGAGCACACTCTCTGGGGTCCTGGTTAGCAGGATCCAGTGAAAACAGTCTAAGCAAACTAATAGCAGGCAAACAGTGGGGGTAACCATGCCAAAAAGAGGGTACTTTCCTACAGGGCTGGGTCTGAACTTGGTCTTTCATGTAGGAACCAAATTGAGGAGAGTCGTATTGCTCTGGGGCCTTGAAACAGACCTCCCCCACACTTTGCCCTGAATCTGTGATCCTGATCAGGGGCTTCTGACATGCATGTGCTGCCACACCTTGCACCGGATCACTGGAAGGAACAGGTAAAAGATGTGAGAGAGATGTGTTCCTGCCATTTGCGTGGGTGCTCCGCAGGTACACCCAGGTGATTTTTGTCGTCCCTTCAAAGTACCTCATCTCCATCTTTTCTCAGCAGCACCCGGGAAAAAGCTGCGCATGGAAGCCCAATGAGACACTGTATACATTAAAGCCATACTCAGGCCTGGGGGCCACAAAAAAAGGCACCAGTGCTGTCTTCCTGTGCATGGAATGACCCTGCACATGGCCTTCTGTGGCAATGTTTATGGTTTTAGTCATGTCCCCAAAGCACTGTACTGCAACTCAACATGAGGGAGCACACTTCACAATAATCACGTTTTATAATGCTTTGCTCTGCCCTTCCGCTGTATGTGACATGAACATGAGTGGTGGGAGGGAGTGCCCAATACACACCAGCATCCCGAGCATGTTTTGTATAAAACGTTACTGCACTGCAAACTATAGTTTAGACTACAGTACAGCCTGACCACCACGTGTTACAACATTTTGCACATTTAATAAGCACAGGGAAGACAGGGTTTAAAACCATCTTCCATGCAGCAGCTTAACACATCGGTTTATCAAAAGTGCTGCGCACCAGACTTACCGCCCATTGAAGCCTCCTCTGACTCACACTCCCTTTCTGGGGCGTCCATAACATCTTGGATGTTTTTGTCCCTGCACACCTCTGACCTAAAAGTGAAAACATTGACAAGCGAGACCGCAGCCACACAGGTCATGTTGGGTGTAGCTGTATGTGCCCCATGATTAGCTACCCAAGTGACATTTAGGACATGTCCCATAAAGTCCAGCACACACTTAGGCCCTCATTATGACATTGGCGGTAAGTCCTGCTTACCGCCATGCCGACTGCCACCGCCATACCGAGACCGCGGCGATATACTGCTACCCATATTTTGACCCACACATAGCAATCCGTCACTATGCAGACACACACACAATTCCGCCAGCCCAAAGGCCAGGGATAAAATGGCGGTAGCAAAACCCACACCGTTACGCCAACAGAACTACGGCCACAACATTATGACCCATGAATCACCGGGGGGGGACATTCAACTGCGGTAAACCATTGGCGCTACATACCGCCGCGCTCAAAATACACACACATACAAAACAACACTACATTGGACAATTCAAACTACACACACCTGACACACATACACACACCACACCCACACACCCACACTACTATAAAACACAGATCCACACTACCCACATCCCTTTACGACTAACAACATTTGCAACTAGAGAGAGATACAGCAAGAGCACCCACACAACCAGAGCCACAGAACAGCATCACCCATACACCATACACCATCCACGCACCTCACAGCACACACCCCAACACATCACCCCACACACCCTCACATACACCACTCACACTACGCCCATGCCACCACAAAGACACCCCAGGTTCTCAGAGGAGGAGCTAAGGGTCATGGTGGAGGAAATCATCCGGGTAGAGCCACAGCTATTTGGATCACAGGTGCAGCAGACATCCATTGGAAGGAAGATGGAGCTATGGCGGAGAATCGTGGACAGGGTCAACGCCATGGGACAGCACCCCAGAACAAGGGATGACATCAGGAAGAGGTGGAACGACCTACGGGGGAAGGTGCATTCCGTGGTTGCAAGACACCAGATTGCTGTACAGAGGACTGGCGGTGGACCCCCACCTCCTCCCCCACAACTAACAACATGGGAGGAGCAAATCTTGGCAATACTGCATCCTGAGGGCCTGGCAGGAGTAGCAGGAGGACTGGACTGCGGGAAGTCAACTCACTATTTATATCGCCGCCCTACCTGCGTGCCATCACATACCCCCACCCTCATCCTCACCCTCACTCCCATCACTCTACCATCTCCCACACACCCCACCATCACAATCCACCCATCCTAATACCCAGCACTGCATGCAACAATAATGCATGGACACCACTCATAGCCCTGCATGGACGCACATCACCACAGCATGCACACTAGAGAGAATCACCTGGCCCACAAAATAACTACTCACACAATGCAAAGCTGACAGGGCACTCACAACCATAGAGGCCAACACACCCATCCACAAGATGGCACACGCAGAAACAATAACACTTCATTTACACCCCCACAGGTCCCACACGCAATGTCACCGAAGAGGAGGTGCCAGCAACAACCAGTCCCACCCCAGAAGAGGCCCACAGTGATTACAGCAGCTCTGCTCACCTGGATCTGGATGACCAACCTGGCCCATCAGGGACCCCTGGACAGTCAGTTACCCAGGCACAGTCCCATACCACCACAGAGCCTCCCTCCTCAGGAAACACCACCACAGCACCCACCCAGCGGGCCCATACCTCTGTCCCAAGGACACATCAATCAGCAGTGTGCCCACCTATACAGGGACCCCAGGACACCCCACAAACACAGGAAGATCAGGGACCTGTGGTCAGTGGCAGTGGGCACATGGTTTAGGGCACAGAGGCACAGGACAACAGGGAAACTGGGAGGACTGCTGTGCGACGGGAGAGGACAGGTCCAGGAAACCGACACTCCACGAGGCACTCACTAACATCCTGGGAGCATACCACCATCCCCAGGAGATGATGGGCCAGATACTGGCCAAGTTTCATGAGACCCAACGGCTGCAGGAGGAACAGTACCTGGGGATCAGGGAGGACCTGAGGGACATCCACACCACTCTGGTCACCATTTCAGCGGTGCTGGCAGACATGGCCAACACCATGAGGGAGGCAGTGGCACACCAACGGGCCCCTGACACTAGCCACACTGATGAACAGCCCTCCACCTCCGCTGACGCTAGTGGACAGGATGCCCCGCCACAGGAACAACAGGCCATCAGCACCCCTCCCCTTGCAGAAGGAGAACTACCCCGCAAACGGTCCCTACGATCCAGGCTGGAGCCAGAGAAAATTACCAAGACCCCCGCCAGGAAATAAGACTCTCCTGAATGTCACCCTTGTGTCCCACTCTGTTACCCTGTCCACCTTGAACTGCCATTGCTCCCCTTCTTATGCCCCCTTGGACAATGCACCTGTGATACAAATAGAATGGACTCTATCCTGGACTCTCCTCCACCATCACCCAAGACCATTGCACATCCCCATTTACTTCTCAGCAATTAAACAAACACCCTTTGAAAAAATACATGTATGTAATATGTCAAATGATTTAAGTATGTATTAGTTGAACAATCTGTAGACACTGCAATTAGACTGTATAGCAATGTATACATGGGTCTGACCTGTATTTTGCTGCAGTCAATACACCAGGAGCCAGAGTAGGGCACAGATATCTGTGAATAGACATGTCAAAGGGTCCAGTAAGTGGCCATAGTAGTGGGAACAGCAGCCTGCCAGTGAAAATTTACAACACAAAACTGCAATGGAAGGTGAAGTTACAGTGTCTTACCTGTGTGTCACTGGAAGTACTGTCGGATGATTGATGTTCTGCTGTCCACCTCCTCATCCTCTGCCTCCTCTTCGTCACTGTCCACATGCTCCATCGCTGCCACACGCCCATCTCCAGCCTCATCCTCCTGCAGAAAAGGCACCTGGCGACGTAAGGCAAGGTTGTGCAACATGCAACATGCCACAATGATCTGGCACACCTTGTTGGGTGAGTAGCACAGGGAACCACCTGTTAGATGGAGGCACCGAAACCTGGCCTTCAGGAGGCCAAAGGTTCACTCTATAATTCTTCTTGTTCGCCCATGTGCTTCATTGTAACGTTCCTCCGCCCTTGTCCTGGGATTACTCACCGGGGTCAGTAGCCATGAGAGGTTGGGGTAACCAGAGTCACCTGCAAATATCGAGGGATACCTGTTAGCCAGACACTAACCCTTAAGGCCAACCCTACGCCCATATACCAAAATACACTGGGTGGGGACCATGGGCTCATCTATTAGCCACACCCGGTGCCTCTGGAGTTGAGCCATCACATATGGGATGCTGCTATTCCTCAGGATAAAGGCATCATGCACAGACCCAGGATACTTTGCATTCACATGGGAGATGTACTGGTCTGTCAGGCACAATATCTGCACATTCATAGAGTGAAAGCTCTTTCGATTTATGAACACCTGTTCATTTCTCCGGGGGGGGGGGATAATATGTGTACCATCTATTGCCCCAATAATGTTGGGGATATATCCCATTGCATAGAAATCAGCTTTCACTGTGGCCAAATCCTCCACCTGGGGGAAAATGATGTAGCTGCGCATGTGTTTCATCAGGGCACACAACACTCTGGTCAGCATGTTTGAGAACATTGGCTGTGACATTCCTGCTGCCAAGGCCACTGTCACTTGGAAGGAGCCAGTTGCCAAGAAATGGATCCCAGATAGGACTTGCACAAGAGGGGGTATCCCAGTGGGCTGACGGATAGCTGAGACCAGGTCTGGCTCTAATTGGGCACACAGCTCTTGGATTGTGTCCCTATCAAGTCTGTAGGTGAGGATAATGTGCCTGTCCTCCATTGTTGCCAGGTCCACCAGGGGTCTGTACATGGGGGGATGTCTCCATCTCCAATTCATCCTTAGCCGTTGTAATCTAGGGGGCAAAGCGATGAGCATCTGGTGAGTTTCTGACATTTCCTCAATGTACAATGCATTGTATGTTGTGACAGAAAGAGTATGTGGATTTTTAGCCCCAAAATGTGCTTATGTCTGCTGTGACGCAGTTAGGTGCCATAGCCTGTTCTGTGTTGATGGACAGGTGGAAATGAGGTAATGCCGCTGACGTTGTGCGCCCTTGCCGGAGGCGGTCGAGTACCGCCATGCAACTCCTCATTGGTTAACATTGGGCCCTATGGGTTACAGTATCCAATAGTGATGTACGGCAGCAGTGACAGTACGCACCGCCGCAGACGTGACCGTTCACTCACTTGCTATCTGACCTTCAACAGGAGAGGACCTACACTGCAAGTGCTGCTGCGACTTGTGTCTGTAACCGACTATGGCTCGAGTCACTGGGGAAAGGGCCCCTGCCTTCACCGCTGCAGAGTTGGAGAGACTAGTGGATGGGGTCCTACCTCAGTACCGAATGCTGTATGGGTCTCCAGACCAACAGGTGAGTACACTGTGAGCATGATGCATGGGGTATGAATGCATGGAGTGCTGTGTGTGAAGGCCTCGTGTAAGGGGGGGAGGTTGAGGGGTCCTGGGCAGCGTGCTGCATGTAAGGTGGGCAATGTATGTGCGCAAGGGGATGGGAGGGATATGGTGGGCCATGAGTGTAACAGGCCAGACGGTATGACTGATACCATTTTCTATTTTTATTTTTCTGCAGGTCAGCGCCCATCAGAAAAAGGGTATATGGCGTGCCATCATCAAGGATGTGCAGACCCTAGGGGTCTACGGCAGGCGGAGCACCCACTGTCGCAAACGGTGGGAGGACCTGAGACGCTGGGCAAGGAAGACGGCGGAGGCCCAGATGGGGATGGCCTCCCAACGAGGAAGGGGTGCCCGTCGAACCCTGACCCCCTGATGTTCCGTATACTGGCAGTGGGCTATCCAGAGCTGGATGGGCGCTTGAGGGCATCCCAGCAGCCACAAGGGGCTGAGTACAGTTCCCAATATAGTACTTGCGTGTGGTGCGGTGGTCTCTGGGTGGTGGAAGTGCACCTATTGGTGCCCCTAGGACAGGCCCGACATTGCAGGATAGGTTCCATGTTGGGCAGGGGCTGATGAACTCCACCTCCAAACAAGCTAGTGGGCATCCACTACTGGGCAGGCTCTGTGGGTTTCAGGTATGCTGCAACTGGCGTTAGGTATTACTGTCCATGGCCTGGTGACTAGCATTGTGACTGGTGGTGCATCGCCTAGTGCGTAGGGCTGTCCCCTGTGTGTTGTGTAGGCCAACAGTGGTGGTGTTGTTGGCACTGACCAAGTGTATCCTTTGTCTCTTCCCCCTCTTTTTGTTTTGTCACCCTGTCCTTCTGTGCATTAGCATCATCTGGCGGAGGAGCAGAGGCACCGGCGATGGATGGAGCTGCATCCCACAGGGCCCAGGAGGCCGAATCCACCGGCGGTGAGGGAACCAGTGGGATGGAGGGTGAGGGGAGCACCACGGTGGGGACAGGAGGGGACAGTTCTGAAAGTGATACCTCCTCTGATGGAAGCTCCCTGGTGGTGGCGGAGACCTCTGTGGCCACCCCCATTACAGGTACAGCTACCACCCCGGTACCAGCACCGTCCTCCTAGCAGCCCCCCAGCGTGTTTCCCGTGCCTGCTCACCCAGGAGGGTGGGCACCTCCTTCGCCCCAGGCACCTCAGGCCCTGCCCCAGTTAGCCCTGCTGCCCTGAGTGAGGAGGCTATTGACCTCCTGCAATCCATCTCTGTTGGGCAGTCAACCATAGTGAATGCCATCCAGGGCCTGGCAGGGCATTTGCAACAAACAAATGCATTCCTGGAGGGCATTCACTCTGGTGTGGCAGCCCAACAGAGATCATTCCAGGCTCTGGCCTCCTCCCTGATGGCAGCCATTGTCCCTGTCTCTAACCTCCCCCCTCCAACTTCCTTTACCAAGTCCCATTCCCCTGAACCCCAACCAATCCCAAGCACACATTCAGACCAGCATGCACCCAAGATAACACACAGGAGTGGCTCAGGCAAACCACACATTATCCCACCAGCACTCACACAAACACCATCCAGATGTAGAAATACCAACATCCACTGCCTCTACTGTGTCCCCCTCCTCCTCGTCTTCCACCTCCCTCCCAGTAGCGTCTACACTCACACCCGCATGCACTACATCCACAACCACTGCCTCCATCACCATCACTCCTATCAGTACACGCCCCTCACTGGCAGTCACCACCCCCACATCCATGCACACATCCCCTCTGTCCTCTCCCACTGTGTCTGTGCCCCCTCCTCCCAAAGTACCCAAACGCAAGCACTCAGACACCCAACAGCCATCCACCTCACAACAGCATCCAGCCCATGTACCTGCACCCAAACACAGCAGACAGACACCTTCTACAACCACTCCTTCTACCTCCATTCCCAAACCTTCACCCTGTTCCCACCCCAGTGTCTCCAAGAAGCTTTTCCTCTCCAGCCTTGACCTCTTCCCTACCTCTCCCCCCCCGTCCTTCATGTCGGGCCAGGGTGGGCAGAACCCAGGCCAGCACCTCAGCCACCCAGTCCACGGCCACTGTAGTTTCAGCAGCTACTGCAGGTATGAGAGGCTCCAAGGAGACACCCATCAGCACTGGCAGTGTGCCTGCATAGACTGCCAAGGGGAAGGGAAAGGATGTACCACCAGCTGCCAAGGGCAAGGAGGCACCACCGCACGGCAAGGGGGCACCACCACACGGCAAGGGCAAGGGCAAGGAGGCACCACTAGCTGCCAAGGGCAAGGGCCTGCCCCTGCAGGCAGGAGGGACAGGAGGCCTGGTGGTGTGACAGAATCTGAGCACCCACCACCAACCATGGTGCTTCAGCTGTCCGAGGCTGCAGGGGAAGGGCTGGAGCCTTCTCCCACCACTGGCAGCACCGTCACCTGCACCGCCATCAGCACCGCTAGATGCACCGCCAACAGCACCACTGGCAGCAGCAGCAGCCCCAGTGGGCAGCCGTCCCAGGCTGCAGGGGAAAGGCTTATAACTCCCCCCAACACTGGCAGCACCGCCACATGCACAGCCACCAGCACCGCCACATGCACCGCCACCAGCACCACTGGCTGCAGCAGTAGCCCTAGTGGGCAGCCGTCTGAGGCTGCAGGGGAAGGGCTGGAGCCTCCCACCATCACTGGCAGCACCGCTACCTGCACCGCCACCACCACCGCCACATCCACCGCCCCCAGCACCACTGGCATCAGCAGCAGCCTCAGTGGGCAGCTATCCGAGGCTGCAGGGAAAGGGCTGGAGCCTCCCCCCACCACTGGCAGCACCGACACCAGCACCAGCACTGCCACCACTGTGCAGCCGTCGCCACCGGCGGATGGATGTAGCCCTGCCTCCATGGAGTGTTATGCATCCTGCCCACTGCAAATCTTGTGGGTCTGACACCCAGGTGAGATACTGTGACCTTGCACTCCCAAAGATCTGCATTACAGGGCACAAGACCCCTCCAGAACCAGTGGAAGAAGGCATCCACTCACCCCCTCCTTGGCAGGATGAAGCACACTGGACACAAGACCCCCTCCAGAACCAGTGGAAGAAGGCATCCTCTTGTGAGACTGTGGCTTTGCAGTCCCCAGGACCAAGCAGTGGGCAAACCACCCATTAGAGAGACTGTGGCCTTGCACTCCCCAGGACCAAGCAGTGGGCAAACCACCCACTGGAGATACTGTGGCCTTGCACCCCCTCGGACATCGCACAGGGCATGTAGCCCCCCCCAGGACCAGTGGTGTTGTACCATCTTCCGGCTGAGGTGCCCCCCCATTCCCTGTCCCCCTGAGGTGCCTGTGTTTTTTCTACCTGATGCCCCAGAAGTGTTCTCTCGTGTTGATGCAGGAGTCAAGTGGGGCCTTGGCCTATGTGATGTTGGCCCTGTGGCCCACGGACATTATGGACTGGGCAGTGTCCCTCCATTTGTATATCTGTAAATACTGTTTTGAATTTTGAGGATGTTTTTCTGGATTTTTATCTTATTACACTCATTTTAATCAGTTCCTTTTGTCCTTGCATTATTCCTGAGGGGTACAGGGTGGATGTGTAATGTTGTTGCATCTGTTTATGTGTATGGTGTTGGGGGTGGGGGTGTTGCGTGATGCGTGTGTATGTCACTCTCTTTTTCCTCCCCCCTCCCCTGTGTGCTAGGCGGCAGTACTAACCGTGGTCGTCGTCGCCGGCGTTGGTATTCCTGGTGTAGGAGGAGGTAGACCAGCATGGGGAAGATCTGCAGTTCGGGCTCCATGGCATTGTGGTTCTTCCTTGAGTCTCCAGAGCTGAGTCCTTTGCCTTCTGTGTACTGTTTCTGACGTGCTTTTGTTGTCGGTGCTGCCCCGGAAAAGGTGGCTGATAGGCCGGTCATAATAGAGTGGGTGGTACACTGTCTTACGCCTGGCTGTTGGCGGTTACCGCAGCAGTGCTTGTTGCTACCGCCAGTGCGGTACTAATGCAGAACTTTTCTCTGTGGGTGAGCGAGGACCAGTAAACTCCGCTCCGTCGGAGGTTGGCAGAGCTTTTTTGCTGAACTCCATGCTCAAAGCGGAGTGCTGAGTGACAAAAACTCTGTGAACTCTGCCGGCGGAGAGGAGTTCACCTCCCGCCACTACATAGAAGTAGGAAAACACTATATAGAAATCCAGACAAACTTGAAGTGGTGATATGTACATTGGGATTGCATTACATGCACTATAAACGTTTGACACTAGATGATATTAATGAGAAAATCACTGAATTTCAAGATGTAGCAATAACAGGGATAAAGCATATTAGTTGATATGTTAGGGCTAGGGTATATGGCGAGGTTGGATGACCAGGAAGACCACCTGCAGCTCTGATGCTGCCTACGTGGTCATATCATGTAAATTCAAAATGAAAATGGCGACATTGTGTACGTAGCAGAGCATACACTCAGAATTTCATGAAGAATACATGGCCCTGTACACTTCACTTGAATCATTGCTACCCATTTAAATCCCCGGTTTTTTTATAGCATCACTGTGGCCTGGTTAGATAATGTTAGACAGTAATTTCTTGATGCCCCACTTAACCTTAGTCAAAATAATATTTGTAATATCATGTAAGGCACATAAGGATGATGCAGAATGCAGCACACATAGAATTAGCAAATGGTCATTAATTAATGATTGTTTATGTGCAGGAAGGAACATCTTCCTGCACATAAACAATCATTCATGGTGTTTGCTCTTTCTATGTGTGCTGCAGAATGCAGCACACATAGAAAAAGCAAAAAAGAGGAGAAATAAAAGTATTTCTCCTCGTTGCGCCATCCTAATGCCACCCCCGGGTGGCGTTAGTTTTTGGTGTTGCTTCAGATTTACGTTTCCTTGTAATTCTGGAGCTTTGTCAAAAAGCAACTTGTGCTGCGTGGGTATGGCCATAGCAACATCCATTTCACGTGTCTCTGCTGCAGAAAACTGTGTCTGGGGGCCCAGATTTAGGAGGCAGATTTAAGCCACACAAAGGGGCTTAACGCCACCGTGTAAATACGGAAAAGGGCACACGTCACAAGAAGTGACGCTCCGGTGGTGCTAGGGGCTAAATATGCCCCTAAGAGTCCAAAGCCAGACTCAACCAGAGATTTTGAAAGTCAGGAGATTCAAATGCCAAAGTCTGTTTCACTACATCTCCCACATGTATTGGGAAGCTGACCCCTGAATCAGACTGATTGAAAAATATTTATTTTTATGAGTCCACACACACATATTTATTCCTTGCACTTGGAAAATATCTTTGACTGGCTACCTCAAAAGGTGGCCAAACATTCCCAGTAGGAAACATATGCCTTACTGTCTAGTAAAATGGCTCTCACTAGACATGCAATTATTAATTAGTGTTACTCTTTGTGATATATGTTTATTCAAAGTCTAGATTCTACTCCTAGTCTAATGGAATTTTCTACCCCAGGGTCTCCTTTTTTTTTAGTAATAAGAGCTACTTATGTTCAATGAAAATAATCCCAAGCTGCTAGCATTATAAGTGTTCTCATAGTGACTAGGGTGGACAAAATTACTGACCATGGTTTAAATGCTATGATCATCTCTGTGCATCAGCCAGGGAGGCAGCAGTAATGTAAAAAAACATTGTTAATTTGAAATGTGTCTTCTTGAGTAATACATTATAACTGTGGCTGGAATGCTCCTGACACCAAGGTAATAAAGTTAGTTTTAAGTCTTCCCAATTTTGGAAATTTACCATTTGTTTCTCCACACATAGCTTATGGGTTCTGAAAATACACACATTTTTATCCTAAATACACTCAATGTTTGAATCCTTATATTAATTCAACAGCGCAAAAGCTTCTAACTTTGTGGGGTGTACTTCACACAAGAGAGCTACTTATAGGTAGGTGGAGAGCTACCAGTACCTCATGAACTCTTGGAGGGAAACCCTGGTCTACCCACTATGCCCAACCAAAAATCAGCTTACTCTTACCTACGTTCAGATTCCTCTCCTCCATTATGCTGTACCACAATGTTAGGCAGGGAAGACACATGTAGTGACTACATTTGGCTTGCAACATTAATTTATTTTATTCACTATAAATTGGTTGCGGTGCTCCTATCCTCTACATCTAGCAAGTCAGAGGTTTCTTAGTCACCCCAGTTCTGAAGCAGCTTCCTTTATGAGGCCTGCTCGCTTGGGGCTCGTCTGTTCGCTCAGTGGAGTAATACACTACAACAAGAAGCAGTGTTTAGTATCTTTGTTACAGGTTCCAATCACAGTGAAGCTACTGACCCTTTTAGCTACTTGAGATCAAGAAAATGAATGTCATTCAGCGGAGGGGCAATAAATAAAAAAGATTATTAAGGGCCAGGTTACCCCCACGTCGCAACATGTTAATGTTTTAATATGTTTTGTTGCGGCACCCATAACTTTGATAACACATCTGTACACCTCATGGAAATTGTGATGAAATGCCTGTACTTTTTAGTTCATGTTTTGTTTTCTTCTGTTATTGATGATCTTGGAAAATAAAAGTTAAAGTGTAAACAAAGTTGAGAGCATATAGTATGCATTTTAATTAAAATGTCAATCATTTCCACCCTACAGTTTGGGGTGGCATACACTCAACCCAAGTTATCCTATAACAACTACCTTAAGGATAAATTGAGGAAACATTAATGCCCCTCGAATCAATGGTGCTCAATAGATAACAGAAAAGTGCAGAAATGGATTGCATACCAGGCAGCCCCACTGCTGGTTTCAAAATCCTGATTCATGAGAGGCCTTGCAATTATAGGTTTTTAATCTACTTGTTGAGGACACTAGACTGATGTGGCTCTATATGACTCAACATACATGGATTGTTTAACCAATAATGCGAGCTGTATCTAAGCTACATGCAAGATCATTAGAGATTTCTACTAAGAGACTAAGGGGTGTGATGAACAATGTTTGGTGTTTATCTACCAGTCGCTCTTATTGTTTATGATTCCTGTGATATTTGATAAGCACTTGAGCTACATAATGCATTCTAATTCCTTATAAAACGCCAACATCTCGCAGATGTAAAAGATTCCTTTACAGTTTTTTCTGACTCACAACCCCCATAAATCAAAAGCTTATAAATTAGTGGGAGGGAATGGGCAAGAACTGCTGTTTTCCTTTTCTTAGAACATGTCTCATTTCCTTTTGTGGCTCAATACGTCTACTTGACAAGAGATGAATGGCAGAGACAGGTAGATTATTTTCAATGTCTATAGCAATATTTCCCCATTAGTGTTGAGATGTATTATAAAGTTTTTTTCATGTATTTATCTGTTATATACCTCTTGTTCTACTAGCATGAATTGTGAATTTGAAAGTGTGAACCTATATGGCTAATCTTGCTTTTCCTATCTCACTAATCAGACTCTCCCTTTTTTGATTTATTGGTATTTTCATGGTTTCCTTATGATCTTACCTTGCAAACCTGTTCCCATTGCTTATATTTGGTTTGATGTAAGACATTCTCTAACATGTTTTGTCTGACATCTAATACCCAATCCTCAGAATATAAATTAGGGGAGGGGGGATAGCTGCCTGCCAGTTTTGCCCTTCTTCTCAAGGTCCTACTTTACTTTAGGTGCTCTGGAAGCCTATCCGGCGTGAGCCCTAAAATATTGGGGTAACAGAACAATATTGAAGCCACCTTTGTGAAGCATTACCGTTCTGTCTATATTTCTGGACTATCCCACAAGTGCCCATATGTAGATTAATGTTGGTAGGTCATGGAATCTATGTTTAGTTGGTGGTGATGCAGTGTCACCATTTTGCATTTTCATTTTATGACACAATACTGCATGCCATGTTTAATCACTGCTCATATATATTCAAATGAAATGTCATATTTAGCTGACCATAATATGTGTCTTTTACATTATCAGTGAACCATAGTTAGAGTGTGTTCAGGTTAAGTCAGCCATAGGCAGGGCAGGCCTTGATTTGGTATGTTTCATATTAAATTAAATGTGGTGTTTTCGGTTGCTATGTACAATCTTCTTCTCGTCTCAGGAGCCTGGTATTCACTGCATACTCATTAAAACTGTGTTGTTATTGTTAAGCTCTGTGTGAAGGCCATCTAGAGTAGCTTTTCAATAATTTTGACCATGAATCTCAGCACCTCCAAGTGAGAGTGGACGGTGGAGAAGAATCCTCCCTTGTGCTATATTTCTCATGGCGTCAACGATGTGAAATTCTGCATTGTATTACTCATGAGAAGAGGACCGATATCGACAGTTATGTCAATGATTAGTTTAGACTGTGTTTTTCTTTGTGGAACCCATAGTAGTGTTCTTCTGGTGGAATTTCGTGATTTTAGAAAGTTAGATTTGCTCTTGACCGCCCTTCTAGGAAGAGGTCTCTTTCCCACTCCTTTCCTCGTCAGAACCTTCATTTGGTTCTATCTGAGATACTGTGTTTACTGACACCTTTTGCCTATGAATTTCCCTGACGTTGCCCAAAACTTACATTTTGCACTAGGAAGTGTTACATCAGGGGAACTGAATCCTTTTTATGATTTACCTATTCTGTCTTTAAGAAATGTAGCTTTGCATTTGCTGTTTGTTGTAGTTGGATTATATATTCTATCAGGCTGTGATCAGGTGATTATTGATTTATGATGCATCTGATTGATTAGGTTTGTAAATGTACTACTCTCAGGCTTTACTGTTGAGAAAATATAATTTACTGTAATCGAGATGTTACTAAATTGTTGCTGTCAGGCCTCATTTTGAAACAAAAGTAAGTTTCATCCTTGGAGTGCAGCTTAAGCCTGAGGATTTGCACCACATATTGCATGCTGCAGATACCCTCCTTCACTACTCTTGTTCCATAGAGCTACTTGCTACTTACCACTTTCTAATTTGGTACCATATACATGCATTATAGGATTAGGCAAGATTGACTGCACATTGGACCCACATACAATTTAAAAACATTGCAACTATTGCAGTCCCTTGACATTCAGGGGAATTTCTCACTTTTCTTCCTTTTGAGGCTTACAATCAAGTCTAAAATGTCTTTGTCTCCTAATACTCCAAACCAGAATTAGAATGCATTTAAAATAGTCCAGCAAAATTATCAAAACATTCTAAATTCTTTTAGGTTATAATATATTCTACTTGGCAAAAATATTAGAGTCTATTTGGAAAGGTGAGAATGGAAGAAAATAGAGATGTAATACAGAATATACCTTTTGCGGGATCCTGGAACTCACAAAAGGGTTCATGGAAGAAGTAAATCCATATGTGGGTGCATAGTTCTCTGCCATGAGCATGGAGATCTGTGCATCCATAAAGCCCACTCAAGGGGTTTTAGGAAGTTGGAGTTCCCAGGTGTAGTTTGCCTTGGAAGCTCGGTAACACCCTCAGATATGTACATTGATGGCTGTTCCTAAACTCCAATCAATCTCATTTCCACTATGTAAAGGGACAAATATTTTTTCCAGCTCAGGTGTAAGAAAAGGGAAGAGAAGGACTTTTTCCATTGTGAAAAATATTTTTCCAGTGGAGAAAAAATAAGATCCTAAAATAAAGATCTCATGGACATTCCAAGTTGACATATGGAGAGCTGCACATGCCACAAGCCTCCAGGTACAAACCTAGGACAATTTGTGAATTCCAAAAGGTATCAAATGTATGCTCAGTTGGAGCCTGCATACAGAATTTGCCTTCTTTGTTGTGAATTGGGCCCATTGAATTCACTGGAATTCATTACTTTCTATGTCTATTAAGTCAGATGCCTTAGTATAATCTGGGATTCAGGGATTGAGCATATTATCTGGGTGTTTGATCATCCCTGCAAGTAAGAGTAAATGCTACATTACATTAAAAATGTGCGTGGTTTTCATGGAAATGGTAGCTTATTGTCAGTATTTCAATTCGGTAGAAGTCCGATGAGAGATTGCTTCCTGTTTCAAAAGCACACATTTACTCATCCTCTTCTAGGTACTGGGTTCCAAGGAAACAATTTATGAAAGCAACATAGGTTTACCTAACTCGC
The DNA here is from genome assembly GCF_031143425.1 of Pleurodeles waltl. NCBI lineage: Eukaryota > Metazoa > Chordata > Amphibia > Caudata > Salamandridae > Pleurodeles > Pleurodeles waltl. The sequence goes on along the minus strand of NC_090441.1, from coordinate 107,628,730 downwards.
TCTCTTTGGGACTGGTAAATAAGAGTCAGATGTACAAAGCCATTATAGGAATGCAAAGCCTCCAATTTAAATAATCACAGGGTTTGTGACCACAAAATTGATTTTAGGTACGTTTTAATTATGGTCTGTAGCACAAGTAAAATATTTCCTGTGTCAATCTGAATTATAAAAGTGTACACCAGACTCAAAGTTGTGTGTAAGTGATCATAATTACCATTTTTTTTGGCTTTATATGTTAGTTCCTATTTTGCTTCACATTCTTTAGTTCTTAAAAAAGGAACATCTGCCTCATTCCTATGCTTCTTTCTATGTACTTTAATCTATGTTTTAATGTCAAAGGCAGCAGCGGCACAGGACCCTGCCTTCCTCGGATGTAGTCCCTTGGAATCCCCTGGCCATGTTAGCCACTCACTTTAGATTTCCCTGTGATAGCCCTCTCTATATTCCATCAAATAAATTTCTCTATTTAGGATGTTCTATCTCTTTCAAAGGGAAAGCATTCTTTCTATTCTGCTATGAAAAGACCTGATAAGTTACTTCCTCTATTTACTCCTCAGAGCACAACAGAATTCTTGTAGTAATTATGCCTTTACTGCTGAGTCAGAAACTGTGGTTCTTCCCTGGGTCCCTTGCAGCCAATTGTGAGCAGATGGGAGTCACAATATCAAAGTTGTAATTTTGACCAGCACTTCTATTGAGCCTTCAGTGTTGACTACATCTATATGATCAGGGTAGAATTTTGTAAGATTAATAAATATACTCTTCCCTACATTTCTGTTCTTTGATACTATGTTGGTAATCAATGTTATGGAGAAGATATGTGTGCCAATTCATAGATTGCCCCTGTATTATGGCATACAATAGTATGAGTGCTATGATTACATCACAAATAACACATTGCCAGTACAGCAGATGGTGTATAAGAGACATTCAACCCCTCAAAAAACAAAGAGATGCAACTATGGGACCAGGCTTCTCCAACCTAGCTAAACTAAACAGCTGTGGGGCACTCTGTGTAACAAGTATTGCCCGTTGCATCTGAAGCACCAGAAACTAGATAGATTGATGCAGTGGCGGCTGTAATTTGCCAATAAAATCCAGAAGCATGTCTGAATTTCTTTATGGAATCATTCTCTGAGGACTCTCCTCTCCTCTTCCCTAGAGTATAATCCAGTGGCAGCCTTTCACTGGTTAGCATATGCTTGATTGCCCCCCAAAATCTAAAGCCATTCCGCAGCAGGCAATCCATCCTAAATAAGGTCTTTCAGGTCAACAGGACCTGCTTATGGCCAGCATATATTTTTAGCTTCACATTAGTGACAAGGTAGCTGAAACACACAAAAGGTGATTCAGTGGCAATCGGCTCCAGGATTGATCTCAAATAGGTATGTGCTCATGATTCAGCAACAGTCTAACTAGCACTAGCTTCATGCATTACAGGGAACTTGGTACTGCTGGAGTGCTCGTAGAGGTCTTCTCCCACCTCAGGTTCAGAAACCACATTCGCTCAGGTGAGACACCATTCCTTATCCCACCTACTAGAAGTCAACTGGATCTTTGGAGTCAGTGAGGAGTGTAGTAATCAGATTCATTCAACACAAGTTAATAACCTAAAAACCATAAACAATTTTAAACACTGTTAGAAATGGGGTCTTTGGTTGGCAGTCAGGTTACCCCCTGTCCAAGCAAGGACCCTCTCTCTAGTCAGGGTAAGTCACACACAATCCAAATTATCCTATGCCCACCCTCTGGTAGCTTGGCACTGAGCAGTCAGGCTTAACTTAGAAGGCAATGTGTAAAGTATTTGTGCAATAAATCATACAATAACACAATATAGCACCACAAAAATACACCACACAGTGTTTAGAAAAATATATAATATTTATCTGGATATTTGTAGGTCAAAACGATAAAAGATGCAATATGAATTTGTAGAGATATCACTGAAAAGTGATATAAAAGTGTCGTAAGTCTTTAAAAAGTAAACAAAGTCTCTCTCAAGCACAAAGTGCCTGGGTTGGAGTGGAAAATCTCCGCAAAGGGCCGCAGAGGAGGAGATGCGTGGAAAAATGGTGTGTGCGTCGGTTTCGCCCCTTCACACACGGACTTGCGTCGTTATTTTTCATGCGGGGAAGATGTGCGTTGTTTTCAGGCGCACGGACAGGTCTTCTCTGTGGGTCGCGGGATTACCAGATGTCCCGGGGTCTGTGCGTGGATTCCTGGGCTTGTTGTTCGGCTGCGCATCGTTCCGGTGGGCTGTGTGTGGATTTTTCTCCCTCACGGCAGGCGTCGTGTCGATTTCCTCTCTGGAAGTCGGGCGGCGTTGTCCAGGCGGCCCGTGTGTCGAAGTTCCGGTCACACCGCAGGCATCACGTCGATCTTTTCCTTGCGGGTCGAGCGGCGTCTTTCCGGATCGGCGTGCAGTGAATTTTTCACCGCGGAGCAAGCTGTGCATCGAATTTTTAAGAGCACAAGGAGTCCAGTTGAAAGAAAGAAGTTTTTTTGGTCCTGAGATTTCAAGGAACAGGAGGCAAGCTCTATCCAAGCCCTTGGAGAGCACTTCTGCAGAAAGACAAGAGTTCAGCAAGACAGCAGACCAACAGCAAGGTAGCAGTCCTTTGTAGAAAGCAGTCAGGTGAGTCCTTTGAGCAGCCAGGCAGTTCTTCTTGGCAGGATGCAGGTTCTGGTTCAGGTTTCTTCTCCAGCAAGTGTCTGAGGTGGTAGGGCAGAGGCCCTGTTTTATACCCAAATGTGCCTTTGAAGTGGGGGAGACTTCAAAGAGTGGCTTAGAAGTGCACCAGGTCCCCTTTCAGTTCAATCCTGTCTGCCAGGATCCCAGTAGGGGGGGTGGCAGTCCTTTGTGTCAGAGCAGGCCTCCACCCTCCCAGCCCAGGAAGACCCATTCAAAATGCAGATGTATGCAAGTGAGGCTGAGTACCCTGTGTTTGGGGTGTGTCTGAGTGAATGCACAAGGAGCTGTCAACTAAACCGAGCCAGACGTGGATTGTAAGGCACAGAAAGATTTAAGTGCAGAGAAATGCTCACTTTCTAAAAGTGTCATTTCTAAAATAGTAATATTAAATCCAACTTCACCAGTCAGCAGGATTTTGTATTACCATTCTGGCCATACTAAATATGACTTTCCTACTCCCTTCAGATCAGCAGCTACCACTTCAACAATGTATGAGGGAAGCCCCAATGTTAGCCTATGAAGGGAGCAGGCCTCACAGTAGTGTAAAAACTAATTTAGGAGTTTTACACTACCAGGACATGTACACTACACAGGTACATGTCCTGCCTTTTACCCACACCGCACCCTGCTCTAGGGGTTACCTAGGGCACACATTAGAGGTGACTTATGTGTAGAAAAAGGGGAGTTTTAGGCTTGGCAAGTACTTTTAAATGCCAAGTCGAATTGGCAGTGAAACTGCACACACAGGCCTTGCAATGGCAGGCCTGAGACAAGGTAAAGGGGCTACTGGAGTGGGTGGCACAATCAGTGCTGCAGGCTCACTAGTAGCATTTAATCTACAGGCCCTGGGCACATACAGTGCACCATACTAGGGACTTATAAGTAAATTAAATAGTCCAATTGGGTATGATCCAAAGTGACCATGTTTAAAGGGAGAGAGCATATGCACTTTAGCACTGGTTAGCAGTGGTAAAGTGCGCAGAGTCTAAAAGCCAGCAAAAACAGTCCAAAAAGTGGAGGGAGGCAGGCCAAAAGGTAGGGGTGACCACCCTAAGGCATGTCAGGTCTAACAAACACCATGACCAATTTAAACACAAATCAAACTCCAAACTGAATAAAGTTTCAAAGCTTTATTACAATCCCAAAATCAATGTGACGTATATGGTGCTGAAAACTACTTTATAAACATACATGAAAATCATTAGTTGACCAAAACGTCTAAAGAGATTCAGGCCCTGATTTATACTTTTTGACACAAACCTGCACTAGAGCAGGTATGAGTCAAAACATTTACCGCCAGCTACCACCATTCCTAGACACCTGCCTTGCATCATATTTAAGGAATGATGCTAGCCGGCGCTAAGGCCCAGTTAGCATCAAAATATATGATGCTAACCTGGGTAGAGGAGGCGTAGGGGAGACTGGATGTTGTGCGACAATGAATGGCGCTAGTCAGGTTAGCATCCAAAATATTGACTCTAACCTGACTAGCATAATTTTTTGACACACCACCCCTATGGACATGACTCCTGTCAGACAGGAGTCATGCCCCCCTGCCCAATGGCCATTGGGCACACTGCATGTAGGGCGGCCCAAGTTAGGCCCTTACCTGCACTTACCTTGGATGGGTCCCCCATCCTTGGGTGTCCTCCAGGTGTGGGTGGGGGTGGGTGGGGGTGTCCCTGGGTGCAGGGAAGGGCACCTGTGGACTGCTTCCATGGTCTTTGACCATGGAAATGAGCCCACAGGTCCCCTAATGCCTGCCCTGACCCAGGTGTTAAATAATGGTGCTAAACAGACTTTGCACCATTATTCAAGGCCCCACTCCTCCTGTGCATCATTTTTGCACAGGAGGAGAAATAAGGCGCTAGGCCTTAGAGTCCATTTTTTGCCCAGGAACCCCTACCTTGTATCTCATTGACGCAAGGTAGTTTTCCACAAGCAAAAAAAATGACTCGAACTCCATAGCGGCAAAGTATAAATATGAAGTTAGGTTTGCGCTGGATTTGAGTAGAAAAAAAATGACGCAAATCCAGCGCATACAGAGTATAAATATGCACCTAAGTCCATCTAACATCAATACTGTTAAACACTCCAAAAGAATTAGCACAGTAGCCAAACTATAAATTGCACATTAAATTCAGATTTCAAAACAGATGATGGTGACATCACTAAATCATCAAAATTCAAATTAACAATCAGTTCTCAAGGCTGGGCCATCCTTATCACTAATAAGAATTTAGTGATGGGTAGCTCATCTTGTGTACGATAACCAGTGCCCAATGGTAACCGCGGACACCATCAAATTTGCAACAATTCTGGATTTTCCCAGGGAATAGCGAAGTTGTCTCAATAAATTCATACGGTTCCAGCAAAATATGATACTTATTTATTGACTGCAACTTTGGGATTATTTCCCACAATACACGGGATGAGTTAAATAGTTCTCCTATGAAATTGATAAAGCTTCCTGTCTTGTTCAACAGCTAGAACAAAAACTATTACGTTTGATAACATTGAGACATGTTCTTGGTCCTCAATACAATGGGACATTCACCAATACTTCAACAACCTAAGAATTAATTGAGGTCAGTAATAACATGTAATTTTCCTCTACAGCTGCAATGAATGAATCTTCAGGCCTAGTCTAAGAATTCTTAAATACACATTAATACAATTAATAAACATAAATCCTCTCGTGCACCTTACAATGTGAATCAAATCAGCAAATCAAATTATTTAGATGGCAAGCATTACTTACAACATTAGAACACAATTAAAACGTACATTTACTTCTCTCCACATAAGTATTCTGTCTTAATAATACAATTAAATCAATATAAGTACAATTAACTTGTGTTCATTTAATACTCATAATATGCTTGTCATCTCTATTTATTTCTCTGAATAATGCTTTTAATATTAATTCATGTCAGTAGCTCACTAGAATATAAATGCACAACATCTTTCTGATATGGTCCTGCAGGTCGGCTTTCCTGGTGGGTTTGATGAGATGGTGGTGGGATTTGATGGTAGATTTAAAGGCCGGAAGGTCTTCTGGGGACTTGCTGTTTCTCAATCATTTTTCTAGCTGCCTGCAGTTGCACCTGGAGTCCTGAAGTGCGGTATAGAACCAGTTGGCCCTCTTGAGGTTGTGTTTTGCTGCAGGTATTGGCGAGCTGTTTCTCAGTGATCTGGTTTCATTTCCTTCGTGGGGAGTGGAGTGTGCAGAGGTGGACGGTCGGTGTGGTGATTGGTCCAGTGCAGTGTGGAGGTGCTGTCAGTGGTGATATTTTAGAGTTTCTAGTTTGACCATTTTCAATACGTGGTGGTAGCCTGCTTAATAGGTTCTAACTGCCAATCATTCTCATACTGCCTCACGGATTACTCTCTTTGCTTATCTTTCTGTTTAATTTCCTATTCTTTAGTTTTCTCCCAATAGCAAGCCTTTGCTCTATTAGCCTGCCTTTCTCTGTCTTTATATTTTTGCCTCCCTAGCTCTCTGCAACTCATTTTCTCCCTTTTGAAGTAGGAGTGATATACTTTCTAGCAGGCATAGCTACAGAATCTAAGGAATGTCAAGGGGGGACAAGTGAACATCGGAGATGTGGGACCAAGAGGAACTCTAGAGGTCAGTGTTGGAGGGGGTTACACCTGGTGTGTACTGTGCATTGGTCATACAATGGACATCCTCCCCTTTTATCAGCAAAGCCACTAAACCTCCCTTAAGGCATCATGTGTGCTTTAAATATCTGACTCAGTTAGCTTCCTGATAGTGTTGACTATCTGTAATTTTACTAATCAATTATGTGTGTGTCCTGAACTTTATTGATTGTTACTTAGTTTTGAAAGTTCTGTATTCTTGATCCTTTGCTGCTTGTCAACACTGCCAGACTATGTGATGAGGGCCTAGGAATCTAGGCAACAAGAAATCCTTGTAACAAGTAATGCATGTTGCCTCTGGGACCTCAGGAGCATGATATTACTTCAAGCTTACCAAATTGTCAAATACAACTTTTTCAAGCTTTGATCTTCTAAACGCAGTGAGGTTAAGCGGTTAAGCCCTTCTCTTGAAGATTGGTATGTTTGGAAACTCAAATGCAGGTAAGACATACCTAACAATCATTTTTAAGAGTGTTACATTAATTGAAACTTTAGTTGCTCCTCTATTTTTCCTCTATTTTTTACAATAAAATCCTGAGTGCTGGACCACAATGTCTCTTTTGTTCTAGGTCATCCATAAGTAATGAAGAATGTCACTCATAAAAAGTGAAATTAAACAATGAAGGCTCACTCTTGGAGACTGATGCATGTTTAAAAACGTGCAGGCAAAAACATGAGTAATTCTTAACAAGGTGTGTTATAATAAGGGCTACTTTGGTTTTTTTCTCTGCTCAAATTTGTGAACAGTGTTGGCATACAACGTCTTGTGTTTGTTCATCTGTGGATAACAATAAGTGTCCCATATAATATGAAGTTGAAAGGATCCTTCTTCCAGACTGTAATTAACAATCCTTCCACAGATGAGCAGATAGATACTCAGAGGTACATTCCTTGGAAGTGCCTGGACTAACTGTGGAGGGTCACTCCTTGTGATATGTGACTCAGATCCCCTTAGTATGAGCACTCCAATTATATTATTTAGATTATGTTTGAAAGAGCTTTACCTCCTGGTACAAACGTTTGCATAAATTATTTTCCCTTGAATTCTAGAACTTAAGACATTGCACCAAAAAGGCTAGCATTCTGCAAACTGAAGATTTTGGCATCCAATCTTGGGGCTATTTAGGCTGGTGACCATCAACAATCCAATCAATGCCAAATGCAGTATTAAACAGCTCAGGGTCTTTTAATCGTTCACACATGATGGGGTTGTTTCTTTTCATATAGGATACTTAAATAACCAGGCATACTACCTAGATCTCAAGGCACACATTTCTATGTTGGTTAGCGGAAAAAGTAAGTAACTTTTATGCCTGTGTTAAATACATGATATTTAATATGGCTTCTAGAAATCCTCAATATGCATCATTTTGTTTGTCAACCAGTTAAATTGTAATTATAATACATCACTATACTTTCAAAGGAACATCCATCATCAAAAAGATTATATACAATCCGTATATAAGCATAGTTGAGGTAATACAGAAAAAGTGAGTAAAGATAGGATTAAAATGATGTCCACCAGGCTGGGGAGCAATTTCAGTATAAGAATTATTTTAGTTAAAAAATCCAATATTTATCTAAGAATGTTTTGAATACAACTCAAATAAATGTCCTTGGCAATGGACTTTCTTTTGTTACAACTCACTGTGACAACTATTACACCAAATAGAACTTTTTTAGTTCTTCAGGAAATTAGGATCGGAATATGTTTTTCACAATTCTGAAATTGTCCCACAGAATGATCAAACTGGGCCACATTTATCTTCACGTGATGTCTTTGATGAACAAAGGTATCACCACATTAAAAAATGTTGGCCTGACAAAATGTGTTTCACTATTCAAAAAACATGTCAAATTTCAAACAATACATACACAGCCATGCAAGAACTGTAAAGTCTTGAAGACACAAAAATTACATCAACTCACAAGATTGGAGAAATAGTCCTTTGGAAATTGGCAATCTATTGTACGAAATTGTGATTTTTAGTATAATGACTCTCATTTTTTGAATGATGCTGCTGTTTTTTCTGTTCTGGCCCTGGAACACTATTAAAGAAGTCTTAGTGTGTGTGCTCTGACCTCAAACATTTGACAAATTTGCTAACTTCTAATCGACAACCTTAGCTTTTCTATACGCCATTAATATACAGTGCCATCCACTAGTGTGAAAGAGAAAAATATGGCTTCAGGTATACCACTGTAGCTTGACTACTGTAGTTTTAACCTGCAGTGCAACCAGTTAAAATAACCCTTTACGACAGGTGAAAAACCTTCCCTTGGCATATTAGTAAATTATGCCTATGTTGGCCTTGTAGCCCACAAAAGTACAGTGCATGGTATTTACAAGTGGGACAAATAGAAAATTAATGTTAACATGCTCCTACAGTGGCAAGGCCATAAAAGCTATTTTCGCTGTGGCAGACCTACCTGTGCTATATACAAAATCAGAGTACAGATTAAAATACTAATACTGATAACTCAGGAACGGGGTGGCCTCAAAAATAATTAACCAACTATTCTAATAGTTATTAAAAATCCAATTCAATGGTGAGGTTGGATTTTTAAAAATAAATATTCAGTAAAAAAAACTTTTAAAAATTACCCCTCCTCTGCCTAAAGTTCCTGGAGGCTAATTCCGAATTACCACTCCAGTTTCTCCCAGCCTGTACATGCCTAAATAAGGTGTGAAATTCCTCTCATGAGTTACACAGTAGGTCCTTGTAACTGGCAGGTTTGCCTGAATGGGCAGAAATGCATCCTTTGAGCTCAGCAGAAGCGTGGGGGCTGCCCTTCTGTTAGTACCACAATGTCAAATCCTGCCTGACAGGTCTGTTTCAGCTACATGTAACACTTGGATGTATTTACAATAGGGCAGACAGGATGCCAGGACAGTTCCTGTTTATCCCCTGTCTGGTTTCTGAAGGACCCTGCTTTTGTTGTTCCAGACTTCAGTTCCCTGGTGTGTTCTATGTACAGGGCCTGCTTCAAACTGGATTTTATGGTTAGTTTTGTGTGGACTCTGGTGATTTCCATAGTCCACCCCATATACATTCCCAACCTTCAGAGTCCAAGTTTAATATGGCTGAAGAATTTGGTCATCTTAGATTTACCCTACATTGCATTTTGAGCATGTTTGCAGTAAAGTCAAATGAACTACTGAAGAAGTAGGTAGGCCACGGCCTCAGACCATTATCTCCATTGGTCAGAGAGAGACTAGGAGCGCCTTAGGGGTCCACAGCCTGGTGAACCCTACAAAGCAGGTCCCTCATTCAGCCTTCCTCAGAACACTTCCTCACAAGGGGAAGACCTCTGGGGGACTTGACCTGTTGTCTGTGGCCTTGACCTGAGAGGTGCCCTGAAATCGGTTCACTGACCTTGTATGTGGCTATTGGCAATCAACAAACTGCAAAAGCCCTTTTTCTGGAAATTCTCAGCTGTCCATTGACAACTGGAACTTGGATTAGGCCACGCTGTTGTCCTTTAGCTGATACACATAAAGGCCCTCATTACAACCCTGGTGGTCGGTGATAAGGTGGCGGTAACACCACCAACAGGCTGGCGGTAACTACCTCCAAATTATGACCATTGCGGTGAGAACTCAGATAAACAGCGACTTTACCACACCAACCACCAGGGCGGAAACAACAGGCACCATGGCGGTAGCCGCCTACAGCCAGGCGGAAGCCAATGTTCCGGCCACTGTATTAAGACACAGGAAACCGCCACCTTTTCTGGGGCGGTACCAACGACATCAAAAGCCTGGCGGAAACACTGCACGGAAGGGAAAGGACTCACCTTTGGAGGTACAGGGAAGAACCACGCCGCCATGGAGCCAGAGCTGCATGTCTTCCCAATGATTTTCTACGTTCTGCTCCACCACAAACACCAACAATTGTGAAGATGACAACGGTGACAGCCACCTAGCACACACGGGAGGGGGGGAGGAAAAGAGTGACACACACACACAACACCCCCACCCCCAACACCATACACACAATCAGCTGCAGTAATAAAACAATATATACCCCGTACCTCGGATGAAAAATGCATGGACAGCATGAATTTACAAAGGTGAGTGTAATAAGATCAACACAGTAGAAATAAGAAATATGCGATGTCACTGGTATATACAAATATACAGTTGAAGGGACACTGCCCAGTCCTCAGTGTGCGTGGGCCTCAGGGCCACAGGCCAAAGTCCAAGGCCCCACTTGTCACCTGCATCAACACGGAGAGAACCCTGCAGGGGCATCAGTTGGAAAATAGGCAGGCACCTCAGGGGGATGGGGACAGGGACCTCAGCCGGGAGATAAAAGAAGATCACTGGTTGTGGAGGGAGCAACATGCCCTGTGCTTGATCCTGGGGAGTGCAAGGCCACAGTCTCTCAAGTGGGTGACTTGCCCACATGCTCTGGAGGGGGTAACATGCCCATTGTTCTGTCCTGGGTAGTGCAAAGCCACAGTCTGTCAAGTGGGTGACTTGCCCACGTGCTCTGGAGGGGACAATATGCCCATTGTTCTGCCCTGGGGAGTGCAATGCCACAGTCTCTCAAGTGGGTGACTTGCCCACATGCTTTGGAGGGGGCAACATGACCATTGTTCTGTCCTGGCGAGTGCAAGGCAACAGTCTTTCAAGTGGGTGACTTGCCCACATGCTGTGGAGGGGGCAACATGTCCTGTGCATGGTCCTTGGGAGTGCAAGGCAACAGTCTCTCAAGTTGCTGACTTGCGCTCTGCTTCTGGAGGGGGCAACATGCCCTGTGCTTGGTCCTGGGGAGTGCAAGGCCACAGTCTCTCAAGTGGGTGACTTGCCCACTGGTTCTGGAGGTGGCAATATGCCCTGTGCTTGGTCCTGGGGAGTTCAGGGCCACAGTTTCTCAAGTGGGTGGCTTGCCCACATGCTTTGGAGGGGGCATCATGCCCTGTGCTCTTGATCCCGGGGTAGCAGGGGTTGGTGGGTGTCTTACCCACTGGTTCTGGAGGGGGCATCGTGCCCTGTGCTTTGATCCATAACAATGCATAGGGAGATGTACATACATGCTGCTATATGGAGACAGGCGTTTCTGGTTCTAACCTTAAACTTACAGACAGTTTTAACATATGTAAAACAAACAAACTGGAAGATTCATAGCTATGAGTGATATCAGTGTTACAAACAGGCATATTACTTTGCGTGAGAGGGATGGAGCAGAGAGAGATACATTACTAGAGTGGTATGGTAGTATAGCTGCACCCTTGTGGTGTCTTCAGAGCACTAGTACACTACATTTTTAGTCCGAAATAGTGAGGCTACGTTTGTCGTCAGGTCCCATCTTGGGGGGCGACATGCAGGGGGAGTGCTAGGAATCAGGAAGTGGGGATCATTATCTTTAGCAATGGGGGCTCATTATTCCTTCTCTCTATCATGAAGGTATCTCCACTAAGGCACTTGTCATTTGCAGTATTCTTGCAGCTCCTGCACATACATACCCCAGCCACTTGTTATTGGGACCCTGCATAATCCTTTGGACTCTTCCTGTCTATGTGCAGTTTCTTCCGCTTTACTCCATATGATCAGAGCAGCGCCCCAGTGGAAAAGTGTCAGGAGCCTGGGTGATTTCCATCCCATGGCAATAGATCTCCTGTCTATAATGAGGGCCAGGTGTCACAGTGTCCTTTCCTCGGGATCTGCACGTTGCTGAACAAAAGGCCCACCTTCCGGCGTCACCAACTCAGAAAGCTATCATAACACAGAGTTATGATGAAGCCAGTCGGGGGCAGGGGGTGGATTAGCGTAGGGAACAGCAGGGAGAGAGATCTGAAAAGAAAAGGTTAGAACAAATATGCACTTACTCATTCATAGAAATATAACTCATCAATAGTCTCTTGACTAAAGGAGTCTCCAATATCAGATGGAGAACCCTTTTAAAATTAGGGCAAAGCCCCTTCTTTGAATCATGGAGCAAGAATAAACTAAGACCTCAGAACCAAGAGATGGCAAGAGCTTTGGACTATGATCATCATGGAACAAGAATAAACTGCGACCTCAGAACCAAGAGATGGCACGAGCTTTGGACTATGATCATACTCAGAACATCAATCCTGTAACATCTATGTATTCATAACATAAACCTTTGATCATGACCTAGAAAATCTCAAAGAATTAAATATGCTTTATACATATTATGCGTTCCAAAAAACAATGAAAACTATGATTTGCTTATCTCCAAAAATACTTTCACATTCACAACTATAAAGGCCGAAAGGTTTTTACTCATTGAACTTGAAGTGCTTTACTTATAATACCAGGAAGCACTTTTACTTGTCTTGCCTGAAGCGCTACGCTCGTTATGCTAAGGGGTCGCTTTATTCATGTGGCCTGAATCACTTTGATTGTTGTGCCAAGAGCCTTTTACTCCTGTGGACTGAAGCGCTTGAATTACGTGCCAAGAGCGCTTTACACCTGTGGACTGAAGCGCTTGAATTTCCATGCCAAGAGCGCTTTACATCTGTGGACTGAAGCGATTGAATTGCCGCGCCAAGAGCGATTTACACCTGTGGACTGAAGCGCTTGAATTGCAGGTGCCAAGAGCGCTTTACACCTATGGACTGAAGCGCTTGATTTGCCGTGCCAAGAGCGCTTTACACCTGTGGACTGAAGCGCTTGAATTGCAGGTGCCAAGAGCGCTTTACACCTGTGGACTGAAGCACTTGAATTGCCGTGCCAAGATCGCTTTACACCTGTGGACTGAAGCACTTGACTTGCCATGCCTAGAGCGATTTACATCTGTGAACTGAAGCACTTGAATTGCCGTGCCAAGAGCGCTTTACATCTGTGAACTGAAACACTTGAATTGTCGTGCAAAGAGCGCTTTACACCTGTGCTCTGAAACGCCTTTGATCGTCGCGCCAAGACCGCTGGAAACTGAAAACGCTTTGCTTGTTGAGCTAAGGGGCACTTTACTTCTGGAAGTAATGACTTCCTCCAAAATTGGATTCATCAAGGCCTTACCGCTACGAGTACGACTTGCTTGTTTTTGAATTCACCATGGAAACAAGAATACTTCGATTGGATGTCACTCTGCCATGCAGGAACTCTGCTCTTCTTCAGAGAACCCCCAATGAGGTCTGACTGCATCGAAGTCTTCAAAATAGTGAGCAATGTGCTTGGCTGTGGCTGGGCTTTATGGGCCTGCCACACCCCAAGATGGCTGCTGCCTCTAAAAACAAGGGAATTGTAGTCCCTTCATGGAATAGCACTGATAAGTGCATCTTGTCCACCAATGTCCTGAACCTGCAGCTCTATGGGCTTTGCCACAGGGCAGACGATGCTGATGGCCACCTTTGGCACAAGAGGGGATGACAAGTGGTGCGCATAAAGCGCTGCAGAGCCGTGCAGCGGAGTTTCGGGCGGGATCTGGACCGCGCATGGCCTTATTCCTGACACCAGGTCGATGAAGCACTTTGTTACAGCTGCTTGCTAGGAGTGGTGAAAGTGGCCCAACAGGACTCCTTCTGCTTTGTATAGGTCTGAACATTGGGTTAGCTCTGTGATGACCCCCAGTATTTGTTGCCAGAAGCGGGCTGATTCTGGACAAGACCAAAACATGTGGAGCATATTGGCACCTGGATCATGTCACCGAGGGCATTCTGACGAGGTCCCAAACATACTACTTAGCGCTGCTGGTGTTAGATAAGCCCTATGTGATATATTGTACCGTATGTATTGAAATTGAGTGTTTCTGGAAACTTTTTTGTGGTAGATCAGGACTCTATCTACATCCTGTTCCCATCTCCTGCACAGCAGCTGCAGGGGGTCTGTGGTCGTGTGTGCTAATGCCTGGTTGCGGCAAGTGATTGGGTTCTTCCCACTGCCAAGCCATTTATAGTATTAGTGTTGTAATAGTGACATCAGACAAGATTGCATTAGTAACCACTATGTCTAAGATTACCAGCAATGATCACCTCAGTGCATTAGGAGGGTTGCTCCCTGTAACCTAAAAAAAGGCTTTGTCAGTTTGAAATGCCTACATGTGGGCAATACATGCCAGCTATAGCTGCAGTGATCTTGGCTCATAGTAATCTTACTAGTAATAAGTTCCCCCCACCACCGGAGGCAGCGGACATCAAAGAAGCTGGAAGCAATCTGCGCTGCTGTTTACCGGAATGCGCCAACAATGTAGCCCACCTCAGGAAACCGACATAGCAAAACACCAAATGGTTTACAACATACCTACAAAAGTCCAAATGCTCCTGCAGACAACTGGAATGGAAATGGAGGAACAGCAAATCAACCAAAGACGCATAGCCTACAAGAACGCAGTCACTACGCACCACCACAACATCAGAGCTGCCAATAAAGCCGTCATTCAAGAATGTCTCAGCACCAGCGCTCACAATGGCAAAGAGCTCTTTGCCATCATCAAAGAGTTCACGAACCCTGGGACAGACACCTCATCGATCCCTCCTTCCCAAGACCTCTGCAACAACCGCGCCACCTTTTTCCAATGAAAAATCCAGGACATTTAAGAAGGCTTCAAGAACCAAAACCCACCCGCACCACCTACAACTACCACCACGGACCCAGCACCACACAGATCCTGAACTCCTGAACCCCCATCACCAAAGAGGACACCCAAAGACTCATGAACTCCATCCAATCTGGAGCACCCTCGGATCCATGCCATCATCACATCTTCAACCTGGCCAGGCCTCCATAGCACCTGAGCTCTGCCGAACTATCAACCGATCCTTTGAGACCACCACTATCCAATCAGACTGGAAGCACACCAAGATCAACCCGCTACTCAAGAAACCCACCACCGACCCAAGGGAGATAAAAAACTACAGACCCATCTCTTTGCTCCCTTTCCCAGCCAAAGTAACGGAAAAGGCCATCAACCAGCAACTAACCAAATTCCTCAAGACACACCAAATCCTAGACCGATTCCAATACGGATTCAGGAGCAACCAGAGCACCGAAACAGCACTCCTAGCAGCCACTGATGACATACGCGCCATACTAGTCCACGGAGTCACAGCCGCACTGATCCTCCTTGACCTCTCCAATGCATTCAACACCGTCTCCCACTCCACCCACTGTGCCAGACTCAACGATGCTGGCATCTAAGATGAAGCACTGGAATGAATAAGGTCCTTTCTCACCAGAAGGACACAGAGTGTCAGACTACTGCCATTCACATCAGAACCGAAGGATACATGCTGTGGAGTGCCCGAAGGATCATCACTCAGCCCGAGGCATTTCAACACCTACATGGCCCTGCTAGCCAAGATCATCAAACAACACAAGCTAAACATAGGCCCTCATTCTGACCTTGGCGGGCGGCGGAGGCCGCCCGCCAAAGTCCCGCCGTCAGGTTACCGTTCCGCGGTCGAAAGACCGCGGCGGTAATTCTGACTTTCCCGCTGGGCTGGCGGGCGGTCGCCTTCAGACCGCCAGCCAGCCCAGCGGGAAAGAGGCTTCCACGATGAAGCCGGCTCGTAATCGAGCCGGCGGAGTGGAAGCTGTGTGACGGGTGCAGTTGCACCCGTCGCGTATTTCACTGTCTGCGCAGCAGACAGTGAAATACATGTAGGGGCCCTCTTACGGGGGCCCCTGCAATGCCCATGCCAGTGGCATGGGCACTGCAGGGGCCCCCAGGGGCCCCGCGACCCCCCCTACCGCCATCCGGATCTCGGCGGTCCGACCGCCGGGATCTGGATGGCGGTAGGGGGGGTCGGAATCCCCGCGGCGGTGCAGCAAGCTGCGCCGCCGCAGAGGATTCAATGGGGCCGCGGTACACTGGCGGGACCCCGCCAGTGGTGCCGGTCTGACCGCGGCTTTACCGCCGCGGTCGGAATCCCCATTGGAGCACCGCCGGCCTGTCGGCGGTGCTCCCGCGGTCCTCCGCCCTGACGGTCAAAGACCGCCAGGGTCAGAATGACCACCATAGTCTCCTATTCCGATGATACCCAACTGATCATCTCCCTGTCCGATGACCCTGTAAAGGCCAACAGTACTTTTCATAGCGGGACGAGAGCCGTCACCACCTGGATGGAAGCCAGCTGCCTCAAACTCTTGGACAAGATGGAGATCCACATAATAGACTGCACCCCTTCGACCTGGTGGCCCACCGCACTGGGAAGCACCCCCGCTCCCATGGACCACGCATGCAATCTGGGCATCATACTGGACTCCTCTCTATCCATGACCCGCCAACTCAACGCCGTCTCATCGTCATGCTTCCACATCCTCTGACTCCTTTGAAAGATCTTCAAGTGGATCCCCTCTGACACAAAGAAGACAGTCACCCATGCATACTTCACTAGCTTACTGGATAACGGCACTCTATGCTGGCATCACCAAGAAATTACAATCAAGACTACAAAGAATCCAGAATGCAGCAGCCAGACTCATCCTGGACATCCCTGACACAGCCACATTCCCACCTCAGAGACCCACACTGGCTCCGAGTCAATAAGTACATCACCTACAAACTCCTGATCCACACATACAAGACACTACACAACATAGGACTGTCAACACCAGAACAGTACGCGCTCTATTGGCGTCAAAAAATGCAAAAAAAAACATCACTTTCAAAATAACATGATTCATGCATTGTGCTGATATGTTGTATTTTACCCTTTTGCATTGCAGAGTTCAATCCTAAACACTTATTCTTAATATGTTTACAAATACTGTTTCTTTGCAAGGTATTGCTACAGGTTTTCAGAGTGGGTTAGGGTGTGGCCTCTTTCCAGGGCCTTCCAGAGACTTTCCCTGCAACCTGCCTGGGCGTGGTTCTGGGCTGGGCCAAGACTCTATATAAGGAGAGTCAGCCCAACTCCCAGTGCTCACTATTCAGAGGTTCCAGTGCAGAAGAGCAGCTATTTCCAGAACTTCAGTTCCAGTGGCCTTTTTGATCTCCCAGTTCTGCTTTGAAATCTTCATTGGTGCATCTTGTTCCTGGGTGGTAAGACTGTAGTTGGGTTTATTCCCAATACCGTTTATTTTATCTAGAATTATCTCATTCTAAGATCTGATCGTTTATTTATGTTAACAATTTGTTTTAAGGTCATAGGGGGTCATTCTGACCCCGGCAGTCAGAGACCGCCGGGGCCAGGGTCGGCGGGAGCACCGCCGACAGACCGGCGGTGCCCCGCAGGGCATTCTGACCGCGGCGGTTCGGCCGCGGTCAGATGCGGGAAACCAGCAGTCTCCTGCCGGTTTCCCGCTGCCCTGCAGAATTCTCCATGGCGGCGGAGCGATGGGGATTCTGACACCCCCGCCAGGAACAGGATGGCGGTAGGGGGTGCCGCGGGGCCCCTGGGGGCCCCTGCAGTGCCCATGCCAATGGCATGGGCACTGCAGGGGCCCCCATAAGAGGGCCCCACAAAGTATTTCAGTGTCTGCTATGCAGACACTGAAATACGCGACGGGTGCCACTGCACCCGTCGCACCTTCCCACTACGCCGGCTCAATTCTGAGCCGGCGTCCTCGTGGGAAGGTTGATTTGCCCTGGGCTGGCGGGCGGCCTTTTGGCGGCCGCCCGCCAGCCCAGGGCAAATCCCAAAATACCCTCAGCGGTCTTTCGACCGCGGAGCGGTATTTTGGTGGGGGAACTTCGGCGGGCGGCCCGCCGAAGTTAGAATCACCCCCATAGTCATAAAAAGTGCACTCGAGTATTTTTGTTAAAGTGTGTACATGAATGTTTATGAATCGGCAAGAAGCGCGATTCGTTTATAGTTTTGAAACTCATGTTACATTGCGCGCCAGCGTTTATTGACATACGCGTTGAGGTTTACAAATCAGCAGGAGGCGCAATTCGTTTGAAAAGCTTTGAAATCTTGAGTTGCATTGCGCGCTGGCATTTATTGACACATACATGATTGATCACGAATCGGCAAGAGGCGCGGTTTGTTTATGAAGATTTAAAAGCTTGTGGTACATTGTGTGTTACTATTTATTGACATCTAAAAGAAGGTTTTGAAGTGGCACGATGTATAATTCAATTTAAAATAATTTCAAAACCTGTCGCTATTTATTGTGCAACCATTTCTTGACTTTGCATGGTGGCATTCGAGTCAGCAGGACATGCAATTTTTTACTAGAGTTTATTTATGTTGTGAACTGCATATTACCATTCCAGGATAATTGCTTGGTACAATTCTAGTTGACGAGTATGGGAAATATTTCTTGAACTATTGAACCCATTGAAAAATATTTCTTCTCTAGTGTTTTAAGAGTGTAATCTGTGTTGAAAACATTTCAAGGAAAATATATATAGGATCAGAAGTTCTAGGTGCAATATTATATGCTCCTATTATGCATATTCTTGTTATTCTAATTCATGCTTAAATAAGAAAAGTTATATTTCAAATTAATCTTGATTCCATTACAGGTATCTGATCATCACAAAATCTGTTCATTTTTAAAACTGCAATTCAAGATTGCTCATATTTCCAGAAAGACTTTGTTTATTAATATTTACTTCAGGTTATATTGTGTGTTCTAACCTTTTTTCCCATTAAAGGTCTCCTTCCCAGCAGTACCCTTCCTAACCCCCTCTTCCCCTCTTGAACTCTCACAGTCTCTGTGAATTGTCTATCAGAGTCTTGGAGTTGTTCATTAGAGGACGTGTTGGGAACGTGCGCAAACCCCGAGGATCTGGTGACTCTGACAGGACCGGCATACCTCAACCACTGCCTCATCTTCTAGGTACCCAACAGACAACTCCGTTCTTCCCAGGTCGCCCTTGCAAACATTCTCAAGATCTGGAAATACACAGCAGGAGGGAGATCTTTCTCCTACCTCACAGCCCAGACATGGAAAAAACTCAGGCAGACCACATCACTGAAACAGTTCAGGAAGGATGTCAAAATCTGGCTCTTCGACTGAGCAGCATGCCCATAAACAGCACCTTGAGACCCTAACAATGATTAGCCATGCTCTAGAAATCACTGATTGGTTGATTGATTGATTGATTTGTCTCCGTAAATGATTTATCACTCAAAAACTACCTTTAAATATATTTTGGAAATTCACAATTTGTCTACAAATATCAATTTATGAGTTCTGAGAATACACACACAACTTGTCATACATTTGTAAATTAAACAAACAAAATGTTCTAATTTAGAAGGCTGGGATATACACAGTGGAGCTACTGACAGGTAACTGGAAAGCTACCAGTAGCTCATGAGCTACTCGCTGGAGAAGGTTGCTTCAACTGGACCAATCTACTTGATGTATCACAATCAGCCTCAAATCATGCTTAGATCCTGGTCTACTGTAAAATTGCCCAACATTGGCGCTTTTTTTGCCTTTTGGCACTATTTTTACTTAAATCTTTAAAAGTTTGTATTTCCAGTTCTCCTTATCAGATGTTTTGCATTTTTATGTCAATTTCCTAATAAATATTTTCCTTCTTGAAGTGGGATTTTTATTCTATTCTATCTTTGGCATTATTAACAGTTTTAACTGTTTTGGTACTTCTAAATGCCTTATATAAATTAAGCCTATCTACTCTGGGCTAGAGATATAAGGGGTTAAGCTGAGGGTAAAGGTACTGACACCGCTAACAAGTTTGTGACTTTGGGGACAAATTATAACTGGACGGAAAGGGTACTCCATCACAAAAGTTATGTATAATGCCAACATTCCACTTTGTAATACCATTATTAAGAACATTAGACATATAGATGAGGTGTCCCTGGTTTAGCAAGGCTAAACTGAATCCTTGATGGAATTTCACACATGGTTAAATAGGCAAAACAATGACATTTCCTTCACTATCAAATTTCATATTATTTCCATGATTAATGTATTGACCTCTGTATAACAACTAGTAATAGTCTGTATAAAAAACACACTGAAAGAAAGGAATACCCTTCTTCAATACACGTCATCATTCATGTAATCTATGGGGTAATCTCCCATTGGGACAATTCTTCACATAAGGAGGATTTGTTCCAGAAGGGATCATTAGTTCTAAGAAACTAACACTTGGTCTTCAAAACTAATCTCACACAGTTATCCACTACGACTAGTTAAGCAGTCCATGAAAAGGACCTGGTATAATGATAGAGAGGCTCTATTACGGGTCAAATAAAAACTCACTCATACCATATGGTTTGCATGACTAGTTCGACATCTTACTGAATAATCTAAAAAAGATCATTATAATAAATTGCCAACAACACGTTATCAGTTGATAATACATTATTTGCTCTTAAAAGGGCTCATAATCTAAGATACGGCTCGATCCAGGCATACATTGAGCCTTCTCCACATAATACTTACCATAAGTACTGTTCATCAGCACCAGGTTTTACCTGGCAGTGATGGCCAGAAAAAAACAGACCTTGCACCATCAATTCTAAGTAGGGCAAGTGGTGTAATGCCCTTCCTCTGACAGCTCCTACTCTGAAGCTCTGTGGGAGGCTGTGTTACATCAAAGGAAAAGCTAGTGGTCCACCCAACCCTAAAAAAGGCAGAGAGACCGTTGGCATTGGAGGCAGGGTACTCTGTCACTTTTGTAATTGCAATGAAACATCAACAGTTTAGACGTTCTGTAGGGCATTATATAGTTACGATCAAAAACAGAGTGTGTCATTATAGTGAAACACAAAGAGTGTGTCTCTCCCTCCCATTTGCATTCCCTAGGATCCTGAACTTTTTTTCCTTGTTTTTGTCTAATATGTACTCTATTTGTGTTTTTTAGATGGGATGTGAGATGGTGTTATTGTGACTACCTTTTTTGGAGCACATATAGATTGTCTCTGTGATATTTTGATATTGCTTTTTATGTACATAAATAAGCAAATATTTTGGGTTGTTCTCTTCTGAGCTTTGAAGGAAAAATGTATGATTGTTTTACCCACTAATGAATGTATGTAATGTCCAAGAAGCATTTACTTCATGTTTTGATTTCACTAGCTACCCCTTACCCTTGCGATAATATTGAGCTGGGTACACCCAATTATGTTTTGTGAAGTATCCTGTTCACCAAACTCTAAATCTGGCCAAAAAGCAACAAATATGAAGGGCAACATCACTCATCACTTAAATAAAGAACGCAAAGCAAGACAGAGTCCTGACAGATACATTCTATTCCTGTCTCCCGTCCCCAAATACCATTTAAGTGGGTTTATTATGTTTTTTTTACTTGTCTATTTATTTTCTTAATTGTAAAGTGCTGTTTTCTTTGGTTTGATGCATTCACACTAATGCTAAAAATAGAGAAGGATGAGGTTTTTTTTCACAAATTATCCCCATTCTTGAATGTGTATCAACCTTAAATGTAGCACACTGGATTGCTAGCTTGAAAGCTATATCCAGAATTAAGAACCTCATTTACAAGGCCTGTGGCGCAGGGCAGCGCTGCCAGTGTTTTGCTGCACCGCCCTGTGCCACCAGAGAAGGGCACAAATACACTGTATCTTCAAGATACTGCGCATTTCTGTCCTCTCCCCCTGCGCTGGCGTACAAATTGTTGCCATGTGTCAACACAGACACCCTGGCACCATGGTGCAAGGGTGCCTGCGTTGTGGGGATGACTATTTTTGTGCAAGAAGAGACACCTTCCTGCACAAAAACAATCACAAAAAATGGGGCGATATAAAGATATTTCTCCCTGTTGCATCACTCTTACGCTACCCCTGAGGTAGCATAGTAATTTGATACATTCCCAGACTTGTAAATCTGGGAATGCATCAGATTCCTTTGGGTTCCATGGATCTTGCATGGGAACACCCCAAGCAACACCAATGGAGCGCCCCTTTCAAGCAGTGTTATGCATCAAAGGGGTGCATATTTACAAGCCCATGAAAAGCCACACAAGGTGGCTTTGTGTGGCCTTATAAATATTGGCTGGCACACTGTGCCCCTGAGCGTGAAAAGAATGACACTCCTGTGGCTCAGTGTGCCGCTAGGCCCTCATAAATGAGGTCTTAAGTGGGGTCAAACTGACATACTTGGAGGGCGTACTTCCGATGCTTTTATGAAGAACTGAAAAGAACTGAAAAGGGTTCTTTTGAAGAGGCTTCTTTTCATTTTCATTTTCTTTAAAGTTACCAACTCGGGTTGATTTCTTTTTAAGCTTGGGCCCAAGCCTTTCAAAGCTGTAATCTCATGACACTCATGACTACCTTTGAGCTTCTGGTTGAATCTGTAGACTTTCATTGCTCAGGTATTATTTTGAAGAAAAGACATGAATAGCCATTCGATATAATTTGTGCCTGTTCGCATCCAAGCTTTGAAAACAATCCATAGAATTTGAATCATTATTCTCTGCACCACTGAAAGAAAACACTGCTCGACTTGGTGCGCTCCAGCAAAAAGAACAATGCAGTAGTCGAGTCATTCATCAGCACAATGTGATGAGGAAGCTGTAGCCGCTGAAAAATAGTTATCAGTAACATGAAACTACAGAAGACACTTTTGGAAAGATTTACAATGCCCTAGCACCTTTTAGCTCACACTAGCGTCATTTTGTTTTTGCGCTAATGTGGCTTTAAGGAGGCCATTTTCCTTCGCCATATTTACAAAGTGGCGTAAGTGCTTGCATTACGCCTCTTTGTGACCCTTTGCACCACTTTATGTATGCAAAGGGGCATTCCGACTTTGGGAGGCCTTTAAAAATGGAAAGTGAAATGTAAAAACTTTCACTGCTCTATTTTCAGCGTCATTTTTAACGCCTCCTCAGAGCAGACATTAAAATGACACGCTCATTACTTTCAATGGGCCTCCCTTTTCTTTGCAGGATTAGCGCTATTGTTTATGCACTAATCCTGCAAAGTACCACAATGGCGTCATAACGCTATTGTCCTAATGTGTGCCATGGTGCGCCGTATTTTAAATACAGTGCTACCATGGTGTCGTTAGGTACCGTGGGGGGAGCAAAAAAAGTGGCGCATCACAGCTGATGCACCACTCACTTGTAAAGCTGGCCCTTTGTGCCTCTAGCTAGTCCAAGGTAGGTTGGTGGAAATTAAAATTATGCCAGCGAAATTCGCCTTACTTCAGACATTTAATTTTCTGCTTGTCTGGTTGTTGTGTGATACTCCCGAAATCACCCTGATATGCACTTTGCGCAAATACATGCTATTTGCAGCAAAATTTAGGACAAATGCAGCATTTGTGGTAAACATATACAATTAATGCACTGGAGTAACCAAATGCAAGCTGTTGTTGTTCACTGTGCTTTATTTTGCTCATTCTTTAGTGCAAAATGCATTCTCTCAAGAAAAATTGACACAAGAACCCATTTCATGCTCAAACACAGTGCTAAATGACGGATTTGCATTTCACGTAATTCTGTAGAGGTTTCTGTAATTTTGCCAAGCTTTTGCATAATTATGTGAAAACTAATCACGCAAATTTTACACAGAGGTAATGCTTCTTCATCCAGCGATGCACAGCTTTTATTTAGTGTGAGATGATCTTGCAATGTTATTTGTTGCTGCTTGCTCTGATATGCAGTTGGACACCATAAGTGTCCACTGGTATATTACCGTAATATTGGTTAAAAAATGTTGTGTCTTAAATATTGTTTACAAAATATTGCTACATTAGAGTTAATGATCGATTATCTACACCTAAGTAGAGGTCATTTTTGTAATTGCCGTTTAAGACACAATATTTCCTGTGGAAAACATTTTGCCAATGATATTTTGGCAGACAAACATCTATACTTGAAACCGACGTTCATATTCTGAGATCACTTGGGTGATGCCCAAAAAAAAGTAAGACATAAGGGTTAATATTTGAGGTGGGGTGGAAGCCCCACTCAGGCAACAATCGCAATCATTGTCAGGGTAACCGCAAATGTTAATTAACCTGTGCTTAAACCTTTGGTAGATTGGCACAAGAGCTGTCAGGCTTAATTTAGAGGGATTGCGTAAAGTATTCATGCAGCACACAAACAGTAATACTGTGAAAACATAAAAAAAGATAAGAAAAATCCTAAACCAATTTAGTACAATAAAGTAAACGTTAATAAATCAAATGAAACCAGAGTGACAAAAATCCAGTCAGTAGAACCAAAGATATGCAATTTCAAATTTTTAGGTAAATATAAAGCCTAGAAGTGCAAAACACTGCTCACGGTCATCTGGTCATGCTAGACTGGGAAAAGTCAGGCAGCCACGAGGAGCAAATGTGGGCTGTCTCTGCTGTAGCATGAAGAGCCGGTTGGGCGTTGTGGATGGTTATTGCAGGAGCTTCACATTGGCAGTCACCATGGGTTTTCGAAGCTGTAGTCAGAAGACCAAATCTAGCATTGTCGGTCACTGTAGCATCAAGATTCAGGTTAACTTGATCTTTGCTTTGACTGTCACTGCGGCGGTAGAGTCTGTGCCTGAACGGGCCCATTCATGGTTGTGAAGAAGCTAAAACCTTCACAGAAGGTTCAACTATTGCTGACCAAGGGTCTAGGGCATGTTGTGGTATCTTCATGTACTGGGCATCTCATCTCTATCTGTAGAATGCTATTATGTAAAGGGTTGTTGGAGTCTTGTGGGGATTCTGGAAGGTGGGAGGAGAACTGGTTGAGAGGAGGAAGATAGTGGGAGGTGTTGTGAGCTGCTGGATCGTTTATTGTGGATGAGATAATTACTTTGGACTTAATAAAATCCCATTAAAACAACCTACTTTGGATTATAACTTCACATTGGCGACGAGGATGGGATACGTTGGTGAAATTATCTCAACACAGATATTGGAACTTCTACTTTGAACACAGAACAGGAGCTCTTATATTGGATGACTTTATTTTGGATCCAACAATTGAAACAACAAGGTATGTGACAAAAATAGGAGGACTTGTAAGGATTTATTTCCATAATTCGTTCTTTGGATTGTCTTACTTAAGCCCTGTCTCCTAAAAGAAATGACTTGGAATTAATAACTGTGATTTACAGTCTATGCAGAGAGCTTAATTGACTAAGGTCAGGTTTGCTGTACAATTTCATCAAGTTTAATAATACTCTATGGACTTGATGTGTTAGCCTTACCAACAGTTGCCGCACGACGCCGGTATATTTTTGAATATTTTGCTCACCGCGTGAAGCTGGCACGCGTCGTTTTCAATTGCCTGGTTCTGTGATTGATGCGAGCGCTCGCGCTTCCTCTGAAGCTGCGTTCCATCTTGTAGTGTTGTTAGTTTTACGTATTCATTGCGCTTTAGCTTCAGGCTTTAGGCCTTTGTGCATTTTGCCCTGAATATATTTTATTCATTTGCTAATAGCTTAGAGCCTCTGTGCACTTTGCTCTACATGCTTTTTATTAGGCTTCGTACTGTTATTTTTCAAATAGCCAGTTCTACGGTGTTGTTTTTTATTCATATCACACTGTTTTGCCTACTCTGCACTAGAGTTCTCCACAACATATTTACTCTGTGCTTCAGTCAAGGATACAGTCTGGTACATTGCCGATAGACGTGGTAAGAGTTTAGACTCTGCATTCCTGCGAAGGGACATTTTGTGATCTCGCTGACATGTTAGTTATAAAATCACTTCCTTGTCCCAGTACACGCAAGAGGGAGATTCCGACCAGGGAACCACAACTTGACGCTGACTGCCTCGTTGCAGATGCTGAACCAAGATCACAGGCCTTTGCTCAGGTATGAGTGTATCCGTCTCCCTAGTGATACAGAAAGGCAAGCTGAAAGCTTAACATGCTGTGCTCTAAATAGAACAAGCAGAGGGAGAGTAGAAACGGTTCGGAATTATGATAGCTTTATTCCTATGTTTTACTCTCCTGGTTACTATATCCATCCTACTATGTTGTATTGTTCTGGTTATTGCGGCTCACGCCTTAGTATCTAAAATACAGTCGTTTTATTAAAACATTATATAAAACTTATACTGTCTTTGTCATTTGTATATGAGACCATATTGTGAATGAGAGAGTTGGTTTGGATCTGAGTGACCACGACTTCCCTGAGAAGTTCCAAAGATGTCATGCGCTCGGCTGCCCAATCATTTCTTACCCGTGGGAGAAATGAGGCACTGCTAGTTAGCCGGAGCAACAACCTGATTTAGGGTGACAGAGTTCCTTACACGTGGGTCAGACTCAGTCCCCCACACCGTTATCGATCCTGCTGCCTAGAAATCCAGTAGTCTCATTTAGGATAATGAGAGCCCACGCGACAATCTCGTGCGCTCACCGATTTCCTAAATAAACAAACAGGAACTGCCGCGTGTGTGTCTTGTAAAGTGGAGCACGAGCGCACGCGCTTCTTCTGAAGCTGCATTTTCATCGCGTGCGCTTGCCGATTTATAAACAAACAAAGACGAACTGCTACGATTCACTGCGCCTCCCGGATTTTCAGTGCAGATGTTTAAAATGTTCCTTGGGCATTTTCTCAGTGTATAAACACAAGAAATACATTTACGAGTATTTATTACAGCCTCATTTTCATAAAACAAGACAAACTCAACGTAGAAATTAGCCTCTTCGTTTTGTGTATCACATTGAGGGCTCAAAGGTACTAAATGTTTGCTTGTATTTTAGACTGAATTTGGGGAAGACTATAAAGTGAAGGAGCTGTACATTAGACTTTACATTTTACATTTTAGTTCAAACATGCAGAATATACCACCTCCTCCTTTTTTCTTAACTGTACCTGGAGATGCTCCTATAATTTGGTCGAAATGGAAAAAGTCATTTCTTCATTACACAAGAGTTTGTGGTTCATCTATATCTAATGAAAGGAAAGTCTCACTCCTCATGCATTGTTTGGGATGTGAAGGCTTGGAAGTCTTTGAAACGTTACCTGAGCCTGAGGATGAAGGGGCAGAATTAAATGAATTTGAACTTTGCATAAAGAAACTGGATCTTCATTATCTTCCAAAGATTAGTACAATTTTGGAACGCTACCATTTTGGTATGAGAGAACAAGGACAGAATGAGTCTATAGAGGAATATATAACAGCCTTGAGGAAATTGGCTGCAACTTGCAAATTTGGGGTGACTCTTGAAGAACGCATAAGGGATCAGTTTATGTTGAAGTGCTCCAGTGACAAAATCAGACAAGAACTTTGGAGTAAGGATGATCCTACGCTTCATGAAGTGATAACTATTGCTAAAGGTGTTGAGCACACGTTGGCGTGTGTTGGTGAATTAGAGAAAAATAAGTATCCTTCTGTGAATAAAATTGGTCCGAAGAATGAATCACAAGAGAACAATGTTTTAGAGGTTGATGGAAAGAAGGATGAACTTAAGTTATCACAGATACAGAAATCTAAGTTTAAAGATACAAGGGCCCTCATTATGACCCTGGCGGTGTTGCACCGCCAGGGCCAACGGGGGCGGGAGCACCGCCGACAGGCCGGCGGTGCTCCCTTGGGCATTCTGACCGCGGCGCTTTGGCCGCGGTCAGAAATGGAAAACCGGCGGTCTCCCGCCGGTTTTCCGTTGCCCATTTGAATCCCCCATGGCAGCGCAGCTCACTGCGCCGCCATGGGGGATTCTGACACCCCCTACCGCCATCCTGTTCCTGGCGGTTCGCCCGCCAGGAACAGGATGGCGGTAGGGGGTGTCGCGGGGCCCCTGGCGGCCCCTGCAGTGCCCATGCCAATGGCATGGGCACTGCAGGGGCCCCCGTAAGAGGGCCCCGCTAGTATTTCACTGTCTGCATAGCAGACAGTGAAATACGCGACGGGTGCAGTAGCACCCGTCGCACCTTCCCACTCCGCCGGCTCGATTACGAGCCGGCTTCATGGTGGGAAGGTCGTTTTCCCCTGGGCTGGCGGGCGGCCTTTCGGCGGCCGCCCGCCATCCCAGGGGAAAAGTCAAAATACCCGCCGCGGTCTTGCGACCGCGGTACGGTATTTTGACGGCGGGACTTTGGCGGGCGGCCTCCGCCGCCCGCCAAGGTCCGAATGAGGGCCAAAATGTTTTCGATGTGGAAACCTGGGTCATTTTGCGTCTTATAAAAAATGTCCTGCAATTGCTGCTGTGTGCAAATTATGTGGAAAACTTGGACACTTTGCAAAATGCTGTAGATCGCCAAAGGAATTACCTTCTACTTCTATTAAGGTGGTGCAAGACCGTATCTTGATGGTGGAGGATCGTGTCACTGAGAAGAAATATCCTAAGGACATTGTAAACCTGGGGGGTGTTATGTGTGAAGTCCTTTTTGATTCAGGAGCTTGGTTAACTCTTATGTCTAACGAAACATTTGATAAATATTTGAGTCATTCAGTGAAACTAAAAAATCCCGATGTGGTTCCAGGGGGTTATGGTGGCCAAGCTATAGATCTGAGGGGATATTTCGAATCTAAAATAGAGTTTAAATCTAATTCTATTGTGGGTAAAATATATGTACCAGTAAAAGGTGACAGTGTTATTAGCTGGCCACATCAGAAGGATCTTGAAGTTATTTTGGATCCTAATAATCCTACGCCTGTGATGTTGAAAAAAGATTTTAAAAATGATGTTAACAGAATATGTAAGATATCTGATGTGGTTAGTGACAGTGTTTTTCCAGATTTTGTGAACGAATTCAAGAGCGTGTTCACTGATACATTGGGATGCCTTACTAAGTATGTACACCGTATAAAGCTTAAAGAAAATGCAGTACCAATCGTGTGCAAGGTGCGACCCATACCAATTTCTGTTAGGGAGGATGTTCAGAAAGAACTACACAGGTTGTGTCAGTGTGGTATCATAGAACCTGTTGAAGCCTCGGAATGGGTTTCACCGGTAGTGGTGGCACGTAAACCATCTGGTGAGATTCGTCTCTGTGTGGATTTGAGGAATCTCAATAAAGCTGTTGTTAGTGATGTATTTCCTCTTCCCAATATCTCTGATATGGTAACTTTGTTGCATGGAGCTAAATATTTTAGTACATTAGATTTAGCTTCGGCATACCATCAGATTATGCTCCATGTGGATTCTAGGGATCTCACGACCTTTATTACACCTTTTGGCACTTTCAGGTTTGTGAGGATGCCTTTTGGGTTGGTTTCAGCTTCCTCGGTATTTCAACGTGTGATGCATGATTTGTTTGGCTCAGTGGAAGGAGTGAAGTATTTTCAGGATGATATTTTGGTTTTTGGTCGGACAAAAGAGGAACATGATGTGAGGGTTAAGGGAGTTCTTAGAGTGTTGGGTGATCATGGTCTTACGTTGAAACTGAACAAATGCCATTTTGCGAAGGAGGAGATAGAATATTTGGGACATAGAATTACTTCTTTGGGGTTGTATCCCAAAAGAGAGCTGGTAGAGAGTATTTTGAATCTGCGACCGCCTGAGAGCAAAGAAGAGCTTCAGGCTTTCTTTGGTATGGTGGAATTTCATGGGAAATTTCTTCCAAATCTTGCTGCCAAAACTGAAAGTATGCGTAAATTGCTAAAGAAAGGTGTTAGTTTCAACTGGTGTGAAGGTTGTGAAAGGGAATTTATTGAGGTTAAGAATAGCTTATCTAAGGTAGGGTGTTTGAAATCTTTTAATCCTAATGAACCGTGTGTTGTTATGACTGATGCTAGTACTAGAGGTTTGGGTGCTGTGCTTCTACAAAAAGGTGATGTACATGATTTAAAACCTGTGGCATATTGTTCAAGGACTTTAAGAGGTTCAGAACAGAATTACTCAACTATTGAAAAGGAAGCTCTGGGTGTTGCTTGGGCGATAGGGAAATTGAAAAATTTTGTATGGGGAAGATCCTTCAATGTGTACACGGATCACAAACCATTAGTTGAGGTGTTCATGAAAAAGGGCCTTGATCAAATTTCATCCAGGATTAGTAGATGGGTAGTAAATTTGCATGATTTTGATTTCAAGGTATTTTACGTTCCAGGGGCATGCAATAACACGGCTGATTGCTTATCAAGACTTACGTTGGTTTCAGAGGAGGACAGTTCTGAGGAACAGGAGGATAAGTTTAGTGTGTGTAGCATTACGGAGGGAGTTATTAGTCATGATGAATGGGTACGTGAGGTTGCTAATGATCCTATTCTACAGAGTGTATGTGATTTCATAAAGAGCAAATGGAAATTTGCAAATTTAAGGAACTCTGAAAAATTAAAAGGGTTTTGGATGATAAGAGATGAATTGTCAATTTCTGATGGTGTGTTACTACGTGGTGAAAGACTAGTAGTTCCTAGTACTTTGGTGGATAGGATCATTCAACTTGGACATTCTGGTCATCAAGGAATAAGTAAAACCAAATCAAGAATTCGCTTGAATTATTGGTGGCCAGGAATGGATGTGGGTATAGAAAGGGTGGTCAGGGATTGTCCTGACTGTTGTAACAGTGACAAGATCTATAGAATGAGAGTACCATCGATGTGTATCAGAAGTCCGGCTAAAAGACCGTGGGATATTGTTGGCATGGATATCGTGGGTCCTATTTAAGGTAGAGGTGGGATTAGCTATATTTTGGTTTTGGTCAATCATTTCTCCAGGTGGGTGGAGATCGGTATTGTGCATAGTGTTGAAACCAAGAGGATTATAGTTCTTCTGGAGGAAATCTTTGCTCGGGAGGGTTTTCCCAATGCTATTCTCACGGACAACGGACCACAATTTGTTTCCAAAGAAATGGAAGAGTATCTCATGAAGTTGGGAATTAAACACAAGTTGTGTTCCCTCTATCATCCTGAGGGAAATGGAATTGTTGAAAGATTTAACAAATGTGTCAAAGAGTGTGTCCAATTAGAAATGGCAGCAAGAAGATGTTGGAAGGAAGGATTGAAGAGATTTTTGATGGCTTATCGTTTTACTCCACATACTTCCACAGGGGTTGTTCCGTTTGAGTTGTTTAGGGGAAGGAAGGCTAATACAATGCTGGTCCCTGGTTGGGTTGGTGGAGGCAAGAATGATGCCGTGTCTTGGTCTGGTAGAATACATGAGGAGAAGGCGGCGGATAGGAGGAAGGATTATTTTGATATGACGAAACGTACTTGTGATGTGAATGTGGAAGTTGGGGACAAGGTTCTGATTAAGAGACCAACCTTTGGTAAAAGTGGGAGCAGGTTTTGGGGACCATTTACTGTTATAAAGTTGTTTCGAAATGCTGTAAAAGTGTGTGATGGAAGAATTTGGAATTTCAATCGCATTGTTGTGTCTAAAAAAAAAACGTGTGTGTAAAGATTCCATGTTGAATCTTTTCCTTGTTTATTATTCTACTTCTCTATATGCGTTTTTTTTAATCTTAGTATTATGATATTGTACAAAGTTTCTGCTGTTACATGTTTTTGTTTATTCTGTTTGTTTTGGGGGGAAAGATGTGTGGTATCTTCATGTACTGGGCATCTCATCTCTATCTGTAGAATGCTATTATGTAAAGGGTTGTTGGAGTCTTGTGGGGATTCTGGAAGGTGGGAGGAGAACTGGTTGAGAGGAGGAAGATAGTGGGAGGTGTTGTGAGCTGCTGGATCGTTTATTGTGGATGAGATAATTACTTTGGACTTAATAAAATCCCATTAAAACAACCTACTTTGGATTATAACTTCACACATGGGAAGGCATCTCTCAGGACAGTTGCAAGGCTGTCCTCAAACAGCAGAGCAGTCCTCCGGTCGCAGCCAAGCAGTCCTCTGGTGATGTTCACTGGTCCGAATTGTCCCCAAAAGTGGCTCTTGTGGGCCAATACTCATCCACAGTGCCAACCTTTGAAGTGGATGGATTATCTATGCTACCCCCACATCTTGTTCAGGAAAGTTCCTCTTTTCCCTGCAAAGGCACCCAAGAAGGCTGCAATGACAAAAGACTAGTTTCAGGTTTGCAAGTGGGCATGGCACACCTCTGCCCCCAGCCATCCTGGAGGGATGGCGTATCCTGTCCACACCTAGTCCTCTTGTGTGTTACTGTGTGGGAGGAATACATAAACCCCAACAGCACAGCCATTTACAGCCATGTGACCCAGGGCACTAGTGGGAAGGCACAAATGGTTAGGACATGAAAATGCCAACTTTCAGAATTGTGACTTAATATTCAACTTTACTGTTAAAGAGGATTTCAAGTCACAATTCATTTGGTTGTAAAAACTATATCTGTTCCCTATCAACAGTTATCACTTAAATGTAACTTGGTAGCCCAGTGTTAGTCAATGGAAGAGATAGGCCTAGGCCTTACAAAAGTGAAAAATTACTTTAGGAGTTTACACTTCCAGGACATGTAAAACCTTAGTACACATATCCTACTTTTTTTAAAACCAATGCCCCAAGCCCTGAGACCCTTTGCGGCGTACCTTAGGGGTGACTTACATGTTTTTAAAAGGAAGGTTTAAGCCAGGCGAGACGTATGTTATGCCAGGTCGAAATGGCAGTTTAAAACTGCACTGCAGGCAACAGTAGCAGACCTAAGACATGTTTTAAAAGGTTTCTTCAGTGGGTGGCACAAGGGGTGATACAGGCCTACTAGTAACATTTAATTTACAGGTCCTGGGTACAGGTAGTGCCATTTACTAGGGGCGTACAAGTAATCACTGGTTAGTAGTGGCAAAGTGAACAGAGTCTTAATTCCAAAAACAAATCCAGCAAATCAGGAGGGGTTAAGGCAAAACGTTTGGAGGAAGACCTAGCCAAGGATGGCAGGCCTAACAGAAATGAACTTATAGGGGACTACTGAAAGACCTGGAATATATAAGTATTTATATATGATTTTGAGACACTGACTCTGATTTGTTGGCTATGCTTTGACAAGAGGGATGGCAGTATTGAAGAACTCTAGTTATCTAGATTAATTTCCCCAAGGGCTCCAATCCTGTTTTAGGGATTGATGGTGCTCTATGCTGTTGACAATTAAAGATTGATGACTTCAGACAGACTCTATTCTAAAGGAAAAATCAGATCTTCTCTGATGTCTGCAGTTGATGCCCCATCTGAAACTAGACTGTCATGTAGATTCAAGTTATGTTTTATTGATTCTTCCAGATATCAAAAGTATCTATTTTAAGATCTTGGCAAGGAAAAGCAGGTTGGAGAAGACAGCATGTTTTAGACCATTCCTTGTAGAAAAAAACGTGTTATCCTTGAAAATTGACTTTTTTGTGTGGACCTTTTAGGCTTTGAATTTAGCATTCAAGGCTTTCAGGTTACTATGGGCCTGATTTAGATCTTGGCCGATGGGTTACTTTGTCACAATGGTGACGGATATCCCGTCTGCCAAAAACTAAATCCCATAGGATACTCTTGTGAAGGAGTAACTCGCCTGCCAATCTCTAAATCTGGCCCTACATGTTTTGCTCGCTTATTCAGTAGACAAGACTATGCAAGTAGAAAGTGAACATATGTTTTTTAGGGTATTGATTATTGTGAACGGTTAAGATCCTGATTTCACTAATACATTATCAGATACAATCTCATGGATATTGTTTTCATAGACGGTTATCATATTTTCAAAGTGTTGAGCAGGGATAAAAGAGATAATCACAAAGGCACAGAGGGTATGTGTTTCTACTACATCAGTGATAACCAAATTTATGATAACGCTTTATTACTAACATTTAAAATTCATACAGCTGAGAATTCCGACTCATGTTTATAAATATGGAGAGGTAGTTACTAAAAAAAAGACTAAGGTGAAAGGTTTAGATGCTTGTAAACTTTGATGTTTGGCAGCAACTTATGGTGTTAATGCATCCGTTAGTGGAAGACTGATAACCCAGCAGAGAAACATGAACATGCATCCCATAACTGAAACATAAGGTCAGATGAGGTTGTCACATCAGCAGTAGGAATATAAAACATTTGACTCTACCTCAGTTTTCCCATTATTGGTAAATATTCACCTTTAGCTGTCAAAACCCTACATGCGAGGTACAGAAGACACGCACACACACAAACACACACTCACACACCCCTTGCCACACACACACAAACACACACACACACACACACAAATACTTCTCAACACTAAAGTATAGCTCTGACTAGTGACACTCTAACAAGTTAGTGTAAGGCCACAAGAGCCAACCATCCATTTCCCTCAAGAGCTCCTACAATTCGGAAATTTCACTACCCACGGACATCAGTTTGCACATCGAGACACACAAGCACCCTGAGAGGTAAGGTATTGTAAAATGTTGCTCTGTTTAAAAATAAGTATAAACCCAACATAGATTGTGTTCTGTAGTTCAAAAAATTATTGTTATTGAGCTATCAATATATTTCTGTAATTCCATGGATAGCCCTTTAATGATCTTCGCTAGGGTCTGGAGAGATTTTGAAAAGGAGATTCGTTCTGCAACTAACATTTATAGAACGCCCTTTTTCTATTCCAATGTTTGTTTTCGGATAACCAAAAGAAAGGGCGATCATATACTCTTCTTGACATTAAAAGCATTACTTATATGGGTGAGGATTTGGAAACTGCATTACACAGGACCTAAACTATAAGGCTTGTAGTATTGCTCTGTAAGTAATATTAACGATCATTACTTCCATGGCGATTTATTATTATTGTAGTTCACTTATGTTGCAGTCGGACTTCTTGGCTCTTTATACATGGCTTTACCAAGTAAAACAAAGCAGAAACAATACAGCTTCCTTTGTTGTTTGAAATTCATATCTACAAAATAAATATCCCTGGTATTATGAATCTGTGGCTAAATGTTGCACAAGAGGCGAATTTTGTAATATGACAAGTACTACATCAATTGAATCGTAGCTAATAAAAGGATGCTTTAACAATACGCAGTTACAGAGAAAATTACTGTAATGCTATGACCACAAAAGCTTGCAGTGGCCAAAGAAAAAGAGAAAGAAAATTATTGCTGCAGCAAATTGGCGAACTGGGAAAATAAAGCTTATAAAATATTGCAACTCCATTATGTCTTTCATAAGGCAGCGCTGCTTTTAGAGGAACTGCAGTATGGAAGGGATTTTTTATTGCTTGTCTTGTATGGATTAAACTTGTAAACCTGGCAAACTCATATTAAATACTACGCTCCATTGTTCCAGATTTTATTTTTATACTGAGTAGCTAATAATGCCGTGGTTTAAGCATGAGTTTCAGCTGCATGTAGCTTCCTACAGATTTACCTGTAGTTACTGATAACTTGCCCTGTTCATACATAGTTTTCTGTCCTGAGTTGATATAGACATTTTAGACAGGGAAAGAAGGGGGCGTTGCCGCTGTCTTAGATGCCATCGCACTTCCCTCTACATACAGAGGGTTTTTGAGCCTGTAAAGTGGTTGGACAACGAAGATAAACTGAGGTGATGCTCTAGGATAACCCTTCCTCACAGGGCGGCGGCTGTTAACCTGAATTCAGCTTTATCAGTGGGACATGAAACCTGCGAGATTTCATCTAAGAATAAGATTCTTCATGGTTGTAGAATAGCAATACCTCAGTGACATAAATCCTACTTAAAATGATCTCAATGCCCTGACAGAGGAGCAAATCCAGATTGGGTGACAAAACATGAAAGGTGAGCCTGACATTTTATAAAAAATATTTTTGGACCGAACCAAGAATACCTGGGCTGGAAAATACTTCTGGTCATCAACAAACTTAGCAGATATGTGGAGCTCACTTGAAGTTTGCTAGTTTTAGAAGCAACTTCCATGGAATGTATGATGGAACCACGCATTGTGGAACCACGCATGCTTTACCAACACGGTCGGAACAACAACCATGTTATTACCACA
Organism: Pleurodeles waltl; assembly: GCF_031143425.1. Taxonomy (NCBI): domain Eukaryota; kingdom Metazoa; phylum Chordata; class Amphibia; order Caudata; family Salamandridae; genus Pleurodeles; species Pleurodeles waltl. The sequence continues at coordinate 107,592,791 of NC_090441.1, read as the reverse complement.
CATGCCTTCACCACGCAAGCCTTTACAATGATATTTAGTTGTAAAAGCATTCCTACTAAAAGCATGTGTGGGACCGGCATGTGTGGTTCTATCACACCGTGGCCCCCCCGGCCTTGAGGCCTAAAAGTACCATTCCCCTAAAACCCCCCCAAAAAAATAGCGCGACCCCCACCCTAAAATACCCAACACCCCACCTCCGCCCATTAAAAAAAATAAATAGCCCAAGCGCCACCCATCCCAAGCCCTTAATCCACCCCACTCCTAAAACCTAAAAAAATTAAATAGTTCAACCCCTTACCCCAAAATCCCGCACCCCCACCCACCCCAAGCCCTTAATCCACCCCACCCCTAAAACCTAAAAAAATAATAGCGTGACCCTCCTACCCTAAAATGCTCAACCCCCCAGCAAATACAAACCCTTAACCGACTCCCACCCCTCAAACCGAAAAAAAATAGCACAATCCCCTACCCTAAAATGCCCAATCCCCGCCCCTAAATTATTTTTTTTGCCTAACCTCCCACCCACCCCAAGCCCTTAATCTACCCTACCCCTAAAACCTTTAAAAAATAGTGTGAATCCCTACTCTAAAATGCCCAAACCCCCCACCCACCCCAAGCCCTTAATCCACCCCACCCCTAAAAATTAAAAAACAAATATAGCGCAACCCCCCACCCTAAGGCCAGGAGACACCGGTACAATCACTCCAAACATCAGAACTGTGTCCTCTTCTCTGAAAACCACAATATTTTAAATCTCATAGGATGTGTACTCACTGGGAGAGTTGGCATCTGTCAGGTATTGGGGAGCAGTGAGACTGACAGAACTGCAACTGACAGCAGGCACTGTTCCCCCAAATACAAACACCAAAATAGTGTTCTTCCCTCAAAATACTTCTCCCCTCAAATTACCTCATGTGTACCAAAGCATCATTGAAGTGTACTCACCTGGGAGGAAGCCATCAGTATAGTGGATGTAATACAGGGAGTTACATGGGTGCGACTCACAGGAGGCTCCCTCACTGTCACTCCAACCACCAGTCCAGTGCACACTTGCCAAAATACCCTTCTTTGGAAATTCACACATGAAGTGTACTCACCTGGGGGATGGCATACAACATGTGCATGAATTACAGGGAGTGACATGACTGCTAAGGTCAGGAGGCACTGTCGCTCCAACTCCAAACACAAGCCCAGTGTGCATCTGTCCCTGTTCATTAACTTGCAATGGAAGTGTACTCATCTTTTGGGTGGGGGGGTAACTTATGTATACTGTGTAAAGTACATGTAGTAACATGACTGTCAGTCCCAGGAGGGCCAGTCTCTGTAACTCCAATCACCAAGCCAGTGTCCATATGCCATAAGGCATCTGTCTGTGAACTTACAAATGAAGTTTACTCACCTGGGAGGGACCACAATACAGATCATGGTACACTCTGTGATGTGGCTAACCACCCAGATCCATCTTGAGCAGCTAAGCCAAGATGAAACTATTGTGACAGGAAGGACAGCTCAACCTGTGTGCAACAAAAGTCCAAGGCCTCAAGATGCATCACAGGAATGATATTGGCAGCTGACACATTCACAATACATTGACCACAGGATTACTCCAACCACATATATAATAACATTCTGGGTCTGCCTGTACAACAGTCAACAAGGCCTTAACATGATCAAAGCCACACCCTCCCAGCCACTGTTTGCCTGCACTAGTGGCAAGATGTACGTCTATGCCCATCCTCCCAACTGTTAATGAACTCCTAAATTGTGCAGCTGGTTGACTGAAACGGAATTGGTATGTTTTACAAATGTCAGGTCAATACAATTGATAGCATGTGTGTTGGAAATGGCCTTTCTGCAGGGTCACCCCCAAACTTTTGCCTTCCTCCTCTTTTTCTGACCTCATTTTTGCTGGCTTTAGGACTCTGCACACTTTACCACTGCTAATCAGTGCTAACGTGCATATGCTCTCTCCCTAAAACATGGTGACATTGGCTCATACCCATTTGGCTTATTTAATGTACTTGTCCCTAGTCAAGTGCACTAAATGTGCCCAGGGCCAGTAAATCAAATGCTACTAGTTGGCTGCAGCACTGGTTGTGCCACCCACATAAGTAGCTCTCTAACCATGTCTCAGGCCTGCCATTGCTGGGCCTGTGTGTGCAGTTTCACTGCCACTTCGACTTGGCATTTAAAAGTAATTGCCATGCCTTAAACTCCCCTTTTTCTACATATAGGTCAGCCCTTAAGTAGGCCCTAGGTAGACCATAGGGCAGGGTGCTATGTAGGTAAATGGCAGGACATGTGTGTTCTATATGTCTCTGAACCAGAACCTGCAACCTGCTAAGAGAAGCTGCCTGGCTGCCCAAATGACTCACCTGACTGCTTTGCTGTAAAGGACTGCTGCCTTGCTGTTGCCTTGCTGCCTTGCTGTTCTCTGGCTCTGCTGAGAATTGCTCTCCAAGGGCTTGGATTGAGCTTGCCTCCTGTTTTCTGAAGTCTCATGGCCAAAAAGTCTTAGGCCCTCATTATGAACATTGCAGTTCCTGACCGCCATGCCAGCGATGGTGGAAATTACTTCCACAGGCATGGTGGTCCGGACCGCCATGTAAGGTACATGGCGAGACCGCCACAGGCGGAACTCCACCACCGCCAGGCTACCACCACCAAGCAGCCTGGCGATGGCAGAGTCCCTTATCTGACAGGGCAGCACTGCAAGCAGCGATGCCCAGCGGATAATGAACCTGTTTTCCCCCAGCCTTTCCCTGGCGGTTTAGCCTGCCAGGGAAAGGCTGGTGGAATGGGTGCCCCTGCACTGCCCATGTGCTTGGCATGGGCAGTGCAGGGGCCCCCGTGGACAGCCCCGTCGCGCATGTCACTGCCTGGTTTATGGGCAATGATATGCACGATGGGTGCTGCTGCACCCGTCACACTGCTACCCTGCTGACGGCTCCATGTGGAGCCATCGGCAAAGTACAGGCCCTACATTCTGCTGGGCCAGCTGGTGGAAACACTGTTTCTGCCAGCTGGCCCAGCGGAATGTTGTTTATTTGGCCGACGGGTCTTCAACGTGCTGGCAGTCATTGTTTTGATCACCAGCACTGAATTCGGCGGAATTACCTGCCAAATTCACAATGCGGGACTTAATCTCTGCAAAGATCTCCTTTTGTGGTGAAAAATCGATACACAGCCTTTCGGAATTGATGCACAGCCTGCATCGCGGTGAGAAAATCACTGCACGCCGAACTGGAACGAAGCAGCCCGGCTCCCTGAGTGGAGATCAATGCATCGCCAGCGTTGCGACTGGAACTTCAGCGCACGGCCCACTGGATCGACGCATAGCTGAGCCGGAACAATGCAGCCCAACTTCCTGTGGGAAGAATCGACGCAGCGCCTGCCATGCAACAGAAATTTCCCCGCATCGCCCACCCGATCGACGCAGCTCCTGTGACTTCGTCCTGCATGCCCAGGATTTCTCTGCATCGTCCCCGGGGCACCCAAATACCTCGCATCCTGAGGAGGATCAAAGTCAGCATGCCAGAAATCGACGCAAGGTCCTTGCTGCATACCAAAGTGATATTTCAACCTTTACTTATCAAATCTTGATTGTTTTGACCTTAGTTTATCCAGATAAATATTGTATATGTTTCTAAATCGGTGTGGTGTGTTTTTGTGGTGTTCATGCTGTGTTATTGCATGATTTATTGCAAAAATACTTTACACATTGCCTTCTAAGGTTAAGCCCGACTGCTCAGTGCCAAGCTACCAGTGGGTGTGCACAGGATAATTTGGATTGTGTGTGACTTACCCTGATTAGAGTGAGGGTCCTTGCTTGGTCAGGGGGTAACCTGACTGAAAACCAAAGACCCAATTTCTAACAATGTGTACCTGTCACATAAGGAAAACCTGCAAATCCAATGTTTACACTGCCTTTGATAAATGTCACTGTAAACTATTAGAGGTAGATGTCACAATACAACCAATAACATTGTGGCCCTAATTATGAGTTTGGCGGGTGGAAAAGGTCGCTGGCCAAACTCCCACAGTCGGGTTACTGCCTATGCAGCAGCCCTCCCGCAACCCCTATTATGAGTTTCCCGCTGGGCCAGCGGGAAATGGACAACAACATTGATGCTGGCTCATAATAGAGCTGGTGGCAATGCTGTTGTGTGTCAGTGCATCAGCACCCGTCGCCCAGATCACTGTCAGCAAAGCAGACAGCGATTTCCGCGATGGAGCTGGCAAAGTGCATGCCAAGTGTATGGGCAGTACGGGGGCCCTCCTATGGCCCCCAGCACCCTGTCTCCACCAGCATTTACATGCCGGTGCAACTTTCATGTACACGCCTGCGGAGAGAGAGGTCGTAATCCCCAGAGCTGGTGATTGAGACCCCCGGCACCGCCAGGCTGTTGGCCGGCAGAAACACGGCAGTGTCAGTGGTCCGACTATGGCGTGTTCACCATGGTCGTAATGTTGCGGTCGGACCACTGCTTTGGCAGTGGTCCGACCGTGACCGCAAGGCTGGCGGTCTGAAGACCACCAGCCTTGTAATGAGGGCCTATATCTCTCACATCAACAGGTCGAGCTGCCACTTGGAACACCGAGCCCACTGAAGAGACTGCCACTATCCCCATGGATGAAGTTCTCAGCCATGACAACACTCCTGGATGTCTGGATGTTGAGGATGGTTCTGGCCCCACAGGGCAACCTGGTCAGACAATACCAGTAAGCTTCACTGTGACCACATTGAGTCCTACCAGTGCGGTTGCATCAACATCGCAGGCAGCCATTCGCCCCCAGACTGTGCCCGTAGGACAGTGACAACCATGCCCCGCCACCCACCCCCAAGTCTTGGGAACCTATCAAGAATCCCAAGGCGTGATGGGCCAGGTACTTGCTGAACTCAGGGAAATGAAGCAGCTGCAGAGGGACTTTCATTGTGATTCACTGGAAAAGTGGGAGGCAACTAGCACCATTCTGGCCTCCCTATTAGGGGTTTTCAGGGAGATAAGCAGTACCCTGATCAGGGACCGTGAGCAACACCACACCCCTTCCTTTGGCCAAGCAACACCAGTCCCTTCAACATCTGTGGCAGCCACTGGAAGGGAGGCCCTGTTAGCGGGGACTTCCAGCCAAGAATCCAGGAGCATCAGATGTCAAGACATCAACCCCTGCCAGCAAGTGACCTCTCCCTGATTGAACTCTTTTGTGTGCCACATATTCACTCTGTTGACTGTTCTTCAACCATCTTTCATTCTCTATGGCAGTAGGACACTGGACTTAGGACTTCAAATGTTGTGGCATCTACTAAAATGATTACATCCATCATGACTGATCCCTTCATCTTCCATTTGTGTTTCATCTCATTATTAGGTCTGCACCTATATCAAACTCACCTATCAGAAAATCATTGCCTGCTTGCTTCTGTTCCTCATTTTGAAATGTTGAGCTGTAAGCCTATGTGATGCACATGAGGAAGACATAAGATGGTAATGGAAGGAGGGCTATGTCACAGGCAGTGTCATGCCTAGGATTACTAGCAACACACTGATACAAGTGTCTGGTCACACCAAACATTTTATTGCACTGTACAGCGCATAGGCTGTCAAAATGTCTTCACTGTCATACCCAAGTATGGCTGAACCATATTGAGTCAAGGTAGATAAGCCAAGGTTAAGTCCCTCGGACCACAGAAGAATGGGATTTATTAGACCTCGTCCCATAGAAAAGGCTAACAAACTAGTCAATGTTGTCACCAGCTTGAGCCTTATCACATACCTAAACAAGGTTTGCCAACATCACATAAACCATGGCACAGACAGAGGGCAGTACAACAGTCCCTTATCAAAGGTTCATCCTATTACAATGACAAAGCATCTGGTGGAATGACAGAAGCCTATGTCAGTGTTGTGACACAGGCACTGTGGCCTGTAATGAGGAAACAAATCTACAGCTACAAACAGGTCATACAAGATTTTTGTCAACACAATGTGAAGGGTGAATGCATGAATTGAACTTGACGACAACATATTTCAAGGCCACATGATCACACATATGAGACAATTGGTCTAACACACCACATCAAACAAGTGTATTGTGAACTTCAGACTTCCACTCACACACTGTCCAAGCTGCTTTGGCACATGACTCATGTACCCTAAAGCTGTGACCAATATTACCTGGATCATTCCATGTCCACTTCCTATGTCAGAACAGCATCAGATACCTGCCATTGTCACAACTCTGAAATGCCTACATGCGGATGTCACGGTGAAGGTACCTGGATAAAACAATACAAGGAGATTAGGCTTGAGAATGATACCTATGACCAAAACCTCATATCAAACATCAGTACATCCACGTACACTGCAATGAGACTGACACAAAGCAGCTAATCAAGTTAGTGAAATGTTCAAGTCTGCCTTAGCAAGCAACCTTTGGCTATGTACTGCAAAGCATTAGATCCCCACTGTTTTGGGAAAACACCCTAATCCACACATCCTGACAACTACAGTTCCCCATACAGGCACAGTAATTACATCACATTACATACTTACACTTAGGTAAAGTAGTGATTGAAGAGATCTGCCCGAAAGTCTTCACCTTCCTCTTCATCACTACCAACCTCACTTGGCATTTCAGTTTCTCACTGACTGATAGCTCTCCCTCATCTGGGATGTATGGGATATTCCTCCGCAGCGCAATGTTGTGGAGCATGCAGCAGACCACAATGATTTTGCACACTTTTGCTGGTGAGTAGAGGAGGGCTCCACCTGTCTTGTCCAGACACCTAAATCTTTCTTTCAGGAGCCCAAAAGCCCGCTCCACAATGTGCCATGTTTTTCCATGGGTATCGTTGAAGAGGACTGCCCCTGGCATAGTTGGGTTCCTCAGTGGCATCAACAACCATAGAAGGTTTGGGTATGCAGAGTCCCCTGTGATGGAATGGGACATGTATGCAACTATGAGTCCCTCTCATTGGAGTTGTTGCAGCATACATTACACACACACAAACAGGACATATGTGTTTACCAACCAGCCAGGCTCTCTCTTTATACAGTTGTGACATCAGCTCTGGGGAATTGCGCTGTTTAGCATAATGGAGGCATCATCGACTGAACCAGGATAACGGGCACAGACCTGTGAAATGTAGAGGCCCGCCAAACAAACAACTTGGACATTGATGGAATGAAAGCTCTTTCTGTAGTGGTACATTTGTTCATTGCCATGCAGTGCGACCAAGGCAACATGTGTGCCATCAATGGCTTCCACCACATGTGGGATGTGTGCAAACCATAGAAGTCAGCCTTCACATAGGCAAAACCCCACGTTGAGGAAACTGGATATAGCTGTCCAGGTGTTTCAACGTTGCTGAGAGAACATCCTTCAAAACCAGACTGTACATAGGCTGGGACATCCCAGCAGATAGGGCCACTGTATTTTGGAAGGACACTGCGACCAGGAAGTGCAGCACTGCCATGACATGTGCAATTGGTGGTATGTTTGTTGGATGACTAATGGCAAGCATCAGATCTGTCTCCAACTGATGACATAGGTCTGTAGTTAAGTGCCATCTTGCTTGACATGGTACCCCCATTTTCTACCTGATGTCGGTGTGCTTGACTGTGTTCACTGGGATCCTGCTAACCAGAACCCCAGTGATTATGTGCTCTCTCCCTTAAATTTGGTTGTTGGTTACTGTTATGACAGTAGTTCACCCACAAGTGGCATACTGGTGCCCCCTTATAAGTCCTCAGTATATGGTACCTAGGTACCCAGGATATTGGGGTTCCTGGGGGATCCCTATGAGCTGCAACATATATTTTGCCACCCATAGGGAGCCCATGCAAAATTTTCTGTAGGACTGCCATTGCAGCCTGCGTGAAAAGGTCCAAGCAACCTATCACTACAATTTACACTACATCAGGTCACCTATTAGACACCCCTATAGCTGGCTCTCCAGCCCTGAGGGCAGGGTGCAGAGTACCTGTGTGTGAGGGCACCCCTGCACTAGCAGAGGTGCCCCCATGACCTCCCGGCCCATTTTCCCAGACTTCGTGAGTGTGGGGATGCCATTTTACGCGTGTACTGGACGTAGGTCACTACCTATGTACAGCTACATAATGGTAACTCTGAACATAGGTATGTTTGGCATCAAACATGTTGGAATCATACCCCAGGCTTTTGCAAGCATTGGTTGTGCGAGTCCATGCACTCTGGGGGCTTCTTTGAGGACCCCCAGTATTGCCATTTCAGCCTTCTGAGGTTTTCCAGGCAGCCCCAGCTGCTGCCACCTCAAAGACAGGTTTCAGCCCTCCTATCGCTTGAGAAGCTCAAGCCCAGGAAGGCAGAACAAAGGATTTCCTTTGGGAGAGGGGTGTTACACCCTCTCCCTTTGGAAATAGGTGTTGCAGGCTGGGGAGGGGTAGCCTCCCCAAGCCACTGGAAATGCATTGAAGGGCACATTTAGTGCGCTCCTTGCATAAATCAGTTTACACCGGTTCAGGGACCCCAGTCCCTACTCTGGAGCACAACTGGACAAGGGAAAGAGGAGTGACCACTCACCTGTCCATCACCACCCCAGGGTGGTCCCTGGGTTTTGCCATCTTGGATTCAAGGTTGGCAGGGAACTCTGGGAGCCCCTTGAGTAGCCAGTGCCAGCAGGTGACGTCACAGCCCTCCCCTGATAGGTGATTACCTGGTTAGGTGACCAATTCCCCTTTCAGGGCTATTTAGGGTCTCTCCTGTAAGTGGTTCCTCAGATGCAGATTGCAAGACTCCAGTAAGAATCCTCTGCATCCTCCACTTCGACTTCTCACTGAAGAATCTGGACCCTCCAGGAACTCTACAAACTGCAACAAAGAAGCAAGACACCTTCTGCAACATTGAACCTCTGGCTCCTGCCAGCAACTGCAACTGTTTCCCGGTTGTGCATCCTCTGAAGACAGCCCATCTTCAGCCTGCATCAGCATAGCGAAGGACTCTCCCTTGGGGTGAAGGAGTCACTCCCTTGCTTCTGCAGGCACCAACTGCAATGACAACTGGCTGCGTGGATCCCCTCTCCTGCTGAGCTGCTTGGATCCTGCATCACGGGTGGTGGACTGATGTGGTCCCGATGGTCCTCTCTTCCAACTGTTCAGCTTTGGTGGAGGTAAGAGCTTGCTTCCCCATGCAAGACAGTACCCTCATCCACCACGTGTTTTGCAGCTGCCAAAGGTTGTTGGCATCCTTCCTCCAAGTCCTTTATGCATCTTGAAGCTCCGGCCCTCAGCAGTCTACCCTGTGACGCACAGCTTCCTGAGTGGTTCTCCGGCAACCTGGGAGCCTTTGTCGTAGTGCTGCGCGGGCCTCTTCTGAAACTTTCTTGTCCCTGGGCTGTGGGACTCCTGTGTGCACTGCACGTCTTTTGTGGGCTCTCTGAGTTGCTGAGAGCCCCCTTAGACTCTCAATCTTGGGGAGAGTCCACCTGTTCCTTCCTGGTCCCGGGCAGTGTCATTTTCCGCTAACCATGAGCTTTGCGTGTGCCAAGGCTTGTTGGCGGACTCCGACAATGCAAACCCAACTGCAATCCTCCATCCGGCGTCGGACATCACTTGCATCTTCCAGGAACCCGACTTTGTCTTCTTGGGTGCAGTGCTGACTTTTCTTCTTTACCTGTGGTTCTCCTTTTGCACCTTCATCGGGGTTAGCAGGAGCTCCTGCTCTTCGTGGACTCTTCTGTGCTTCTTGGACTTGGTCCCCTTCTTCCACAGGTCTTCTTGTCCAGGAATCCACTGTTGGTGTCTTGCAGTCTCTTCTGGTTCTTACATAATTCTTCTTCTTGTCTTGGTGTGTATTATGGGAAAGTTACTGCGATTTACTCCTGATTTCCTGGTCACTGGGGTGGGTTCTACTACTTACCTTTGGAGTTTTATAGTACTCTTAGCTCCCCACTACACTTGCCTAGGTGGTTGACTGACTTTCACATTCCACTTTCTTAGTATAAGGTTTGTGCTCCCGCTAGGCCTATTTCTAACTATTGTGATTTACACTAATTGCACTGTTTTCTAACTGTTTTTATGCATATTTCTGCATACTAGTGTATATAATGTGTGTATTACTTACCTCCTAAGGGAGTATAGTCTCTATGGTATTTTGGCATTTGTGTCACCAAAATAAAGTACCTTTATTTTTGTAACACTGAGTATTTTCTTTCATGTGTGTAAGTACTGTGTGACTATAGTGGTATTGCATGAGCTTTGCATGTCTCCTAGATAAGACTTGGCTGCTCATCCACAGCTACCTCTAGAGATCCTGGCTTCTAAACACTGCCTGCATTACACTAATAAGGGATAACTGGACCTGATATAAGGTGTAAATACCATAGGTACCCACCACACACCAGGCCAGCCTCCTACAAGGTCCACATTTGTTTGCCGATTCAGACAGTAGATCTGGATGATATGGTGTTATTCCATGGTCTGAAGGTCTGGCGGTGGACAATAGACAGGAGGTTTTCTGATCATCCCCCTCCCTGGGTACCTATGTATGAATATAATGAGTATTGCAATTTTTCAATGTGTCTCTTGCTTTGCCACATGTGTAAACATCATGTATCTGGACATCAACTATTTGTGCATTACAAATGCCATTTGGTCTTTGACTAGATTTCCCAGGCAATAAAATGACCTTGGTTGGTGGGGAGGGAGGGGATTGACTGTGCCCCAATGCAAATTGCCATATTTGCCTAGCAAGGTACAACAATGGTGTTTGGGTAGTAGGACCTACATGACAAGACAATCAGTTTTTAATGCCTAAAACAACATTTTTGGAGGTGTCACACATTTTTAGGAGCCCTTTAATGCATTTCAGGCCTCTAAAATTGAGGCTGCCTGACCTAGTCCACAGTACATTAGGAACCACCTGCAACCGCTGACGGAAGTCGTCATGGTGGTAGGCAGTTGCAACTGCAGCGGACACAGCCATAGGCTAACATCGTTGCCAGTGGCGGTCGCAGGCCAATGGCTGTGTCTGCCGGCAGCGACAACCGTGTACGTGACAGAAGTGGCCACCATGTTCTGCAAAATCCCTCACTTGACTCCTGACACTGCTGCCAGCATGACCTCCACTACCTGAGCTGCAGTGTATCGCCTTTGGGAACAATCATGCCACGTCCAGCAGGTACATCATGTATCCGGACATCAACTATTTGTGCATTAAAAATGCCATTTGGTCTTTGACTAGATTTCCCAGGCATTAAAATGACCTTGGTTGGTGGGGTGGGAGGGGGTTTACTGTGCCCCAATGGAAATTGCCATATTTGCCTAGCAAGGTACAACAATGGTGTTTGGGTAGTAGGACCTACATGACAAGACAAGCAGTTTTTAATGCCTAAAACAACATTTTTGGTGGGGTCACACATTTTTAGGAGCCCTTTAATGCATTTCAGGCCTATAAACTAAGGAACCACCGGCAACCTCCAACGGAAGTCATCATAGTGGTAGGCAGTTGCAACTGCAGTGGACACAGCCATAGGCTAACATTGTTGCCTGTGGCGGTCGCAGACCAGCCACCGGCAGCGACAACCGTGTACGTGGCAGATGTGGCCGCCATGTTCTGTAAAATCCCTCACTTGACTCCTGACACTGCTGCCAGCATGACCTCCACTACCTGAGCTGCAGTGTATCGTCTTTGGAACAATCATGCCACATCCAGCAGGTGACAGGGCCCCTGCCTTCTCACCAGATGAGTTGGAGAAGCTGGTGTCTGAGGTCATACCCCTGTTTGGACAGTTCTATGGTGCACAAGAGGAGCAGGTAAGTGCCTCATGTGCACATTTCCCTCTATACTTCACCGTATAGTCCCCCCTCACAGGCTAGATTGCGCCAGTGTGTGCCAGCCTGTAAACTCGGGGCCTTGTAGATGCAGTCAGTGTGGCATCAACAGGAGAGTCAATGGGCATGTATTTGTGTTCAGCGCCAGAGACTGAGCTCTAATATATTGTGGTGTGTGTGTTTGAGCGTTCCCTGATCCATCTTGTGTTGGGTGAACATAACTAGGTGAGGTGACATTTCAGCCATCCACTGACATCTCTTACTTTATGAATGTTGTCAATATGAGACAACATGTATGTGCATGACATGCATGTTGTGTGTGTCAGTTGTGTGTAATGTGAGCTATGTGTATTTTGCCACAGAGATTTAATCACACATCTGCCCTCGCTAGACTGTTGTTTGGAAGGAATTTCATCAATCTCACTGCCTTTAAGGTTACCACACACACATTACACGCCAAATTGTTGTTGGCTACATGATGTATTGTCATGCATGGAAGTGATGGGAATGGAGTGTCACATAGGTTCTCTCTGCTCAGCCGGCAAAGACGACGGCCTGTGACATGTATCTCACAGTATGGGTCCAAGTTTAGCAAACAAACACAAATGATGGATGGAATGCTGAACCAATCAAACATTCATCCCCAGTCACAGGCTTGCTTGAATCCAGTGGCATAGTGAGCCCGGGACCCACATATGGGCATAACCAGTGCACTTAGGGCACATTCCACCCATCATTTGTGTTTTTTGCTTTTACCACCCTAAGTTCGCTGGGTATGCCCTGACGTGAGTCCCTGGCTCACTATGCCACTGGTTTCAAGCTAACCTGGCTGAGGAAGGGTGATACCCTGAAACTGGTCCCAGGATGCTTGTTTCCAGTCTGGGGAGGACAAGGCCTGGCAGTTCGAGCTGGACTGTTCTCAGGGGAACAGGGTCAAGATTGATTTGCAGATGGCTGGGTCCAATCTGGGGTAGCATGATGAGCAAAGAAATTGATGGATTAAACTCAGATCTGTGACTGGGGTGAATGTTTGATTGGTTCCGCATTCTCTCCATCGTTAGTTTTTTTTTTTTGCTTGGGTCTAAGACTAGGTTGGTGTTGAGTCACTTTTGCTATGCAACTGTGGCATTGTGTCCACTCTTTGTATCCCAGCAGATCCTTTCATGTGGACAAATTCAAGCTCTGTGCTAATATGCAGATAATTTATGCTCTTTCCTTTGATAAGATTGTAAATGGTTTTAGAGGAGAGTTACTTGTCTGTGTCTGATGTGCACTTGGCATCGTTGTCAATGTGTGTCTCCGACCTCTGACACGTCCCTTAGTCCCAGAGCCTTGTTGTCACCCTCATAGAATAAGAATGGTGAAGTGAGTACATGTCTGCATGTCAGTGTGATCGCTGTAAGAATGTGTGTGAGCATGTCTGGATGTATGTGTGTATGAATGCATGTATGCCAGTGTGTGTATGAATGTGTGTATGGCAGTGTGTGTATGAATGTGTGTATGCCAGTGTGAGTGTGAGTGATTGGGTGTATGCGTGGTGCGTGTCTGTGGGTGTGTGCATATATAGGGGTGGCGGGTGTCTGAGGATTGGAGGGGGTAGGGGGTAGGGGTGTGTGTGTGAGGATCGGAGGAGTGGGGGAGTGTTTGTATGCAGGGAGGAGTGGGGGTTGTCAGGTGAGTGTTGGTGGGGTGGGGGAGCTGCCTACTGGTGACAGGGAAGGAATTCCCTGTCACTGGTAGGGCCTACTGCCATGGTTTTCATGGTGTTGCTAAGGTCATGAAAACCATGGTGGGAGGCAGGCTCATAATGCCGCCGGCGGTACTATGCCAGCCGCCGGGCTGGAGATACACATCTCCAGCCTGGCGGCTCATACTGCCACGGTGGTATGAGTGGAGAAGTGGCGGGTTGGCTGCAGCCAACCCGCCAATCTCATAATGAGGCGGTATGTACCGCCAGCCTGTTGGTGGCCATACCGCCACATTAACACTCACCGCCAGGGTCATAATGACCCCCATAATTTCTTGTTTTGTCTTTTGCATACATGCAGGTCAACGCTCATCAGAAGAAAGGGATATGGAGAGCCATCACCAAGAAGGTGAGGACCCTGGTGATCTACAGCCCACGAAGCGGCCACTGTCGCAAGAGTTGGGAGGACATGAGACACTGGGACCGGAAGATCACAGAGGATCAGCTAGGGCTGTCCTCCCAATGTGTGGGAGGGGGTACCCATCAGACAATGACTCCCCTCACGACTTGCATTGTCTGATCCTCTCCCCAGATAATCCCTGAGGTGCTTGCCTGCCACCTTGATGCCCCTTCATGTGGAGGCTCTGTGGCAGTAAAAGGAGTCAAGTGTTAGCATAGTACTTTAAACACTGATGGACTAGCCAATGGTGTTAGTCATTTCCAATTTGGTTTTGGTGAAAAAAAACATTTGTTCTGCAATTCCTTTTCTAGCTTAACGTTGTTCCTGAGTGACTTTGGTTGTGTGCCTCCAGTTGTGTGTGTTTAAGCCTGTTTGCTGCCCCATGTGCTGTTGTTTCAATATGTGACTTTGTTGGCAGTGCTGGGTCCCCCAAGAGAAGGGTATATGTTGTAGGGTGTAGGTATGAGTGTGTCATGGCATTGTGTACAGTTTGGTATGGTGAGTATTTTTTGTGTTGTCAAATGTGGGCATGTATGGTGTTAGACTGTCCCCCTGATATGTCTAATGTATTCATGTGATGCATATCATCTTGGATTTTGTTTGTGCAGACATGGAGTATGTTAGGTTGTGCGAGCTGTGTTTGCATTAGACTGTGCATATGTTCAAATAGGAAGCTAGTTCCTGTAGGGGTATGTCCCATGCAGTAGGAGTTGTATGTGCTTTGTTTACTTGCCCTTCCCCATTGTGCAAATGTGCATGACATTTGGTTTTAGTACTGTTCATCCCTGAGACCCCCCATGTAAGGCCATTTCCTGTGCACTTGTTGTTTGAGGGGCCTGCTCAAAGTGATATATGTCCCAAAGCAGTCTCCTTCGCTGGGTGTACCAGATTGCTCATCACAATTCTGCAGGTATATTTGGCATAGTGTTCTTTGTCTATTTGCCTCTCTGTGTTTTGTGCATGCCATTGTCCTTCCATTGTGCTGTGATATGTGTGTCCATTGCAGAGCTTTTTAATGGTGCTGTTCTTTGTGTTCCATTCCACCTTGATACATACGTGTGATGTGTGTGAGGACAGTCCCTGGCCAGTGTGGAATGTGAGTGTGTGAGTTGTATTTGTATATGTGCTGTAGGTGTGTTGTTGTTGATGTGTGTGATAATGTTGTATAGCAATCAGTCTCCCTGTGCCTGAGCTGTGTGGCCTGTGTGTTTGTGCAGTGTGAGGGTGCCGCCCAAAGGGGGCATAGTCTGACTGTATACTTGTCTGTGTTGATGTATGTTACTGAGTGTGTACCAAGCGCCTTGAGACCCTCACAGGTGAGTAGCGCGCTCTATAATTTTTTTTGATCGATTGACTAATTGATTGTATAGGTTGCGACATGTACCTGCTGCCCTTGGCGTGCCCCCGATGATGTGTAAGCTGGTGCTACAAGCTGTTTTTAAGGTTAATGATAGAGGTAGGTGGGTGTACTTAAGGTTGTTGGCATCCATGACGGTGTCGATTTCATTGTCTTTTGATGATCTGCAGCGGCGGCATGACATTTGTGAAGGGCTCCATTGCGGCACCGGACTTGCAGGTTAGTGTACCCCTTTATACTGTCAATTCCCGCCAGCTTGTACATGGTGGTTGGACCTCCATGGTCACATTGGTGGTGTGCAACTTCGAAATAAGTCCGACGGAAACACAGGCTCTGCCGGCCTGTTTATGCTTCCTCGTGAATATGGCGATCTGTGCTGCCTGGCGGTGCCAGCGGAGCGCTGGCTGTCTTTTGTTGGTATGACCGCCAAACTCGTAATACGGCAGTCCGACCACCAGACCGAGGGCAGTTAGACCGCCAACTCCCCGGAGCCTGCAGTATGTACGTGTGTATGTCGGTATGCATGTTGTATGGATGTCTGTATGTTATTCTTACACCAAAAAACATAACCAAACATAACAAAAGGCAGCATAGCATTGTAGAAAAACCCTAGCTAAATAAATAAAAAAATGCAAATGAATAATTTATGTGTGTCATTTGCAACACCTAGCAGACTAGTCACTAAAGAAACTCAACTTTCAAAAGCCATGTTGCACAAAATTCAAGTAATGCAGCGAAAATGGTTAATTGAGATACCTTGTGACTGATTACAAGCCAGGCGGAGCGGAGTAACGTTGTGGAATTCCACTCCTCCCTATTTCAAGTTTTCCTGCATCCGTTTTTCTTGCGTATGGGAGAACCAAGCACAATTTTCCCAGGTGCTATTGCAGTCTGGAAAAATCACTTGAGGCTTTGGCTGCAACAGCAGCCAAACCGCATGTCCAGTGTTTCTTTTTAATTGATCGCTCTTTTACTACACCCTCTCCAACTTTTTCCTACATAATAAGAAACACTACATTGTACAACTAATATTTCTTTTAAATGCTTAACACAAAACCATTTCATGATGGCCATTTGACAAATGTGTGGAGATCTGACATACCTACAAGCTATATGACCCAGGACAAAATAGAACACTATTGTTGTTTGAGTCAAAACACATACAAAAAAAAACATTAAGGTCTGATTTTTTTATGTTTGATCATATGATACTCTCAGCCAAATGATATCCTTAATCAAACGGTATTGATAGCAATAAAGAAAGCCATCCTTTTTTCAGAAGCAATGTTTAAGATTGTGAACAGTGGTCAATGACAGTTTAAGCTGTCAAAAGTCATCTTCAGCAATAATCTTTATGTAGTAAACAGGACTGAGCAGTGACACATCTATACCTATCAATAGCAAAGTTGTCTCTCACCCAGGACTGGTGCACTTTAGGCTGCCATACACTAACAACATACCCTTGCACAGTAGCGCAAGAGTCTATGTTATCTGTCAAGCATAGTTGATGTAATCGCAAAACACTGTCTACAGTTGTTAATAGATGTGGGTTTGCTTCAAAACTCGCAGGAGATTGCATTGGAAGTAAAACTTAGGGGCAGAGTAACAATGGCCTAGTGGCACCTTGCACCACATTAACGTCATTATTTTTTTACGTTAATGTGGCCCAACGAGGCCGAAATCCCAGTGCAGTATTTGCATGCATGGATTGCGCCACTCTGTAACCCTTTGCGTTACATAATGCCTGCTCCAGGCATTATGTATCCAAAGGGGGCGTTCCCCCGTTAGGTGAGCTGGAAAAATGGCTCAATGAAATCTATGAGATTTCCTTGCGCCATTGTTTACGGCACTTTTAACGCCTGCTCAAGAGCAGGAGTTAAAAGGGGACTTCCATTCTTTAGACTCTCCTGTGGCGCTAGGGGCCTATAAATACGGCCCTTGATGCAGTCAAGCGTTTGCTAACAAAAACAAATCTTGACCCCGCTTGTCCAGAGAACTTTAAGCCTATAGCTCTACTGTCAATGTTTGGGAGATTTGTAGAGAAACATATTAAGCAGCATCTAAGGGGCATATTTATACACTGTTTGCTCTGAATTAAATAGACATGTCAAGCGCCAAAATATTGGAGTTAAAGTCATTTTTTTGGATGCGTGAACCTACCTTTCGTCAATGATATGCATGGTAGGTGTTTCCGCCCAAAAAATGACTCTAAGGCCCTAGCGCCTTATTTATCCTCCCGTGCAAAAATGGTGCATGGGAGGGAGGCGGGTCTAAATAATGGCGCTAAGCTCTCTTAGTGCCATTATTTAATGCCTGGGTCAGGGCAGGCGCTAGGGGACCTGTGGGCCCATTTCCATGGTGGAACACCATGGAATAAGTCCACAGGTGCCCTCCCCAGGTCCTAGGGACACCCTCACCCACACCAGAAGGACAGCAGAGGATGGGGGACCCCATCCAAGGTAAGTAGAGGTAAGTGTTTTGTGTTATTTTTGAAAATGCCATTGGGGGCCCTGAAATGGCCCCCCCTACATGGCACTGGGTGCAATGACCATGCCCAGGGGACCCTTGTCCCCTGTGCTGGCCATTGGGGTGTTGGGCATGACTCCTGTCCTTTATAAGACAGGAATCATGTGGTATGGTAGGTTTTGCGTCAAGAAATGACACTAGGCAGGTTAGCCTAACATCATTTTTTGGTGCAAAACCCCCTTCTCCCATACCGCCACCCCCACCTGGCTAACATAATTTTTTTTTACACTTGCCTACCCTTTGCGCCGGATTGCGCCTTTCCATTAATATGGTGCCCGGCTTGCATCCTGGAATGGTGCAAGCCGGCGCTATACTTTTTGATGCAAAACAGCATTAGAACAGTTTTGCATCAAAAAGTATAAATCAGGACCTAAGTTTCTAGAGGACAATTTGCTTCTGGATGACATCCAAAATGGTTTTCGTAAACGCATAGCACAGAGTCAGCGTTATTGATAGTCACTGAGGAGGCTAAACAAATCTTAAATAAGGGAGGAGCGGCTGCCATGATTCTCTTTGACCTGAGTGCAGTATTTATTATGGTTGACCACCAAACATTGGCACACAGGCTGAGTGAAATTGGCATAAGAAGTACCACTCCATCTGTTACTCTGAGGTTGTCCCATTGAGATGAGGGGTTCAGCAGAGTTCTACACTCAGGGTTCTTCACTCAGCCCCACTCAGCCCTTTTCAGCCCCACTCGTTTTAACATCTACATCAGACCACTAGCCTCCATTGTTAGAGAATTTGGAGTATCCATTGTCTCTTATGCTGATGATATGCAGCTTGTCATCTCTATCGCCCCAGTTGAGGGATCTCAGCCTCAGTTAGGCCCATGCCTGGAGAAAGTGGCCCATTGGATGGAAAACTGCTCACTGAAATTAAATGGGGACAAAAATGAACTGATGGCTTTAGGAAATAACCCTCCCCCGTGGCACTGCTGGGTTAGCCATCTAGGAACACCAAAGATTCCGTCTTCCCCTATAAAAGTCCCGGGAATGTGGTTGGATAGCTTTCTGTTGATGAAAGTTCAAGTCAAAAAGTTGCTGGCTTCTTCTTTGCTATGTTGAGGACCCTCAGGAAAATTCTACATCTAGTACCTCTTTCCTGTAGAAGAGGGGTAGTCCAGGCATTGATCTCTTCTCGTCTGGACTACGGTAATTCACTATATCTTGGCACCCATAAATCAGTTTTAAAAAAAGCTACAGGTGCTGCAGAATGCTGCTGCCAGAGTAATCTATGTAATACCTAAGGGGTCCTCAGTTAAGAAAGCCTTGGCCTCCTTCCATTGTTTCCTGTAGAATATAGAATTAGATTCAAAGTACTATGTATGACTCATAGGGCAATAAATGGGAAGGGCCCTCATATTGACTGCCTACGTTCTGAGCAGGACCGTAAAATCCTTTAACATAGTTCTTCTTACAGTTCCACGCATTCAAAAGGCCAAATGAGGTGGAAGATCCTTCTATCTTTCCCCCAAAACTGTGGAATACGGTCAGTCTGAGAACTGAGTTGGATGAGGTCAAATTCAGGAAAACTCTTAAAACTTAGCAATACCCCTAATTAACCATGGCTTACCTGCAGAGTACATGTCTCTGACTCACAGCGTTGGGAAGCCTTATGACTGTATGCACTTGATAAGATAAGATAAGAAGATAAGATAAGATAAGATAAGATAAGATAAGATAAGTGATGGCATCACTGGTCATTGCACGATTCGACTATGGAAATGCCAGACTTGTAGATAGTTTTAAATGGCACCTGTCCACTCTTAAGGTAACACTCATCACAGGAGAAAAACATTTTGAACACATCATATCTGAACTCATTAATCTAAACTGGGCCCCAATCGAAGAAAGAAATACTCAGAGAGCCATGTATGATGGCTCTTTGAGATACCCATTACAAAAAGTTAGCACCTTAGGGGGCAAGTTTTCCATTTAAATTAATGAAACTATGATGCTGGGACTTTGTAGATTCAAGAAATTAAGAACCACTGCATAGTCCTTTTCAGAACAAGCTCTGACACTATGCAAATCCACTGTCCTCCTAAATATTCACAAACACAACTTTTGAGGCCTCTAAAAACCAATGGAAAACTCTAATGCTCCAGCAGAATCTTCAAGGGTGATCCTCTCAAAACAAGGCAACGTATGAACCCTAACTCTAAAACATTTGTTGTGGATTATTTTTTTTTGCATGATAATACCATTTTTTGATGCATATGTTCACATTCTTTTGTAGTCTAAATACCTGGCATAAAGCACTCCGACATCCGAAGGATGGTTATTTGCAAACAAATAAAGAAGATATAGAGTTGGAATTTGGATGTACTTAATCTATCTACTCCTTTTACTGTTGATTGGTGATTGGATTCAGGAAGATGCTATTACAAAGTGGTTACAGGAAGTAACAGGTGAATGAAAAAGAAATATGAGTCCAAAAGAAATGGGAAAGAGAGAGGCTGGGTACATTATGTGACCTATTTACAACCTGTATTTTGTACTACTTAGTTAAGTAGTACAGTAGTACTAGTCACATATTACAAAATGCAATTCACAAACCAACTGCTGTAGAACTTTGCCTCACTTACTTTTTCTGTGTGGGGATCTCTGCAAATTAAGGGTATGATTTAAAGGGATATGAAGAGGAACCAGCCAGAGTAGTGGGGAATATCATTTGCAAATTGGGAGGGACTTATGGACATCTAAGGACGGGTTTAGGGATGGACATGCTAATGAAAACACATATCCAAAAAAAAGTAAGATCATTGTTATTCACAAAATAAACTTTTTAAGTTACTGCAGCTCTACAGGTAACAACCAGCTTTGGAGTCAGTCAAGCACTACACTAGCTCAACCACAGATACGGCAACACAGTGCCATAGGCAGCAATGGCGCATGTACTGCGGTTGGGTCCTTATCTAGCTAAGGCAGGGCTAGGCCACATAAATATTGTATCCAGAAAGAAGGGTGACCTTGCACCGGAATTGGATGACAAAATTAAATAGTTATCACATCTCTGTGTTTATTATATTTGGTCACCCTACTATAGAGGTGTACCATCATTACATGAATGTTCAACCAAACTCCTTTAGCAAATATAACACTTTTGACAACACCAGACCAGCTTGCTTAGTTCATACATGTGGTGACAAGTTTTCTTGTTTGAATTCCCACTCCAACTTCATTCACCCAAATTATATTTTGATTGTAAATTCTTTGATACAAGCACATTTGTCATATAATCACTATTGGTATTGAATTTCCTATCACAGAATGTCTTTGGTTAGTAATTTGTTTGATGAGCAAATACTTTGCGTTATGAAGTAATTTTAATCAATATAGTAATGATGATATACGTCTGTGCTCTGGTGATCAAATATGATAAACATAGAGCTATGATAACTTTTTAATTTTCTCCTGCTATTCATATGCAAGGTCAGACTGAATTTTCCAGTCTGTACCTCATGAATAATTCTTTATATTTTAAGCACGGCCCACAGGAACTAATATGAAATTAATTATATGACTATAATTTAAAAGTTGAAATAGTTCACATTATTTAATTAATTTATGTGTGTACATACATATATACATACATATGCATATTTACATTTATACACATATTTATATATATATTCATACATATGATGTTAGAAATGATCTATAATTATTAAGAAATGCGTTCATAATTTTAAAATATACTAATGTACATAATAAAAAACATAATTAAACTAAACTTTAAACTTCAATTAAAGAACTAAATATAAATTAAATTAATTAAACAGATAACTTTCACCAGCATACATATTATTGAGGGGGATGTCATTATTATAATTATTGTTTATTATGAAATAAAATAAAATATTGTAAGACCTGTCAGCCTTAGGGTTGTCTCCCCCTCAAACCTAGTGCCTACGCACCTCCATTTTTGTTGCTGAAATTTGTTTTTGTTGGCCTTAGGACAATATGCACTTTACCACTGCTAATCAGTGCTAATTTGCTTGTGCCCACTCCCCTCAACATGTTTAAATTGGCTTACACCTGATTGGCATATTTAATTTACTTATATGCCCCCGTAGACTGGTATTCCATATCCACAGGGCCTGTAAATTACATTAAATTCAATTAAATGAAATAGTCCTAGTGGGCCTGCAGGTATTGTGCCTCCCACTTAAATAGCAACTGAAAACATGTCTCAGGTCGGCCATTGCAGCCTGAATGCAGTTTTAAACTGCCAATTTGATTTGGCAATATAGGCACAATGCCAAGCCTTAAACTTAAACTTTAGTTGCATCTAAGTTACTCCTAAGTCAGGCCCTATGTATCCCAGATGGCAGGGTACATTGCAATTAAACGATTGGTCATGTAATTTTAGGTTTTACATGTCCTTGAAGTGAAAAACCTCTAAATTCCTTTTTCACTACTGTGAGGCCTACCTTTCCCACAGGATAACATTGGGTTGCCTTATTACTTTTAATGCATGTTACCTTATGGTCGAGATCAGGTAGCTAGTTTATGTTTGGTATCTTTTAAATTGTAATGAAATATCCTTTTTAATGGTAAAGTCAGACTTTTAATTACAAATTTGAAAATGCCACTTGTAGAAAGTTGGCATCTTCCTGCCCTTAGCCCTTTTGTGCCTGGAGCCTGTCGTCACATGACTGGGTTTAACTGACAGTTACACTTCATGAATTACTCCCAGACAGTCACACAATAGAAAGACCCGGTGTGCCTGAATGGGCCATTTGCTGGCAGAATATGGGGGGGGGGGCAGAGCTCAGCACAGTCCCACTTGCAACTGCATAGGGTATGCTGTGCCTTCACACAAAGGACCTATCACCTCTACATTGTCACTGCAGCCAGCTTGGAGCCAGGGAAGGGGAGTCAGGAAATTTTACTCAGTTTACTCCTAGGCCTGCAAAAGGGATATCCATCCTTATGGAACTGTTTTTGGCTACAGCCCTCTGCCTCGCACTGATGGAGATTTTCAACTTCCAAATAAGAGACTAAGGGCCTCGTTATGAGTTTTGTGGTCTCAGGACCACCATGTTGGCGGTCATACCGCCAACAGGCTGGCGGAGAAGACAGACAGATTATGACCAGGGCGGTATTCCCAACAGAATACAGCCAAAGCATGGCATGCTCCGCCACTGCGGTCAGACCACAAAGGACAACGGAAGGCACCTGCAGGCTGAAGGATACCCTGTTACGCTGGACAGATTACAAGGCAGCATACTGCCAAGGTTTCCACTGTGGTCGCACCACCATGGAAACCTAGGTGGAAACAAACTGCATTAAAGGAGACACTCACCTTCAGGAAGCATACTCGTCGGGAGTCACCACGGAACCAGAGCTACATGTCATCCCGCTGCTCCTGCTTGCAGAAAGACAAATGTTGCATATTGTCAGTGTATGTACACTCACACATAATACCATTGGAAAGGGAGTGCATGAGCAACAACTACACGCTACTTCACACTGACACGCACACTCACATACAGCCACACACACAGCCGCACATACACAGTAGCACACTATGGCTAACACACATGTCCAAAACACACACGCATAGAAACACAGCACAGGCCCAGTTACACACAATAACACATAACACCACAACGCTTCACTACAACATCACAACCATACCATCGTCAATATGTTGGCAAGCACTTATTATAGACTCTATTGAGGGACACATCACACATATAACAAAACCTACAACCAACAGGCAAGGAACACACACAACCATACAACTTACCAATCGAGACACACAGCACATCGTAGCTATCATAACATGCGCTAAACATGCACACTGTCAAAACACACCAAGCCACACAACACACCAACAAACTGGCTGCCGTCAGTGTGGAGATCAGGGCCTGAAACGATCTTGGTAGGCCAGCTAATGCACCGTGAATGCCCTCCAGAAACGCATTGAGTTGCCAATCCCTGGATGGCATTCATGATTGTCGACTAACCCACAGAGATGGACCTCAGGAGGTCAATACCCTCCTCACTAAGGGCAGCAGGGCTAACAGGAGCTGGGTCAGAGATGCCTGTGACAAAGGAGATGCCCACCCTCTTGGGTAGGCGGGCACGGCCAACTGAGTGGGGAGCTACAGGGAGGGCCATGGTAAAAAGGGGGGGGGGTTCAGAGATGGTGCTTGGTGGTCCTATATGGGTTCACCACCACCAGGGAGTGTCCATGGGAGGAGGATTCCCATGATAATGAACTGGATCCTGTCTCCCCAGTGGCACTCCCTTCGCTCTCCAGGCCACTGGGTCCCTCGGTGTGGGTGGTATCATGACTTGAGGTCCCGTGGCCAGCAGCCTCCCCACTCAGCTGTGCCCCGTCTCCTTCGCCTGCCGATGCTAATGCTGAAAAACATAAAGAGAGGTAGGGTCACCATATTGTTTTTCAAACACTTTCATCACACTGTACACATCAATCACATTACAACCACTTGTACTACACCCCCAGGTAAAACCAGGTTAGAGCCAACATCATGTCACAACAAGATACCACCTACACCACTACATTACACCAATGTCACACACCAGCTAAGCCACCTTTCGCACACCTACTATACCATCATATCAGTAGAACAATCACAATAACCATTACATAACTGCCTGACATGCCAACATGAATCTGAGTCCCTATCCACAGCAACATAGTCAACCAACAATCAAGCAAAGGGAATTAGTGGTAACATTCCTTTCAACATATCACATACACAAAATCCACATATACCTACATTTTTAGCTGATGTCATATACCAGTAAAGGAACCACATCATGTGCCAAACACATGACAGCATGTTGTATACAAACCAAAATAATTTCATGTCACAGAGTCCACAACCTTCACAATTGGCATTTGCAAACACACTACAACAATACCTGCCTTTTGAATAATTGGAGTGTGATAGAGTCTGAACACGTCAGCAACACATGTCCCAACAGTTATGTAGGAAAGGACGATACACGCTTTGTGGAGCTACTCATCTAAGTCATTCTCCACCTGTAAACAAAGTCATGTACACTTATAGGGGCAAACTTAGCCCACAGGATTTACTCACAGACAAGCCCAGGTACCATACTAACATATTAAATTCGATGGACACCTGTCATGTACATGAAGGCCACATGCAGTACAACTAATCATGATGGCTGGCAACATCAATAGCCCATTATTTAAGTGGCAACATCACTATCCACACTTCAGACATGAGCAATCTTACATCTGTATATTAATGTTACAATGCCACAACAAACATCTGAGCTGAACATGATAGAGACATACACCTTGAGGTAAGCCAAATGAATGACTTCACATACCATTCTAACAACATGTAGAGGTGAAATACAACACCTGCACTACAATTAAGTCAGTATAAACTATGTAATTCCATAACAAAATCCTACATAACATATCCACAATAGCAAAAGTAAGTATGTTGAAGTTGATATATGTCTCATCTTAACAATGTACACATGATGTTGGCAAAAACCAGTTTAGATGGTACCAATTACCAAGATGTTGTGGCCTATGTAGCATGCCTACAACACATTAGGATAGTACATTGCTGTGTAGTCACTTACCATCCAAAGAACATGTCCATGCTACTAATATTCTGAGCTCTCAAATCAATGATATGGGTTGCACTAGGAGTCTATTCATACCAACATGGTTTTGTGCATGCAGGATGTCCATTCTGAGGAAACATTATGGGGGTCATTACGACCTTGCGGTAACCGCCAATGCAGCCGCACTCCCGCGGCCCCCATTACGACATCCCCGCTGGGCCGGCGGGGATGAGGCCGCAACATAGGAGCCGGCTCCTAATGGAGCCGGCGGTGTTGCGGCCGTGCGACGGGTACAGTAGCACCCGGCGCGCTTTTCACTGTCTGCTATGCAGACAGTGAAAAGCTGGCCGGGGCCCTATTAGGGGGCCCCTGCACTGCCCATGCCAGTGCATGGGCAGTGCAGGGGCCCCAGGGGCCCCAGGACACCCCTTACCGCCAGCCTCTTCCTGGCGGTGCAAACCGCCAGAAACAGGCTGGCGGTAGGGGTGTCATAATCCCCAGGGCAGCGCTGCTTGCAGCGCTGCCCTGGCGGATTTTCACCGCCGGGGCAAAAATGGCGGGAAACCGCCGGCCCCGGCAGTGCGACCGCGCCGCTACCGCCACGGTCGTAATAAGGGCCTCCGTACCGCCAGCCTGTTGGCGGTACGGACGCCACATTACCCCGTAATGACCACCTATGTGCCAATGTTTAGTCCACAGTCACCAATAAGGACACCTCCTAACAGACCAAAGTAAGTGCAGCAAATGTGGCATGTGAAATCTCAGATTGAGATCACGGCCTCACAATAGGTTGACACTCATTGGAAACCTCAGGAATAGTAGGCATGTACTCAATTTGTCAGACTCAATGTTGCACATAGTGATGGATCACAGGGCATTTGAATGGACAGAGGGTAAAGACCAGGACAATTTACTATCAGGATATTGGCAGTGTGGATCTGTAGCTGACAAGGAACAACCAACAGGGGACTAACAGCAGTATAGCGGTACACATATGACACAGCAACATGTGCATCTGCATGTGCATCTACTGGACATAAGGGATGACTTAGGTGAGAAATATTACCCTATACACAATATAATGCGCACACCTATGTACCAATGTTGAGGACTGTACATCTAGGTTTTCCTAGGAGACATTTAACCCTTAGCACTTACCACATTGTCACAGCTTAGAGTCTTTCACATTAAACACTGACCTTGTAGAGAAATGTATGTGAGTGTAGTTAGTGCCCAACCAATTCAGGGTAGACCACCGCTAATATGTGGGCCATTGGGGGGTCAAGGTCAGACGGGCACCCCTTTGTCCTTGGGAGGACATCCCCAGCTGGACCTCAGTGGTCTTACGGGGCCAGTGTCTCAGGTCCTCCCATCACTTTCGACAGTGATTGCTCCGCTGTCTGTGGACCCCCAGCGCCCACACTTTCTTGGTGATGGCACACCAGATCCCCTTCTTCTGATGGGCATTGACTTGCATGGATGACACAGACAAGAGAAGAAAGTCAAGTACACATGCTCCACGCCAAAACAAATATGGTAAACAACCAAGTTAGTACATGTAGCCAAACATACACTTCCTTACACCGCAAACACTTTTGCAAGGCACCCTTTGTCTGACTCTGGAGTCAGGCATACAACGTGCATACCCAGTGCCAGGTTTTGGCAAGAAACATGGGACAAGCCCACAAGTATGTCTTTAAAATGGTACATCTCTACAACTTTTTGTCCCACCAACATTGATGTAAATGCTACAATGTACATAGGTGAATCAGGGTACATACATTACACACTATATACTATGCATCAGGGGTGTCAGCCTTTCTATGCATATGTGCACATAACTATCTACCCACACATGATAGCTCAATCCTTCATTCATGCACATTTCATCTACCTCATCATACGCTCTACCCTTCACTCATTGACATTGCATTAGACTCACCTGCTCCTCTGGTGTACCATACGGATGTTCATACAGGGGTAGGACCTCCTCCGCAAGTTTGGACAGCTCTTCCGGAGACAATGCAGAGGCTCTATCACCTGCAGCATGTGGCATGATTGCTCCCAGAGGCAGTACACAGCATCTCAGGCCATGGAGGTCTTGCTGGCAGCAGTGTCAGGAGTCAAGTGAGGGATGGTGCAGAAAATGGCGGTCACAGCTACCACGTACAGGACCGTCACCACCAGCGGACGTCGCCATTGGCCCAAGTCTGCCAAAGGCAGCAATGTGTTCGTATGGCAATGTCCACCACAGTTGTAACTACCTCCCGCCATGACAACATCCTCCGTCGGAGTCGGGTCAATTTCTGATGTCCACCACAGTAGGTCAGGCAGATGCCATTTTAGGGATCAAATACTTATGATGGAGTAATGAAAGTTGCATCATTTACTGAAACCTCATATCTAAGAATATGTCTGAAGTGCAGGCTTACTGTTTACAAGTTTTAATGTGCATGAAATTAGTAGATTACGTGAAATTAGGTATTTTGGGTGATTTACATGAAACAGTGTTGTCACAAACATATGTGTTACATATCTACAGGGTTGATGTAACTTTCACTGTCAGTGACATGTATTTCTATGTAGTATACATACAAGGGTTTAGGGGATTTGAATCCGGTACACTTTCATATTTTGGCTCGCTATGTGCTGAACACCACATATTCACTTTTTAATGTGACATTAGATATATATGTGACTTTGTTCTGATCATACGTATGATGTATTGATTGAGTTATTCACATACATTCTGGTGTTCTCTCACATAGTTACCCTGGCCTGAGGTGAGCATGACAGCCTCCAGTGTACTGTCCACTAGCAGACCTTCAGACCATGGAGGCAGTACATGTAATCCAAATGTATTGCCTGGATAGGCATACAATTATGGATCTCTGCCATCAGTTGGAGCCAGATCTGATGCCTGCCATTTGCAATCCCAATAGCCTACCTCCAATTGTTCAAGTGATGTCAGTGCTGCACTTCCTGACCACTGAGTTCTTTCAGAATACAGTGGCCCTAGCTGAAGGGACGTCTCAGCCCATGTTCAGTCTGGTTTTGAAGGCTGTACTGTCTGCATTTTTGAAACACCTGGATAGCTACATCAGATTTCCCCAACATGAGGATTTGGCCCATGTGAAGGCAGATTTCTATACTTTGGGACACATTCCAAATGTGGGTGGATCCACAAATGGCACCCATGTAGCCTTGGTTCCCCCAAATGCTAATGAACAGGAAGATAGGAACAGGAAAAACTTCCACTCCATAAACATTCAAGTGGTCTGTTTGGTTGACCTCTGCATTTCACAAGTTTGTGCAAGGTATCCAGGATCAGTCCATGATTCCTTCATCATGCGGAACAGTAATATCCCACTGCTGATGACACGACTATACACAGAGAGGGCCTTGCTGGTTTGTAAGTCATGTATGTCGGGTCTGTCTGTATCGTTTTTTCTGCTACCATATATGTGGATGTTCAAGATTAAAATTTGGATTGGTGCCACTATACCTTACAGGGGTCTCTGGCTAGCCAAACCGTCCTTGGTTGTTGACACCAGTGAGGTGCTCAGCAACTTTAGAAGAAGTCTGCTTCAATGAGGTCTACGGAAGGACACGGCGTGTCATGTAGCGGACTTTTGGGCTCCTGAAGGTAAGATTTTGCTGCATAGACAAATCAGAAGGATCCCTCCTCTACTCACCCTGCAAGGTATGTCAAATAATTATTGCCTGATGCATGCTCCACAACCTGGCCCTGAGAAATCAGATACCGTTAATACCAGATGAGGAGGAGCAAGCATATCCTGTGGGTGGAAATACAGATATGCCAAGTGAGGATGAACATGATGAGGATGAAGCTGGAGACATCAGGGCAGATGTCATCAATCAGTACTTCAACTGACTCAAGGTATGTGATGTGATGTTACATTAGAGATTCCATGGGGTATTGTTGAGGTTATGCATGCCATGTAAAATTCTTTTAAACCACCATGAGTGCGGTCTTAAGTGGCTTCAAAGCCCATGACTCAGAAATGCATGCTGAATGTTACTTGGAGAACAGAACAGAACCTTTAATTACATAGTCTATTTTTTAGAAAATGCACAATGAAAGTCACAGTTGTAGTCATGAATAGACAATGCGATGTTAGTTTTCCACTATAGGCTGTACCTTATCTTTATCAGTCACAGATTTGCAGATTGGCTGTTTGGATCATGCTCATTTGGCATTGTCAGACAGTGTAAAGGACAGAAGGGATTTGCATGCTAACCTGAGCAGTGGACATGGATTAGACCAGGTACACTTTTGCGTGAGATTAGCGATGTGTGAATTCTATGCCCAGACTGTCAGGACAGTGGTTTGGAAGTGTCCTTTTCCATAAAATAGACCTGTTTGGTATTGAAAGTGGCTCAAATGGTGGCATGTGTATGTCCATTTGTGTCTAACACAAATCATAATGTAGGATCCTGATACTCTACCATCATTATGGTTTGTGTTGTAAGTGGCCTAATTTGTGCATAGTTGTCAGTGTGTTTCCTCATTGCAGACCAATGTGAATGTGTCTGAAGATTTACATAGGTGAGCGGCAAGCCTACAGTTACCTGACCAAGGTAAGTGGAAGGGTACATGACTGGGGAGATTAGTACTGACCTATGTCTGTTTTATGGGGTATGGTCACTTGGGTGGATAAGGTATGGGTATGTGATAAAGCTTTTGCTGATGATACATTGAACCAATCTGTCTGCCTCCTGGTATGGTGAAAGACTGACATGTCCCAAAGTTCTGTATTCTGTGGCTTGGTAGTGAATGACACCTAAACAGAAACACTAAAGTCCACATCATGACTTCACAATGTACTGATTGCCATTCTACAAATAAATATGTGGAGATGTACAATACAAGTGACTAGTGTCATGTGTGTTACAATCCCAACTTGATATGTATCCTGGTTGTCCTGTACGTGTGTGATGAGCATTACAGAGGTATAACATTGGAGAGGAACATTTTGATACAATAGTTTTCTTACATGAAAGTTGTATATGATTGATACAATACACATACACAGGATCTGTGATTAAGTGGTATTTATTGGGGAGTGAACAACAAAATGAGGGAATTGAAACAAAAAAGAAATAAAGTTAACAGTTAAGCTTTCAGTCATTGTGGATGAAATCATCATGGTGGCTTCTACACCATTTGGAAACACAAGTCCAGTGTCCTTGCACCATAGGAAAATGCAGTAAGGTATAATTACAGTCAATAGGGTGTATCAATGACACACAAGAGGAAACAATCAGGAGAGGTTCACTTCCTGGCAGTCATTTTAGTCTTAGCATCTGCTCCTCCTGGATGTCTGGGTGGGCATCCACTTTTGTTTGGGGGGATTCTTCTGCTACAGGGTGTCGGAGGCATTCCCTTCCACTGACAGGGCCTCAATTCCACTAGCAAACACAGATGTCAAGGGGATTGATGTCTCAAGGCTAGTGGAAGAGGCCTGATGTTGGGTGCCAAAGCTACTCAGAGTAGAATTGGTGTTCCTCAGCACCCCAGCTTACTAGTGGTTGTCTCTCTCTGCAGCTGTATGATCTCCTCCATCATGGTCAGTGCCTGCCCCATCATGCCGTAGGAATTTTGGTATGCTCCCAAGACTTGGGAGATGGTCTCCTGGTCAGTTGTGTCATTTGGAGCACTCCTCTGGCCCACACCATCCCTCCTACGCACCCTACCCCCAGGTACCTGTGCCCCTGGCACAGTGCGCCTACTCCCACTAGTGACATAACCGTCATTGTGACATGAGGAGATGCAGGTACCTGAACTGGGGGGCACACAGTGAAGAGACTGCCCTTGGGACACAAGTTTGTGGGCAAATGGTTGCGTGTACTGTAGTTGCAACAGGGCTAGGACGAGTCGTTGTGGGCAGGGGGAGGTTGACAGTTGTTGACTGACCCTGATGGGCCAGCTTCATCCTCAGTGTCCAGACATCCATGGCTGT
This sequence comes from Pleurodeles waltl, assembly GCF_031143425.1. NCBI lineage: Eukaryota > Metazoa > Chordata > Amphibia > Caudata > Salamandridae > Pleurodeles > Pleurodeles waltl. The sequence continues at coordinate 107,561,375 of NC_090441.1, read as the reverse complement.
TTTCCTCACTGGGGACCTAATCATATTTATACTCCGTTTGCGCCGGATTTGCGTTGTTTTTTTTTCCGCAAATCCGACGCAAAACGAACTCCATATTTATACTTTGGCGTTAGACCCATCTAGCGCCAAAGATCTTGGAGTTTGCGTCATTTTTTAGCGTGTCCAGTTTGGTATGGGACACAGCTGTAGCTGTGCTTAGCTTGTAATGGTACTGGTAGTAGGCTATTGCATAGCTGTCATTGCCATGAACTGTTAAAAGGTGAACCATTCAGGTTAGTTTACTTTGATTGTTAGCTTCACATGCAAGACAATTAAAATTTAGTGCACAGTTTGGGTTTTGTTATTGTTTGAACAGTGCCTTCTGGGAGTTGTAGTGCTGCCAGTTCCCAGGATTCACATGCCCTTCCCAAACACTGTGGCCCAAGGGGAGTTTACTTGACATGTGGAATGGCAATGAGGGGCATTTGGAGATTTGGACACTGGGTGGGTAATTTAGTCATTGGGCTGGGGAAAGGTGATGAGTGAGCATGCAAGACAAAACTGTTTGATGACATGAATGTTGTTGTGACTTACCCAACTCCACTCCCCAAGGTATTCCTGACAGGCCCTCAGGATGCAGGATGTCCAAGACCTTCTCCTCCTATGATGTGAACTATGGGGGAGGAGGTGGGGGCCCACCCCCAGTCTTGAGCCGCCAAACTCGTAATGAGGCCCTAAGTCCAAATGTAGAAATCTTCACTGCAGCTTTGACCCAAGGCTCCTTGACCTCGACACTACGTCCTTGGACATCGCCTGCAGCCTTGCCCCCCTGAACTTTACCTTCTCAGAACTTGTTTTTAAAAATGACTTGTAAGTCCAAAGGTAAGCTCTGACAGTACCCAATCCAAATCAAATTCTTGTATCCAAAATACGCTCCATCGTGACTGGCCATTTCTTTTTGCTTTGACCCAGTCTCACATGACTAGATGTCCGCAGATGGCGCTTTGGTCTCTTAGGAGGTATTTTTTTAAAAAAAGACTTTAAAACTTCATCATAATTCCAGTTCTACTGATTAGATTTGTGTTGTTTTGGTATCAAATCATTTATTAAAATTAGTTTATTTTTCTAAATTGGGTTTGTATTTTTACTGTATTGTGTTTGTGCTTTAATACTGCTTTTGTGCTGCATAAATACTTTACCTATTGCCTTTTAACTAAGCCCAACTGCTTTTTGTGAAGCCTACCCAGGGTTGAGCACAGGTTAATTTAGTGACTTTTTTGTGGTTCACCCTGCAAGGGATTGTGCTGTTGTTTCTCCAGCGCTCACACCCGAGTCAACCAACAACCCAATATCTCACAATTATTATATTAATTTTAATTACTAATTTAATATACATTTACTTTGAAGAGTTAATGTACTGTAAGAATGTAATTCATTAGTTCTGGATTATTAGTAAACAATGTGAATTAATTTACATTTATATAATAGATTTGTAATGTTAACTTTTGTTTTAAAGATTAATCACATTTCCTTGGATTTTACCTTAGGGAGCTCTCAATCACAGTGGTAGAGTTCTCCACCTACAAGTGGAAAGTTACTAGTAATAACTTTTCATTCAAAAATTCTGTTGTAGGAGGTCCCAAGCCCTGATTTGAGTTGGGGAGACATGTAAGCCTACATCTAGGTGTGAATTTACACATAGAAATGATGAATATCAAAAAAGGGTAGACATACACCTAGTTGTATGGTATAATATATTCTTGAGTCAATATAAATATGTATATTTGCCTGTGTGAATATGGTCCTGAGAGAAGGACGGTGCCCCTTATCACCGTACAAAGGGACAAGGCTGAAATGCTAGGGGCCAAACACAATATGCACTGGGAAGAGAGCTGTGTGCAACAGTAAAGGGCAAGGGAATTAGAGTGAGGGGGAGCCAGGAGGAAGCATACGGGGAGATTAAGCGGTAGATGGGGTACAGAGACATGGGGCAGAAAGGTAATGAGGAACTGTGAGACTGTTCACAAAGTCAAAGGGAACCACAGTCAGCACTACATTGAGGTCATTTTAAACAGTTGCCATGAGGAGCTGACAAAATATAATTTTTTCTGAGGTTCAAAAATCATTGCACCAGACCCGCTGCCAACATAGAGAGATCACTTGAAATGGGACAAGGTAATGGGAGGTAGAGACCATGAGAGTGAGAGAAAGGAGAGAGAGAGAGAGATAGATAGATAGAGAGAAAGAGAGAGAGCAGTGCAGAGATAGATTGCAGAGGGAGTTTGGGCACAGAGCGAGAGATAGGACTAAAGAGAAACTGATGGCACAGTGAGACTCTTGGAATACCCTAAATGACAGGACACAGTGAGAGAAAGGGTGTCAAATACACAGAGAGAAAAAATAGATAAAGCGTCACATGGAGTGGGTGCCAGGGAGAAAGCGGCAAGTTACCTTGCATAGTACTGTGGCACCTGAAATAGCAATACTATAGGATGTGACATTATCTCCTTGGTCCAAATTGCATACATGAGGAATAACTCAATATTGCAGGCTTTACCCTGCAAGCTTTTTGAGTTGTGTTTTTTCCTTCCCATCAGTTATCATCTGGAGCGATTTGTGTGGGGGAAAAGTGCGCTATTTGTGCATGATTTAGAATCCTGTTTCAGATGCAAGCTTTCTCCTGTAATAAAGGTCTTACAGAGCTGTCAAGCTTCCATTCTAAGATTTTTCTTTCCATCCTTCTTCTTTCAGTTCTGTGCAAACACATAATAAATTGAGGGCTACACGTTGCAAAGAACAAGCATGGACTGGATGAATTACTCTGTGCTGTGGAGCAGGGAGAAAAACGGGGTAGACAGAGGGAGCAATGAGGGTGCCCGTGAAGATACATTAAAACAGAATACTGCACTAACAGCTAGCAAAGAGAGAGAGACAGAGAGAGCATTCAAAGAGTAGACCTGGGCGGAATTTCAATTATGCCGGAGTAATCAAAGCAATTTCAGTTTACAGCATTACTCTTTGACAGTAAATTACCAATAACAACAGGATTGCGCTTGCTCGAGTAATTAGGAGTAATTCAGGGGAAGAAATCCTACCACTAGAGCAAAGCTAGCGAGCGCTAGTGCCTGCTCGCTGTTCTTGTTCTGTTGAATTTTGCACAAACGAATTAGCACTAAAGGTGGGAGTAAATTGAGATAAATCCTACCCCAAATGCACATTTAGGCCCGTATTTATACTTTTTGACGCTAAACTGCGCCAACGCAGTTTAGCGTAAAAAAAATTAGCGCCGGCTAACGCCATTCTGAAGCGCCATGCGGGCGCCGTATTTATTGAATGACGTTAGCCGGCGTTAGCCGACCGACGCTGCCTGGTGTGCGTGGAAAAAAAACACGTACACCAGGCAGCGCCGGCGTTGGGGAAAATGGCGTATGGGCGTCTTAAAATGGGGCAAGTCAGGTTGAGTCAAAAAAATCGACTTAACCTGATTTGCGCCATTTTTTTACGACGCCCATCCCCCATAACATTAGTACAGACAGGAGTCATGCCCCCTTGCCCAATGGCCATGCCCAGGGGACTTCTGTCCCCTGGGCATGGTCATTGGGCATTGTGGCATGTAGGGGGGCACAAATCAGGCCCCCCTATGCCAAAAAAAATAAATATATATATATATATACTTACCTGAACTTACCTGAATGTCCCTGGGATGGGTCCCTCCATCCTTGGGTGTCCTCCTGGGGTGGGCAAGGGTGGCAGGGGGGGTCCCTGGGGGCATGGGGGGCACCTCTGGGCCCACAGGTCCCTTAACGCCTGCCCTGACCCAGGCGTTAAAATCCGGCACTAAAGCAGGTTTTTTAGACTTGCCCACTCCCGGGTGTGATTTTTGCCCGGGAGTATAAATCCCACGCACATGCCTCGGAGTCGATTTTTTAGACGGGAACGCCTCCCTTGCATCTCATTAACGCAAGGAAGGTGTTCACGCCAAAAAATGACGCTGACTCCATGAACTTTGGCGCTAGATGCGTCTAACGCCAAAGTATAAATATGGAGTTAGTATTGCGTCGAAATTGCGTCGAAAAAAACAACGCAATTTCGGCGCAAACGGAGTATAAATATGCCCGTTAGTGAGCATGAATGGCTGTTTGCTGTCTTGCATTTAGTGCTATTTATTAGCATAAAATACATTCTCACATCCACTGAGGATGCAAGATGGTTTTTTGTGCTAAGAAAATATTGCTAAATGCTGAATTAATCTTCTTGTGTAATTCTGCATATCTCAGAATTTGTGTGTAATTTTGTGTGCTATGCTTCACAGAATTATGCGTGTTACGTCAACCCCTAATAATGGGTGTCAACGGGCAGAAGGTGGAAGAGAGAGAGAGCGAGCAGGGGCAGCATCATGATGGGTACTCCTGGCTCAGCCCAGAGCTGAGCACCTGTTTTCTGCACCTGCAGGGTGTAAAGTGAATTAATTTAGCTAGGACAATTCTGAAACAGGGAGCATGAGTTGCAACTTTCTGGTACATGTATCTCAAAATGGCTGGTGCTGGGATTTCAGATATAATTCCTGACTTAGAGGGCACCCACAGCCATATGCTGGCAATGGCACACTAAAGATAATCCTTGGCATATGGCTATGGTGAAATTCATGGATATTGGAGGTAAATGTTGGCATGAAGGGCACCATTAGTAAAATGCAGGTGCTGGTGCACTAGAGTTAATTTATGGCAAATGGGACACCCATGACGAAATGCTAATGTTGGCTATTGGAGCTCATTCTTGGCATAAGGTAGAAACCATGGCATGCTGTAGAAGGAAACAAACAACAATGACAGAATGCTGCACCTGACAGACTATTGGTAATTTTAGACAAACAGGTCACATCTGGTATATGGACAACATATAGTATATGCACAAGCACACATACACTTGACACATGGTATTTCTTTTGCTTCCTTTGAACTGCCTGTGTCGTCTGCTTTTAGTTCTCACTGTCAGGTGCTTGATGAAGCCTTGGTACAAGAACACAGTTCCCTACCACACAGAGCACCGAAAGTGTGCACAGCCATGGTCAGAGCATACGCCATGGTGAAGCACAGTACAGGTTCTAGTTTTCAACCTCTTGCTTTTTCACCGCACTCTATCACAGGGTGGGGTGGTGTCAGTGAGGCTCCTGACCCGACCTACTCTGTGATAGGTTGAGAAGGTGGTTAGTAGCCCCAGGCACTGCCGGACTAAAACCTGAAACACCTGGGGCTACCTTTCTAGGTAACACTCCAGCATGTCACAAATGAGGAAGCACCTAAGTGTGTTTGTTGTGGAATCATGGGTGGTTTCATAGTCCATATCAATGTTGTTAATTCGCAGTGGTGATTCTAAAATGCCATTTGGATACCTTACTGGACCAGACTGCCACAGCTGGGCTTTATACAAAAAAAACTGTACATATCTGACCACTTGGACTCTTTCCATGCATTGTCCTGCACTTCAATTTGACAACAAATGACGTCACACGTGCCACCGGTCAGCACTAGTGACAGAACTGCAGACCAGATGTTGAAGGGATTGACCCTTTAAACAAAAGAAAGAAACTGTCTTTCATTACTACATCTCTGCAAGGGAGGTCACTGGATATACTGTGGACAGCAACCCTTTGTATTCATCTCCCTCACACCTTCTGCTTATATCAGACCCACAGCAAGCAACATTCTGCATGCTCTCTCCTGCTGCAGTCTCTCTCTCTCTCTCCACACACTGTGTCCTCTTCTTTCATGTCATGAGTGCTGGCATCTCCCTGTGGACCGAGCTGCTGTAACTTGTGAGGCCAGCTTCAGATTGGATATTTCCTGGAGTCTGGCTAGAATGACCCATCAGCCTCTTTCTATGTGCAACACCACCTACTAGGAAAAATAATGACTGACCACGAAGACAATACCACTGTCATGTAGGAAATACTGCTATTGCTCTTCAATTCAAAGTATCCAGTTCATTTATCAGCAAAATGACTGCATTTCCAGGCTGTGTTGGCACAAATCAAATACAAATTAACTATCCTACACAGTCCATCTCTGATCGTTCTAACAATGTTAAACTAAGGCAATGGAAACTTCACACGTCATAATTGCACCTCCTTTATTCCTACAGTCTCTGTCAGTTGCATAAGAAGAATGGATTGAATTCTTTAAAACCTACACAGAAGTGTTAGATGATTTGGGATTCCTACCTGGCCAAAGGAAGGCGTTGTTTATTACTGATCTAGGAAAATAAGGTCAATATGTCTTCAAATAACTCCCAGTGGCTGTGGACTGCAGGTGGTTGTGGTACTGGATATTTACAAAGAAGCAAAGTTGGAATTAGAGACAATGGGGGTCATTCTGACCCCCGCGGGCGGCGGTCGCCGCCCGCGTGGATGGAGCCGCCATATGGCTTTCGACCGCGGAGGCCATTCTGGCTTTCCCGCTGGGCTGGCGGGCGACCGCCAGAAGGCCGCCCGCCAGCCCAGCGGGAAACCCCTCCCCACGAGGAAGCCAGCTCCGAATGGAGCCGGTGGAGTGGGTATGTGCGACGGGTGCAGTGGCACCCGTCGCGTATTTCAGTGTCTGCATAGCAGACACTGAAATACAAAGTGGGGCCCTCTTACGGGGGCCCCGCGGCACCCCCTACCGCCATCCTGTTCGATGGCGGTAGGGGGTGTCAGAATCCCCATGGCGGCGGAGCGCTGATTCACAAGGGCAGCGGAAAACCGGCGGGAGACCGCCGGTTTTCCTTGTCTGACCGCGGCCAAACCGCTGCGGTCAGAATGCCCTGCGGGGCACCGCCAGCCTGTTGGCGGTGCTCCCGCATCCCCGGCCCCGCCGGTAAGGAACCGCCGGGGTCAGAATCAGGGCCAATATTTGGTACAACAATAACCATTGTCACGACTTACTGCAAATTTTACACAAAACCCAATAAATCCGTGGATGGGTTTGTAGATAGGCGTTGGCAATAATATGCTAGGTTGTGCCAATGAATGATGAACTGATTAAGGATCAACCCTCTGCATGTGCCAGCAAGAAATGCTGGAAAGACTGTGGGTTGTGAGTAATCCATCTTTAAAGGATGTCAATACAATAGTGAAAGTGGTCGATTAATCTGAATAGTTTATGAGGGAAATGCAGTGTTCGGAGATCAAGACAAATGCAGAAGTCGCAGATCTGTGGGCGTGCATCAATGATGTGAAAGTTGTTTAACAAAAGAATCAAGATGAGGAATAACACAGCAGCCATGGACAGCAGTTCATGTAAATTAACTATGCAGGTTGGAAAGAACACTGGCAACATTTATGCATAGGTGTGGTTGTATTCATCATAGTTCAGAATCCAGGTCATGTTTTACAATTGGCAGAGTTGTTACAATACCGGCCATTTTGCACAAATGTTTAGAGAAGGAGCCACCAACAAAGTAACGTCAGTAGAAGAGAGTTCAGATAGTGTAGAAAGAGTATTGTGTATAGAAGATCATGATGAAGGAAAGGGATATCGGTCCCTGGCATTGAGTTCACCGTTAGAGGAAGGGTGGTGGACTTGGTTGATTTTGGGTCAATGAATACAATAATTCCAGAATCCATGTTTAAAGCTGAGTGGCCAACAGTGAAGTAGAGGCTTGAGGATATTAATCCAAAGGGGTATCAAGGCGGCAGTCTTGACTTATTGGTGTACCTCTAGGCTGAAGAAACTTTAAAGACAAGTTAATCAAAGGGAAGGTGTAGATTGCAATGAACAAGTCTCCAATTTTAGCATGGGTGCAACAGTATGATTTACACATTACATTTAGCTCTAAGGCTCCCAAACAGTGATAATAGTTGAGAATACTAATGTGGAAGAGACTTTGGATAGCACAGGGAAGGTGTTCCAAGGCCCATTGGGTATCATAAAATTGTATTGAAAAAGGGGGCTTCATAAGTGAGCCACATAGTAAGAAAAACTCCCCAAGCTATTTAGGGACAAAGTGAAGGGGGCACTGAACGCAATGGAAAGGGAAGCTATGATTGAGCCTTTGGAAATGACAGAGGGAGTGCCTCCTGTTGTGTCAGTTGTGTAACCAAAAATCGGGTGGCAAATTAAAATTTTGTTAGGGGTTCCACCTGAAAATCATGCAGATAGATCAGGCTCACTTGCTTCTCTTGATGGCTGTAATTAAGGTAAGTATTATGCCCACACACTTTCATATATACAGTAACTGGGAGGACTTAATTTATTTTGTCCTATCCTGAAGTCTACTCTTGGCCAGTACTTTGTCCTGATAGAGCAAAGTTGGGTACTGGTTCAAAACAACGTAACAACGTTTTGACATAGCTGCAGTGCTAAAAATACAGATAGGATATTGAGACTTTTGGTACTGGTGATGTTGAAGCAGTTTTGTCTCCAACCTGCTGAGAAATGACTGATGGGTGATAGACAAGTGGCAGCTTTAAAAAAAATGAGATAGTCTGACAACTTTAAATTGATTGTCTGTAGTATGAGGTTCTAAAGAAATACAGCATGAACTTTCAAAATATGGTTGAAGTAACAAACAATTATCTGGCAGTCTATTGTATCAGTGAAGACCTCTGAATGTTAATGGCTTTTGCCCGTAATGGTGAGATTTTTAAGGGGTGCCAACGTGGCCCACCCTAACAAAGCCCAAAGATTGAGAAGGCGATTACATTCTCTTATGATTTTCAGTGGACGATATCTGGTCTCACAATGCACCATCCACAATGACATATATGTTAGCATGTCAATCCTTATTTGGTCTTTTAATGTTAATGGATAAGAGGACGCATTACAGGTTGATGAACCTTTTGACTACACTTAGAGTGATTACACCGTAAGTCCTGAGACTACTTGCACATGCATCAACATAATCAATAAACATCAACAACTATAACTCAGTACTCAATTATTGTCACACACCATGACCCATTTGGTCATGAATGACCACACCTTTAATAAAATGTAATATGTTTATTTCCCTAGATTAACAATGCTAATATCATGTAAATTAGTCTCAAAACCATGTGATAAACATACACAAACAACACTGGTTGACCAAATCTTCTAAAGAATCTCAATTTCGCAAGGGCATTAACTATTATACATTCTAAAATCACGTTGCAAATCAATGACAAAAACAATTGCACATTAGAAATGACATACACTAGTTCAGCAAGTGAATACCATGAACTCTTTTAGTAATGAATCATTAGCATTTTATGTCTCCCTCTAACCTCGGATTAGAATAGCATGTCTGGACTTCATGCAAAACATTTTAGCCAAAGTTAATTTGGAAAATCATCTAGCTAGGGTTCTAACAAAACAGTGGTTGGTACCTAGAAGTAAATAACAAAATTTCAGCAAGTCAATAGCATTGGGTTATACCTCTCATAAATATGGATCGGCAAGCTGTGATTCTCTTCATCAGTTGGACATCGGTCTGGTCTTCTCCAGTGAAAGAACAATGAAAGGGAATGGTTCAGACACCGGGGTCTCTAAGAAATCTAAACCATTTAAGCAGCTGTCTCTAAGGGCAGCATCAAATTATTTAGCCATCAAGCTTCAAAGTTCAAGTTAAGAATAAGTCATCAGGAACTATTCAGCTCCCGGAACAGAATAGAATGCACGCAAATGAAAACCCATAATAAGAGTGAGCTCCCTCTCCCCTGTACAGTCAGACTAAATTAGAACCACCTAAAGAACTTCCAACCTTGTAATTGGTCAGAAAATCATACATTCACAATTAGTCTAATAGAGATTCATTTCTAAATCTAAGATATACTTGTCTTTCACATGTCTTCTCCTGTTGCCATCATCCAACTCGTCAGTTAACAATTTTTTAGCACTCCATTTTCCAGTCAGTCATCCATTGTTAGTTCTTGGGAACATCGCTGTCTCACACATCAAGTTAACATTTGTATCCAATTAGTTATAACATGATTCTACAGGTAGTTCTCATGCAAAAGTTAAAGTCTACTGCTAAATGTTTGGTCAACTTCAGTGAGAACAATACATCTTTATTTTCTTAGACATGAACTCACAGTTTTATTCAGACATTGCTGTTTAATATCAGGCTGTGCAAGACTAGGTCCAAACCTCGCTAACCTAAGGCCTACAATTAATAAGCAAGTACATAGCATCACTCATCAATATGACACACTTCTACAAAAATTACTACGTATTGGCTCTGGAAAACTATTGGTATGCACTTATTAAAAGATTGTTTATTGATGGCGACCAATCAAGTGGGCACATTTTCCAAGTCTATGTTAACTAAATTTAATGCAAATTCATAACTCGTAATACATCAAATTCATTAGTAATAAATTCATCATTCAGAATCCCCCCTCTGATGACTAAATATGTCATCACACCTTTCATCACCCCCAATTTTTTTTCACCTAAAATTTGCTTTCCTTGAAATTTTTATTTTTCCCATCCCTTTTTGAATTTTTCCTAAACAATCCTTCCATGTTAATGTCTTCCCTCCTCTGATCTTTTTTCAATCTCCTCATCTTAATTACATGATACAATTCATAAATCTCTATGTTCTTAATAGACAAATCACAATAACCAATATCGCTTGTATTATCTTCACAATTATCCCTTTTCCAATGTTGCCAAGCCAATTTCCCATAGAAGCAAAACCTTTACCAACCTTTTCTAAAACTTCAGGTTCTTTCAACTCATTTAAGTCAGTGCTTTCATTAGTCAAATTGTTAATTAAGCCTCTAATCTTTTTACTATTATTAGTATGAATGCACAACAATGTTGCAAATTGAGCGTTTTGCAAACTCCGTTCTCCTTTGCTGAAATGATGTCTAATGCAAGGCAGTTCTGAAGAGTCATAGATCTTACTGCAGCCATTTCTGTATCCATTAGGATCCTGGCTCCCGAGAATTTTGTCAGCATGTTATTCACAATAGTAGACAACTTTCAAATTTTCACTGAGTTTAGAATTACTCCCATCGAAGGAATCATTGCACCAAATATATCTCTAACTACACTATAAGAAGATTCCCTCTTTTGTCTATTGTGATGTAATTCAGTCATTGAGGTATTTTGCATAAGTCCTCAAGTTGATAAATCTTCAGGAAATCTTTTCCTACGTTGCATGTGCCATACCATCCTTGTGGAAGACGGTAATACACATTGGGTCCACGTGTACAATAAACTCCTGGAACTGCTGGGTCTTGTCCATTCAACATAAATGTCCACTTACTCTGAAAAAGGAGCACATGTCTACATTCACTTGTTCCCACAAACAATGTGTCAGTTCTAGATTGAGGCCTATATACACAAGGTTACTAGGTGTCCTCTTCTCTAAATCCTTCTCTATCCTTTCCTTTAGTGCCCTTCTATCTTCAGTGTGATCTAAGAATCTCTTTTCTACAGGTGTCAGCAAGCATGTTAAATTGTTCCTGTGCGCGAAAACTGTGCCAAATGTCAATGTAGGCTCAAAGAATCCTCTCACTATTTCTATATTATTGTCTTTAGCTATTCTACTCCAATATTTGATTTTGGGGATAAACGAAAACACAACATCTTGATTTAAAAAGAAGTAGTAAATGTACTCCTGGTTATAAAATCTGATTAGTAAGAGACTACTACTTATTCCTTAGGTAAGAGGCAAGCTATGGTAAGCAATTCCTTCCTCCACTGATGAATCTGCGTACACACATAACACTCCCTTGCATCCATCGTCTCAATATACTTACGCAATAGGCACTAGAAAACATTAGAAGAAAGAACTCCATGGGTGTTTTGTACATGCAAATATTTATCATCTATCCTAAACTTCTCTAGTTCTGTAAGTGTAGTAGTTGTCTCCAAAGCAGTAGTATGGTTGGCCACAATCTTGCCAAAAACAGTCACACTCACAATCAATATTAAAAACAATATTATGCAGACAATCGCCAAACCAATACCAATGTATTTGCAGCACCTATTCTTCCTAACTCGTTGGTTATGGTTATTAATGAGCTGTAAAGAATCAAAAAGTAGAAGAGAAAAATGTATAGCTATGCAGCAAAAATAAAACAAAGTCTTTAATCTTCTTCTGCAGTTATTTACAGCTTTCAGTCTTTCTTCTAGTACCCTTTCATCAAAACAGCTAATTACTCAAAATCGGTTTAGCAGCGTGTCAAATCAGGTTATCAAAGTCTTTTCCAGTTATCTCTAATTGCCTCTTTTTCTTTTCTCAGTTTATAGGTTTGCAGCAGTTCACCTCATTGACCTTCTTCATGTGCCAAGATATGGACCAGGGATTTCTCGATCAAAACAAAAGACAAAAATTCACTCATTTGTCATTGCGTACGCCCATTCAGGGCCTGTGTACCTTCTATTTGCAATTATTTTTCTTTTCAGTCTGCGATCTCCATTTAATTCTCCATCACTCAGGTCTCCTTTTCGTGTTGTATCCACTTCTTCTTCGATCGTTATCAAGATAATTGCTTCTTTTCTTTTTGCTTGTGATCTCGACTACAAATCACCTTTTAGTGGACCTCTTGTCAATGCTCTTTTCAGTGTCGGACTTGTAACCAGTTAGTTCGGCAGGATTTTCTTTTGATGAATCTGCAACAGGTTCAGGAGAAGTGAGATCATTTTGGCTTTGATCCACCTCAACTCCTTCACTCTCAAGGTCCGTTGTTTGCTCTATTCGCCTTTCAAGACTGTCTACTTCTGGGAGAGCCCTCCTCTGACTAGTCTCTCCTACTACGTCAGTTGATGTCAATTCACTGTCGCTCTCCTGCATGCCATCCTCGTCTCTCACAGGACTGTTTGGAGAGTTTTCAAGTACTTTACAGCTGTAGTAGTAACCAGTACTACCTGGTAAGGTCCTTTCCACCTAGGCTCCAAGAAAGTCTTCCTCACGTGTTTTCTAATCACAACCCGGTCTCCAGATCTCAGGTTGTGGCTTAGTTCTTGTGGCGGTTGCAGTATGGTGGCTTCCACCTGATTAGAGAAAGAGCGAACCACATCAGCTAGACCTGGACTATTCGAAATCCATACTATCAGTGTATATGGTCACTTTAAGCTGTGCAAAAACATGGCATACTCTAGTAAGAGCTACTAACTCAACCACTTGTGTGGAATATACTCCTCCAGGACGCTTCAAGTATGCCAGAAATTGTGCACAAAGCATATCCTGCTCTCAATGTTCCCATGTTATCTCTTAAACAGGAACCACCAACAAAAATAATTTGGTCATTTTCTTCCAATTGAGTATCTCTAACATCAGGTCTTGGTTTTGTGCACAAATTGGTAACCTCCAAACAATCATGTTAAATTTCTTTCAATTGGCTAACTTTAATATTTTCAGTTAGGAGCAAAGTTGCTGGTTTAAGCACTGTTCACCTTTTCGGTGACACGTTAGGGGAACCCAGGATGACAGTTTTATACCTTGTCAACTGGGCATTCGTCAGGTACTGTGTCTTGGATCGGGTAAGCAAAACTTTTATGGAGTGAGGGACCATAACAGTTAAAGGGTGTCCCATCAAAATACTCTCACCCTGAGTGAGGCTCATTCCAACTGATGCAACTGTGCACAGACAGCCTGGTAAAGCTGCTGCAACTGGGTCCAAAGTAGCTGAAAAATATGCTACTGGGAGGTTTACGCCACCATGGGTTTGGGTCAAGACAGACAATGAACATGCATCACGTTCATGACAAAACAACACAAAGGGTTTTGTGTAGTCAGGCATACCCAAAGCCGGGGCTTTGCACAAACTCTCTCCCAATCCAGTGAATGCTTTCAAACAGGCTTCATCTAACTCTAAGGGATCAGCAACTTCCTTGTGTGTCAGTTTCTGTAAGGGCTTTGAAATGCTATAAAAGTTAGGAATCCACTGATGACAGTAGCTTACCATTCCTATAAACATTCTGAAATCTCTCTGTGTGGCTGGGGCATTCATCTGCAGTATGGCTGTAACTCTCTCTCTCTGGAAATTCTTCTAGCTCCTTTCTCATTTTGGTGTCCCAAGTATTTCACTTCTGTCTGACAGGACTGTAATTTTGGTGGGGACTCTTTGTCCCTCATTACGACCCTGGCAGTCGGCGGTAATTTGGGGAAAGTTACTGCTAACATGCTGGCAGTGCCTTTTCCCAAACTATGACATTGGCTGTTTGGCTCAAGCCAAACTGCCAATGTACCACTCCGTCCGCCAGGGTGGTAATGGCCGCTGGGCTGGAGACTTCGGTCTCCAGCCAGGCGGCCGTCACAATCCCACCCTCGGGATTATGACCCCTGCTACCGCCATGGTTTTCGTGGCAAGCACTATGGCGGTAGGCACTATAAGTACTAGGGAATTCATTCCCTGGCACTGATAGGGGTCTCCCCGCCTCCTTCCCCCTCCCTAGAGTACTCCTCCACCCCCTCTCTCTCCTGCCCCCCACACATTTACACACCCACATACATACACACTCATTCACACACGCATACCTACATCCACCCACGCATGCACACATACATGTTATGTTATGTTATAATTGCTTGTATAGCGCTTAAACTGCCCGAAGGCCTCATAGTGCTCATGCTGCAACACAGAATCGCAATAGTACACAACATCATATGAATTTCAGGCTCTGAAGAGCCATGTTTTTAGGGCTTTCTGAAATGCGGTTTCTTGAGATCTTGATCTGAGATTATGTGGCAGACTGTTCCAGAGTTTAGCTCCTAGAAAGATCAACGACCTTCCTCCCCATCTTGTCTTTTTCACCTTTGGGACTATAACTAACCTAGCTGAGGAGGATCTAAGTGATCTGCTCGGTATTTAGAACAAAGCTAATGTTCTCAGAATATCAGGACCATGATTATGTAGTGCTCTATGTACGTGGCATAATGCCTTGAATTGGGTCCTTTTGGCTACTGGGAGCCAATGTAGAGAAGAGATTCCACTACGGATAGATTGTCGTTTTGGAACTTTTAGGAGCAGTCGTGCAGCTGCATTTTGCACTCTCTGCAGTCTTTCTATAACATAGCTCGGTGAGCCTATAAACAAAGCATTGCCATAGTCAATGCGAGATCCTATCAAGGCCTGGATAATCAATCTTTTTGCAGCAAAAGGTAGAATCGCCAGGACCTTCCTCAGAGTCATACCCACACACTGCAACACACACCAACATACATTGTCGCACACACGCATTCAAAACACACAACATACACATACACTCACATTCAGTCATTCAGTCATTCACGCACTCATTCAATGCGATACACACCCGCATGCATGTATATAAAAACAGACACACACACACCCACACACACACACACAACACCCCCACACATGCACACACCACCCCCCAGCCCCCCGTCAGAGAAACCAACTTACCTGCTTGCAGGGTGTCCTAGGGCAGGAGACGGGATGCGGCGCTTCTGCCTGCAGCAGTGTCCGCCAGCAAAACACTGCCAGGCCATACCATTGCTCATGATACAGTCGGCGGTGTTTTGCTGGTGTGGCGCTGCTTCTGACAGCAGCGCCACCTTACTGCCATCCGCTGCCATGACCGTCGATGGTATTCCGCCAGCCTTCTGGCGGAATTCCGTCTAGGGTCATAATGCGGGTGAGTGGCTGGTAGTCACAGCAAAATGTTGGCTGCTGTCGCCGTGGCGTTAGATGGTCAATATCGCCAATGTTGTAATGAGGACTTTTATGTCCATTCTTTCCTAAGTGATTCAGTAAAGCAGTGGTATTGTATTTGCATGCCTCTTTTGTCTTGGACGCAACCAATAGATCATCAATGTACTGGACTAACGTTGATTGGAAAGGCATTTTCAATGACTCCAGGTTTTTTTTTTTAAATCTGGTTGAATATGGATGGTGACTTTGAAAACCCTTGAAGAATTCTGAACCAACAGTAGACTTGATCCAAAAATTTGAAACAGAAAAGAAATTGACTATTCTCATGAAGAGGTACAGAAAAGAATGCTTGTGACAGGTCCACTATGGTGAACCATTCAGCATCACATGGGATCTGAAACTAAATCACTGCTGAATTTGGTACTACGGGACAAAATGTAATCACAATATCATTCACCTTCCTCAAATCCTAAACAATCCGAAACTTCCCACATGGCTTTCGTAGTTACATTACCGGTGAGTTACATGGGCTGCTCAGCACTTGTTTTAGAATGCCTTAATTTACAAATACTGCAATTATGGGAACAATCCCCTCAATGGTGCCCTGTGTCATGTGATATTGAGGTATCTGAGGAAGAATCGCATTTGATTTTACTGGGACTTTAACTGGCTCAACTCCTTTGATTAGACCTATATTTTTTCCTGTGAAGTCCCACACTTTCACCATAACTGTTACCTGTAAGTCGAAAAGAAGATCTCTCACTGTGAGAACTGGAAAGAAACTGATCAAAGGGTACTATTCATTCACTGTGCTACAATTTGTTTTTGCAGGCAGATCATCTTCGTCATCACTATTTGTCTGAATTGCAATTCCATCATTTGAGCAAGTGATTGAACATCTGGTTTCGCATAGCAAATCCCTCCCTAGCAGGGATATGGGCTTGAATCACACACTACGAATTTGTGTAACCCTTTGAAATTTCCAGTTTTAACCTGGACTGGTTCTGTAATCTGGGTTGTCAAATACTGATTTGCAACTCCTACAATCTGCACTGTTTTCCCTGAAAGTGGCAAATTCTGGACTTCTGCAGTTCTTACTGTTGAGCGTGTCGCTGCTGTGTCAACTAATACTGAGACCTTGTGACCAATCACTTTTCCCTTCACATATGGGCCTTTCTGATCTACTTCTAATGAAGCTGCTAACACGCACTCTTCTTCATCCGAACTTTCACTCACCCATTCCTCATTCGCCTCATCCTCACTGTGTAGTTGGAATTGGTGTACTGTTATTATTATGGTTAAGTTAAACCTTTGACTCGTGACCTGCTGAGGAAGCATCACCTGCTCCATTGGGGCTTGGAGTATTTGAAGTTGTTTTCTAGGTACCATTTGCACTTGAGGTTGCATTTGCTGTGACTGGGGCATCTCAAAGCGTGGCATTTGCACTGGTTGAACGGGCTGAAAATTTTGGATTGGGTTTACATTATTTTGAAAATTGGAATTTTGACCTCTCATTCGTGCTCCTCTCATATTTGGGAAAGAATTGATTTCCTTTGTTTGCTGAACACTACCATCCTGACCTAACATCGGACACTCCTACTTCCAATGTCCGAGGCCTCCGCAACCGTGACCCGGTAATAATCTCTTCATTCCTTGTACATCATTCTGAACAACCACTGTATTCAGATCAGGACCACTACTCGCGTTTTCCATACCTCCTCTGTCTCTACCTTTCATCTGATTCTGCAACCACATATTCCCTTGCTGCTGCTGAAAATTTCCCTGCATCCCTGTTTGTGCCGCTTTAATCTGCATCACCATTGTCTTTTCCTTCAACTTTCTTTGCTTCAACTCAATCTCATCACTACAGTACTTTGCATACTGCAATACATCAATCGGCTTCACTTGCCAACAAATCAAATGACTCTTTATCATCTGACTAATTTCGGTTCTCAATCCTTCAACAAATCTGAACACAAAATGAATCATGTGTTTCGGCTCAATTTTTTCTGTACCACTATAATGTTTGAACGCCTGCAACAGTCTTTCATAGTACGCATGTAATGACTCCTTTCCTTCGTGAGCTGTCCTATCTATTCACTGCTAATCAATATTCTTGGGCAAAATCCCCATTTTCAAGAATTCAATCACCTTATAGTAATATTTAATTACGTCAGGAGATGGTGCACCTGTTGCTGGATCTCTCTGAGGTTCTCTAGTTGGCCAATCTACACTCCTTTTGCACTCGACCATAAGTCCGCCGGAACCACTATTTCTAACATAGTATTTAAAGCTGCTACCATTCCTTTGGCTTCTCTCTCAACCTGGAATAATCATTTGTAAAGGACAAAATGTCACTCCTACTCCAGAGGACATGGACAAAATTTCGTCCCAGAATCGCTCTCATAGGCAATATTTTTACAGGGTCCTCAGCTTGGGGAACCCTTACAGTGAGATTCCCAGTGTCTCCTTTTTCTTGTCTCTTTTCTTCAACCATCTGCCTTCCCATTTGTCTAAACTTCCCATGTTTGAATGCTCTGAACCAGTTCTCTATTGTGATTTTTCATTCCTGGTATTCTCATGTTCTCAAAGTACTATGAGTCAAAGTCTAACCTGTAACTCCTCTTTAAATGCTTTGTTTTTTATGTCATATTTCTCTGCCAAATCTGCTAATTTCTGATGTACTATTTCTACTTTGTTGGTAATCAGCCTATACAAGTATCATAGCTCATCTTCTCTGTATGGATCAATTTTATCTAACACCATTGCTCTTTCGATCAGGTCTTCTGCTTCTAGTCTAAGCTGTGTCAAATTCAGGGTGCTTCTTCCGCTGGAACCGCCTTGGGTGCTATTCAGCTTCTCCAATCATTCAGCTAACTGTTGAGCTGTCAAACCTTGCAATGAAATGTTATTGTTACTTGCACCTGGCATTTGCTGCAACTTTAGGCTCAGGGTTTCTCGTGTTATCATGCTTGGATTGGGGCATGCCTCAAACCTTCTCAGACTATTTGGAGGAGTTCTTAAGCAACCTAAATCAATCAATGGGCCTGTTCTATCAAATGTCAGTCTCATGGGAGTCATCATTCTTGCACTGTCTTCCCTCGGTATGCTTGGGTTCAGAATTTTCTGCTCACTGCTCTTGTTGTTTCCCTGAGTAAACAACAGTATGACCAGAACTATGGTAACCAGTACTGACACAGCATCTGGATTCGGCCTGGTATTTGACTCCTGTGGGGACATTACTCCTGTATTCTGACTCATCAACAAGGGCATCTCTGTCTGTGAGCCTGTTATAGGGGATGGTCTGTACTTGCTTTGGGGACAGTAAATTCGGTATAGACTCTATCTGGATCAGAGTTGGCGTCTGGTAAACTTGCCCTACCGGCACTACTACGTTGGTTCCATTTTCTACAATTGGCACATCTGGGTAGATTTTTGGTATGCCAATTTGTGCCATAGGTCTTTGAATGACAGATGCATTTAGAACACTATGGCTAACGTGTGCCTGACTCTGGGTGGATTCAATCAGTATCGGAGCTGTAGGATCTAAACTAGCACTTGAACTTCCCTGATGTGCTGCATATGGTAGGGGATGATTTCTCAATAACTGCAAAACTAATTCATCATCAACTGAGTCTTCCTCGCGGGTCAATGACTTTCTAGACTCTGTCGATCTCTGCTGTTTATCATCACAAAGATCTGAATCCCTCTTTTTACTGTTTTTCCTAGTCTCATTCCCGTTCTCTTATGTAATTGCAGGAAACAATTTAGGTGGTTATTATGACCCTGTCGGTCTCATGACCGCCAAGGTGAAGGTGGCGGTTTTACCGCCAACAGGCTGGCAGTGAAGACCGCCATGTAATGAGTGTGGCAGGTTGTCCTCTGCCAACCCGCCACATCTCCACTCATACTGCCAGAGTGGTCGGAGCTGCTGGGCTGGAGATGATAATCTCCAACCCGGCGGTCCACAGAAGACTGCCGGCAGTATTAGGAGTCGCCTTTCCACCAGGGTTTCCGCGGCGGTAGCACCGCCACGAAAACCCTGCTAGAAAGGCTACCAGTGACAAGGAATTTCTTCCCTGTCACCGGTAGATGACTCCCCCACCCCCTCCAGCCAGCACTAAACCCAAGGCACAGAGTCCCCCTCCCACCTCCACCAACTCCCCCTCAACCCCCCAGGTACAGTGCCCCCCCTTCCAGGTACAGCGCCCCCCTCCACGAATGTATGTACACGCACACAGACACCCACATGCACCACGCATACACTCATTCACCTACACTTACATACATGCATTCACTCACACGCATCCATACTCGCATTCACCTAAGCACTCATACAGGCATTCAACCACGCATGCACACACCCATCTAAACATGCATACTCACACCCATCCAAACACGCATACTCACACCCATCCAAATGAACATATTCATACCCATCCAAACACGCACTCACCACAACACTCATACACACGCATACACACTTACATGTATACACACACTCACTTCTACATTCTAACACACATACAAGCATGCATTCATGCACACATGCAGACAACACACACTCACACATGCACACACAACACCCTCCACCCTCCCACCCCCCTCGACTTACCTGGTCCGGGGAGGAGGTCGTCCGGCAGGGAATGGGCAATTTCACCTCCGGCAGCGCCCCACCATCAGAACACTGCCAGGTAAGGCATATAATTCGGCAGGCGGTGTCCTTCTGGTGGGGCAGGGTTGGTGGTGGAACCGCCCCAGCGTCTCTGCCCGCCAGCATGACTACTGCTAGATTTCCACCCGAAGTGTGGTGGAAATCCAGCAGTACCCTTAAAATGGTGGGCGGTCTTCAGGCACCCGTGACTTTGGCGGTCTTCAAAGAAAGCCGCCACAGTCATAATGACTACCTTAATGTAAAGTCTCAGTTCTCCAACATTTCTGCTTACTATCCTATCTTGCCTCAGCTAAAGTCTTTTCTGCCTTCCTCATTCTGCTTTTGAATTCCAGTTGCTGTTGCTGTCTGGTTACTAAATCCAAAATAGCTAATGCTTCGAACTGTGCTGGCCTCAGAGGAGGTTTCAAATCATATCATCAATCTCCTCAAATCTCGAATCTCCTCAAATTCAATAGAATCCTTAAATCAGTTGTTCCATGGGCAGGGAAAGCTACGTTCCCATCTCTCTCTGTCTTTTTGCACCAATGTTTCAGCCAAAGACATGGCGCAGCACCTTGTTCTTCGAACACAGTGTAGGCGGGTGTGCCTTCTGGTGGCTTAACTTCTCCTATTCTAGCCGGTATAAATGTATCTCCTCCTAGGGCACTCTGTAAGGCCTTGAAAAATGTAATTCTCTGTAATTTACGCTACTTTCAATCAAATCAGGAAGTGACTTTCAATCCCAAAATCCTTTTCAACTGCCTTCTCAACCAATGACGCTTCACGATTGTCCACCAATCCATTTGCGACCAACCAACCTATCCCAGTGAGGCTCTAATGATGTCACACTCACGCGTGCTGTGGCTGACAAAGTCTTTTGATTTGCCCTCCTCAACTCGATTTCACGCAAAACTAATGCTAAAATTGCGAACACTAAGTAAAAATCCAGTACAGCAATTGCTTCGAAAACCTTATTGATTTTTTCACAGACGGCTTTCGCTTTAACAGCTACTCTTTCTTTCTCAGTTTCCCTGATTCACAAGCAAAATTTGACCCACAAATTTCACTCTGAACTGATCATTAGGTCTATCCTGGTGCACATATGATTCGCCAAATCTCCGTCGAAAACCTATCATTCACTTTAACACGCACTCTTGACTTGAAAATCACGCCCGGTTCACCTGTTAAGACGGACATTTTACAACAAAAACCTAGTGTCTCATACACCTATTCAATACTCTGGAGTCTTAGGCCACACATGGTCCTTATACCAACAACCACGTGGACAATTCTTGAACACAAAGCGACACACACATGTAAAGTTTGATGACTTCCCTACTCTCACACTTTGGAGTACCCAAACCCCTTAAACAACTTCATTTGGAGTACACAAACTCGCTAAATCCTCACAAACATCACAATTCACCTGTGATTTGCTTAATCCGTGTAAGCGCAAAACCTATTGCATTCACTCTGTCACTAGAACGCTGGAAACATCCTCAAACAAGCATTGGCAAATTCCAACATTCTGGGAAAGTCATGGTAGGTTCTTAGGGATCCATCATCTTTCCATTTTGTGTCATTGAATCTGAAATTTTTTAACCTTTATAAGATCTGCAAATTATATTGATTTCTTGAAGAGATCACCCATCCAACTCTTTCACTTATTTCTAGAAAAGCAGGATCTCATGCCTATTCCGCTACCATTTCTGGGAAAAACAGCTTATGCTGTCCTCTTAAGGAAACTAGTCATGTGAAGGACTTTATGATGGCCTCTTAAGGAGACTAACCATCCTACACTGCTACCATCTCTGTTAGGGGTCAATACTTATTTGGTCTTTTAATGTTAATAGGTAAGGGGACGCGTTATAGGCCGATGAACCTTATGACTACACTTAGAGTGATTCCACCATAAGTCCTTTGACTATATGCACATGCATCAAGATAATCAATAAACATCAACAACTATAACTCAGGACTATTGTCACACATTATGACCAATTTGGTCATGAATAACCGCATCTTTAATAAAAGTTAATATGTTTATTCACCTAGATTAACAATGCTAATATCACGTAAATTAGTCTCAAAACCATGTGATAAACATAAATAAATAACACTGGTTGACCAAATTTTCTAAAGAATCTCAATTTCGCAAGGGCACTAACTATTGTACATTCTAAAAGCACGGTACAAATCAATACCAAAAACAATTGTAGATTAGAAATGACATACATTAGTTTAGCAAATGAACAAAATGAACTCTTTTAGTAATGATTCATTAGCATTTCATGGCTCCCTCTCTATCCTCGGATTAGAATAATAGATTTGGACTTCATGCAAAACATTTTATTCAAAGTTAATTTAGAAAAACATCTAGCTAGGGCTCTAACAAAACAGCGGTTGGTACCTAGAAGCAAATAACATTTCAACAAGTCAACAGCATTGGGTTTTGCCTCTCCTCAATATGGATCGGCAAGCTGTGATTCTGTTCATCAGTTGGACATCTGTCTGGTCTTCTCAAGTGAAAGAACAATGAAAGGGAATGGTTCAGACACAGAGGTCTCAAAGAAATCTGAACCATTTAAACAGCCATCTCTAAGGGCAGCATCAAATTATTTAGCCTTTAAGCTTCAAAGTTAAAGTTAAGAATAAGTCATCAGGAACTGTTCAGCTCCTGAATCAGACTAGATTGCATTCAAATGAAAACCCAGAATAAGAGTGAGCTCACTCTACAGTCAGACTAAGTTAGAACCACCTAAAGAACTTCCCACATTGTAATTGGTCAGAAAAACGTACGTTCACAATTAGTCCAATAGAGATTAAGGTGGCCATTATGAACATGGCGTGTTGGCCCGCCACTCACCGCCAGGCTTCTTCCGTCAGGCAGCCTGGTGGCGGGTGGAAATATCATCCGACAGGGCAGCCGTGCTACCCCTCGGATAATGTTTCCGAATCCTCCAGCCCCACTTTGCATGGGCAGTGCAGGGACCCCAGTGCAGTGCCCCGTTGTGCAGGTCACTACCATCTGCGCGATGGGTGAGCTGCCGCACAGAGGCATTGGCGGCGGCTCCATGTGGAGCTGCTGTCAATGTCCCGGCCAGGCCTTCCTGTGTGCCGGGGGGCGTAAACAATGTTTCCGCCCCCCGGCCCACAGAACGGTTCATTATTTCACCGGCGGGTATTTATTTTGCCGCCAGCATGACCACGGTGGTTGTTACCACCGTGTTCATTATGAGGGCCTAAGTTCTAAATCTAAGATATAACTAAACTGTCTTTCACATGTCGATGATTAGCCCCTCTTCTCCTGTTCCCATCGTCTGGCTCGTCAGGTAACAATTCTGTAGCACTCCGTTCTCCAGTCAGTACATCCATTGTTGGTTCTTGGGAACATCGCTGTCTCACGCATCGTTAACATTTCTATCCAATTTGTTAAAACATGATTCTACAGGCAGTTCTCATGAGAAAGTTGAAGGCTACTGCTACATGTTTGGTCAACTTCAGCGAGAACAATACATCTTTATTTTCTTAGACATGAATTCACAATTGTATTCAGACATTGCAGTTTAATATGAGGCTGTGCACGACTAGGCCCAAACCTTGCTAACCTAAGGCCTACAATTAATAAGCAAGTACATAGCATCAAATAATCAATAAAGATACACTACTACAAAAATCACTACGCATTGGCTCCGAATCAGCAGTGGTATGCACTTATTAAAAGATTGCGTATATATGGTGGTGGTGGCCACTCAAGTGGGCACATTTTCCAAGTCACACATTATTTTCTCTGTTAACTAAATTTTATGCAAATTCATACCTCGTAATACATAAAATTAGTTATTAATAAATTCAGTGTTCACATATGCTTGATGGTGGAACCAGTCAAATAAGGATTCTCTCACTGAATTGCGTACAGTTCTGTCATCGCACCACAAAACCTGGGAGATTTTGCCCTCCTGTGGTTAGGTATCTTGAATGGAAGAAGGTGGCAGGCATACTAGGGAGCAGCTCAGCAGCATAAATTCTTCTCTCCTGAAAAGCAGAAGTGAGACAGCATCTGGCTTCAGGCCTCTGTACATTCCTCTCCTCAAGGTGAATGCTAGAGGTGACAGTCAGTCCTAGAGACATCTGGCTTCTGTCATTAATGGAGCAGATTCTCCTTCCCTGGGTTGAATGATGGTGCTTATTATCATGATATAGTAAAGTCAGATGACTGAGAAACCCATCAGGCCAAGAAACGTGTATCCTTTCTTTTCCTTTAGTTTTTTAGTAAAGCTAACCCTGGGCCTGAAGACCTTTTTTCCTGGGAGGTGTTTTATGGAGACATGTATCAAAGTCCAGGATTCACCTGACATAAGTAAACAATCAGTAATTATTCAGTCGTCTTCTCCTAGGCTCAGTAAATGGCAACTGGAGGTGTACCATAGGATAGCAGTCTTTCTTTGATGTGCCAGATATAAGGGGAGACAGACTGAAGGCATCAGCCCCAGTCCCTCAACCTGTCCAGGCAGGAGCAATGCTGGATGAAGAACACTGTGTTCCCAGCATCAGACTGTGCTGTTGAGGCAGTTGAAAAGGATAGCCTTTTTAAAAATATATTTGCTATGTGTACTTGTATAGCATGCTAATCACCTGTGAAGGTATCTAGGTGCTTTGCAGGTGGGTAGACGGCTGTCTGTGTGAACAGCCAGGTCTTCAGTTTCTTGCAGAACTCAAGAAGTGATAAAGAGGCTCTGATGTGACGTGGGAGGTTGTTTCATTCTTTGGGCGAGATGTGAGAGAAGGCGCGACCTCCAGCTCTGTTTTTGTGTATGCAGGGCACATGTGCTATTGAGAATCTAGCTGAGTGGAGATGCTTGAGACATAGATGGAAGTGTACTTGGCTGGTGAGGTAGGTGGGGCAAGTGTTGTGCAGTGCTTTGTATGTCTGTGTGAGGAGTTTGAACTTTGTGTGTTTGTATATGGAGAGCCAGGAAAATTCCTTGTGGTGTCAGGTGAAGTACGCGTGGTGCAGTATGTTGGTACTGAGTCGTGCTGCAGTGTTTTGGATGGTTTCAAGTCGGTTCAGGTGCTGTTTGGTGATGCCTGCATGGAGTCCGTTGCTGTAGTCAAGTCTGCTAGTTATCAGGGCCTGTGTGACAATTTTTCTTGTGTTCGCTGATGTCCAATCGAAGATTTTATGCAGCATTCCCAGGATGTGGAAACAGGTGAAAAACACCACATTTACTTGGGCTGTCATGTCAAGCCTGTCATCTATGATGATTCCTAAGTTTCTGGTGGCTATCGTGGCTATGCAGGTGGTGACGATGATTTTTGTAGTGGTTGTCTTTTCCAATAGGGAGATTATCAGTGTTAACTGGGAGAGTATCAATATTGGTGTTGTGTGGATAGGAAAGTATACAGATGCCATGTGATCTGATGAGGTCGGCCAATGGGGGCATGTAGATTTAAATAAGGATGGACTGAGAGTTGATCCTTTGAGGACTCCACAGTTGAGGTTCTTGGATTTGGATAAAGGGTGGCAAACTGGCTTTCTGTGTTCTTCCCATGAGGAAGGAGAAGATCCAACTGAGGGAAGATCCGTGGATGCCTGTTTCATGTTGTCTTCTGATCAGTGTGGAGTAGGAGACAGTCTCAAACAGCTCTGAGAGGCCGAGCAGTATGTGGCCTGCTGTTTCTCCCTGTCAAGGATCATCCTGATGCCATCTTTTGCTGCAGTAATTGTGTGGTGTGTAGGAGTTAGTGTTGAGGTATTGGGCAAGTTACTTGTTGATTGCTTTCTCCATGATCTTGGCTGTTTAGGATCGTAGGGAGATCAGGCTGTGGTTTAATAGCTTAGTGGTGTCTGCTGAAGGTTTCTTTAGAAGTGTGTTTACTGCTGCTTGTTTCTTGGCCTCCGAGAACGCTGCAGTGGTGACAGGGGAGGGTTCAGGATGTGGGTGAGTACATTGCTGTTTAGGAAGGTGCCCGTATTGTAGATGTAGTGGTGGCAGGAGTCTGATGGTGCCACCGAGTGGATGGTCCTCAGGATGATGGCTGTTTCTTCCATGGTGATTGTTTCCAGGAATCAGGGTGTTTCCGTTGTAATGTGTGGGTAGGCTGGAGGAGAAGGTGTATGGATTGTAGTGAGACACATGTAAAGTGACTCTCCCTTTAGACTCGGACATAAATAAAGAGGGGCATTGTCCGTGAGAATCTGCAGATCCACCGCTCCTGTCTGTATTTTGATGATAGGATGCACTTCTCTAATGCCAGAGGCCAAGTCTTAGCAGTGGCCGAGAGCACTTTTCACCACATTTTTTAAAGAGTGGATGTCCAGCCAGGGTTCAACAGGCCCAAATCCTTACCAGATTTTCGCAAAAACCACATTGGACAATTTATATTCAATACATGTAATCAGACGTATTTAGACAGTGGGTATCCTGAAAATTCGGCATGACCCATGCGCACCTAGTCCTATGTTGGATTTTCCTGCTCTAAGATATGTGTGCTTCTGTTTATGTATTTATTTACTCTTTATATATTTATTTAAATACTTTTCAGAGAACTAACCTAGCGCCACAGCATTTGCGCTGTTATGCACTTCTTGTAAAGCAGCCATTCGGCAATTATTTGGCCCACAGCCTGCTGGATTTCCCTTTCACTCCTGTCTTCAGCTCTTTTAAGTGGTGGGCGGTCCTGAGCTGGAATGAGTCTCCACTCTGTACAAACTGTGCCACATTAAGTGCAACGGTACAATTCCTCCCGAGGAGCGGATGACTCCCGCCTCTTTGTTTCTGCTGCTCCGATCAGGCCCTATCTGTTCCATCTCGGTTTCACGTTCCTATTTTCTTTGTCAGATGGCTCTTACCCTTTAAAATTTAATCTCGTTCACTTCACTTTCTCCTTTGCTGGCTGTTCTCGCTGCTATAATTAGATCACCTTTGCTTTTCCCAATACAGCTTCTGAAAAGCGTTCACTGATCTTCCATTTCCAAGAGCATCAATGAATCTTTTTTAACTCCTACTCGTTTTTAATCCTATTTCATTTCCTTTGAACTGTACAGCTCCCAAAAATAAATACACTTTCCGATACATGAAATGGCACTCGGGATGATTTCGCATCACCCACAACTGTTTATGAATGGAGTGGTCAATGCTCTGTTGACATTGAAAGTTCCCCGCTGGTTATAGTGCAAAGGCATGTGAATAATGTTTGAAACAGTGGAGTACCCTGTTTATGTCGTCATAATCACTGTCTGTAAAATAACCTACCGAGCACGAACTTTCTCAGGTGTCCAGTCTATTCCGGAAAAGCTTTTTACAGTGGCAAACCACACATTGAATTGCCAGTCAAATCCCTCTGCTGAGTTCTTGGTAGCAGTCATTGATGTTAAGCTCCAGATCTCTAAACTACTTCTTAACCATTCTAAATTTATAACCGAAGCCTTGTATTTATATTTTAGACTATTTTAATTAAGTGAATGTGTATTTCGTGTGAGAGTGTGAATCCTCGTAAGACCGCTGAATCACTGAACGAACCAACTACGGACCATTATATAGAGTGTGGTTGTTAAAGTTGAAGTGGTAGGGAAACACAATCTAATCGTATCAGTCTATGCGTTTCTTTTATATAAATAGTTGAAGCAATGACCTAAAAATCAGTGTCACCCACGACAACACAGGGGGACTGATTCTCACAGCTCAAAGAGGCAAACATTGAACTGTGCTCCTCTTAAGTTTTTATTTTCGTGGCGCAGATGGTCTACTTTTCAGGCATTCACAAAGGATAGTATAACGAGATTTGTAAATCTGCACCAGTCATTCATTTATAGAAGTATTCATCAGCGAAACATTGTTCACAAAGAATCATATTCGGGAACGAAATTCATTTTGCTGATAAAAATGCAAATATCCATTTGAATACCTATTTAGTTTTCTTGGACAGAACAATATTTAACCCCAGGTGGAACCTCTTCCCCAATACCTCCATTAAAAAAATTGGCAAAGCCAATAGGTCACACCAATGATACCAGAGCACAGACCTATTGGATTTGCCAGTGCTTGTTAATCACTTAGGGTAAAACCTATTAAAAAATGGTCTCCATTGTGTGCACATGCACAGTACCAGTCTTAAAACGCACCTTTGAGTGCACGTGTACCGCTGTCACCCTGAAATATTTGTTCGTAAAGTATAAGAAAAATAATTCGCAGGTGGTTGCCATACATGCATACCTGTGTACTCATGCGTTTACACCAAACACCTTAGAATTATTTAGAAGTAAATGATGACTGACCATTCCCTACTGTATTTGATGGTGACATGGAACATAGTCCCAGGGGAACAAATTGATACTTGAGAGAACGCTCTCTATTTTTTAAATGCAGTGAAAAGTGTAGGAAAGGGAGCAGGGCAGGTGGAGGAATTGGAAAGAGCGGGAGAGATAATAGTCCCTCATGCATTGCAATTTCTTGATTTAAGTAACAGAAGGATCCAGCTCATACAATCAAAACATATTGAGACAGAGATGCTCCATGGGCGGGGCACACGCAATAGTAGGGAGAAAAGCTATTGCATCTGGCGTAGAGACCTGAGATACACAAGAAAGCTTTGAAATCATGGGCAAAGTTAGGCCAAAATCTCACTCTAAGTACATCTTGACTGCAATAGGTCTCGAACAGGCTGAAGGACAGTGAGACCTACAAAAGATTGTGTTCCCCACCCAGTCCTAACTAAAGAATGCAATTACTCCTGCCCTTGATCAAAGCAAATTTGTGTGAGTTTCCAGTGTGGGAAAAATACCTGCAACTGATTGATACATGAATATTCATTATGTTGGGGGTTTGTGAGGCTTCACCTTTTTCAGGTATTTCCAAGTAGAAATATCCACAAGCTTGCTTTAATTGCAAAATCTGCAAATTTGGGAAGTCCACCGTACTAACCAGCAGTCCGCAAAAGTGCAGTGTAGGGGTTCCTTAATAGTTATCTCGTTTGCTCCAGTATTTGCCTCTTTTACCTAGCAATAGATCTGTAATAAGAAAAAGATGCAGCTGCTCAATTTCAATAACTGATTACACGTGTTGTAACGTCATGATGTCTCCACTACTCTTTTCCACTGTAGTTCGATTTGTCATTGCTGAACAACGTGAGGGTTCACACATGACGATCGTAGTCCGTGTGTTCAACTTGCCTCCATCCTGATCCATTATATTAATAACAAAGAAAAAAATATGCCCAGAGCAGTAGGAGTCAGTATGGCTAGTGCCTCCATTTGGAAAGGTAAGGCAGAATCCTTCGTCGACAACTAGTGAGGCTAGCCATTTATAACAAAAGACTGAAAATGCCTTTTTGAGTTGGGGAGTGCCCTGGAGTGCTGACAATCCGTGCATTGTCTGTGGACATCTGAAATCATATTAGTTATGACAATGGGCTAATGCAGAGTTGCTCTAAGTACACACACTCCCCTACAAAACTGATGTTCAAGCACATTTTAAGACAGTGTAATGGCACTGTCACATTCACATTTACTGATACATCACGTGTTATTCATGGCACTGATGACTGAAAGGATGACAATGGCACCCCTAGTAACATGGGCGTGGTGGTCAAATCAACTTCAAAATAAACTACAGAAGCAGAAATGCTATTTAATATGGTACTGTTACAAGGAACATATACAGTATATTGTACATGAAATTCTGCAATCCCACTACATTTACAATAATTTCCTAATTACAGTCGAGTTGTGATGTCTCTAGTTATCCGTAATAAGAAATAATAAGAAAAAGATATAGCTGTACAACCTCAATAACTTAATGCACTTGAGTTGTAGCGTCATAATGCCTGCTGCCAGAGTCAGCATCCAAGGTGAAAGGCACGACATGGTGCATCATTAAGCTGCAGTTGAAGCAAGGGGGACAAGAACAGTATTTTAATTCTTCTGGTCTGCTTTTCTAAAATTCTAAAATGAACAGTGATCAGCAGAAAGGAGAGATTTATATTGCACACAGGCAGAATCTCTCGGCATGTTAATGCTCATTCGGATCTACAGCCCCCTTTAAACCTGATTTACGTTAAGCTGACTCAAATATGAATTTTACAACAGATACAACAGATCACACAATTTTGGTGTGCTTAATTTAGCATTTTGTTTACTGAAAATATGGATCCTGAATACAGTATTGAGCCTGTAATGTAATTAAAAAGATTTTATTTACGCCAAAAGCAAAACTCCGAAACAGAAATATCATATTAAGCAGATGGTCTTTTTAGCATAAGCATCTTCAATGTAATTTAATTCCTGGTTTTTAAGTATATTTATTCATTCTGCTTCTAACGTTTTCATTTTTTTCCATCTATAATAGTCTGCCTTTTTATTGTTCTCGCAGTGTCTTTAAGATGCTGATGGCACATATGATGCTGGGGGGTCGAAGGGCAGCTGCATATTGTAGTGCTGTCGAATACCTAAGCATCCTTCTTTACGGGGGACCATGCTATACTTTAAGAATTATTATAGCTATATAATTTATGGCATGGTAGAGCCCCACAAGCTTTGCAAATACATAAATTACATCAGAAATGCCACAAAGAAATCTATCTATCTATCTATCTATCTATCTATCTATCTATCTATCTATCTATCTATCTATCTATCTATCTATCTATCTATCTATCAATCAGCTTTTCTGTCCTTTTTACATGCATCCTTCAACTTCAACACTATAAAGTAGGACAGACACACACGCATGTATACACACACACACACACACAAACATATTTTTTTATTTATACCTACATATTGTTAGAAGTTGGGTTACTGGTTGACTGGGGTATGAGCCCTGGTCAAGCTGCAAATACAATGTTAGTCAGAGTAAGGCATGAGCAAACCTTAAGCTAACCTGTGCTCAACCCGTTGGTAGCTTGGCACAAAGCAGTCAGGCTTAACTTAGAGGCAATGTTAAAGTATTTGTGTAACACTTCAAAAAGTGAAATGGTGAAAACACCACACAAAAAGATGCCACACTAGGTTAGATAAATAGAGCTGAAGTTAGTAAATAAAGCATGACTAAAACGGCAAAAATCCAATCATGAGAACTGGAGTTATGCATTTTTAAATAATAAAGTGAAAAATAGTGCCTACAAGCAGAAAGCACCAACAGCGGCTTTCTAGTAATGCTGTACCGTGTCAAAGTCAAAAGTTCAGGCCAACTGCGATGGACCACACGTCAAATACCTTCCCAGATTAGTCCCATTGAAGCTTTACCTTCTCAAGTTTTGTGGCAAGTGTCCTTTTCATATTGAAATGGGTAGTGGCACGTAAGTAGAGCCTCCCTGGTGGTTGTCGATGTGGCATGAAGAGCAGGCCCAGCATCGCCAATGGGCAGGGTGGAGTTTTATGTTGGCAGTCCCCCGCTGGTGATCGATGCTTGCTGTGCCAAGAGACAGACTGACGGCTGCTCATGCTGATTTTCATTGCAAGTGGCATGGTATCAGTGCAAGCGGCCTTGTTAGTGATTGCAAAGAGCCCAAAAGCTTGATTAAACAGACCAAAAGTCACACCAAGGATACAGGAGCTGAAAGGCAATACTTGGGGGTCAGGTACACACTGCAGCTGGGTCCAGGAGGTGGTTGGGGAGCCTCTTGTCTCCCTGAGACTCATATCAGGATGCCAGTAGACTAGGCCTTAGATTCTCCCTGGTGTCCTGGGTTTAAGATGAGGTTGCAGGTCTAATTCTTTTTCCTCAGGTAAGAGGTCACAGGCAGCAGCTCCTTTAGAGCAGCAGATCAGCATCAGCAGAGTGGCAGTACTTGTAGCAGCGCAGCAGTCCTTTTTCCTGGCAGAGTTTCCACAGGTCCAGAAGTGCACTGAAGAGTTTGAGGTCCTTCTTTCATACCCCTGTTCCCTGGTTCTTTGAAGTGCATGGAATTTCCTGCTTCTCTTGGCTCCAACCTGATGGAAGTGGCAATGCAGGGTCATTAGGCCCTTTGGGGAAGGCAGATCACGGGCTTTTCAGGTGTAAGTTGGGCTATGCTCAGATTCGCCCCCTCTCCTGCCTGCAGATGGCCCACTCAGGCATACCTAATCCCTCTAATGTGTGACTCTCTTGGAGCGATTCACAAAGTCTCAGTGTCAGCTACACCCAGTCATTTGACCCAAGACAGTCTAGAGGCACAAAAGGTATAAGGACAGGAAAATGGCAGCTTTCTAAAAGTGGCATTTTGAAAAATTGGAAGAAAAAATCCAACATTACCATTAAAGAGGGTCTATTAATACATTTTAATAGACAAAAACCATGGCATAGCCACCAGCAACCAATTATAAATGACAGCTTATTAAACGTAACAAGGAATCATCAATGTTATCCTATTTCAGGGTAAGCCTCAGGTTAGTTAAAATAAATTTAGGAGTTTTAGACAATCAAGACACGTAAAACTTAAGAGTACATTTCAAATCTTTTTTTTACCCAGCACCCTGCCCTATGCTCTACCTAGGGGTGAGTTATATGTCATAAAAGAGGAGTTTAAGACTTGGTAGAAGGGTTTGAATGCCAGTTGACATGGCAGTTTAAATTGCCTTCAGGCCACAATGGCAGGCTTGAGACAGAACTTACAGTGCTACTGAAGTGGGTGGCACATCAGGGGCTGCATGCCCACAAGTAGCATTTAATTTACAGGCCCTGGGTATATGGCACATCATTCTAAAATGGACTTATATGTAAATCAAATATGTTAATTAGCTACAAGCCAACATAACCATGTTTTAGGGGGAGAGAACAAGCACTTTAGCAATAATTAGCAGTGGTAAAGTGCACAGAATCCCAAGGCCAACAAAAATAGGGTCATAAAAATGGAGGAGAGAGGCAATACGCTTGGCGGAAGACCAGGTTAAAGCTAACAGGCCTAACACATATTTATCTAGAATATAAAGCAAATTCACTTCATCTCCTTCCTGGAAAGTTTTGGGGAGATCTGCAAAGCAGGGACTGGAAAAACAAGTGGTCCCAAAATAAAATTTCCCCATGCATTTTCCACAGAATTCTTCAAGCAGCACTACCACAAAAACTGCTGAAAAGAATTTGACAGGATGCTACATATTGGTTCACACATTGTGCTTTTTGTGATGTCTTATAAATCTGTTCAGTAGTTTCTGAGAAATTAAGGTTAATAAATTGTTGTATATGTGGACCGTTGGGTTTGACATACTTTTGTGAGAGTCCCTCAAACCAAATTTCAAGAAATAAAGTTTTCGAATTGGCCCGGGGAACTTTTTTCCCCTCGGCCAATCCTATACTGGGGGAGTCAGACTCTGCCTCCTGGGGCGAGCGCCCTGGTAGGTCACCATCATCATAAGAAAAATGTTGCTGACAGCCATTGTAGGACTTGAGAACTTAGGGCCTGATTTAGAGTTTCGAGGATGCTGCTACTCCGTCACAAATGTGACAGATATCCTGTCTGCCATATCACCATCCTATTATATCCTATGGGAACCCTGTGGCTAACCCTATGCTGCGTGTGGCCAAAGGCCATGTGCAGCAAGGAGTCACCTGCCTGAAGGCAACCTCACAACACACATGACCAAAGGCATGAGGTTGGCTGCCTGAGGGAGGGTTGCTGACTCCAGGTGGATTGGCAATGGGGCCTGGCCACAGAACTTCACCAATAAAGTAAAGATCAACACTTACATGCAGTGTCTGTGCAGTTTATTGATGCAAAAAAAAGGCAAGTGTCTCACATCTATGTGTTTCGGCTGTGCAATAGCCTTGGAGAAAGAGGAGACCAGTAGGGAATCACAAGGAGCAGCAAGAAACAATAAGGGATCTTACACAGGCCGAGTTGAGCATCTTGTATTTCGGTTTGTACTTCTGCCATAACTTTGATTTTGATTATGCTCAGACTAGGATTGACTTGTTTAAGTCTGAGAGGAAATTAAAATAAATGAAAAAGCAGAAGAAAAAAAGACGCAAACTTTCTAATATAGCCACAAACTTTGACAAAAGGGGAGCGAGTAACCTTGTAGAGGATGGTAACTTAATGAAAGATCTGCTGCAGCTGGAGAACAAGAATACTAGTGACTCGAGTATGGTTTCCATTGACTCTATGTTGGACTCCCAGTGCTTTCAGATGTCTGAGGAAGGCAGTACTCCACTCAAGCTTAAATCCAGCATTATTCTGATTATCTCGTATGATCTGATTGATCAATATTCTGATCCTGTTATTTAAAAAACTAAGAGACTTACATAATGGAAAAGGTAAAACATTTTTGCTCCAATATGAACAAGAGCTATAAACTCACCATGGAGAAATGCGCGAACAACTCAGATATCATGATCAGGAACTCTGACAATAGAGGGAATGTGGTTGTGTGGCCCAAGTATGTATATATGAAAGAAGTGTACAGCCAATTGAATCACAGTTTGCGATATAAGAGACTGAATTCAGCTTGCATTAAGAAGGTACAGAAAGACTATTTTCATGACTTTGATGAATGGAAAACCCATAGTTTGATTAGTGGTGAGGTATAGAATTTTCTGAAAACTGAACAACCTAAACTTCCTGTATTCTGCCTAATTACTAAACTTCATAGGAGCAGAAAAAACACACTGGGAGACCTCTAATAGCTGCTCATGAGTGAGTGTTTGAAAATACTTCTTGTTACATTGACTATTTCCTGAACCATTTGAGCAAAGTCTACCATCTTATATCCAGGATACAACTCATTTTTTAAGGAGAGTTTTTGATATAAGTTGGGAAAAAGACATGTTGACGACCCTTGATGTATCGTAAACGAGTATTCATCATACAGATGGTTTTAAAGCTGTTGGTAATTTCCTGACAGCTAGCCCAATTAAATTTTACAAGCATACCATAATGGTGTTGAGAATGATTGAATGGTGCTTTACGAGGCATATATTTTTCTTTAACAATGAAATGTTTGAACAGCAACACAGAAGAGCGATGAGCACCTGTTTTGCCCTGAGTTACGCTAATCTGCATATAGGCTGGTTGCAGAAGCAGGTGCTTACAGGGGCGGCTCCTCCATTAGGCCAGGGAACGTTGCCCACCCACCAGCAGCTGCAAACCTTTTCACAAAAAACGTTAATTAACTGTGTTTATTATCGTTTTTTGGGAAAAGGGGCGGGCCACAGGAGTGACGAGCAGTGAGGCCGGCCAAGCACACATGCACAGTAGGCTCTCTCCAGCCCAGCAACATAGTTACTGGGCTGGAGGGAGCCTGCACTGGCTTGCAGTCTGCCTGGGAGCGCCCTGGTTGGGCGCTCCCAGCCAAATCCTGATGCTGCTCCTAGCAGCAGCATCAGAATTGGCCGCAGGGCAGGCTGGGAGCCTGTGCCTGCAGCCAGCAGAGGAGCGGATGGAAAGGGGTGGCAATAAGTGCTTTTTCTTATTATTATATTAGTTTTAAATTTTTTCCCCCGCCCCACGCCACCCCACCCCTTCTGCTTCGCACAAGCCATGACTGGGTGTTTAATGGTGCTCCTTTTGAAAAATAGACAGATAACATTGTTATGTAGGTCCATTACATAGATGTTATTTTTGTAATTTGGAGGGGTGACTTAATTTCAACTTAATTAATTAATTAATTAACTGTCTCTAAGATCAACAGGAACAATATGATCTTGATTTTTACTAGTACTATTAATGAGACAGTGGAATTCTTGCATATTAAACTGACTTTGAAGCAGGGTAAGTTGACCTCCACAATATTGAGAAAATGTAGTGCAAATAGCAGCACAATTTATTCAAGTAGATTTCACCCAATTTGCTCAAAGAGAGTAAACCCTATGGTGAACTCATAAGGCAAAAAGAATTTGTAGTACAGAAGAGGAATTCAGCAAAAGAGAAGACGAGATAATTAAAAGATTTGAGTCCAGGAGCTATAACAAAAAAAACTCTTGAAGCTGCTAAAAATAAGGTCTCAAAGATCACCTCCACACTATTTCGAAAGCATACTGCAAGTAACAGCACACTTTATTCAAGCAGATTTCATCCAATTGCGCTCAAAGAGAGTAAACCCTATTGTGAAATCTTAAGGGCAAAAATAATTTGTAGTACAGAAGAGGAATTCAGCAAAAGAGAAGATGAGATAATTAAAAGATTTGAGTCTAGGAGCTTTAACAAAAAAAAAAACCTCTTGAAGCTGGTAAAAAATAAGGGTTTGAAGATCAAAAGGGAGGATGTTGTATTTAAGAATAGAATGATGAAACATAGGTGGCAACTCGAGGTTTATTATCACATTCCATACCAGCCATAAAAACTTAATATCTATATAGAGAACCCACTGGCACCTTCTGAGAAGTGATCTCATGACTGGGGGTGAGATAACTAGGAGACCACAAATCACCCTCAGAAGATCCAGATCCATAAGATGTACATTAGTCAGGATTGATGTCACAACTGACAAACAACCTTGGTTAAAACCTAAGGATTGCTTTGTTAAAAACAATAAATGGAAAGCATGTAAGAATGGAGAGAACAAGACAGAGATTGTGATCCCAGGGAATATCGGCAACGGAATTAGAGGGCATTTAATTGCAAACATGATTATATGATTTGCATGCTAAGTTACCTTTGCCCAGAGATATTCATGGGTAGTATCACACTACCCATTCAGGGGCTAGTGTTGCAACGTTTAAGGGCCATTATGTACTTATGAAGGGCTTGATTTAGAACTTGGTACATGGGTTACTCCGTCACGATGGTGACGGATATCCGTATGCTGAAATCTAAATCCCATTTCATCCGGTTGGATTTATATTCAGCGGATGGGATATCCATCACCATTGTGATGGAGTAATTCGTATGCTGAGTTCTAAATCAGGCCCTGAGGTACTACTTATCCAGTCACTAGAGACTTTCACACAGTACACAAGGGTGATGAGAGTGGTTTGAAATACAGCATAATAGATGGGATTTCCAAAGAAGCATGAGAATGTAACAGGAAAAAGTGATTGAGAAAACTGTAATCTAAGTTTACCTTGCATTTGACCCTGTGAGACCAAGAGGCCTCAGTTGTGATAAATAATTACATTTCATTTATGACTGAGTGAGGACAATACTATCTCATTGTAGTAATGTATAAGGAACAGAGTTACATTTTAGAATTTTGAGTGCTGTCTGTACACATTGGGCCAGATGTCCAAAAAATCTATTTTGCATTTCCTAAATAGCAAATTCATAGAAATCACTGTTGTGGAAATGCAAAATGCTCTCTACAAAAAATACTGATTTCCTAATAGCAGTTTCTACAAAGTAGAGATAGCTATTAGGAAATTGCAAATAAAAATTCCCATGCCATTGGAGACAATGGGTGAGTTGTGCATTTCCCAAATAGCGATTTCAAATAGGAATTTGGGAAATGCAAAACCAAGGATGGCTATGAGCAAAAGGCACCCGTCGGCGCACCCCAACAATATTGGTGCACATGTAGAGCACACATATGACCAAGAGGCATGTGTGTGCTCTATTTCCCTTACAAAAAAGCATCTTGGGGTGCTTTTTTAAAATTGCACATGGTTACCATTGACCTAAAGTCGATAGTAATTGCATTTCCTAAATGCTAATTTTGCATTTAGGAAATGCTTTGTAAATATGCCAAGAAATCGTAAATAGGGATTTCCTATTTAGGGAATCACAAAATGCAATGTCTACAGCATAGAAATTGCATTTGGCGATTCCATAAAGGACTCTGTAAATTGGAAATGGCTGTTCTGCATTTCTTACCAGGAAGCAATTGGGATTCGGCCCATTAAGAAATGCAAAACACCTTTTTACATCTGGCCCTTCGTTACATGTTAATGTTTTTATTCTTATTTCATTTCAGATCAGTCATCAAGGGGATTTCCCTGACTGATGACAGGCTTTGTTGCATGGAGAGTGAAACAGATAATGTATCTTGGTTAACACCCACGTAGGCTCAATTTTGTACAGTGATGTCAATCCTAAACTTAGATTTCTGATATGCTACGGAGCATTGTTTAAGATTACAATTACAAACATATGATAACAATGAATAATGCTTCCTTAATGTTGAACTACTGTTAAATGTGTTATGGTGAAGAGGTAAAATACATTTTTATATCTAAAGACTTGAATCCTCCATGGATATGACAGATCTCATGCTGAGATCTGATTGGCAGCCAACACTTCAACCATGAGACTTGTGCGAGTCCCAAGAACAAATTTGTAAAAAACATAAGGTGGCAGGGTAGTAATACCCTGATCCCCTAGGCCTGGTGGTGGGGTCCCACAAAAATGTTTTTTTTTTCTTTTTAATTTGGAGAGGATCCTTGAATCCAGGGATTGTTTTTAAAAAAAACAGGCGCAGTGACCTGTGCTTGTTTTCTTTTCGCACCCCTCCATGTCGGCCAGGTTCTGTGGGGCATATTTATTATTTATAGAGGGGAGGGGGCATATGTGGCCCCCCTCCATGGCTGATTTTGTGCCCGGGGCACTGGCCAATATAAATAATTGGGAGGGAGGCCGCGGAATAGGGTCCCCAGGGCCGAAATCAACCCGGGGTGGGAGCCGTGTGCCTCCCTCCACTTGTAATGTTTGGCTGGGGCCCACAGGATGAGGGGGCCACTTGGCCCATTTCAGTATTTGGCTGTGCACCAGGGGATGGCTACACAGCCCCCCTCCCTGGGCAGATCTTGCTCCAGCGTACCCCATCTCCCAGAAATCCAAAATAAAAAGGAGAAGTCATGTATCCCCCTCCTCAGGCCAATGTGCACCTGGCGACCCTATTCCCCAGGCTTTCTAAATTTATCATTCAGGAGGCAGGTACACAGCCCCACTCCTGGGGCTAATATCAGCCTCAGGGGCCACGTACCCCTGGGTCTGGCCAATCAAATATGTGTTGGGGGCTGAACAGTCCTTCTGCCTGGACCAATTTGTGCCCTGGGGCACCATATCCTGGAGCCTGACCAATTACTGGAGTGGGCAGGTGGCTGCATGGCCTCCCATCCCCAGGTTGGTGCTGGCCCATGAGACCCATCCCCAGGGGCCTACCTCTATAGTTATGGAAGCAGGTGCATATGGATCCCCGGGGCGAATTTAGGCCCTGGGAACCCTACCACCTAGGGCCCATCCATATTGCAAAGGGGAAGGGGGTATACAGCTCCTCTCCCTGGCCCAATTTCATCCCCAGGGGCCCCATATCCTGGGGTCTGGCCGTATTGGGATAGTAGGATGGCGGCATGCAGCCCCCATACCCGGGTCAATATCAGCCTTCAGGACCCCATGCAACAGGGCCCGGCCACTGTGAAAAGGCCAAGGGGGCCGTGCTGCTGCTCTCCCTGGGCTGACTTCAGCACCAGGGACCACATCCCCCAGGCCCCGGCCAACAAAGTGTGGGTGCCCTGGTGTCCTTCTAGGGCAACCACCACACTATGGTTGGGTGATGTGGGGTAGGGGGTCCCAAGGTCCTAGCTGGCTCCACACCTCCAGAAGGAGCCAGCATTGCACCAACCCACAGGGAAGGTCTAAAAATGCTGCTCCCTGCAGGCTGGAACAATCATTTCATACCCCTCGGTGCCCTTACATAATTATATAAGGGTACCGATGGGTTTGCAGTACACTTCAGTGCAGTGCATACCCCTCAGTGCCCTTACATACCTATGTAAGGGCACAGACTGGTATGTGTACTGCAGTGGTAGGGCTGGAAGAGGAAGCAGTCCCTCTATGTTTAAAAATTTAAATTTAATCTGCAGTGGTTTTTATCAGCCCTGTTTAAGTACCATTAAGTGCTGATTTTATTCCGCCAATAGAATGGCAGAATTTATTAATAATTCTGAGTTACATGAGTAACGTGGAATTACTAAACTACTGCAAATCTGCTGGCGGCATTAGAAATTCTGCCCAACTCATGTTATTTTTTTAATGGTGCTGGTACGTTACTGTGCTCCAAAAATTCTATGTGGTGCTCCTGCCCCCTGGATCCAAAAAATATGACTAAAAAAGCCCTTGCAGGGCATTATGGGACCCGCCTTGCCAGAGCAGTGAATAAAAAATGTATGGCTCCTGCCCCTCAATTATTATTCTCTTTTTCTGTTTTCTTTTTTGGGTGCCCCACCTGCACCTAAAAAATATATATATAAGTTAGGGCCCACAGTGGGAGACCCAAGGGCCCTCAGAGACCCTTGTGGCTCCTCAGCCATCACCCATACCAGGTACTGGGTGCTGGCAGGAGCTAACATAGGTGCCCCAGTGCTTACCCGGGATATCCACAACATGTTCCAATGTTGGGGGACCAAGTCAGGAGTAGCTTTTCTCTCCTGTCATTGGGGAGCAAAGTTGTGTTTCCTGCCCAGACTGTAAGGGCAGGAAATGTCCACGTACTCTAGTGCTGCTCCCTGGGACACTTGTCTTATCGGGCCACCAGAGAATGGGGTCACAAGGGATAGAGAACGGATTAGGGAGGAGGATCTCACACAAAAGCTATGGTGCTTTTTGCTTGCAATGTCAACTTTTATTCTAGCAGAAAACATCTTCCACACAAAAGTATATTTGTAGTAAATGTATCTTATGCAGTGTAAGGTGTGTTGCAGTGCAGCAAATCCACTCTAATTCTCCCTAAAATGATGGATGCAATGATTTATATGCATCTACACTTTCTCACCTAAAGTGATGAATATGCTGATTCCTGTATTTAGAATGATTGACTCTTTCACATATAGGTTTATCAATGAATTGACTCACATGCATAATGGTTGCACTGATTCAGATTGACAATGGCTATTATAGTATTTATACTTGCTAGTGTATGGATACAATAATACATGTAATTGTATACTTATTCCCTTTGTCAAATGCCAGCTGATCCACATGCTCATGACTTAAGGAGTGTTTTAAATAGAGGGTAACAGACACATACATTTGTATACATGTACTTTTTTTGGTGTGTTTCAAATGCAGGTGGATTAATGCTCTGTTTACATGATATAAAGCTTATATAATTTTCAAATGAAGGTTAATAGTTCTTCTCATTTGCTGATTTACTGACTAATTCACCAATTCACATGTAGGCAAGGTGGTGGATGAACTGATTGACATGTCCATAGTCTGGTGGCCTTTTGCACACATATGCAATATGACAGAGGCACTGAGTTCCACATGGGGTGGCAGTTTTTCATCAGTAGGTTGATTTGTGCACCAATTTTCATCTTTGCTGGCTAACGCACTATTTCACAGATAGGAAATGTAGTAGACGAACTGATTAACATTTATGCAGGACGATACTCTGTTCAGACTTACGTAGTTTGATAGATGCACACACATTTTGGCTGATGCATTCAAGTCCACATATGCAGATGGACATGGTTTCACATGTATGCAGCCTAAAGTGCTGTTTCATGCGCATTTTGTTCAAGTTAATTATTTAGAATTAATAAAGGTGCTTCATGGTGGACTAATTAGTTAATTTGTCTGCCATACATACCTTCTAATATTTCATGAAACTCATTTTTTCTTGTGTTTGAAGTCTTTTCATATTAATTAAGTCTGTGCAGAATTTGCGGAGGTCTGCTACGCTGAATTCTGCGGAGTGCCTAAAAAACTTCATGAGAATTCACCTCACTCATGGAGCGGGCGGAATTGTGTTCAGCCATCTGTTCACACTGATTACTGCCAGTTGCACGTTCTGTGCTGCAAAGCGAGCGGGAACAACACCACGTACAGTCCCAAGCAATCTACCATTGATGTGTAATATGCATCTATGCATTGAAAAGGGAAATTAAGTTGGCCCATCAAAGGGAGTTGAGAAGCAAAGAATCATTTGCGTTAGTAGTTCCAAAGGTAGTTTAGTAAATTTGAAATAGGACTTAGGTTTAGGAAATTAGGAATAGGTCAACTCAATACTGGTAATATAGGCGATCTGATTTAGAAAATTACAATGGCATTATGTGTTTGCCTGTCAAAATATGTTCTGGGAGATTAACTTTACCACTCATCTATTTTTGTTATCTTCTTTATCTCTTACATCAACACTCAAGG
Source organism: Pleurodeles waltl (assembly GCF_031143425.1). Classification (NCBI taxonomy): domain Eukaryota; kingdom Metazoa; phylum Chordata; class Amphibia; order Caudata; family Salamandridae; genus Pleurodeles; species Pleurodeles waltl. Next base: position 107,519,163 of record NC_090441.1, on the reverse strand, counting down.
GCAAGAAGAGGGCATAGGAGGGTCAGGCGGATGGATCTGCTGGCCTCAGTAGGTTCTCCTGTAATATTATTTATTTCCCTAACTTTTACCTCTCCCCATTTAGAATCATTTTTCCTTGTTTATTTTGTACTGTGATACTGTGACTGTTTTTTTAAACCCCATTTTTCCATTTAATTCTTGTTATCCCTGCATTATCCTTTTTTCTATATTTCTTGTCTCTATAGCCAACTTCCTTCTTTCTGTACTGATCTGTAGCTTTGTTCTGCTTTGTTATTATGTTTTTCTTCTCCCCTACCTTAAATATCCTGTCGGCGGGTACTGTATGACTAACAGATTAGGTTAGCTACTCTGCTGTGAAGATTGCAGACTTTGCAGATCCAAGCATGCTATCCTATCCGTGTTTGTTGAGGAGGCTTTCTTTTTCTTGCTCATACACAAAGAGTAAAATGAGAGAGTGGCCATGGTTGTTGTGAACCCGCACCAATGGTGTGCTGTATGTATTATTCAGCATGCCAGCAGTTTTGATGACAGTGCAGCATGGCAGGAAACTAGCATGAAGAAGATCCCATTGCAGTTGCCAATCAAAACCATATGTCCTTCATTGACCTGCAATTTATTCTACTCCTTCATTGTGCTTTAAATGACTCACATTCATCATAGCTCTGGCCATTCATTATGAAAATGTTTTGGTTGGCTTGACCACCTGGCTTTTCCAACATAGTCAAAAAACAAAATGCCCAGAGTGATATTTTGAAAGTAGAGAAGATACAGATAGCAGAACTGTAGTGCCGTATGACGGTTGTAAAAAACAGCATAAAAAGGGGAGATGCATCTGTCATCTAAAATGGATAATGTTTTTTCTAGCCGCACAGACCACCAATGCCAGTCATCAACTTTCAACTATAGTGACTGAGACCCCACTATTCTATAGCAAAACCTCCACCTACCCGGCTTTGTTCCCTCTAACTTACCTTGCAGTGGAGTAAGTCAACTTTCTTTTCCTTACTGCCAAGAAAATGTGTTTGTTTGAAATAATTTGTGTTTGAGGGCAACAGCTGGAAGTAAAGTGGGATTAAGTGCCTGTGAATTTGTGTTTTGGAATTCAGATACTCTGTGACTATCATGCCCAATAAAATCTATATATTCCATTCCTTTCCCTGTACTGCAGTGCATCATTTTTCCTATCCTCTACTTACGACAGATAGGATATTTATTGTCCACATGTTATATATAGGATGTGTGACGTATATTATTCATGTGTCCCTTTGGAGTTAGGGTAGAATTGAAAGGCATTTGGAGAAGAGCAAAGCCATTGGAATTGAATTACGATAATTGTACATTTCCGGCTGCCCCAGCTGCAGACTTCAGAGAGTAGCAAAGTAGTATCTGGTGTGCTAGCAGGCATGCCTCCATTAATTTAGCTCTACAAGAATACTTTTACTCCATAGTGGATGATGCTTTACTTATTAATGAGATTTATTTTTATTTTTCCATGCAAAGTGTCTGTTTGTTTTATTTGGAAATCCTTTACAAGAAAAAAAAGGATTTGTTATGCTGCCTAAATTCTTTTCATCCAGTTAGTGCTTTTATGTGAGGCATGTGTCAATAAAATCATGTCCCTGTGATTCTCCTAATCACATCAAAAAACCTTTCTTGATATATATTCCCCTGCTGATCCACCATCAATGACACAGCAGTAGATAGCAGCCTGGCTGCAGACGCAGAGGTTAGAGACCACACAGGAGGAGTATCAATAGCTGGAGGAGGAGGAGAGTGAGGCATATGCCCCTGCCCCGAGCCCCAGTTCCTCCAGCCAACCACCTGCTCCTTCATCCTCCAGGCCACATCATGCCACTGGCAGCTGCTCACACCATTACCACCATTGCTGCCCACACCTCTGGCCACCTGTTATAACTCTGAGTGCTCTGTGAGTTGGTGAACTTGGGCTGTTGGTTGGCACACCTTGAAGCCCAGCCACAAGAACTGCGAACCCTCCCACGGAATGGCCTCTTCTGAGCCCTTTTTTTAGGTTGAGCACAGCAGCGCACAAGCGCTGCTTTTCTGACATGTTGTACTCTATTCTGGGCTTTAACCATGCCCATCTCATGCCCTTCACTTTCATTAGTACCTGGGCTTGCCTTTAAAAAATCCTTTGAAGTCATTGGTAAATGCTTTACATTTGCTCTGCCTTGGGGCGGTTTTGTTAAGCCTTGTAAACTGACCCTGTTACTTGGATTATTGCACCACCGGCCACATACTTTACCATGGGGGGGCTTTTTTTTTAGGTCGAGCGTAAGCATTCGACCTCGTGTATATTCCTAGTGTACTTCTTATGGCTTAAAGCAATATCATTTGTTGGTTGCAGTGTCCTTTCTGTTTCAAAGCAATGACCAACTACTGTATTATTCCACTTTAGTTTCTTTATCTGTTGCTGTGATGGACTACTTTGGCATTTCTTTAGTGGTCCCTTTTCACAGTGGGTGTTTTAGGATGGTAGCTGCCTGCGTTTTCTTGCAGCATTCCGTTCCTCCCACCTCCTTCCATGTTGCTGACATTTGTTTTAGCTTTATTCCAGTGCTGTCCTTACCTTCAGCTCCTAAAATAAGTTTATTTTACTAAAGAAACACCCGGTTGTTTAGCTTACTGCTTACAAAAACCACAATATACCCTTTCTGGTATAATGTAGCTAAACTTAGAAGCAATGATGTGAACCTTGCTTAGCCTTGCATCTGGAGTCTCTTCTCCAGGGCCCCTCCCTGCCAGCACTCAGGACATCGCACAGCGGGCATTGCTTATCTCCTTTACTGGGACCATAAATCTTCCCAGTCCGCTCTGCAATTGTTAACTTCATTAGAGGTTTGTTGAAATGCGAGGCAAGAACACTTGCAAGACTTCATTCTGATCAAATAAAAAGAAAATACATTTCCAGCCTTATTTTCCATCATCTCTCCTCAAGGGCTTGTGATCTCTGATGTCAGTAGCTTCCAGTGACCACCAAAACATGGCAGGAAAAGACAAAATTATGAGACAGAGTTTACCAATTGTTTTGGTAAGAAAAGTCCAGTTATGAATTTACATTGCCAATAGCTCTAACTCAAGAAAATGCAAGACTGATTGCGTTGCAAATGCTTGTTTCATTTGTCTCTCCCCTTCATGCTCCATGGCACTTGGAAGTTTCATAGAGCAAGAACTCGGGCAGCAGTATTGGAGTGCTTTCATAACTACCAGTTACAACACATTGTTCAGACTGTTACCGAATCAGAGTTTGTGTTGCTGCTTTTTGCAGATGAAGGCATTTTAAGTTCATGACAGCATCACCGAAGCCCCGAAGTGCCTACCTTGTTGTTTCTTCACAGGGGACAGTTTTGTAGTGAACACTGGGAGGGACATGAGAGAGGTAGTGTGACATAGGATAGGCGTGAGGAATGGTGTTGCCTTCTAGGTGTGTGAGATCTGCTTCGGCATGTAAACTGAATTGCTTACATTGCTTAGGTGTGGGGCGGCAGTGTTGCCTGGGTACCAGCAAGGAGTATTTTGTAACCGCGTAAATGCAGTAGAGGGAGGAATGTGATACTCTCTAGTTGTGTATGGATACATAATCAGTCTGTCACTGCCTGCATGTTCGAGCAGTGTGTGTTGTGCCTTGATGTGTGCAAGTACAATTGTGCCATGGTCTAGCTGTGAAAGTGGGTAGTGTGCCCGTGACGGGGTTTGTGACAAGCAGTGTGCCACTAATTGTGTGTGAGAGAGTTTTGACATTGAGTCGAGCCGAGCAGTGGTCTTATGACAATAAGAGAGCATGGATAAGGTGATTGTCATCTTTGCTAGTGTCACGTCTGTCAAAAATGGGAAGTCACATAAACAGTGCATTGACTAAAATCTCAATCCAGCCGAGCATTTAAGAATTGTGGTGGTATGAGGGAATAGTGGTATACTTTAAGTGCAGTCACCTTGTACTTGTGCAGAACGAGCTTCTTATATGTGGTAGGCATGCCTAGGGTGTGTTTGTACTGATACTAGATGTTTAATAACTGTACAGGATTCTGGGTCAATCAGCTCTGTGTTATTGTACCTAGCGAATGCTAATTCTCATTAATGTCCGCTATCACCATTTTGATACTGTTTCTTTTCACCTGTCATGTAATAATATCTCTGCTTTGAGGAAGCCCTAAAAATAATGATTTTCCCTTTTGAGATAACCAAGAAGTAAATCAAAAACTCAACTGCCTGGAAATGAATTCACACAACAGTGTAATCCAGAGCGGTATCTTCGGTTTTTCAAAACCCATTTGCATCGCTGGATAACAGGTGGAAACTATTTCCAGTCTCCAAAGTGTCATTAAAGAGTCCTCACCAAAACTAGTGTGTTGAATTTATGTGGCAAAAAAGCCCAACTTGGCATTTACAACTCCAATAGCTCTAAATCTCACAAATGCAAGACTTGATGCATTGCAAATGCTTGTTATTTTATTGTTTTGGTGAAAGGGACTTTTGCTGTGGGTGGAGAGGGTGGGAATTGGGCAGGGCAATTAATTTTGAACTTTGTTTTGGACTTTTCCTTGGACTTTTACTTTTGGATATTGGTTGGGCGATATTGTTTGAGGAAAGGGGTTGGCCTGTTGTGGGTAGAGAGGGTGAGTTTTCTTTTGTTGTTGTTGAGTAAAGGAAAACATTTCTATTATACTTTATGCCTGAAGTAGTTTTTTGTGCTTTACTTTTATTTTGCACTGATGACTTGTCATGCAGCCTGTTTTTTAAATCCGCTTCTCAAAGTGTATACCAGATAGTTAGGTTTGTAGTTATTTAAAACCATACCAATATGGCAAAAAACATGTGATACAGTTAACAAGAGATAAAATCAAATGATGTCACAGTTAATCAGCTTGTACTTGTATCCATCAATCCAATTATTTCTGAAAAACCTTATGGTCCCATTTCGATCTTGGTAGATGGGTTTAATGTGTCACAAACTTGAAGGATATCCCGTCTGCCAGATTACAATTCTATTATATCCTATGGAGATTGTAATATGGCAGAAGCAATAACTGTCACATTTGTGACGGAGTAACCTGTCTGCCAAGATTGAAATCAGGCTCTTAGACTTTGTGTTGGTCCAAACAATTGGACATTCATAATTCCTAAAGTTTGATTCCGATAAAATGCAGCACTTTTCAGTCCACTCAATATAAAAGTGGTAAAACCTTGTGAAATTACTACATTAGGGGTGTGGAGGGTTTGGCCAGTGGCACCATGTAGTCGTTTTTATGAGGATAGGAGCTAGAGTCATTAGCAATAAGTCCTGGCTCAGGGTGACTACGCAGTCAATAACATACGTGGTGACTCTGCTCAAGAGCACAAATCATGTAATGAATATCACCTACCACACCTAATCCCCACTCAACCTAAACAGGATGTGACCGCACTGCTCCAGCCAATGAGTATGGAGCAGAGTGCTATAATTTCAGTCTAAGACATGCAAAAATAAGGTTCACAGAGATGCCAAGCACTATGCAATTTCATTTGACTCATGGGCCAACCTAATTCAGAAAGTGGATTATACAGTGACATACGGCCTGTCAATTTTAGCTTTCACAGGGCCTGGCTATCCCAAAAAAACTGATTCTTAAACTTAAAAGCGAGCCAACTACAGCTTCGTTTGGCTTCTGGGACAAGGAGGACTTCCATTCTGATCATAGAGTTCTGATTATGATCCTACCAAACTTGGTCTCTGCTGGTCCTAGACAGGCTATGGCAACAAGACTGTAGGCAGGAAGTAAAGTGCTCAGAGAAATCAAAACAACAACTATCTTTTAGTTTGGAATCAAGTGGGCAACTGCGTTTTTTAGCTCTCCATGGAGCTCAAATTCAATAGCTTAAGTGCTTCCCTAAGGAATTTCATACATCTATCTGAAAGCTGTACACCCGCACCACTCAGACAATAATAGCTTTATTGGATTGAGTGATGGCCAGGTGCTGAGATATTGGCTTTCACCAGTAGCACCGTAAACCTTTTAGACAGGGGCAAAGGCAGATAACATGCATCAATGATTCCTGGCTAAAATTGCACAATCAACAGTTTGTTTTAGGAGCAGTTTAAGTGCCCAAATGTATATGCTTTTAGACAAATTAGTCCACATCTCATCCTTATCCTCATGAGATAGGGCTAGATAGGTATAAAGCTTTTTCCTGGTCTTAGTAGAATGTCACAGAGATATGTGTGGGCCTTTCAAGCTAGTTCTTGCCTGTCTTCTTCTCTTTATTTCAGCATTTTTTGACTAGCGTTTTGGTCATCAAATTTAGAGTCAAGTTTTGTTTGAAGATGCGTTGTGCTCCCAAAAGTTAAGTTGAAGTCTTCACATAGGATTCCCATTGAAGTTTATTTTCCCAGATGCCCATATCATTTCTTTGAGGAATCCCTTGGGGGCTGCCTTAAGCTTGGTGTGGAAGCCCAGTTATCAAGCTTTCAGCATACCTGACTGTTTCCTTAGGCCAAATTCCAGTCTTATTTGGGATGTCAAAGTAGCATTGGGAGATGGAACAAATGTCTGTAGCAAAGAGATTAGGTTTTGTCCAGTCATGACTCAATGGTCTTTAAATAACAATGAGGTGTAATTTAGAGTTGGCATAAACTTCGCCTCAGTCACTTTGAAAATGCCTGTGTGGTCTGGACCACACACTTTTTGCCAGTTTTTTGAAGCTCTTAATCAAAAGAGATTTCTTTTAAGGAAGAAATCTGTGTTAAATGCATGCCACCCTGATTGAAGTGAATGCCTAGGCACTTTCTGCACTGTACTTGCTCCAAGACGCGATTCATGGCAAATATGAATTTGTTGGAGGTATTGTTGCTTCTGGCTCCACATACCATGATTTTTTATAGTTATAGTTAGTTATACCCTTGTCCTACTACCTTCTTTAAAGATATTGACCACTAGGAGAGTATGCTGCCATTCCCTATATTGCCTACAGCAACCCAGATGAATAATTACTTATCTGCAGTAGAAGTTAGTTACTTAGGGCCATATGTACGAACACATTTTCCCATTGACACAGAATGGGAAAAACACTTTGCTACATCTTGCCCGTACTAACTAAGGGCCAGATGTAGGTAGCTGTTCGCATGTCGCAAACTGCAAAAAACGCAGTTTGCGCCATGCAAACAGCCTGACGCGATGCTCATCCCCAAATTGCGAGTCGGTACCGACTCGCAATTTGGGGATGCGACTCGCAAATAGGAAGGGGTGTTCCCTTCCTATTTGCGACCGCATCGCCATGCTGAGTTGCTTTGTGACCGTGAATGCGGTCGCAATCCAACTCGCAGTTACCACCCACTTGAAGTGGGTAGTAACTCATTCGCAAAATTCGCCTTTGTGAATGCCGATTTTTTTTTTTTTTCAGAGCAGGCAGTGGTCCTATGGACCACTGCTTACTCTGAAAAAAACGAAACCAAATGGTTTCGGAAGTTTTTCTTTTTGCAACTCGTTTTCCTTTAAGGAAAACGGGCTGCAAAAAGAAAAAAAAAACTGCTTCATTAAAAATGCAGTCACAGACATGGAGGTCTGATGTCTCCAGCAGGCCACCATCCCTGTGAGTGCAGGGTCTCGCTATGGGGTCGCAAACTGCGACCCACCTCATTAATATTCATGAGGTGGGTCTTTGCGACCCCATAGCGAGTCGCAGAAGGTGTCTGAGACACCTTTCTGCATATGGTTTTGCGAGTTGCAATTTGCGAGTCGGTCAGACTCGCAAATTGCAAGTCGCAAAATTTTACTTACCTACATCTGGCCCTAAACTAGTTCACTTCACTCAATAATTCTCTTGCCTGAATAGAGGAAGTGATAGCTGCTACCTCTCTCAATCTTCCAAAATTTTACTAAAGGGTTCCCACTGTGCTTTCTTAATGGTGTTAGTAGTGCGCTAACAGGGAAAGTATCACAAGTGAGGTCCTACTCCCACCTAGGTGCCCTCCAACTGAATATTCAAAAGCATTAAACATCGCAGGCAACTAAATTGAAAGAGAAAAACACAGTCAGTGGGTTATACATTTATATCATAGCTTTAGAAAGGGTGAGACCAGAATACTACCACCATGACACAACTAAGAATACCAGCTATTACAACAAAAACCAGCAATAATAAATTATTTTGAGCAATGAGGAGAATGGAATTTAATGAAAAATAAAGTTATGAAGTCCTTGAGTCAGGAAAAGTGTACCCAAAGTCTGGAATGGACAAGGTTAAGCGTTTATGCAACAGAAGACCTGAATGATGATGCTGACGTTGACGAATGATGTTCTTCTACATCTAAAATATATGTATCCATTTTATGCGTGGTTGAGTAAGTGGGGCTGGTGTGGGCTATTGCTCAGGTAAAAGAAGATCCCGCAGTGAGATGGTGCCACATTTAACCACATTCGCCCCACCAAGTGTATGATCCATTTGGTGTGATTTAAGTCAGAGATCAATAAATTACACAGGCAAGAGGGTTAGGGGTTTGATGAATGGATGGAAAAGGAGATTTAGGGAAAGGTGTGACAAAGACAAACACTACACAACACAACAACAATGTTCATCAGGGTGACGAGCAGTACATCACCATCAATCTGTTGTGGAAGGAAATGAAGGAATCAATATGGCACAGTTCAGTTACGTACATTGCAAACATTCCTTCAGCCCCAGCGAACCAAGTTATTATTAGATATCTAAATATTCTGTTATCTAGGCTTAAAAAATAAACATTATGGAGGAGTGAAGTGAACCCAGCCACTTCTAAATATTATGATTGTTAAAAGAAAAATGATACTGTAGTGCCAAATACTGTAGTGCCAAATTGGGCAGTGCATCTGCATTCATCTTGGAAAGTCCATCACTCTTGGGTGCCCGGTTGAACTGGTCCGGTAGGTAAGCAGGAGTGTTGAGCCTTCACCTTTCATTCTTGTAGGAGAGGAGAAGGCCTGTGGATTGTTAAACAGAAATAGTATTGTAGAGTCAAGGAGAAGGACACAAGAAAGTAACTTCATGAGGAGTGCATCAAGAAGTCTCAGAGGCAGCAAAAGAGCATAAGAGGAGTTTCATGTTTGCTAGCACTGCATCACATGCAATCAGCAGCATTTCCCAAATAAATGCAACTCTCTCCATCCCACAGGGCTGAGTACTAGGCTTCAGGATCATCATCGTTATGGTTTTGAAGTCGATAACTTCCTTCTTCTGGCTGTTGAGGTAGTCCCGCCCTGAGTCCTTCCATCTTCCTCCTGGCTCTGAGTAACTCCATCCCATTCTTGCCCCAAGTGAGATAGATCTGTAGTGCACTGCTGTCAAAGAACAATATGGAAAGAGAATTTAAGTATTTTCTGTAGATTTATGATTGTTAACTAAAATGACTTTCTAGTCTCTAAAGAACCAGAAAATAGGAGTGGACCCTTCATGTAAATTTTGCTACTTTTGAAAGGGTCAATCACCTTCAGGAAAAATTATCGCCCATCAGGTCCCAAACATTGCAAATCACCTAAGTCAAATTTGAAAATTAGTTGAACACCCTCTGTTCCTCACTGTCTGCCACCACATACATCATAAATCACCACTCACAATCACTCAATAATATATATCATCACTCATTTGTGCAATCGCTACCCCATCCAATTCAAGCATGATGGTAGGTACACAATTGTATCTCCTCCTTGTTGCAAGCAACTCATTGGAATTTGGGAGTCTTGTAACTCAGTGATCTTCTGGGCAGCCCTGCTGGGTCATGGAAAAAGAGAAAGACATAGGAGGGAGGCAGGCATTATCTCCAATACCCTGATCATGAAGGAAATGGGAAAGTTTTGCAAACTGGTCCAACTCCATTCCAGCCATACATGTGCCAAAAATGGTGGAGTAGCATACATGAGACACACACATAATGAAGTTCAACAACAAATAATTGAAAAGTACTACTGTGGGATGCTCATTCAGGGAAGAGGAGTTTGTCCTCAAAGTCAGGTTGTTCGCCTAGAAGATGGTCTGCTAGCACACTTGATTCTGACCAATCATCCTCCTCCTCCTGTGCTGTTTTAGGAACAGTGTAATTGTGTGCTATAAAGTGTGGGTTCATTTTGATCATAGTCAATTCTCCAAGTTGTGAGGAGAGGGACTGATCCTTCTCACGGTGACAACTGAGCCAGCTGCACTGAACATACACACTTAGCAGACACACTGGCTACCGGAAAAGCCAGATACATTATTGCCAGCCTGCTGAGCTCTTGCCAGTGGCACATCTTCCCATACCAATAAGCCAATGGGTTTTGATCCACATAGACCTCTTTAGGGTTATCCAGATCATCCTGGAACATCCTCTGATTGGCTATTGGTGCTGCCAATTGCTTTACCTCTTTTGCCTTCACCTCCCCCTGTATAGATTTTATGACCTGCTACTTGAAACAAAGCCAGTGCAGCGGCTGGGGTTGTTGGAGCTGGCATCAGTGGCATGGTCAGCCCCAAACTTATTGCCTCAACTTCTGAGGTTGTTGCTTTGTGCTAGACTCTGTTTTTGCTGTTTTTGTTACGCTGGGCACTTCACCACTGCTGACCAGTGCTAAAGTGCAAGTGATCCCTATGTGAAATTCTAGGTGTAATTGGCAAATTTGATTTACCAGTGAGTCCCCAGAAAGTGCACCAGAGGGGCCTGTAAATCAAATACTACTAGTGTGCCTGCAGCTCTGATTGTGCCACCCACACAACATGGCTCAGACCTGCCACTGCAGTGTCTGTGTGTGCAGTTTTTAAACTGCCAAATCGACCTGGCACGTGTACCCACTTGCCAGGCCCAAACCTTTTCTTTTTATACATGTAAGGCACCCCTAAGGTAGGCTCTAGATAGCCCTATGGGCAGGGTGTAGTGTTTGTTAAAATTAGGACATGTGCTTGTGTGTTTTTACATGTCCTAACAGGGAAATACTGCCAAATTCAGTTTTTACTGTTGCAAGGTCTATCTTTCTCATAGGTTAACATGGGGGCTGCCTTTAAAAATCCTTAAAGTAAAGTTTCCCTTTGAGAGAAGATAGAAATAACGGGTTTGGGGTCTATGAACTCACAGAAAGATGTGTTAAAAATAATCCTTGCCTCTTGATGGGAGTGAAACTTGACCAAACAAAGCCTCTCCTTATTTGATCTCAACAGAGCATTGTGCTGCATTTTTCCATTATGTAAAGCGTTTTTTATTATGCCTGGTAACCCTTTGGCTTCCCGCAAGAGTACCTTCCAGTCGGCCTCTGTGTTTCTCAGCTCCGATCAAGAGGCAAGGACTACAGGTACCTCTCTCTCCGCTAGTCCTGATGAGGCATGTGCCTCTCTCTCCGCTAGTCCTGATGAGGCCCATACTTGGAAGGGCTGAAACACGTCGACTTCTTGTAGAATAAGAGAGGTTGCAGGAAAATATATATGTCCTATAAGGATTTTTTCAACACATCTTTCTCTAAATAAGGATGAAAATAAAGAGGACATAAAGATGTGTTAGATATTGCAATCATCTCTTTTATGTGGATTTATGGTGAAAATAATTGAGATAACCACACAAGTTGGAAACAAGGAGAGAAGCAAAAGACCATATGTTTTATTGAATTTATCATTTGTCTGTTTGTTTATATGTTGATTTATATGTATTATATGTTCTACACTGCCTTTTGGTTATCTTTATGTTGGAGTGAAATATAATGAACTAAGAGTTTTGTAATTAATTTGCAGTCCCAATGGTTGGTTTATAGTTTCATTGGTTGATACTAAGAATTATATTTTCCCTACTATTTGACCACTTTTGATTGCATGCTTTAATGCTACCCATGTATAGTGGGGTTAACAGGGTAGACCCCTTCATTTTTGCCCTGGACCATCTGGCTCAGGCTGGAGGGAGAAGGGGTCACTTACATCTGAAAGGGCCTGCCCTCACCAAAGACAATCTCCAACCCACTGGTGTGTGTCTCGAGCCGGGCTTGGGCAAGGCAGGATCCTGTAAACAACAGAGACTTTTCTTTAAAGCTGGGCAACTGCAAAGGCAGAAAGGTATGTAAGTATTGTACCCAAAACCCCAGGCTTTAGATTACTTCAAGGATTCAAGAGGAACCTCTGCCAGAAGAGCTATCTTGTAGTTGCTACTTCTGTCTGTGAAAGGGGACAAAGACTGGACTTTGTTGTGCATTTCTGCTTGAGAGGTATCTCCAAGGGCTTGTACTGAGCTTGCATCCTGTTTTTGAAGCCTTAGGGACAGCAAAGTCTTCACCAACCAGTCTCTAAGTCTGCATGCTGTGGACTCTAGCATGCCAGAGGGTGCCATTCTGGTTCCTGGTCCCTGGAAGCAAATTTCCGGTGAAAATCCTGTGAAACGAAGCAGGATGACTCCGTGCGACTTCGCTAAGGACGTCACTGCACGAAGCCTACAAAACCGCCTACACCTGGATCCGTGGACCTTGCCGAGGTGCAACGACCCCACGATCAACGTAGGCCCGATGTTGCTGCAACAGCTGGCATCCGCATGAACTCATGAGTTAGAGGTCGCCCCACAGCATTGTGACTTCGCCAGACTTCGACTTTGTCAGAGGTGCCTAGGGACTGACTCCTCGCAACCGATGCCACCTCACTTCCACCGCTCCGCAGCAAGGACCCAACACCTCTTTGTGATGCCTCGCTCCCCGACTCCGTGCACAGGCCTGTTTTCCACACATTTTGCTAAGGTACTGTACCTGGGGGTCTATGCGACTCCGTAAACAGTGCCAGTGGCGTTGCGTTGTGGGGAACGACTCAGTCACGTTGCCGCTTTAATATCAGATTGCAGCATTCGTGCCTCTAGGCACTATTTTTGTGTTTTTAATTGCTGAAGTCACATTTTTAATTGTGTATTGTGAATTTGTAATGTATTTGGTCTTGTTTTATTTAGATAAATATTCACTATTTTTCTAAACCTGAGTGGTGTTCATTTTGGAGTCTTTCACTGTATTACTAAGTGTGTTGGTATAAATACTTTACACATTGCCTCTGGGTTAAGCCTTTCTGCTCGTGCCAAGCTACCAAGGTGGTGAGCGGGAGTTAACTGGGTGTGTTTCTCTTTCGCTCTGACTAGAGTGGGTGTCCTTGCTTGAACAGCGGGCAAACTGACTGCCAACCGAAGTCCCCATTCTAACAGGGGCCAATTCTTCTGTTCCCCGTGCTCGTGTTGTGGCCGGTTTTCTTGTTCCTGGTATTGGTTGCTGTGAGACAATAGGACGGCCCTCTCTGGAAGTTGAAGGTGGCACCCCAGAACTTTAGAGTCGGGCTATAATTTACAGCCATTCTTCTTCCAGGCCTCTGACTTAGACAACAATACACGTCTTGTATTTTAAAACATCCCGTTCAGGAAATGGTTTGAAAGTGGCCAGAATCTTTTTAGACTGTGTCTCAAGTAGTTCGGCACAGATGTACTCTTTGTGCAACATGATGTCTTTTTGCAGCCTTATGTTAAGAGCCAAAGGAAGGATTATGCTCCAACTAAGGAAAACGCTTCTTTGACACCTGAGTGTGAACCTTTCAGACACCTTTTTTAACTGGTCCTGTAGTAGATGCAACAACAGGATATTTTGGCCATCGTACTGTCCTCCTTGCTGACTTCCCTTGTGAATACTTCAAAGGGAAGTGCATCTATGTGAGACATTTAACAAGTCCCTATTTGTCCATATGCATCGCCATGTTTTTCCCAATTGCATATCCTCCTCTTTGAATGACATAGTCATCAATCTGTCTGTACTAATAAAATAGACGTTGCAAAATGAAGTAGGTCTAGTTCGAAATGTGTTGGCAACTCTTGTATGAGGGCTTGAATTGGTACTCTATTAGCATGCCATATAATCCTCAACTGTTTCTGGAATTTAAGAGAATGGCTGAAATGAATGCAGATTCTTCTACAGAAGTTCAATATGTTGCTGACTATGGCCTGGATTTAGATATACACAGATGAATTAATCTGTCACAATGGGGGCGGATATCCTGTCCACGGAAATCTAAATCCTATTGGATATATTGGGATTTAGATTTCGGCAGATGGGATATCTACCACCGTTGTGATGAAGTAACTTGTCCACCAATATCTAAATCAGGCACCATGTCTTCTTTTTTAAGAAAGTCCTGGATAACCAGGTTGATGCAATGACAAACACAGAACTCTAAAATAACCACCATTTGTCATGACCTTGACTATATTACTGCCATTGTCTGTGGCAACAAATCCAATTCTGAGACCTTTGGGTCACAGCAATTCAAAAACCTTGCGGTTAAAGGCTTCTAAGATGTTTGCAGCTCTATGTGACTTCTCCATGATGAACATTGCTGCTGCTGCATACTGCTCTTCAGCACTGAGATCTGTAGATAGCTGTTGCCTAACACTCACAAAAGAGATCCAGTTTGCAGTGATAAACATGTAATTAGTTGCTTGACAACTGGTCCACATGTCTGTTGTCAGGTGGATAATGTGAACAGCACTTTGCTGCAAAGGTTGTCTTACCATGTGCAGCAGATCATGATGAAGTGCTGGAACTGCAACTCTGGCAAAATAGGTCTAACCAGGAACCTTCCATTTCAGGCAGATGGCCACTATACGTTCTGAACATTCCACTCCTTTCACAAAAGGAAAAGGGAGGACGTCCACAGCTAACCTTTTAGCCAGGTTCCCATTGTACAAACGTGCCATTGGGTGGTTGTGGTCCTTGAGCTCCTCCTGCCCAAACACTCCTTTAATAGTAGGCTGGATTTTCTTATTTTCTGAACCACTGATGCGGGCGACTTCCAAGAAGTAAGAGGTGATAGACTCAATGTGCATCTTGGAGCAGTAACGGTATGCGTTGTGTCTTCATGTGACTCATGGCATTTTGAGGTCACTGGGGTGGGTGATATTGGCGCAATGCTGGGCAGGGCTGCTTTGCTTGAAGATGTCACCTTCTTCCTCCTCTTCGCTTCCCATTGTGATTGGAACTAATTCCCCGCTCTCCTCACCTTCACCACCACCATGTGGAGCATTTTTTGAAGATGCTTTTGGCACCAGATCGCATTATGGTTTTTCATATGGGTCATTTGGCCTCCAGTGCCATAGTGTGAACCAGAGTTACCTCGACGAACACTTGCATGGCAAATGGAGCATATTGAAATGTTATCCTCCTGCTTGCTAATTATGAAAAAGTCCCAAACTTAGGAGGAGAACTTTCTTAATGTGCCAGTGCAAATGCCTGAAGAAGAACTGGAGGTAGGTGGGTGTGTCATTGATTGCCTCTCTGCAGTGCATACTTCTACTGAGGTAGGGGTTGTTGCAGCTCACAACAGGGGCTATACAAATATGGGCGCTGATTCTGGCTGTGGTACCTGTTCCACATCCCTCAGAGCAAGTTGAATAGGAGGGGTAATGTCAGTTTCCTCTGTGCTAGCCTATAAAACAATGACTGGCTCATTGTCATCCTCCTCATGCCCTTCCATAATGTAAGGCTTCTGGGAACTTTTCTTTTCCCTTGCCTCTCCTGGGGTGTCTCAGACTGTTCTGGGGTCCAATCCATGTCCAGGCCATCATCAGTAGAAGGGATGCTTGGAGAAGATGTGGTGCAGTACCCTTCTTTTTTCTTGCAGGAGATCTGGAAGTCAATAATTCTAAAAGAGGAGGTTCTTGCTCGGCAGGCAGCTCAACCTCATGTTCTGTTCCAACTTCAGGAAGATTTACCCCTGATAGCTGCAGCTGCTGTCCACTTTGCTCTGTTTCCTGAAATGATTAGGGATCACTTTGTAAAAGAGACAAATCCAAGTCAATGTCACTTCTCATCGGCGTTGCCATGATTGCAGTGGCTGCCTCGCTGACAGACATGGGCATAGGCTTAGGTTGAGGTGGTGACTTTGATGCAGGAGTGCTACTCCCAGCTTACTACCGGTACTCACAAGTTTCTGCAAAAAGGTTGTGGTCGGCACGCTAGTGGTGGAAAGCTGCTTCTTATCACTGACCACTTTCTTGGCAGCGCTTTTCATTGGGGCCATCTTATAGTTGGCAGTTGGCAGTGGCACTGTGCTGCACAAGTGGAAGGAATTGGAGGACTGACACCACGTGTTGTACGGTCACGTGGCTTAATACAGTCCCTCTGTCTGGCAGTACTGTGTGTGATGTTTCTTGTCTTATGTACTTAAAAGCAAACAAGCAAGAAAAACATTTAGCAAAACCTGGCTTTGTTGCAGTTTAAATTAATACAGACTGAGACAATATAATTTAGTATGGTTAGTTACTTCAGTTATGGTCCTAAATATGTAAAAACAATATATCCAACCATTTTAAAGTCAAACCACACCACCATAACATAAATTACACTTCCAATCAGGTTAACAACATAAAGACGCAACTCTTTGCTTTATGTGTATCTATTCTAAGGGAGACACCTTTGGCAGGCAGGGAGGTTCATGGGAAAGTGGAACAATCCTTAAAAAATAAAGGCTGGTGTGCAAGTATGGAAGGCAGATGGTCCGGAGGAAATGGACTAATACCTAAAAAAAATAATGCAGTAGTGCTGCTGTCACAGGGTAGATGATTGGAGGCAAAATGCAAAAAATAATAAAATAAGAAATGTAAAAAGGAAAAGAAAAAAGTAAAGAAAAAACTAAAATAAAAAACAATTGAATGAAATAAAAAAAATTACAAATGAAGACTAATTGCTTATATTTGTACTACGGAAGTAAGCAGGTGAAAAAAAACATGTAATGTAAAACACTATTGATGATAATCATTGTCATGATGTACATACTACAATAATCCTAAAGCATTTTTTTAAACTGGTCTCAGAGAAAAGTAAATAAAATAAACAAAAACAAAAGCTAGAGCACTCGCCTATAAATCTCCTTCGAAAATGGCTTTGAAAACTGGAATAAATAAAGGGTGGCTGCACAAAATTGCCTCCTGCCACATGGGCAACCCAACGACAGCAAGCAAAGAGGCAAGAACATTGACCACATGCAGGCCTATGGCAAAAGTACACTGACTGGCTGCACAAAACGGCCACCAGCCACCTGGTCAAACAACAAGAGCAAGCAAGGAGCTATGGAGAATATGGACACATGCAAACCTATGGCAAAGAACACTGGCTGGCTACACAAAGCGGCCTCTGGCCACGTGGTCAAACCAACAACAGCGAGCAAACAGGCATGGAGAACAAAGAACACATACAAGTCTATGGCAAAAGCACACTGGATAGCTACACATAATGGCCACCAGCCACATGGTGAACCAACAAGCAAGGAGGCATGGAGAACAAAGAACACGTGTGAGCCTATGACAAATGCACACTGGCTGGCTACACGAAATGGCCACCAGCCAAACAGTGAACCAATAAGCAAGGAGGATGGAAAACAAAGAAGACATGCAAGCCTCTGGCAAAAGGACACTGACTGGCTGCACAAAATTGCCTCCGGCAACATGGTCAAACCAACAACAGCGAGCAAGGAGGCATGCAGAGCAAAGAACACATGCACACCTATGGATAATGCACACTGGCTGGCTACACAAAATGGCAACCAGCCACATGGTGAACCAACAAGCAAGGAGACATTTAAACATTCAGGCCTGTGGACCCAGACTACAGAAAATAGCTCCTGGTCACATGGTATGGAGAACAAAGTCAAATGGTGGCCTATGGCAAAAAACTGGCCAGACAGTGGAAGCATGGTACCACTGAAGAAAATGTTATCATTAATTCTGCAACTAACACACACAAATTAACTGAGCTATGAAACATTAAAAACAACACACTTCCTCTTCTGGCACAAAATATTGCTCCACATATACACTTTTTTGGAGAAAAATGTGAAATACAAAATCTAACCCACATTTTTAATTTAATCCAATGCCATCCCTGCCCTAAGTGGTGTTTTAATTAAAACAACACATACCACAGAAACAGTTCTTTCACCCACTGATGACTAGTACTGGGCCTACTGGGTGGATAGCACATTAGCAGACTAGGGGCCAGATGTAGGAAGCCGTTTGCATGGTGCACACTGGTGGTAACTCATTCGCAAAAGGGAAGGGGTCCCCTTGGGACCCCTTCCCCTTTATGAATTTCGCCAAACTACTTGAATGGTCCGTTGGAGTAGAAAATCCACTCAAAAATATATTTTTGAGTAGATTTAGCTGGTTCTTGAGCAGAGAATCTCCCTGAGGTGCAGCTGTGGTCGCTCGTCAGTGGCACGATAAAGGCGCCGCTGAGGCAGGAAGTCACACTGGCAGTGATAAAATCTTGCCCATGCTCAAAAGCAGCCTCAAGTGTCATGGTGCTCGCCAACATGCACCAGAAACAAGTCTCTCATGCGCTTATGAAAAATAAGTTCCGCCATGCGCAGATGGAGGAATTTAGGAGTCACTGTGCTACTCCACGTACTGTGGAGTGTCCAAATTCACAAACTCTGTGAGCAGAGTGATTTTTCTGCCCACCTCTAATTTTTATTTAGTGAGATGGAGTGTTTCACTTGTATGTAGGCAGACGCACCCTTTCACAAATATGTATTGTTTTGCATGCCTTAATCAATCAATCAGTATATTTCCGTAGCGCTTGAGAACAACAGAGTGAATAAAGGCTAAGTGTCATTTAAGCTTTGGCAGTGTGCACTTCAATCCACCCAGTCAGCAGCGTCTCTGGTTCATGCTACACTGGAGGAGGATGTACCCCCCTTAATTAGAGATCCCAGCAGCACTCCTTCTGGGGCTATCTTTGCTACCAGTGCCGGTGGAGTGGATGCACTCAAGATACTGATGAATGCCTAGCGTGTTGCATGTTTATTTTAGTTCGATTACCATTGTTTCTTTCATTTCTGAAACACATTTCCAAAGTTTGAGTTTATTTCATTGAAATAAACATGAATGACTTTAAGTATAAGGAGTTTCCCTTTGTGTATGACTGTTGTAATTTTTTCTCTACCCAAGACTTTCCTTCCTCAAATTACGATCCTCCCTACATGGGGTGTAGTGACATTCACTGTGGCCTAGTGGGCAAGTGGTGGATGGGCTGCAATGCAATGGGTGTTATGCTGGCTGAAACTTTGCAGGCCCCCTACCTCTAAAGTGGGCTAGGGAACCACAAGGTTAGTGGCCAGGGAAGCCGTCTTATATTAGTAAATGCCCCATTTGAGAAAGTACATCTTTTAGTGTGATCACCCCCAATTGTTCTGGATAGATGCTCCAGGTGTTTGACTTTGTGGACCTGGACACTGCTAACCAGGCCCCAGTGCATGTGCTCTGACTCCAGAACACATTGAAAATGGCAAAAACTCTAATTTGAATATTTAACTTTCATATAAGGCCATAGCATGTTGCACCTAAAATACTCCCATGGCATACAAAGTTCTCACATATGGACTAAAGCACCTCTGTGCCATCCACTAATGTAACAAGAAAAATGTGGCTCCAGATCTACCACTGTGGCTTGGCCAGCCGCCACAGGTAAAAAACTGCAACCCAATCTGTCAAAATAAACCCTTTGAAAGAATAAAAACTCTCTTTTAAATATTGATGAAACCCTATGTAGGAATTGACGCCAACAAGGAACAGTGCACAGTAGTGAAAAGTAGGACATGTTGAAATTTAAAGTTAGCATGTTCTAGCAATGACTGGTCTCCAAAACCTATTTTCACTATAGAAAGGCTGGCTGATCAATAGAGAAACACTGGAAAGCAATGTTAACTATTAATTCTGCTATCACAGACTATGAACCAGCTAGAAAAAGAATTCAAGGGCCACTTTCAATATTAATAGACATCCCAACTCCCAATGCCAACCAATGGTGAAGTTTGATATCAAATGAGAATTAAGGAAAATGAACTTTTAGAATGTTACCTTTTCTTTGCCTGAAGCTCCAAGAGAATACTTTGCATTAGCCTTAACCATGAACCAGCTGGTGAATGGCCCAAGTAGGTGTGTAAACTGCTCCCAAAGCAGAGACAATGGCCTAGGTGTGGGGAGGTATTTTGTTCCTCTAGCAGGAAGTCCATTTGGGCAGTGCCCATGAACTTAATTGACTTCAAATAGTTCTCTCCTGCCCTAGCAGATGTCAAATGATACCTGCACAAGTCCCTTCTTTGGTCTTATCCATCTGGAATGCGCCTAGCCCTATGCAGAAAAGCTACCACCAGAACTGGTTTGGAGTGACCAAGAATGAAGGGATAACTCATTATTGTGGTCAAATCTGTGGGTGGGAACACAGGCTTTGTACAAGGGGAGAAGGGTTTCTTCATTTTGTATTAAGTTAGTTAGGAACACTGTGGGATTGGTTTTAATGGAGCACACAGGAAGTGCTGCAAAAGTGGGTAGAGTTACCCCTGGGAACGTTTACCCCATTTGTTAGGGAGGAGCCGAGAGTCACTCACAAGCTAGTGCCAGACATAAATATGATACCCCAAGACATCTTCTTCATAACACTACTGGATATGTAGAAGAACAGAAGAAGGACTGCACCTACTGTGAGGAGCCCTGAGGGGCTAGAGCTACTCCCACTTGTATCCACACAAAAAATTGGTCTTTAATGGTCAGTTAGCTAACCTCCTGTGTAAGCTACAGCACCACAAAACGTTACAAGATGCCATTTCCTGAAGGGTTCAGTTGACCAGTGCAAACTGGATCTGACCTGGACACTTCTGGTGCATCTGCTGTAGTGAAGCTTTAGTCTTTACCCAGAGGGCTGTTTCTGAGGTTCTGAACCTTTTACATTGTCTAACTGGACTGTTGCTAAGATCACTGAAAACACAGGACTTTTTTTGGACTTCAAGACCTCCGGAGGTCAGGTCCAAACCTGCCAAGCCGATTGACCTAAGGAGCATTGCTGCTGGACTGAAGAAACAGGTTTACTTAGCTTGGCACTTCTCCTCAGCAGCAAATCTGGTACATGCAGTATCTGTCCTTGTAGAGACCACTTTGGATGTAACCCACAGCTTTGCCCCACTGGAGAATTGCAAGCTCTGCAAAAGAGTCCAAAGGTAACAATCTGGACTGGGTAAAGACACCAAAAATATCCATTGTATGAGAGGACTTCTCTAGTTGTGAAATTTTCACATTCCTGCTCAGAGCCTTTCCCATCAAAACCAACACCTTAACCAGGACCTTGTCCAACATCTATACAACATCGTGGAGCCCTAGTTAGATACAGTCTGCTGCTTTGCCCCATTGAGATATTTTGACTTGCAAAAAAAGACACTGGTTTACTAACATTTTGCATTGGGATTGCATCACATTTTAATGCATCCTCCACTCAAAATAAATCACTATATTTAGCCTGACTTGCATTACTTTGCATCAAGAGTGGAGGATAGGCGTGCCCATGCATCAACCCATGCATTTTGAAACTAAAGGCAGTAAACCTGGGTTTGTGCTAAAATGGTGAGACTGCCCAAGGCTGGCATAACAACGAGAAATATGTCTCTAAGTACTTTTTTTGTGTAGGAATATATTCCTTTCTACACAAAAACATCCTTCTCATAAAGCACTGACCTCAAGCTATCTTGTGCAAACAGAACATTAGAAACCATGACATGACCCTTGAAACATAAAAAGCTAGCACGTAAAAAGCTGCAAACCAAATCTTTGCCGGTCCAGCACCATCACTTTGAAACTCACTCCTAGCTACATGCAAGTATCCTAATGAGGCTGCTGGATTTGGTTGGCAGCATCACCTGAATTGTGGGGAACTGAGTTCAATCCCACACCATGAGCCAACTATCAGCCTAATCTGTTTTCGGCCAGCTAGCAGCGCTTCATCTCCACCCAAGTGCAGGGATGATTTGTGGCAACTGGGCGTATGACATAGGAAACGTCCCACCGTACTGTCACTTTACATAATATACATGATTCCTACCTAAACTATGTTAGGGCACAGCGTGATAAGCCCTAATCCACCCTTCAGGATTCCCCCCGGGAAGGCATCATCCTCCATACCTGAGCAAGGAAGCCTGTTGTCTTTAGAGACACCATTCCCATGTAGGCCAAGGAATTGGTAGTCTCAGCAAGCAGCTGTAACTATGTCAGCCAGCATTCAGTTATGGTCATCTGGCTTGAACCTCCTTCTAGCCTGAATGGTACAGAGAAGTGTTTATAATAAAACAACTGATGTTCTGAGAAAATGTCCGTACTAGAATGTGTGGGTTTCTGTGAACTTTAGAGATGCAGTGTACCACTTGTGCCAGCAATCCAATGTTGCTGCAGCTTTCAGGAAAACACAGAGTGAAAAGAATATCTTGCTAAGAAATGCAATGCTTTCCTAGGCAAAAGAACAACTAGATAAAGAAAAGAAAATAACACCACAGATTCTGAAATAATAAAATCAAGCAGAATAAAAAATTTACTAGGCTAAGGAGCACAAGCAGTAGGCCTAGTTGCTAAACTAATGTGCACAGAGACATCACTAAAATGGCTATACAACACAAGTGATTTAAGAATATTTAAAAAAAACCTGAACACTTAGTTCCATCTTTTGTGTTTCACTCCTATGTCTATCGCTTCAATTTGGGCTTCTTTGTCCTTTGCTAAGTCCTCATCACCACTCGCCTTTTTCTTCTTTCAATCTTGAAGGTGTTGAGCAGTTACTTCACCTTTGTTTTATTTACTAATACCCTGAATGCAGTGTTAATTTACTGTTTACATAATACAATACTATTTTCTGTAACCAAAACCGTGTTGTTCTTTTGTACAGCATGCTGACACCTTTTGATTGAGTGACTTCTATAGGAGTCCCCAAATAGATAAATAAATACATATTTAAATAAATAAATGTAGCACATTGCATTCTTTCACATGTACAATTCAGCTGCATTGGTCTGCATGAAAGCGATCAGCATGAAGTGAGCTGCCATGTTTTGCATCTAAGCAGTGAATTGCTCTGTTTCATGTGTTCTTTGGTTTACCATACTTTGCATGTAGGCTGCATTGTGTCTGTGGCAGATCTGCTTTGCTAGTTTGGAGCCAACTGTATTATTTTGAACGTATGCAGTGTGTTCTGTTTAGAAATGCCTTGTGGAGTTATCTATGTCCTCAGAGGCACTGTGTCACATGTATGCACTGACTCATTCTGTAGCGTTATATGCAGTCAGCTGGGTTCTTTCTCATTGTGCAACTTGTTGCTCTTTTTCGTATTGGCTGATTAACTTTTTAGGGTCGCGCGCAAAGCACTCTGTCCCTGGTGAAAACTCTCTACGGGCTTTTACCCACGCCCAAGTCAAGCACATCCGTTTGGTTTGTTCCTGGCCTTGCCTTATAACATTAGCTTGATTCTATTAGTGGAAGGCATGCATACTTCATGCCTCTTCCGGAGTTTAACCCTCCTCGAGCGCACCGGCCAGCTACTGAAAACATACAAGGCGCTGTGTTTTCTGTATTGTTATTGCACTATTTTTCCTCTTCATTTCGTAGGCAGCAGGATCTCGATGGGCAGAAGTCGAGCGCTTTGCATTACATTGACCCTGTTACATGGATATTTGCACTTTTGCCAATAAGTTTCACTGCGAGCCAGACTTCTGCTCCCTATAAACAGAACAGGTTTGAGCGTTGTTCACACTTAAACGTAATGAACATATCAGACTGAGGATCCAGAAGGAATGGTTGTATGTCACCACCTAAAATTCAATGGAGTCCATATACCACTATATAGAATCTACTACATTGAAATGAAGCCCTCTGAGATTACCACTGCAGGGAGTACCACTCCTGAGGTTACCACCACTGTGATTACTACCACTAAGATTACCAGTGCTAAGATTACCTATTATGAGATTACCACCTTTGAAATTACCACTGCAGCGATTACCACTGCTGAGATTACCACTACTGTAATTACTACCTCTATGATTTCCAGTGCAGGGATTACCTCTGCTGAGATTACCACCATTGAAATTATCACTGAGCGGATTACCACTGCTGAGATTACCACTACTGGGAATACTACCTCTGAGATTACCACTGCAGGGATGACCACTGCTGAGATTACCACTACTGTGATTACCACTACTATGAGTACTACTGCTGAGATTACCACTGCAGGGATTACCACTGCTGAATGACCACTACTGTGATTCCTACTTCTGTGATTCCTTCTTCTGAGAGTATCCCTGCAAGGATTATCACTGCTGATATTACCACTACTGTGAGTACTACCTCAGAGATTACCCCTGCAGGAGTTACCATTACTGAGGTTACCACTACTGTGATTACTACCTCCAAAATTACCAGTGCAGGGATTACCTCTGCTGAGAATACCACAGTTGAAATTATCACAGTAGGGATTACCACTGTTTAGATTACCACTACTGGGATTACTACCTCTGAGATTACCACTGCAGGGATTACCACTGCTGAGATTACCACTGATGTGAATACTACCACTGATATTAGTACTACAGATATTACCACTACCGTGATTACTACCTCTGTGATTACCACTGCAGGGATTACCACTGCAGGGATTACCACTGCTGAGATTACCACTACTGTGATTACTAACTCTGAGATTACCACCACTGATATCACCACTACTGTGATTACTACCTCTAAGATTACCCCTGAAGGGGTTACCACTGCTGAGGTTACCACTACTGTGATTGCTACCTCCAACAGTACCAGTGCAAGGATTGCCTCTGCTGAGATTACCGCAGTTGAAATTATCAGTACAGGGATTACCACTGATGAGATTACCACTATTGGGATCACTAACTCTAAGATTACCATTGCAGGGATTACCACTGCTGAGATTACCACTGATGTGATTACTACCACTTAGATTACCACTACTGATATTACCACTACTGTGATTATTACCTCTGAGATTACCACTGCAAGGATTACCACTGCTGAGATGACCACTACCAAGATTACCACTACTTTTATTACTACCACTGAGATTTCCACTGCAGGGTCACCACTGCTGAATTACCATGACTGTGATTAATACCTCTGAGAGTACCACTGTGGGGATTACCACTGCTGAGATTACCACTACTGGGATTACTAACTCTGAGTTTACCACTCCTGATACGACCACTACCGTTATTACTACCTCTGAGATTACCCCTGTAGGGGTTACCACGGCTGAGGTTACCACTACTGTAATTACTACCTCTGTGATTTCCAGTGCAGGGATTACCTCTGCTGAGATTACCACCATTGAAATTATCACTGCACGGATTACCACTGCTGAGATTACCACTACTGGGATTACTATCTCTGATATTACCACTGCAGGGATGACCACTGCTGAGATTACCACTACTGTGATTACCACTACTATGAGTACTACTGCTGAGATTACCACTGCAGGGATTACCACTGCTGAATTACCACTACTGTGATTCCTACTTCTGTGATTCCTTCTTCTGAGGGTACCCCTGCAAGGATTATCACTGCTGAGATTACCACTACTGTGATTACTAACTCTGAGATTACCACTGCTGATATTACCAGTACTGTGAGTACTAACTCAGAGATTACCCCTGCAGGAGTTACCATTACTGAGGTTACCACTACTGTGATTACTGCCTCCAAAATTACCAGTGCAGGGATTACCTCTGCTGAGAATACCACAGTTGAAATTATCACTGCAGTGATTACCACTGCTTAGATTACCACTACTGGG